>NC_068949.1:7676356-8295533 GCF_026419915.1 Harpia harpyja
ATAACTTGCTGACTCCAATATAAAAAAAAAAAAAAAATCTAGGTTTTAGTTTATGTCAAAGCTAGTAGACGTGTGCTTGGTTTAAAAAATGAATTTTGGAAAGCAGAATATAGTAATAACGATGCTATATCAGGTATCTCATTACTCCACACAGCGCTCTACGTTTGTTTCTGGTTAGCAGTTTGAGGGAGGTTAACCTATAAATGGGAAATATGCTGGCCCTCAGTTTCCCCTGACCATTCACTCCTGTGAATGCTGTCCTGTAGCTCTCTAGCTCCTGGTTCTAGTGCTGTTACCAAATTATGGTTTGAATGAAATTGCTCAAAAGTTTTCAGGGTGATCAAATCTAAACAGCCTATAAAGATTGTTTTATATTACTGTGTGAATTGTCTGCTTCAGTATGTTGTTAGCTACGTGAAATGGCTTTACTTCATTTAAACATAAAAAACCCCTAAAGCTAAAAAACCAGCAGGTAAATGAGGTAAATTTTCCCATCATTTGGATGTAGGAATGTTCATTTGGAATAATGCCTTTGACCCCAGCACAGTGTTTTTCAGAATTCTTTGCTGTAACATCTGATCTGTTATTTCTGGATTTACCTAAGTAGCGGACAGCCGTAGTTGTTGAATGTCTTGGTAACTTATAAGAAAATGTAGTAGCAAAAAAGTCTTCTGGTATTCTGTGACTTGTTTCAATAAGTGAATAATGGAGACACTTTAATGGATGTAATGAGAGAAGGGATCTTTCTGCCAACACTGTCACATGTTTAGGTAGTAAGCTGTATATTTTTCATGTAAGTTCATGGAGTTCGGACTAAAAATGGACCTTAAAAATATTTCTCATGGCCTACATACTGTAGACTATTAAATTAACATTTACCTCTATTGCAGGGGTAATGCTATAGTATGGTAATAATTAGATAATTAAAAAAAAACTTTTAAGGGATAATACCTATTTACTACATTGCATTTAATGGCATTACACTTATTAAATTACACTTATATTTGGTTAACCTTTGTAATTAATTGTAACGTTTAGTTGCCCTCTCTCTTTTTTGGTTCCTTAAATGATACGTTTTTAGCATTTGGAGATGGTTCTCGTACTGTTCTCTAACTCTACCTTTCATAACTGATACTTCCACCTACTGGCAATGCTCATACAGAGGGATCGGATAAATTCTTGTTCTTCTTTCTCATAGTCAGAGTGATTCAGATCTTTCAGTGCATTTTTGTGTAGTATTACTTATGCGCTAACATTATCTTTTTTCTTCACTGGATACTTTCCCATTTATCAGTTTCTTAGCGAGCAGACATGAGAACTACAGTTGCTTTTGCAGTTTGAGGCTAAGCAGTGGTATGTCAACTGGTACCTCTGTTTCTTCTGTCTTTTCTCTTGGTAACGAGTCTAAGGTTCGCACAGTTTTGATTTACTGTTTGAGAGGGCACGCAGAGTAGCTTGTCCACAATGATTTGTGAATGTTTTTCAGAAGCAATGCACTCGGAGTGTCTCATTTTGTAACTAGGGACTGCATCTCCTGTGCTTTATCTACTTTCCATTTGTATCAAGCAGCCTTTGAATGCTTTGGGTCTGCTTCCTGTGAAAAATCTGCAAGCTTAAGATTTGGAGTAACTAAGGCTTCCATACATTAGTTTGTAGCTGCTTAGAGAAGTTACTTTTTAAAAACACCTCTTTAATTTATTAACAGTTCTTCACCACATATGAGAAAGCAATAAAAATGTGTTATTGAATACGTGTGGCTTAATAGGCTGGATATTTAATAGGTCTAGATGTTTTACATTTGTAGATGAGCAGAGGTATATTTTTAGATAAATATTTTCTTGTAAGGAAGTGCATTTAATACCATGTGAGCTGTTTTCTTTGTAAAAGCTTATTAATTTTGTTTTAAAATGTTGTTACAAGGTTGAAGGGAATTCAAAATAATGCCTAAAATTTCTGAGGAGACTGATAAGTTCACCTTCTTGTTTATAACTTTTGCTTGAGTTAGCTTTGAATAACTGGAAGGTCTTCGTTTTGCTTGGCCTCTTTAAACAGACACAACCATGTCCACGTGATTGCGCCACATTGGGAGCAGAATGGAAACCAAATATTAGTTGGATAACGACTCTTCTGCCCCTATGAAAAGGTAAAACTGTGATTAACTAGGTATAGCTGTCCAAAGTAAAATTCAACTGTTGGCAAGCATTAAAGCTTCTTAAATTGCCCTCTTTGCTTCTTTGAGCTAGAAATTCAAAATGCCAGAAGAAGCAACTTTGTCAATGTCATGCATAAAATATCAGCAATTATGAAAGGGTTTGACCAGAAGACTTCAGGATGAAGTGCAGTTGCAACTGCAGGTAAAACATGTAGGCAAGCAGGGGACTGATTCTGTGGTGCTGTTTGTAGCTCCTCATGCAGTGCAACTGCACCTCCCTCTTAGAGGAAGAACTGATTTTGAAGCAGTTTCTGCACTAGTTAGTGGATTACTGGATTTATTTGGACAATGAAAGTGCTGCTCATAGAAGATGCCTGAGACAGAACTGTCCTATTTTGTGTCCAGTTATGATCTCTGTATCTCCTGTGGGTTGGAAATTTCTATACTAAAGCAGTTACAGCTGGATCCAGCTCTGAGAATAAAGTCAAGCCTAAACTTCATTTAAAACCTTAAACTCTTTTCCTATATTGCTTCAAGCCTTGCCTTTGAAAGCTAGAGAAAATGGGGAGGAGAATTATATAGACAATGGTTCCAGCACATGATGCCAGGTATTCACTTTGGTCATCAGTAGCTGAGTGATGAGACCTGGAAGCAATTTGAGTGATGAAGCCAAAGTTTTAATTAGTTGCTTATGCTTCGAGTGTTACTAGTTTTGAGCCTCTGGGGGCATGTCTATGCTGGTAAGGTAAGCAGCACGAGGGCCTTTTCTGTGGCCCTGAAGCCAACTGGCATGGTTTGACCATGTCTATACAATTATGTTCCCTTGGCCTCTAAAACCAGTACCTGCATCCAAGTCTGGGTAGTGGCACCTCCCAAGACGTGCCTGGCTGTTGTTTGGGCAAGGACTAGATGGCCAGAGCCAAAAATGTCCTGGAGACTGTAGCAACCATTTACCAGCACTGACTATCGGTCTCTAGTGCTCAGGTCTGTGCTATGGCACTGTTTAATATAGTAAAAAAAAAAAAAAAAAAATACTAAGCTTGTGTGGGAAGGTTGGAAAGTGAGTCAGTTGTTACTGCCTTTCTTCCCTCTTGCTAGTGTCAGTGTGACTTGCCTTTCAGTAATTTGCTTGGCAAATAAACATTGCTGAAAATGCTTCCTTAGCATTTGAGATACTAATTTTCATCCTTATTGGATATCAGCCATTTACAAAGCAAGTTGACATCTATTTTGTTTTTTTCTATGCGAACAAAGAACTTGTACAACAAAATAAAGGAGATACAAATGATCTGTTGTGAAACTTGACAGGTTTTTTGATTTAGTATTGTTACGCTCTATGTTCCTATTTTCAATTAGTTTTGAAATCTGCTTACATACTCTGCTGTTTAGTATTTCTGTCAAAAGAAAGGAAGAGATTGCAGCATGTGTTCAGGAAAGACACAAACCAGGAAATACTGCTGAAGGAAACACTCGACTGTGCAAATAATTTGCTCCTACAGTGTGTTGCTGCAATTGCTTGGTGTAAAGGTAAAAGCATGCTGCGTTTGAGAAGGTATCAGAAAATATCATTAGGTTTCTGATATTTTTTCTTTTTCTTCCATTGGAAGCTCTTATTTTGGCTTGTGTTATTTTTGTTCAAAAAAAGAAGTCCGAAAATGTAGATGCTTTTGTTTTCATGGATCAGAACAAATACTGTTGAGAACATGAAGAAAATGAGCGTGAAGGAGATTTTGCTGAAAGTCCGACTTCCTCAGGCTTGAAGTATCAACAGATTTTAAGGGCTGCCAAACCAACCTTTATCAGCAAACACTGACAATAAACTGTGCAAGATCATGACCAGATTGGATGCAAAACAATAATCATATAAATATAAAAGCTGTAGCAGTTGCCAATAACTGTTAGTATTCTGCAAGCTTGATGGCCTGTGTGTATGCTTCCATGCTTAGGCTGGTTCTACTTTCAGGAAGTGTTGATTCTGCACCCACTGTCTCTTCATTTGTAGGTTTTCTGCCAGGAGTCGTATTAAATGTGTTACCCATTTGTCCCAAAGTATTTGGGCCTTAGTAGGAATATATCTTCGGTTGACAGGTTATTTTCTGGCATGACATCTGCCACAAGCACAGGTTGTTCTGTACTTATTTGCCCTTCATCATTAATTTTATCTCCTCTTGTCCCCTGCCATAGGAAGGCAACATGTGAGACAGGCTCCCAAGCTGTGCGCTCCATTTGCCGTAGCCAGGCTTTGCCTCTGCGGAGGAGATGGTCTCTTCAACCCAAATCCCTCATTTCTCACAGTACCCCTGGGAACACTACTTGAGATTTCCAATCAAGTTTTACATTTGGTTGAAATGGACCAAGGGGTTTAGAAATTATTATGGGGGAATCTGAGAGTGGATGGACATTGATTTCATGTGACCAACTTCCATTTAAGAGCTGACCAAAAACCAAGCTGTGGGTTAGTGTAAAGAAAAGTTTGGTGGTTTACAGAACAGGAAGGGATTGTTTTTCTCTTTTCTATTTCTGTCTTGCTGTGTTTATTCTATAGGAAACAAGCGTGTCTGAGGGGGGACCTGGGGAAGGACATAAAGTAGTCAGGGCTAGGAAAATACTGAGCAGGGACACTAAGTAAATTGTTCACTTCCGGTTGTTTGGACAGAATACTGCTGTGGCTCTACTCTGTATGTAAATATGATTACACTCCTACGGTATTGATCTCTCAGAAGTAGAATTAAACTTTTTTTAGTATTATTTGTTAGTGTCTCAGACATGTATTGTTGACAGCAATAAACTTGTTCATGTTGAAATAATGAGTGAAATTATCCTCACGAAGATTCACATGATTTTCCTTGAAATGTGCGTAGTAACTGTATAAATCTTAGAAAAAAAAATAATACAGTCATAGAATCATTTAGATTGGAAAAGACCTTTAAGATCATGGAGTCCAACCATCTACCTAGCACTGGACATAGACTCCACCACTAAACCATGTCCCTAAGTGCCACATCTACATGTCTTTTTAAATACCTCCAGGGATGGTGACTCCACCACTTCCCTGGGCAGCCTGTTCCAATACTTGACAACCCTTTTGGTGAAGAAATTTTTCCAAGATCCAGTCTGAACTTGAGGCTGTTTCCTTTCATCCTATCACTTGTTACTTGGGAGAAGAGAGTGACCCCCACCTCGCTGCAACCTCCTTTCAGGTAGTTGTAGAGAGTGATAAGGTCTCCCCTCAGCCTCCTTTTCTCCAGGCTAAACAATCCCAGTTCCCTCAGCCACTCCTTGTAAGACTTGCGCTCTAGACCCTTCACTAGCTTCATTGCCCTTCTCTGGACACGCTCCAGCACCTCAATGTCTTTCTTGTAGTGAGGGGCCCAAAACTGAACACAGTATTTGAGGTGCCGCCTCACCAGTGCCAAGTACAGGGGGATGATCACTTCCCTAGTCCTGCTGGCCACACTATTTCTGATACAAGAATCAACAAATCTGTAGAAATACTCCTTATTCTGGACTCTTAAAATATAGAAAACTTTGCAATAGGAGGAAAGAAGTGGAGTGATAGGAACTGTGTTGAATCTCTCTGTTGGCATGAGAGAGCATCAAAGCATCAGGCTGGCTTCCTCCCCCACCAGGCCTTCCAGCAACTGAGCATTTTTTGGTGTTCTGCAGCTTATTTGCCTGAAAAGATGTTGAAATCAAGATACAGTCTCAGTGTGAAGTCCTGATATGTGACAGCCTTCTCCTGTGAGACTTCTGGGCTGTAAAAGTCAAACCAATATAGAATTATTCTTTTGATGTATTTATTTATCCTGAAAAATATACACATGATTATCTTTTTGTATAGAAATTTCATTTTCGTTGTTATGCTCAGAACTCCGCCCTCTGAAAGGGACATTCTTTGACTCATTTGCTAAGTGTGAGGTGCCAATATAATTATTTTCTAGTAATACAATTAAGTTATATGAAGCTATTTATATTATGTATGTCACTCTAATCAAATACTTTACAAAGTTTAAAGAGAAGCTAGCCATTTATTTAGTGGTAATAACACATACTATTAGCCATTACCTACGCAGAATAAAGCAATGCATTGTTTCTAGTTTTTTAAAAGTGCATTTGTATGTCTCTTTTACCCATGGATTTCAACATTTTTTTCCCCCTTCACTGACCAAACAAACCAGACAAGTTGTTCAATGCAGAGTTAGTGATTAAAATATGCTTTCCAATGCTGGGCATGTGATAACTCTGAAAACTGCTTTTTATTTGAAAAATAAAAGTTAGAGTAATTTTTTATGTTTATGTTACAAGGGAGCCTTTGATTGGTGTATTGGTGTATCTTCCACCCAGAAGCACGGATCTTCTAGTATTCAGTTACAGGTATTTCTCCACCGTGCCTCTTGAGGCATAATGAAAAGGCTTCATCTTGAAGAGGTTTTTTGACATTCTTTGTTCTTCCAAATCAGGCAGATATGACTCAAGTGAAACAGAAGCAGCTGGGGATGAGAGCAGGAGGTGTTGAAACCACTTGTGTACAGGTCTAAGTAGATCATCCAAACCCACTAATTTTAGTTTTCCTGCAGACTCGATTTGCTTTCTGGGCTTTTTCTTTCTATGCTTTGTTTTAGTACGTTTGCACAGCACCTGTACAGGGATGCCAGGGATGTGCGAGTGGAGCTATTACGAATGTTTTGTTACAGCAGTCAGGTGTGTGAAGGTGTATTCTCCCTATTGTACTCATACACCTGTTTTTGCAAGCACAAGTTTGTGGTGGGCAATAATTATGCTGTAGGTTTCTTGCAGTTAGAGTTGTGGTTTCACAGCTGCAGCTCAGTAGCCTCTCTGTTCCCAGCAAACTTGCTTGTGAGTAACTTTATCATTAGGTGCCTTTTTAGGCATCTTGCTGAAGATGGAGAATGTGGTATTGAAATTTAACAGTGCACAGCTTCCTGAAGGCTATCAACTGTTTTACTTGCATATTTGTTTAGTATTCAAAACCAATTATTTTTTCAGTATCCGTGTAATTGGAAATTCTCTTAAACTTTGCTGTAAGATGACCGTTTTGCCACTGATTGTTAATATACCGGTGATGTTTTCAATAAAGGATTTCTCGTGAATATGAGCCCCCAGAGAGCTGTAGTTTAGAGCTGGCAAAGTGGTGAAAGGGTCTGAAAGAGATAGTAAATTAGCTTTGCAGTTACATGTTATTGAGGGCAAAGTGGGGAGGCTAGAGAGCTTTTTGCTTCTCACCTGAGAAGATAATTGCAGTAACCATAAGACTGTTTCAAAGGCAGTCTCAGAGGTGCACAAAGAGTAATGTCAGAGGAATTAGTTTCTCACTATAAGGGTTTTGCAATAGAAACTAGCCTATATCTGTGTGAGCATGTGTGGCAGTTACTGTACATTTAATTGTAATGTGCACATAATCCTGGATTATGCAGCCCATGTGAACTTTTAAGAAAATGGATACTTGGAGAGTTTAGGGTACACAGAGGGCTTTTCCTCCTTTCTGCCTGCCCTGAGGTGCAGTTTAAAAAAAAAATTACGTCAGTGCCCAAACCTCCAAGTCACACAGGCCCTATGCAGGATTAAAGTATGCACGTAGGCTGGCAAGCCATCAGGATAACTTATTTTAGGAAGTTAGCCCTCCCCATCTGGTGATTACTGTCCTTCAGCTGCAAGGCAGGAACCAGTGCTTTCCAATGCAGAAGGTAATGCACCTGGCTTAGGGCAGATATTTTGGTTTTCAACTGCATTAAGTTTGATTACTTGTAATCATGTGCTTGGTTTAGCTGCTTTTTTGGCCTCTCATTGAGGGAGCTTTGCCTTCCTTGGCTGCCATGGTGTGTGGCTTCTTATGTGTTAATGAGAAATAACCCCTCTGGTTTGTAAATTTTGTTTGCAGAAGCAATGGGAAATGTTTATGGTTGTGGAAACTTACTTTCTCTCTGGAATTGTTAAAATAGCTTTTTGGTAGTTTTACAGTCCTGTTGCTTCTTTTTATATAAGTCTAAAATACATCATTTTGTAACGGGCTTTTACATAGTACTGTGGCTCTTAAGGAGATGTGTCGGTTACTTCTAAAAAGTTTGCCTTTTAGAAAGTCATGTTTATTCACCATCACAGGGCTCAGTTGCCTTCCCATCCAAAGGCACAGATTGCTCCTCTGGTTAATGCAGCAACTAACTGCATGCAAAACCACCAATAAAGTTTCTTTCATGTATATTAAATGCCTGGGTTTTGTAAAAGGAACGATTCTGGGAATTTACCAGATGAGATAGTCCAGAAACTCTATTCCACTGTGGCTTTAGACATGGACAAAAAAATTACGTGAAGAAAAGCAGTAAGAAAACACTGAAGGTTTTAAATAATTGTGAATGATCAGTGTTTGGGAGTGAGTACTGATTGCAGTTCACTCTTCTGTTGCCTCTTAATTCACTTCTGTAGAAAGAGCAGCTTGCACGGTCTTGGTGGCTGAAAAGCAGGCTGACAGCATCTCCTGGAAATTAGATGCATTCAGGTGGTGATTCTACCTCATAAGCTTGTGGTTCAATAAGTGAAAAAATATGTAAATAAGTTGAAAAGACTGTCAGAGCTACTTTAAGGTATTCTCCACTGAAACTTTTAATAGTAGAAATATGGAGTAAAATTACACAGTTCAAACTTTTGTAATTTTTTTCTCTGTGTTCTAAACTACTGCAAAGAAGCAGTTAAAGTCCCATGCATCCCAAGCGTTTGCTGGCTGTAGTAGCCTGCAGGTTAGTATAGAATTAAAACAGAAATTATGTACTAAATGTTTTGATGGGAAAAGTGTGAATCATATTGTGCTTGTTTTTATTTTAAAAATAAATCAACATTCTGAAAATTCAATTTTTAACTTCCATCACACACATTTAAGCTACCACTGAAACTTGATTAACACTGTGACCCTAAGCAGTTGTTTGTTAACTGGTCCTAGTTAAGTTGAGTGAAGTTGATTGCTTCAGCTGTCTTTGTTAGCTGAATCCATGAGTAGAGCACATGAATGCCTTAGACGTGGATTGTCAAAAAATTTATGGGGGAAAAAAAAATATTATCAGGTGTGACTCTTTCATAAGGAAATTTTTTTTGTACTGGAAAAGATACCAGACATTGCATCATAAGGTAATGGTTACACGGTGTGATTGCTTGTCATCCAGGTGGAACGTATAGATCCGCTCTGCAGGAGCCAGCATTTGCATGAGTGATGCCGCCTTGGTGTGGGCCGGCGGTAGTGGAGGGACAAGGTGAGTATTTTGTGGATAGGTTTCACAGGAGCATCCTGACAGCAGAGGAATGGTGAGATGTGGGAATCCTGCCCTTAGCCTTCTAGTAGAAGGATTTTGTACGCTAACAGGTTCAGACTTTTCTTCTCACTCCCCTCCTGGACTTGATCTATGTAACTGTGTCCTGGTTCTGTCTGGTTTTTGTTCCTAGAGAAGTTCTGTTGTTATGGTCATTTTATAATCCCAGTTTTGACCCTGGAGGCTTCCAGCTGCGATCCTGAGCAGGCAACGTGGGGAAGCGGATGAAGTGCTGTCATGTTAGGGGCTGGTGTGTGAGCAAGCTGCCGTGGGGAGGGGGATGAGGTACTGGTGCGTTCAGAGATGATGGCATTCTCTAATACTGTAGTTGCTGAATTCCGAAGTCCTGTTCTGAACATCTGTGAATTATTTTATTTAGCAGCTTGCACGTAGGCAAATTTTCACAGGGTGGCAAAAGGCATGTCCCTGATGGGATTCAACACTTTGCTTCACTTCAAATTCCTGCTCTGAAAAAGACAATCTAGAACTATTAAAAGGTGCAAGAATCTTTAAAAGGAGCAAGAGGCTTTTTTCCAGCTTTTTTTGTCATTAAAAAATACTGTCTTAAGACAGCAACCTTGTTTTATTAAGAAGTGAGCTTAGATGGTTAACATTGCGAGGTTCTCAGCGGTATTATCGCAAGAAGCTTGGCTGATGCTCAAGTCAGGTGGTACCAATTGTGCACATATATAATCATTAATAGGTTTTATCATTTCGGTGATTATTTTACTTCGTTACATGCTGAGGCTTTTTCCTTTTAGGATTCGCTGCAACTGCTCGATAAAGCAAATGCCTAAAGTTTTCATTTCTGTAGGGCATACAACAGAACAGCAAAAACTTAGTTAATCACAAGTCTAATAGTTTATTTTAATTTGTCTTTTCTTTTTTAAGGACCTTTCAGATTATAAGCAAAAATCAAATGCTGTGAGCTCTCTAGCAGCCTCCTCCAACTGTTTGTTTTCAGTTCACTCAATGACTTTTTCTTGATGCTAAGACCTGTTCAGGCAGCCTTTTAGTCAGTGTGATTTCCCTTTGGAAAAGGAGCAGGTCTATCTGAAGGGAAAAAAGATCTGTCATCATTTGCAAGGTAAGTGATGAAAAGGTTAAAAACCTGGTCCTTATGTTACACTTGTAAGCTGGATATGTCCTTGCTGCTTCCCTGACACCTAAGTCAGAGAAGTCTGAAATAATTGACTGCCTCTGGGGAATAGTGTGGCTTTAACAGGTTTGCGCGCCCCCCCCCCCCCCCGCGATAACTGCAATGCTGCTGCTTAAAATTGTTTTTTTGAATGTAACATTTTAGTGGTATTAAGGACTTGGGATTTGAGTTATGAAGAAGCCAGTGCTTGATTGTGAAGGCAACAGAACTGCTTAGAACTTGCTTTTGAATGTCCTTAAAAAGGAAAAAAACGTGCTTCTAGGCAGGATGTAGTGCCAAGTATTTCTGGTTTTCTTAGTTTTCTATTGATATGTCTGCAAATACAAGCATGAGTTGGTACCAGTGACAATAAATCAGCTAGCTGTTGTGTGGTTTAGTGCAATGAGAATAAAAGAGTATGGAAGGTTGTTAGACTGATATTTGTATCAGTCTGTCTATTGTAATGTCACTCTTTCTACTTGCTATCGAAATTGCCTGATTCTGTATTCTACTCCAAAACTGGTGGTGTGACTCTTAACCACTTTCTAGTCAGTTTTTTTGAATCGATTCCTTGATATCAACCCGATTCATGGAGGTTTATGCACAGTTGTAGGTTACAAATGGTCTTGTAGATTTCTATGAAGAATAAAGTCCTTTTTTTTCTGTAATAAAGCAATTCACAGGAAGAGAAAGGATTTCTCTCTTCCCACAAAGGAGAATGCTTTCCCTGTCCTCATAGAAGGGGAATGCTAGGCAGTAATGCATAGAAAGCTTAGGTGATTTAAAAAAAAAAACAAAACCACAAAGTGCACTCTTCCTCCAAAAGCAGGCTATTACAGATCAGTAAAGAATGAATTTCAAAGGCAGAAGCTCCTTTTCCTCTGTTCTGCTATTGGGCTCTCCTGGCATTTGTCATTTGGTGTAGTTCCTCCTTTATTTGCCACTGCTGAGGCATCACAAGAAATTCCTTCATTCTCTGAAAAATTACATCTCCCACTTTTCTGAACAGACAAGGAGTTTTCCAAGAAACTGTAGATTTTCCTCTGTCAGTGTGCACTTGATCTGTAGTGCTCCATACCTCAGGGATTCTTTTTACCTCTGAAAATAGGACAGATGTTGTAGCAAGAGTACAGTAAGATTGAATTATTGTTTAACAAGACGTATCCAAATCTAGATAAAGATACAAATTTATGTCTGTGATAATCTTTTCTACCTAGATGATGTTCAATGGTGTCTCTTCCCTGCATTTCCCACACTTGCCTTTTTATTCCCCTTTCTCGAGGCTCAGGTTGCAATGTCTGTGGCTTTCCAACACCTGCAGCTGGGAAACTAAAGCCAAACCCAGACTTAGCAGTTACTTTGTGGCAAGATTTTGGAAAACATGGGTTTTATTGCTCTGCCTTTGTTATTGAATGGAGTGCACCAAGAAAATCCAGGTTTGCTGGCAATGCTCATTTTTTTTTTTTTTCCTAGGATACTTCCCTGTAGAAAGTAGCACAAGCAGATAGAGAGGATGGATAGACATCAGTAAGTTGTCCTTTTTTTGCCTTCTTTATAAGGAGAGAACAGATATGTGTGGTTGTTACAGTGCACAGTAGATGGTTAGGAAATATTAAAAAAATTATGCAGATAGCCATAAGCAATGTTTAGTTAGGTCTTTTATAATCTTAATAATTCAACTTTAGAGCAGAGTGTTATAGGCTCCTGCTGTTCCTCTCAGAATGGTATGCAAACAGGCCCTAGGATGGCTCCAAATTAAGGTGAAAATATTCAAGGCATTTAATTCACACCTTCAATGGCCATTGCCCAATCACAGTGTTCCTGAATAAATGCTTGATCTGTTTCATTATTTATAAGTCCTTGAGTGTTTAAAGTGTAAATTAGACTTTTCTAAAAAGAGAACCAATAAACCCCAATGTTGATTTGCTTGAGTAATGGCTGAAGGAATTGGAAAGCAAACAAGATTTACAAAACGAGTTTTTAATATGTATTTGTGATGACAGACTCTGAAACCTGCCCAAGAACTCTAAAACAGATTACCTGAATATGCAGTCTTCCAGAGGAAATGCGATGAATGGGTAGCTGCTCTGCACTCCATCTCTGTGGGTGCATGCTGAAACACTCATTTTCATAAAATAGTTTGGATTAGCATTTCATTGGTCAAAGGCACTCCCCCATGCATATGCCTGCCTCCGTATTATCAATCTTGCTTGCCTGTATTGAGAGCTCAAGTCCCACCCTATTTGCACAATCCCAGAGATCTATTTTAGGTTAATTTTGAAATACGGGTTTCTGTTTTGAGAGGTAAACCTACCCAAAGCTTGGTGTTTCCCGAGTGACAAAAATCTGTATTTCCAAATAAGTAATTTTTTTAGAATCAGAATGAAAATTAGATATTTTTCAATTTTCTGTAGAATGGAAATAAAAATGCAGTATTTTCTCAGCAAAACAAAATGAAACAGAAAAACCGGTCTCTCAAATTCACATGCATCTTGTGCATAAAGGAGCTGATGCCCAGGTAGCAAGTATCAGTAAAGGAGGAGGAACCAGAGGACCTTTGCTTCACATGCATGCATCTTCCAAGATCCTGAGGCTTATCTGTAGGGAAAGAGACAGGAAACCCTAATTGCTCCAACTTGGCAGTTTCCTCCTATGTTGAATTTTTGGGACTTGCATTTTCTCCCGTTTGGCAGGAGGAACCTAAAAGCCTGAAGAGCCCTGGCCTGTAGCCCTTCTTGCTGGTCACCCTGCCCCGGAGCTCAGGAGCCACAGGCTCAACCTGGAGATCCCCATGTTCTCGGGGGGATTTTGGGGCCAAGTTTGGCATTTGAGCTTGTCCAAGGTTGACACCACAGGTGTCAACTCAGGCTTCTCTGTGTTCTTGGTGCATGTAGGCACCGAGAGCCTGGTCTTGTATTCCCAGCCACCAAGAAGGTAAAAAATGAGGGAGATCTCTGACGAAAACCTGTTTGTGTTGCTGCAGCATTTGTCAAACCTGACAGATAGAGAGTATTTCCAGGAACTTAAAAATAGCGTTATGAGAAAATTATCAGTCGGGGATCTCAAGAGGAAACGGAAGGACTGCAAATACGAACGTTATCGCACATGGTCTGTAGTTGCCTCAAAAAAAGTCATTGCAGTCAGCACTAGGTTAATTCAGGAACACTTCTCAGCAGAAATATTTTTTGAAGTTGCATTTCTTCCAACTTATGCATGCTAATTTCTGTCTCGTTTAAGGACTGTTCAGGGTAAACTACATTAGTGCTGGTCGTTTCAGTTTCTGGTTTTAAAATCTGGCACATTTGCACTCAGTATGACAGGTTGCAGATGCAGTTTGAGTGCATTCAAAGAAAGAGGCAGAACCTGTTAATTAAAGAGGGGTTTGGGAGGAGAAAGCCTGAAGTTAAAGAAGGTGAACATAAAGGAAAGTGCTTGGACTTTTGGATTGAATGCAATGTCACAGATTTGGGTTAGATGAACAAAAATCTGGGCGATGGAAACTGCAGTGTGCTTGCAGGTGAGGATGTCTGTTCATAGGTGAGTAAATATTGTGTCTTTCTGCTGACTGTGGGTGCTACTGATCCCGTTTGCTGTATGAAACTCGCTTCCTCCCAGGAATGTTTTGTAGAAACTGTGACTGGACTCCTAGATGCTGGGACTTCCCCGGTGCATGGCATAAAACTGGGACTCAGTTGTGTGCACGGTGACTTTGCTGTGTCTGGGATGTGTGGGTCTGTCTTAATTACGAGGAGCTTGACCATATTGCGTTGATGTAGTAAATTAAATCTGAAATGTGTTATGCTAGGAAATAGCTGGTATGTGTGTCTGGGCTTCCACTGATGTCTCTGTAGTCACACAGCTAAAATTGGTTTTGCTTTGTCCTGACTTGGTACCTACTTGGCAGATGAAGAGTGAATACAACATTTATTAATGTTTATTAATATGGTCTCAATAAACCAGGTCTGAAACAGAAATGAGATTGGTTTTGTGATAATATATTTAAATGGGAAGGCCTGCGTATCCCTGGGAACATGACTCCTTTTAAATGCAAATCATTTTGTTTGCAGGTACCTAACTTAATAATCTATGCACATAATCAGAGAATTTGTGTTCCCAGGAGCTCAGTTCTGGCTGGGAATATACACGAACTTTGTTAATATGTATATTCTTTCCCCAAAGTACCAAAATAAAACTAAGACTTTTCAACATGGCAAGGTGTGACAGGCTTACTCTCAGAAGTGATCACTTTCAGTGCAAAAGCTAGTTTGTGGAGTTAAGTACTGTGGCAAGAAACGTCCATTACTTTGGAGTAATTTCTATCTTGCTAATCGTGGCAGAACATAGCTGTTCCAGAACCTGGAATTGTGTAAAGTTTCATGTTCCCATGCCCTCTTGTGCTCCAAGGTTTCCCTGTACTGGTTCTCCCTCATATCTGAGTGTTTAGGAAGGCAAAGTATAACTTTCCAATTGTGACTTCCATAAACTGGGCCAAATTCAGGAATAGATCCAATATGTGAATGGAGGTAAAACTTACTGATGTTTCTGTTCTGTCTCTCAAAATAACAAGACCATAGAATAAAGAACTGTCAGTCCATTCCTCTGGCTCTAAGTGTAGGGTTTTTTTTTTTTAATTTTCTGATGAAAGTTTGTCTGATGTCTTCCTAAGACATCCAGTGCTGAAGGTCTCCTTTTCTTAGAAGCCTCATAATCCTTCCTGGATTTATATGTCTGGCTCTTATTCCAGTTCCTGAATCCAGGGCTATGGACTATCAGCCCTCCATTTTCACTGTCTGACTTGTCTTTCTAATCTCTGACTAGTTCTTGAGTTCATTTGCTTTGCTTTTAGACGAGGACATTGTGTTTGCTCTTGTTTCTGCTGTACAACGTTGTTGTCCCTCTTTACATCACCTTTAGTAATTTCAAAAGCATTTTCCCTCATCATCTGATCCCAAGGAAATTCAGGGATAATTCCTCTGCTGTTTTTTATTTCTCACAAAAGAGTTTGTTGAAATACAGTAAAACTTATGGGAAACTTAATGGTACTAGTGGGTTTCCTTTATCAAAGGACATGTAACTGGAGTAAGCTTCCCTGATTCCAGAAAGCTTCATCACTGAAAAGCCTAACTCAAAGTTGCTGCATTCTGCCTATTTATGCATATCCTTGTTGTTGTTGTGTGCTGTGTCTTAAAATCTAAATCACCTTCAAAAATTGCTGTTGCCAAGGTCTTCTGGGAAATGAGACAAGAAACAAAGTGTTTGCTGGAATAGCCCAAAGACTTTTTATCTCACCGCTGACTGTAGTATGTGCATTTTTATTATTTCTGTGCTGTCTGGTAGGAAGAGGAATGTTTTCTTTTTTAAATGTTCCCAGAAATTTTAGCCTGTGTATTTTTTGTCTTGGTAGCCTTTCCGTTGTATGCGTGGGTACTTTATAAGGTAACATTTTTGTTAATGGTAATTTTCTTTGTCCGTACGTGTTGCCTGGTATGAGAGCACCCATCTGGGAATACTTTTTTCCAAAATTGGCAGCTTTTTTTATAAATAACAGAGAATCTTTTGTCAACCTTAGCAATCCGTTTCTGGTTCCATTTGCTAAAATAAAAAATAAAAGAGGAATCTCACAATTCAAGGTCTTTCAAAATTTTATTTCAGTAGACATTTTACCCTTGCGGGGTTGCCAGAGACTCAAAAGCCTACTTGGCAGACAAGCAAGCGGTCTGGGGGGCCGGGGAGGCTGCTAAAAGCCCCTGTACTAGGGGTGGTGGTGGTGGGTGGTGGTGCTGTCCTCCTGGCTGCCCCGCAGCCAGCAACCCTGACCTCCTTTCCAGCCATTTGGAGAACTGCTGCTGCTCTGCATATCCATGTCTCCTGACTTGGAGAGAGGTCAGATTATTAGTTTTTCTTCAGTTAGCAGGTCGATATGTTTTGAATGTATGTGTAGCTAGCTATTTAGAAATAGTTCCTTGAGCAAAATATGATTGATGCCTTCTCAATGTATGCAGTCGGAAGCTTTTAAAAGCCTTCGAATAAGAGCCTGTGTGTTTTGTAAATGCCTGAAATGTCTTTTTTACCTGTAAAGCCGGTAAGCCCACAGACAAGGGAGATCTGGAGCCAAGGAGCATGTGGAGGAGGGAGCTATAAGTCACTTTGAGATCTAGATGTGTCCTAAGTATTGCCTGTTGGCCTCTGCTGCAACCAGGATACCAGGCTAGATGGGTCTTTAGTCTGCTCTTTTACAGGTATTTGCATATGCAATTATACATTTAACAAAAAAAAATTCTGATGAAGCGTGACTGAAATTTTTTCATCTTAAAAAAAAAATAATCCTTTGTAAGTTATATTTTATAGGGGTTGAATTTTTAGTAGCAATTCAGTGTAAACCTTTAGATACGTTTTGAACAGAGCAATTGTGTTTGTCTTCTGTACAACTCAGAGTTAGAATGGGTTCAAAAGAGTTAGCAAATGTTAAAATAAAAAATTTTTCTAGAAGGAGAAGTTTTTGAAGACTGAAACAGAAAAAATGGTCCCCTGAAGGGGAAAGACATTCAGTTCTCATGTGTCTTGTGCAGACTTGTTTTGCTTTGCCACTTGCAGTGCAGAGTATTGTCGGACAGCTAGTAAAGGACTTTGCAGGCCACAGTCTGATCCCATAAAGACATTCTTGTCCTATGTTGCAAAAATACTGCTCAATGTAGAGAAAAGCCCCCTTTGATGTTTAGCAGCTCTGTTCGATCATGTTGGCTCCTGAGCCCAGTGATGAGTTAAAGGGAGGGCAAAATGTGAGAAGCAGAAAGTTTGGGAGGGAAGGGGGGTGATGGAGTGTGCCGCTGTCAGTGATGTGGGTGGGCAGGCACAGCAAAGTGCATCTCATGAGCTGGGTACAGAAAGAGAAATGAAATGTTGGAAAGGCCTCATGCAAAGGGTCCTTCTGCTACCTCCCTTTTTGGTTTAACGCCTCATAAATGTGGCCACTGGAGGAAGGGGGAGGGTAGGAAGCAGCCAGTGTAGTCATGGCTCGGGTACTCTGGGGAGGGAGCTACGCCTCTTTCCAATTTACCTTAGATTGCTGCTATAATAATTGGGAGTGGGACTCTGGATTTTGCTCTGTGTACTCTGTCGTAGTATGGTGGAGAAATGTAGTCTGTTGAGATCCAGCAAGTATAGTTAATCTTTTTGTAGAAGTACTGGGTTCTGTTGAGGCGTGGAGAAATAACATAATGATATGTTAAAAATCAACAAACTTGAGTCAGTCATTGGTCACTGGCATGCTTTACCTACTTGATTTATGTTTCACGACACTAAGAGGCTTTCTGTCAAACACTTGCAGAAAGGGAATACAGAAGCAATGTCAATGGCGTCAGTATGGGGCCTGGTGGTGACCTTACCCCGGTGAAATATTAGAGGAGGAACAAGAGGACCTTTCTGTGAACCAAGCAATTATCCTGCTGCTGCAACCCTGAGCATTAAAAAAAAAAAAAGGAAAAAAAAGTTGGTTTTGAAAAAGGATTTCTGAAAAACTGTTTTCATGTTTTCTTGTTTTAAGCCTTTAGAATTCATTGTTTTCAGTTTTTTTCTCTTAAGTATGCGAGGAAGGATGGGGAGCTTGGTTTTGTCTGAGATGCTCCTTTGCTGTCATAATTTTACAGGATGGGACTTTGCACAGAATAATGCATGCCCTGGGACTTAGAGTAAACTTGCAACTTGTAAACTTTGTCCCCAGCCAGACCCATGGCCTCCCCAGTCCTTAGTAGTATTTGTGTTAAGACAGTATAGTCTCTACAGCCGGAATTCTTTTTTCCTCTATCCCTGCTCTGTCCTCTAACTACTTAAAATTTCTGCTCCTCTCAGTGCTGCTCCGTGACCCAAACTCTCTGCTTCACTGCTCCCTCATTGCCCTCTGCTTTCTCCTGGGCATCCATCTCTGCCTTTCCACAGTCACCCTTTATCTGTTCACCTCTTGCTTATCCTCTCAAAAAGGGGGGGTGGGATTAATAAAAAAATTAAGCTAGGTTTATATACCTAGGAAAGCAAGTACTGAATATTTTGTGAATTTAGTAGTTAGCATTTGACCATCATGCTTTCCTCTTCTGGTTTCTTTTCATGCTTATTTGTTACGTTTTGATGTAGAGTGTAAATGCTGTGGGTCAGATTTTTCAAAGTCATGTATGAGTTGTGTATGGGAAGTACTGAGGTGCTTCTCCTATGGCTTTATGGGACTCTGGTCCTATTGTTTGTGAATGTGGAGGGAAAACGGGGAGGAAGGACCATGATTCTTAATGTCCTGCAGGATAGGCATACATATGGTCTGAACTGATAGTGATTGCAGTGCTGCTGCCTTTCCCCAATGGGGAACTGTCTCTAAAATGTCTTCCATCATCTTGCTGTGTCATTTCAGCATGGGGCAGGAGTTGTTAGTGCTAGGTCTCTGTCTTCATGCTGTCTGGGAAGCACTAACACAAGAAAATGGGTCACCTTCACTTACAATGGACCCAAACTGGTACTGTACAATGCCTTAAGGACAGACCTTTTCCCCACAGTACACAATTCTTACAGTGGCTCAAGGTGGGAAGTTGTAAGGTCCATGTGGGAGGACTAAGAATAAAAGCCTTAAACCTGAACTTGTCAAACTGCTAATTTGGCTAAAATAGTGGGCTGGTTTTAGCTATGCTCTGTAATTGCTTGGAGACTGTGGCTGCACATGGAGCGGGATAAGAAAAGATGGGCCAGGATGGCAGCAAAACAACCTTGAAACAACCTTGGAAACTTCTCAGAGATCCCTACTGATGATGGGAGGATGGGGAATAGAAAATATGTAATCCAGGAGATGGCTTTGTAGAATTATCCTATTTTTGTGTATGAACCTGAAGCGTGGGTCTAAGTAAGTTCATGATAATGTTGAGAATTTACTTCTGCAATAAAGTTTTCATTTTCCATTGACTTCTAATTTATTGCTATTTAATCCATCCTATTCTACAGACATACACCTTCAAATGTAGAAAAATAAGTTTGTGATCCAGGTTTAACTATGAAAACTCTGTAGAATATCAAAAAAAGCAACTACCATTTCAACTGATCCATCTAATGCCTTTCTATAAGAAAATAATCCCTATTTTCAAATTGCTTTACAATCAGTGGCAGACAGAGGAAAGCAGTACAGAGATACAGGTGTTTTTTTAATGTATGTTTGCTCTGTCTAAAAGAAACCTGGTGTATTGCACACTGTAAACATTGCTCCGGAGTCACCAAGTAGAGGAGAAGCTATCGGGTGTGTGCAGGTGGAACTCGGGTTCTGCCACACATTCTTAAAAGTCCTGAGCAGACACAGGTGGGACTGGCACATGGAGACCTTCCTTGAATCTCTGACATCCCTCTGCCTGCTTTGGTTTCTTCAACTTGACCAACAGAAGATGCAAGCGCAGAGGCACCAATGGGAAGGCTGTTCAGCCTTTGGCAGAAGGTTTACAACCACTTGGTCTGTCTGACATTGGGTTTCCCAGCTCCAGGGAAGATGCCTACCTGGATGTTGGCCCAGCTGCTCCTCATTGTCACCACCACCAAGTCTGAGCTTGTCAGCCTGCTGCTGTCCAGAGGTGCTAACTTCAACGGCTCTTTGCAGAGCAGGAGTTTCTCATTACTTTAGGCTCCCCACTCTTGCTATCCTTGCTTGGTTGGTTTTCATTTTTTAATACACTAGGTGTGAAAAACCACGACTGCTTTAGAGCGCAGAAGTGATGAGTTTCCTTCCATCTATTGACAACTGTTGGTATTTGCCCTTACTGCAGCTCAAAGAGTTAGTGTGTGTGTGCGTGCGTGCGTGTGTATGTATATATATGCCTTTTAAGGACCAGTTTTTCTTTTCACTTGTCTTTTGGAAATTTACCTCCTTTCCCTTAAGTGAATAAGTAATATGTCACATCACTCATGTAATGTACCGTGCCTCTGTGGGTACAGGACATCAGATACCTGATTCTTTCCTAAAGTCACTTCTTCCAGGTGGGTACCATGCATAATTCCCTTAGGCTAAATTCCACTGGCTGAAAAATTCCTATTTAGTGTTCCAGGGTAGGAAATGCCATGTATGCTTAATGTAAATTCGCTGACATGGTATTTGGACTTGTTATAGAGACTTGATTAATACGCTGAATTGAAAAGTATGTTCTGTGTGAACAGCAGAGTGTGATTTTTTTTAATTATATTTAGCCTTTTGTACATCATACAGCTGAAGTAGCTGCTAATGTAATTTGGCAATATCAGAGGTTAATAATGCTGTTGCAGGTGGTTTTATCCTTTCATCAACTTGGAAAATAAGAATAACAAGTTTTAGACTGTTTTCAAAGGAAGGATAAGTACATTTGGATGATAAAAACTTTGATATTATACTTCTGCCTTGGCTTCAGACACGCTTCATTTCAGGCTTCAGCCCTGTAGCTTGTGAGTGCTCAGGTGCTTCTGGGATCTCACAATTTTCTGCACTGAACAAGTTGAAGCTGATCACAGCCCATCTAGTAAGTACTGAGCATGTGGAAGGCGACACGCTGTTGTTGTGTACAAGAGCCTTGTGAGGGTACGGTCTGTCCAATTTGTATTTTGCGTGTCTGCTTGCTTAATCAACTGCAGTTAGGTATGTCTCTTCGATGTCACTCGGACTGACCATCCACGATGTGTGAAGTCCTTGGACCCACTGTTGGGCTCAAAGTTGAGCCTTTGCCTGGTACACTTCTTTAGTACTAGTGTCACTGGGGAGGTGGGATGTGCTCCACATGCCTTGAGCTCAGTGACTGCAGAAAGAGAAACTGCAAATGCCTTTTAATTCTTAGAAGTAAAGTACTGCAGGTATCATTCTACTGGAATCCTATTTTCTGATTCATGTGCCAGCATAAGGGTGGTTCCCAGACCAGTCATAATTCACTCTTTAAAAAAGGGCTCTGCTAAAACATTCAACAAAAATAATCCTAAGATGCGTCTAAATCATTTAATAAGTAAGTCCTCACTGAACACTGTGCATCTGCTGTCTTTAGTAGAGCATAAACTGCAAATTCTGTATTTCATGGCTTTTGCACCTGAGTCCCTCGTAATGCCCTTCCCATAGAAAGATCACCTTCTGTGGAGACTGATCTGTAAAAGCAAACCTTTCCCTATTATTTCAGTCTAATGAAGATTTTCAGCTTCTGGATTCCTCTCAAAGGAATAGTCTAGTGTAGAACTGTTGTTATAATATTAACAGCATTCGATAATTTTTATTTTTGTTGTCTTGTTTTTTAGCTACTTGTTGAATAATTCCCAACAAGCTCAGATAACATTTCTGAGTTAATGTCATTACTTTCAGAAAAATGCATTATACCTAAAAATAATAGATCTTTCCTCTCTTGTACAGTCTGTTGGTTTCTTCCTTTTTTGTTGTTTCTTAGCCAACAGCTTGCTTGACTTTGATTCTTTGAGGCTTATTCTGTACTAATCCCTTGGAAAATCTGTATTGTCTTCCCACAAGACATCTCGGTCATCAATCAGGCTTCAGTGAAGGTTGAAAAGCAGCCAAATTGTGGTCTCCACACAAGATGAAAAGCTGTTCTTAAAATCTACTTGTGTTGGTGTGCAATCTAACTTTCACATCAGTCTTTTTTTAATTAGCTAGGAAGAATATCACTAAGTATGGTCCCTGGTGTCCTTTTCAATGGCTTGTGCACACATGACAAGAAGTGCAGGGAACAGTGCTGAAATACTATTGAACATTTGGGCATTTGGGTAACTTCCCAGGAGTTTGGTACGAGAAACATGCATCTACGTGGACCACCTCTCTCCTCGCAGTGAGTGGCAGCATCCTGTTCAGGTGCCCTCAGCAGACTTCGACCAACTCCTCATCCCCCCATACTGTAAAATTGAACTTCCAATATAATTACAGAAGAAGAAATGTAACTTTTATAACAGCTAGAGCAATGTTTGAGCTTGTTTGTGTAAAAATTACAAAAGCAGATTGTCTAAACTTACTGTATTAGCATGTTGCAAATATCAAGGGATGAGTTTGCTTTTGTGCTTGCATGTGTGGAGAGTTAATGAACAAACTGTTGATGCAGTCACATCGAACTGTATGTATTCAGATTTATTGTTAGTACGTTTCCTCCCTGGCATTTTAGGCCAAGGACAGAGGCAGGATGTAAGGAACAAAATTACAGATATCTAAGGGGTGGGGGTGGTGGTGGTGGAGGATACCCACAATGTCAGATTCTTTGTAAAATAGAAGAATAATACTTTAAGGATGGCTATTAAAAGGCTTATTTGCAAACTGCTGTCTCTTGAAGAGAAAGTACAAGTGCCTCATGAATATCTGAAGAAAAAACAGTCCATTTTTAAGAACAAAAGAATCACTGTATCAAAACAAACCAAATAGAAGTGCTTTGTTAAATCAAGCAGATAGCTGTTAGAGAGTGCAACAGAGGAAAGTCAAATGAGATGCAGAATTCAAAGCAGTGAGGTCAGTTAAGTAGTAGCAGTGTTTTATTAGAGACTGTATGAAATTCATTATCACATCAAGATTTTAAGTTGATTAAATATTTTTTTTTTAAAGTATGTAACTGCAATCATTAATTTTTAATGAACATGAGAGAGTTGTTTGAGCTCTTTAGCCCTTGTAGAAGGCTGAGTTTGGCAGGTCAATCTTCTAGAAACTAGGCAAGGGAGGATGAAGCCTCCTTGGACAAAGAGCAACAAACCATGGTGTACATAGTCTATACCGAACCAAAGCTACCTGCAAATGCCAGGTAGTAAAATATCTGGTGTATGTCACTAAGGACACTGTTAAAACCACTGTTGCCTTGTTTTGCAGCACTTTCCTCTTATTTTAGACTGCGACAGCTACATATATACTTCTTTTTTTGCAATCCTTAACATGCGAAAGGGCTCTGGTATCAAGGCCCTCGTATCTTGCCACTTCCAAATGCATGCTGTGCCATGAGGAATTTATATATGCCTTTGAGATATGTATTTTTTTTTCTCTGATCACTTGTATGCAGTTCATGGGAGGGTAATCGCTACTTTCACAGGGGCATGGCCCCGCAGACTATTCTATTAGCAGTCAGAGCTCTGCCACGATTATCAGTCTAATTCCTTTAGCGTTGCATATGCTGGATTTCTCTACAGGCAGTGCGACTGCGAAGTCCAAAAGTAATTTCCCTTTGCTACTGTCGTTTCAATCAAGACCTACTGATGTTAGATTATATTAATAATCTTGAGTTTTGTAGAAACCAGGGGCCAGTTTTCATTATAGGACAATCTTTATTTTTTATTGTTTTAAACAATTTTCAGAGGAGAGAAATAAACCCTCTTTTATATGTCGTGATTGCTTATGCATCTGAAAGCATTGTATTGGCAGGCAGCTGTGGTAGCTCTGTGCCCTTGTAACTTGTGCTGTGATGCCCCTTTGCTCCTCATGGATTTATTAGTCTTCAACACGGGAGAGAAGACAGAAGCTGTTGATGCTTTTCCCCTCCCCTATTTCCTAATTATCCGTTGCAGTATATTTTTCCACTGCTGTCACAACTCTCTCCTAATCCCTTTTCTGTGTCATTTGGTTACTTCACTTGCCCCAATTCTTCCATCCCTTAAGCTCCTCCTTTTCCCACCAAGAATTTGTACGCGTAATATTTTCTATGAACACTACCTTATAGATTTGCTATGTGCAGGTGGCCCTTGTTGAAATGCTTAATGCTGTGTTGTTTACAGGCAGAAATTGCAGATTTTTATTTTCTTTGAGAGCCATTTGAATGGAGGCATAGGGCCTTCTGTTGGGATTAGTGCTGGTGAAAAGGTAGCCAGAACTTCGACTTTGCCTTCAGGTCTGAACAAGACGACTGGAAAAAAATCAAAACAACTGAAGCTGTTAGGGCGATTGTGGTGTTTGTTATCTTGGTGTTTTTTTCAGGGAGCCTTTTCTTGGGGTACCTTTTGTTCAGATGACCTCAAATTTGCATTGCTGACCGACCTTTGCATCATCATTGAGGCACAATAATGAGGGCAATATACAGAAGTTGGTGGAGTTTATAGATTTTAGAGAAGTTGGTGACTAGACATAAACCCTTTGAACTCTCACAGGGTTGGTAATCAGCTTGTTTTTCCTGGTGAAATCCTCTTTTTATTAAAACTAGTGGTGATCTTTCAAAAGCTGTATGCCAGTTCAAGCTGCTGGGTCAGAGTATAATTGTACAGATGGTATTGCACAAGAAATGGTGCTGATAGCCATAAAACGCACGGGTAGTAACTGTGTTTCTCGTGGCTAAAAAGGTATTGCTCATCTAACCTGAAACCAGTCTTTGGTGCAAAGTTATGGATGTTTGGCAGTATTTCCTCCTGTCACCTCTATTGTGTTATAAAAAGTAGTTTCAAAATAAACAATTGAAAAAATGTTACTGTGGTGTTTTCCTCAATAGGACTGTAAACCAGTTTGCTGAGGTTAAGAGCAGTAATTAGTTTTACTGCTTTGTCCAGAAAAAGCATAGGCCCAACTCAGAGCCACTCCCCCCAGATGAATATATTTATACAGAGCTGCTGTTGTTATAAAGTGAAGGTGTAAGAAAACTTTACTCTGCATTTTGAAATAAACTATTTGGGCCCTTAATAAAGGCAGTCGTGATAAATATTTTTAGCTAATTTAGGTGTTCTGCAGCTGGTGATGTTCACAGATTTTCTTCGCAACTGTTGATGAACTACAATAAAGATAATTTCATTCAATATTTCAGTGTGAAGAAAACTGGGTAGTGTTAATTTTTCAGAAAAATGAAATCTTAGAGAAGTGTTTATAAATACTGTGCATGCAAAGCTGAGGCACCGGAGTGCAGCGTTTGGGGTAGTTAGTAAGGCTTGATATTTGGAAAGTAAGTTGAGTGTTTTACACAGGAAATTATGTACATCGTGGGTACTGTGAACTGACTAATAGAGCTGTTAGGTATGACTTTTAACTGACAGAATGGGACAAGAAAAGAAAAAAAGCATGGTATATATGTTGAATAGACAGCTGGTCCTAATTAAGTACTACCTTTGTCCTGGTAGACCTAGTTTTCATGTCTTTGTGCTGCAGCTTAGTTTTTTGTTGCAGAGCAACTCAAGGTATAAAACCTTTTTTTTCCTGGAAAGCTTTATGTAACTGTTTGGTTTTGTTTTGTTTGTTCCCCCCCTGCCCCGATGTGTCACTCTTGCTGCAGAAAATTTATTCCGGTTCTGGTTGTTATTTCAGTGCTTTCATTTGTTTGAGGTGAGATTGGGTGATGATTGCTCAATGGAGGAAAAAACCCTTGTAATTTTAAATATATAGCTGTATATGATGGGTCTCATTGTCAACTTAAATTATTGTGCATTGCAAGTGCTTCTTCTAGTATTGTCTGAAATAGCTGCAGTGTCAGAGGCAGTTTTTCATTACAGATAATAAGCTTCAGACTTTTTAAACCTCACTCAAAACATAAAATACCAGAAACCCTAGTTAGAAAACAGTGGTTTTAGTGTTGCAGTTGTTATGAAAATACATAAAAATGTAGATGCCCGTATAAATTTCTCCCTCGTGTGTTTATTGTTTTTGCAGGCACTATCCTGGTTGATAATATGCTGATCAAAGGGACAGCAGGAGGGCCGGACCCCACCATTGAACTCTCCTTAAAGGACAACGTAGATTACTGGGTGATCCTTGATCCTATCAGCCAGATGTTATACCTAAATAGCACTGGCCGAATTCTGGACAGAGATGTAAGTTTGGGGTTTGCTGTTTGTTTTCTTTTCTCCCCATAGACATCAATTTCTAAATCTGTGTGTACTCATAGAAAGACTGTAAACACAAGACCTGCTAGAATATAATAGCTGTATCCATCTTTTGTTCCCAGATGGATGTGAACAGGGCTAATTTGATTCTTTATTAGGACTTATTGGAAGCATGCAGAAACTTGATCATGCACACAATTATTATATGTGGACAAACACAATAATAAAGACCAAACAAATAGATGTGTGGGTTAGCAGAAATATATATCGAACCAAACTTGACTTGTTTACTGAATTAAAAACATTTTTATTCTTGTTTGCTTCTTTTGTCTGTAAGAAGTGCTGCTCACCTTGTGTCCCGTGACACTTATTAAAAGCCTACTCTAGCTGTGTACATTGACTTAGAATCATAGAAACATTTAGGTTGGAAAAGACCTTTAACATCATCGAGTCCAGCTGTCAACCATGCCCACTAAACCATGTCCTAAAGTGCCTTGTCTACACGCTTTTTGAATACCTCCAGGGATGGTGACTCGACCACTTCCCTGGGCAGCTTGTTCCAATGCCTGACAACACTTTCAGTAAAGAAATTTTTCTTAATATCCAATCCAAACCTTCCCTGCTGCAACTTGAGGCCATTTTCTCTTGTCCTATCTCCAGCCACCTGACAGAAGAGACCAACACCCACCTCACTACAACCCCCTTTCAGGTAGTTGTAGAGAGCGATAAGGTCTCCTCTCAGCCTCCTTTTCTCCAGGCTAAACAACCCCACTTCCCTCAGCCGCTCCTTATAAGGCTTGTGCTCTAGACCCTTCGTCAGCTTTGTTGCCCTTCTCTGGACACGCTCCAGCACCTCAATGTCTTTCTTGTAGTGAGGGGCCCAAAACTGAACACAGTACTCGAGGTGCGGCCTCACCAGTGCCACGTACAGGGGGATGATCACTTCCCTTGTCCTGCTGGCCATGCTACTTCTGATACAAGCCAGGATGCCATTGGCCTTCCTGGCCACCTGGGCGCACTGCTGGCTGATATTCAGCTGGCTGTCAACCAACACCCCCAGCCCCTTTTCCACCAGGCAGCTTTCCAGCCACTCTTCCCCAAGCCTGTAGCGTTGCATGGGGTTGTTGTGACCAAAGTGCAGGACCCGGCACTTGGCCTTGTTGAACCTCATATAATTGGCCTCGGCCCATTGATCTAGCCTGTCCAGATCCCTCTATAGAGCCTTCCTACCCTCAAGCAGATTGACCCTGCCTCCCAACTTGGTGTCATCTGCAAACTTACTGAAGGTGCACTCAATCCCCTTATCCAGATCATTAATAAAGATATTAAACAGAACTGGCCCCAATAGTGAGCCCTGGGGAACACCGTTGTGACCTGCCGCCAACTGGATTTAACTCCATTCACCCACAGCCCTGTGGGCTTGTCCAACCAGCCAGTTTTTTACCCAGTGAAGAGTACACTTGTCTAAGCTATAAACCGCCAGCTTCTCAAGGAGTACGCCATGAGAGACAGTGTCAAAGGTCTTACTGAAGTGCAGGTAGGTAAC
This sequence comes from Harpia harpyja, assembly GCF_026419915.1. Taxonomy (NCBI): domain Eukaryota; kingdom Metazoa; phylum Chordata; class Aves; order Accipitriformes; family Accipitridae; genus Harpia; species Harpia harpyja. The sequence continues at coordinate 7,704,247 of NC_068949.1, forward strand.
ATCCACAGCCTTTCCCTCATCAACTTAAGGTATGTGAGAGAGAGCAAAGGAATTGTGAATGTTACAATTCACTTATAAAGCTCGACATATTGAATTGAGGATATGCTAGTTTAGATTCTGTTTTTAAGGCAGCATAAAATTTGTGTGGTATGCTCGTTCCTGATAGCATTAAAGAAATATTGTCAGGCTAAGTTTGATTTTTATAAAAAGAAAGATTAAAAGCACAAAACAAATAGGAGTGTTCTCATCTATGCTAATTTCATTGAAGAGAAACACTTTAAAAATAGAGACATTTTCTTACAGTGTTATAGCATTGCTGCCGTTCATCAGAACCTGAAAGGAAAATTGACTCAAAAGTGACTGTAATCAACATGGAAAGAGTGCTTTAAAGATCAGGAGTTCTTCTTGGAGTGCATGAAATTTTGTTTTATATTAGCTTGATTGATTAATTTGTCTTCTCCGTGTGTTTTGAGATACATTCATAAGTACCAGAAACATGTGACTTTTTCTTCATTTCCATTTTTAGTTTAAAAGAGCTAATTGAATTCAGCTGTTCTTAGTTTAGTTTTAATTCACAAACTGTTTTCTTATGTGAAGCAAAGGTATGCAGCACAAAACATGGCACAGTGGACATGGTGGCAAAAGACTTCCTGGTGCATCGACAAAGAGTCGGCATTTTCTTAAGTGCCAAACGGCCGACTGCCTTTGAGGAGACAGGCAGGTGCTGGAACATGTTTGGCTTCTCAGTTTTATTTTTAAGTCAGAGCAAAAAGCGAGAGCCCTTAATGGGAGGTGAGGCTTAAGAACCACTCTAAGAAATGTAAGGTCAATTCTTCATCAGCCCACGCAAGTCTGCATATCCATATGGCATTAGGAAGTGAAATTAATTCCTGTTAGATCAGTGCTAGTTCTTTTTTCAGTGCCCTTTTTAGTGACACTTTTGCCTCTACAGGTTCGTTCATCTGAGCTGCTTTACCAAAACAACCTTGCCAAAGTATTTGATTTCTGATACTAGTAATAGTCTAGTTAAACTCACAAATACTTCACATTATTATGAATATGTATGGACACTTTGCAGTGATGTTCTTTGCAAGAAGTAGACTCAAGTCACAGGGAAACAAGTGGAGGGTGTACATTTTCTTAGTTATATATAGGCAATATTGGTGTTTTAACATTGGTATTTGAGGGATTATTTCCTCATTTTTTACTATGAACTGTTACACTTCTTATCCCTAGTACTGTAGTGCTGGGTAAAATTACTCATTTGTGTTTATTAAGGTTTACTGGATATGAAAAGAAAATTTGAGATTTAAGGTAATTGAGATTTTGGCTGTGAGCCCCACTGTAGCTGTCTACTGTGGTCTCAATGAATTGCTGTAAGTCACAAGCCAAAGAAAATGAAAGCAACCCACAAAAACCCCACTGATTGAGTAAAAATGTGAAATTTATGTCATGAACTTGATTAATATGGCTCTTATCTAAAGCCTGTTTCCAGCCTTCAGAATCAGAGCTATACTAACCCCTAAAATGCAAAATCATTCAAGAGTGTGTGTGGTTCCTATTTTTTTTTTTGTAAACAAAAAAGGTAAACTATTTTTCTCATCTTTCAAGTTAAAACCATGTGAAACTTAGTAGTACCAATAAAACTTGAGGGTTTATTAAGCTGAACCTTAAGATTCAATTTTTTTATTGCAGAGCAGAGATTGTAGTCTCTGATTCACAAATAGTGCATCTACAATTGCATTTAATATATTTGGATACTCTTCCTGTTTTTCTCTCTGATGTGCCCACTTGTCAACTCCCTGCTGATTCAGTTAGCCTGATCCTGTTCTTTTTTATTACTTTTCTTGAAAGAAAATCTTATTAGATTCTATTGATTGATTTTACTAAGAATGACAGTATGTTTTCCAAACAAAATCAGATAAAAAGAAAATTCCAGACTTTTCTTCCAAAACTTCAAGTACTTAGGAAGGATGAATAGCGATGAAGCAGAACTGCTTCATCAGTGAAAGGAACTGCTGAAAGGTGTTGGGATAATTGTCCCCCAGTATCATAAAAATTTGTTACATTTTTCCATTATGTATTTACATTTATTGTCTATAAATGTCTAGGTTGATGAGTGTTTGTTTAAAGACCTGATTTTAAATCTAAGCACTGACCCAGCAGAAATTGTACAAATGTGAAAGTAATATTGGTCCTGTACTGTCATATTTGACCAAAGACAACAAAATATTTTTTTCCATGTTCTTGTGAAAAAGACCAAATCCAGAACATCATGTATTTGCATATCTATCATTACAACTAATTATGTTTTTCTTGGGCATTGGTAATAAATCTGGATAAACTCAGTAATGTTTGAAGTGTATTAAACGTAGCCTAAAAATTCTTGGATCTTTTGCAAAGAATGCCAGCTTGAAAAATAAATTGAGATTATAATGTTAGAGGCTTAATTTAAGTTACAGATGATATTTGGTATGTTCCTACCTGTGTTACAAGTTCTGATAAAAGTAGAACCACATCATAGCTGGCTGCAGATTTTTACAGCAAAGAGAATTGACTTAAGGTCATGCTGTACTTCACCTCAGAGAAAGTTGAGGATGAGTGTGTAGGGAAGAATACATATTTCACTTAAGATCTCAACACCACAATAAAGGCCTCTTCTTTTCCCAAGTCTGCTGACTCTTTAAAAACTGATTAGTGCCAAAGTCTGAAAGGTAAAGAATGCCATATGGTTCCAAAATCCATCATAGCAAAACTGGAAAAAATCAATTGATCAAAGAAATTGTAGCATTTAGAATGAGTGAAAGCATAATTATTTAGATATATAATTATGATTAAATTGTAGGTGTCGGAATCTCAGTACAAAAACCTGTTAGCATTCACTGTACAGAACAGTATAGCATAGGCATCTTTAAATTACATTTTTGAGTTGTTTATTTTCTTGAAGAATTTGAGGTTAATAAATATAGAATTTCTTCAATTTGTCCCTTCCCATGCTTTCTCACTCTCTGCTGAGTGTTAGACAGAAAATCAAAATGGACTTGCTGTCAATATTTTACATGCCAGACTGTTGCTTCGAATACGTAACTTGGCACTTGCCGCAGTGGGAACATTGTGAATAGAAGTCATGCTGGAATGCTGTATTTCCATAGCAGTCTCTCTGAATTTCCATTTCAACCAAAGATGCCTTTTCCTTTATTCTTCTTAGAATTGTTTTATTAACTCAGGTAGGTAGTAGTAGCCTTTCCAGCTTAAATTTCTTTACCCATTTATCAAGTTTGGGAGTTATTTTTCTTTGAATATTATGGTGTTCACTGGAGTAAAAACAACAGGACTCTGGATTGTCTACACTTAAAGGTGACCAAGTTGTTTCTAAATTACTTGGTAAATGTAAGTGGTAGCATATTGAATTTATTTCTGACCTGACCTTTCAATTCCAATATTAATAAACCAAAGGTTAAAATGTGTGACATTTTCTAGGTATCTTTAGTAATTGGAAGATGTTCAAAAGATGTGCGCTTTTTTTTTGTTCTCAAGGGAAGTGTGAAGGGCTAATCGTGCTGGGGATTTTTATTTCTGTGCTAGCACATACAGCTGGCAAAGCTGGGCCTGCAAAATACAGGCTACTTAAAATATTGCCAGCATGAGCTGTAGTCAGGACACTCAGAGAAGCTGTTTAATCCAGGCATAGAGCATTAAACATAACACAGGCAGGCTGATGGGCTATAAGTGAACCTGAGCAATATTAACATCAGTGGAAAATTTAACTGTTAATTCATATTTTGGCTATGTATTATAAAAATGTACTTTCACCTACAGCCGCCAATGTCCATTCAGTCCATTGTGGTGCAAGTCCAGTGTGTTAACAAAAAGGTTGGTACCATTATCAACCATGAAGTGCGGATTGTGGTGAGAGACAGGAACGATAACTCTCCTCGGTTCCAGCAGCAGCGATACTATGTGGCAGTAAATGAGGTCAGAACCGCTTACCTTTTTTTCTCTTTCTCTTGTGTGGTGTTATTGCTAAATGTCGGCTTTCAGTTCTTTCACTCCTCATTTGAAAACCCGGTAAAATCAGTTGTTTTAAAATCCCTTACATTTGTGTCACTTTAGAATAACACAGCACAGACAATGTATTTCAGTTTTTAGCATGCGAGCTTTTCATCAGGATGCTTGTTATATTACAGAAGACACTAGAGTCTGAAGCTCAATGAGTGAAGCATTGATTTCTGTTAAATTTACATGATGTTTTACTGCATTATGCAGTTGTATCAACAAACCTGGAAGTAAAACAAATTTATTTATGAAAAACAAATGTAAAGCCAATAGTTTGAAAGGTTTTATTAACAATATTGAAGCCTGGCAAAGTGCAGTTTTGGTTTATTGTGGTTTCTCTTTATGAAATGATGTCTGTGAATGGAATTATTTTGCTTTATTTTTTTATGGAATAGAGAGCTGTGGATAGACTTCTCTGTGTTATTTGAAGGAAAAAATTTATTTCTTTCTTGAGCTGGTACAACTTCATTTCACTTTACATTTGAGGGTTTTTTTATTCTGTTAGGGATTGAATAATCTGCTAATAACCAGTGCAAAGGATCTGTGCTTTCAGTAAGTTAGTATCCTGGGGCTTTAGTAATAGCAAGTGGAAGTGGGAACTTACATGCAGAAGTGGAAATGTCCAGACTGAAACTAAGAGGAGAATGGAAAGATGGGTCAGTCCTCTGCAGGTAAAAATTGAAAGAATTACAGTTGCATTTAAGAAAATAAGACTGTTTAAATATGCAGTGTGCATTGTGTCCCTACTGGGATTTGGGTTTGGGTGGGGTTTTTCTGTGAAAGAATGTGACTGCTTTCATGTTGTTTGATTTTAGTAGAATTGATTTGCTGTTTCAAAAAAAACTTTAATAGTTTTGTGTGTTTGGGAGATTCAGTTTTTCAATGTGTCTGTGTATTGTTACAATCACTACGTTGCTCTAAGTGACCAAGGTGTAGTGATGTGCAGGACATCTTACAGGCCCCAGGGAAGGAGTGGAAGAGTTGGTTGATGAGTTTAGGCCTAATTAAGCCAAAAGTATGGAGGAAAAACACCAAAACTCACACATTATTTTTGAGTAGAGACCTGAAGTTGAGATAAGGATATACAGGTTTTTCAAACTTACTGGTTTCCTGACTGGTGACACCTTTTAAATTGAGATTGTTTCCCTTCAGACAAATTTTCGGCAATCCATCTGCTAATGTTTCTTACCACCAGAATTTGGAGGTCACAAAATACCATCTGTATGAGTTACCAGTAAAGTTGTCCTTATGATTTAAATTGTTTTCAAGTTGGCCTTTACAATAGTAATTTTAATTTCTATTTTTTTGCAGACCTGTTGCAGAAGTGCTTTTGGTCTTGAGTAAAGGCAACATAAATATAAGTCTGACATGCCTGTACGGGCTGTGATGCAGGTCCCAGATCGCTTCCAAGGCCTGCGTGATTTTTGCAGTAAAACTGAAGGCAGGTAGTGTGTCAGTGCTGTAACACTAAGGAAGCAAGGATTTTCCATAATTAGAAAGAAGTCCAAAACACACAGTGAAAAATGCACCATTTAAAACTGTTTATATTCAGAAATTTAGCAGTGTTCCAAGTATGTGCAATCATGTATTTGCATCATTATTGGACAAAATGCAATGTTGCTCTTTCCACCAGTTGCAGTCCTGATTTAATTAGCTGCTTTGTTTCATTTTATCACTGTTATGCTTATAGCTTCTGACATGGCACCACTGTGCCCTTCAGCAGTACCCGGTGGGTTAATGCTCTCATTAATTAACCAAAAAAAAATGCTCACAAAACACCTCAGACTTTTTCAAAGGTTTAGTGAGTGAATACATTTTTTAATGATAGTTTATTCTGCTAGTAATTGGCACTGCCTCTGGTGAATTTAACTCTAGGAATGCACTGGAATGAGGGTTTTGTGGTTATTTTTTGATTGCTTCTGGTCTTCTGCTTTTAGTTTGATTGTGAAATAAAAAGTGCAGAAATTTCTCTTATATAAGTAACACAAAGCAAATCAAAGGACAAGTAGATTTTATTATTTACAGCTACCATATGTGTGAGCACAAATATCTCTTATTTTTTTCTAGCCAGGAAATTTCATCTGTGTCAATTTGAGGACTGACTTGTTCAGGTGCTTTACAGGGTTGTACTTGGCAGTTTCTCCTATCAGCTGCTATGCCTCTTTCTGGCTGTCCTAATGAAGAACACATGCACTGTGGCTTTATAACCATACTACAGTCACTGGTGCTTGTACAAAACATTAGGTGCACTTTCCACATGTACTGTTTAATTCATCTGCACATACGCAGTAAGTGTTGGATTTATAGCTCCCGTGCTAACCAGCTTGACAGTGTGTGTGCTTTGTAGGTGTAGTATCTCCCCAAAGCATCATGCTTCCTGTATACGCCTACTGTAAGGAAATCCTGGGCAAATGTCTCTCAGCCTTGCCATTACCCCAAAATGTTTTTTAGGGAGAAAAGTCTAGGGCTAAGATTTTCCAAAGCAGTCAAAACTATTATATTACTATTGGCACCTGTAATATGAGACAAATAACTGTAGCTAGATCTTACTTTATTTGGTAGTTTTTCAGTTTCAGAAATGTCAAGGGGCAAAATTATATTTTGGGGAAATAGAATGGGGTTTATGTCAAATACTCTTTATATTTGAGCTGTCTACAACATACTAAAATTAATTTGTAAAAGAAGCTGAGGGTAATTGTAATACCAACATAAATCCTCATTTTGCATGTGTCTCTTCCATTTGCACATAAAAAGACATGGTTTAAAATTAAGCCCATGTTTTTGTAGAAGGCTTAGAATGAGATGGATTTGGTAGGGTAGTTTCCATTTTGGTTTATACCAAAAGGTAGCTCAATTCTTATACTTGATTGGTTAGAAAAGGAGGATGCCTGTACTGAGTTAGACTAAAAGCTCCCCTAATCCAGTGTATTTTCTCTGTCAGTGGCCTTTGCAGATGCTCGAGGAAGAGCCTAAAGATTGGGAAACATGAAGTTGTGCTTTCCTAATGAGCTCACCCAAGTTTCAGTCACGTGTAGCTGTAAAATATGTTAGATCAAAGGCAGTGTAGTAACAGTTCTTGACCATTTTTTTTCTTTTGCAGTTGCTTGTGAACATGTATATATTAAAATTCTTATTACAAGAAATACTGACTAATCTGTATCAAACTTTTCCATGTTCTCACAGGCATCTGTCACAGCATCAGAAGTTGCATGGGTGTAAGTTCAGAAATACCATGGAAGCATTTACTTGATTTTCAAAGCCATCCGTCAGTTTCAGGAGTAGAGAATTTTATCATTAACACCCATTTGCTGATGCCTCAGTATTTCTGAGTGGTAATACTCCCTTTGGTCTCCCTTCTCCTACCTCTAAGTTCTTCCTCAAGTGCATGAGCATGAAGAAAGCAAATTCTATGCCTTAAGGCAAACTTCCCAAATCCTTCAAAATACGTGTACGTATTAATCTGGTAGCTTTGTGGTGTCTCTCACGAAAAAGCCATGGTCCCGTCTTTCCTTCCTTACTTAAGGTGTTGTATAGCCTTTTTTCATCATGTCATGTTTAATCTCAGGCACTGAGATGAGAAATACCGTAATTTCTCACTCTACTGCTTCAAATACCTGGATCCTAAAAATCCTGAGAAATCTCTATACATAGATAGTCTCTGTAGAAATTTGGATCTATCCTGCATATTGTCGAATGTTCCTTAGGGATTTAAGGTTTTCTTCTGTCATTCACACTTGTGTGTACAGAAGACACCTGGGTGAGGTGATCCAAAAGTAAAACGTGCAGAGAAAATTAATGTTCCCCTCCAGTGTATGTGTGGTTTGAAAATGTGTCTTTTGCATCTAAGTATAAAAATTATCATTACATTTTTATTGAGGAAATACTTTTTTCAGAAGGGTCTTAATTATTCTATTAGAAGTATGCGCTTCTCATGTAGCTGCAGTATGATTGTTCTCCTACTTGTTAACGTTGATGGAGCCAGTAATGTTTGTTTGACTTGGTGGCTTAGCTTTGAGTGGCAATGCTGGTATTCATATTAAGTTACAGTTAAAATTGGTTTTAAAGTTTAACATTTTAGTTTAAAGTATAAAATAGAATGTCTGTTTCTCTAAAATATCTATGTGCTTTTTAAGCAAAGTGTTATTATCTGAGCATTTATAAGTGAATTAGTTAATTAGAGTTAGTTAATAGGAAAATACTCACCCTGCTTTTTTTGCGGGGGGGCAAGCAAAGGAACCCTAAATGTGTGTGTACATATATATGTATGTACATATACATAGTGGAAGGTGTCCCTGCCCATGGCAGAGGGGTTGGAACTAGAGTATCTTTAAGGTCCCTTCCAACCCAAACCATTCTATGATTCTATGTATAAATAGTCTCCATTTGCTCTGGTCCTCAATAGTCTAGCAGGGTGCTAATGCAGACACAAAATAGCCATCTCCTTAAAATTAGCTGGCATTTTGTGTATAAGCTGTAGTCAAGAAAGTAAGGTTGTAATTAAACTATTGACTTTTTATAATTGTCTGGGTTATGAAACAGATTTGGGACATAATTCAGTCAACTCCTAAGTAGTGCTGTTCTGACATCTGAAGTAACTAAGCTGATCATCACTCTTGGACTGCTGCTGCTACGTGTAGCATGTCACAGAGTCTATGCAAGCACTAGGGCAGGAATGGGCTTTTTTTCCTTCATGTCATGACTGGCCCAGTGCCACTGCCCTGTAAAGAGTGTGGGGTTTGGGTTTTTTTTTCCCCTCTATTTTAGTCATCTTTTTTTCTTTTTTGTTTTTTAATTTTTGTTTATTTCTTCTTCTCTCTTGGTGCTTGGGCATCCATGCTTGTGAGGCTGGGACCACTGTCTTAGTCCATAGCAGGCTCCGGCATCACTGAGAACTTAGAGAACAAGTGCGGAAGCCCTTTACAGGGGTGCTACCATTTCGGAGCAATTTTTCCTTTTCCCTTTTTAATGCTTTTTCAAGACAAAGAATGTGAGTGTCTCAGCCTAAAGCAAATCCAACTGCTATCCACAGCATTATGAAATCTCCTCGTAAAAGTAAAAGTGAGTTAAGGTTGATGTTAACACTTTTATGATAATTAGAAATACTCTGCAGGGTTATTTCCTTTGATTTGTGTGTTATATGTTTTTATTTATATGAAAATGTCACATCATCATTTATGTAGGAAAAAATCCTGACAGAATGACATTAGCCGGGGGCTAAATTTGACCATGCATATTAGTGACTGAAAGATATGAATTATTGCAGTATATTAAAACAAAGCTCTATAGTTACGTTGAAATTCAGAAGAATTAGGAAACTCAGTGCTCTACAAGCAAATCTATAGTATTGCTGCAAGAGTTTTAAATACATGTACCTAATACAGGGACTAGAAACTAAAATCTTGTACTGCTGAGGCACAATTGTGGTTGTCTGTGTTTTGTGTTAAACACAACTTATCTTGACAAATTTTATCTCAGCTGAATACAACTCTAGTTCTGCACTGCCTGGGTTTTATAAGGCTGACTTTTTTTTGTAATAGTTTTTCACGTGAGCCTTACTGGAGTCTTACAGAGGTGTTGGTAAGCTCAGGAGCATTTAATGACAGGTTTTGTTTGGAAATGATAGTGGAGTTACTAGAATACTGTTTGAAGTCAGTATTACTTCTTTAAACATACATGACCTTACAGCTGCTTGTAAACCAAAATTTTAGAGTTGGTTTGGTTTTTGGGTTGTTTTTTCCCCCCCCTTAAGTTGGCAGAGATGGGAATCCTTTTCAAAATGAGCGTGTTTCTTGAACTTCAGTCATGTTAAAACTTTGGCTTTGGGCTGCTGAGAATTATAACTTGTGCTGAATTTTCATTTCTTCTCGTGTAATTATTCATATCTTTTTCCTTGTGGTATTGAAATAATTAATCTCTGCAGGTAGACATCATCAAAAGAATATTAGCTCAGAATGATGAACTGTAAATCTTACTTTGCTGTTCGGGGCCACTGTGAAAAATTATTCATTTTTAACTTTGTAAATAGGCAATAATAGGAAAATTTATTTTCAAAATGTTTTATGGAAGTGTTGAACGTTCCTGTCTGCATCTAGACTTCTAATAGCCATAAATCATGTTGAAGGCAACTGCAGCTGTTGACTGTGGAAGAATAAGATTTATTGTGTGCATTTCCTCTCTATTTGTTTAATTGTATTCTTTTGAAATCTTACTTGTTTCTTGTCACTGTGGTCCTTTTTCACCACATTGAATTCCCACAGAGATTATTATCCTCACACTGTCACTAACACACATATAAGTTTTTTGGGTTTTTTTTTTTTGTTTTTTTTTTTTACAATTCCTAACATTTTAGCTTGCATAATGAAAGACACTCAGCGTGGTCAAACAGTTTACTACATAACTTCAGTCCCTTTCTGTTTGAGATACCAAAGTTTAATATGGAGAAACAAAATTACTCTCCAAGGTATTCTCTGAAGTAGGCGTGTCTAATGGAAAGGAGACAAGTGGGGCGTAGAGGTAGTTCAAGCAACACTTTTTGGAGCCACTTTTGGGTCCTTCTGAAAGGTAGCAAAGCAAAGGAGCTGGGAACCACTCTGTAGACATATTTCCAGCTCCCCCATCTCCCAGACTTGGTGGTGGAAGATTTTTCAGAGAATGAACTGAGTTGGAAACTGTGGGAAAATGGGTGCTGTGCAGAATCTCTCTGCTACAGGTTGATATAGCAATGGTGTGGGGTGGTTTGAGCTCTAGGTAAGTCTTTACTGTTTAGAGAGCATGTGCATCTACTAAAGAATGAATCTGATCACTGGTTTGAGAAATTCTGACTATAATATAGTATATAACACAAATCCATCTCAATATTCTGCTCTTTGCCAATATCAAAAATCTGATTAGCCAGTTTGTTCTGCTTGTACATGCATGCATTCAAATGGCATGCCCATTTTATGTCTGTGTGAGATCAAACTCAGTCTTTCAGCCTGCTGTTTTAGCTTTTGCATATGCATTTTAGATACCTCCATAATATTTGCTAGAAAAACATGCCTTTTGTTGCCACATTACCTATCTATCTTCCTAGGAATGCAGTTCCTCACGAGCTGTTCACATAATAAGTAATCCTTATTTAAACAAGAACAGTGGGATTATTCATGTTGATAAAGAACAGTGTTATATATATATATATACACACACTATATATATAGTGTCACATTTTATAAGGTGAACTGAGTTCGTCCTTATTGTTCCAGCAATAAAGTGAATGGTGGCAGCAGTCTGTCAGAAAGCCCTCACAAATTGTGGGTAAAAGTGATATTGCCTAGCTAACAGTAAATCATCGCAATGTTGAAATCTCAGTGTAAAAATATTGTGTAGCTTTAAATGGTGAGTTGCCTCTCTCAGATGATTAGAAGTGGAGTTTGAGACGTTTAGTTAAGAGCTTATCTGAATTTTTCCAAAGGCTGCAGTAATCTCTAATGTGAGATCTTGGGCAGGCTGGAAAGTTGAGTGAAATGAGTTAATTTTTTCCTAACTTTCAGAAAGAGGGAGTGGCAGGGGATTTTTTTCAGTGCCCTTTCTAATATCATTTGTATTGCATAAAAGAAAACATAGATAAAATAGAAACCTGCGTATTACGTTCATGAAGGTCTGCATATCTGCAGTCAGTTATTTTGGATGTAATACACTAAATCCAAGACTTGAGCTTTTGACTTTTACTGTAAGCGCATGCAATTGTAATTCTGGTGTTTACTGCTATTTTGTTTTTACAACTGCCTCCTTTGTTATCACTTAATGATGTGCTTTACAGTGCTGGAGCCTTTTTATGTTAGTCATCATTTGTCTGCACCCTGTCAGGGCCCCGATACAGCTGCTCTCAATGAAACAGAGCAAATAACTATTGCCGAGCAGAGCTGTTGGCTGAATTCAATGGGAACCAAGCATTCACGTGCTTCTGAAAAGCAACACAGCTCTGGGCATCCTTCAGCTATGAGGACTTGTGCGGGTCCAGCCCTTCCTTATCCCCTTGGCAGCTGTGGTGGTACCTGGTTAGGGTGGTCTCATCATCTGGGATGTTGTGCTGGAGCTCTGCCCTCTCCCTTTGCAGGACATGGTGTTACAGCGTCCGGCTAGCGGGAGCAGTGCAAACACCTTTGCGGGTGTCTGTCAGCTCTTGGGCTGTTCTGATGTGACAGGAGTTTTTTTTTTTAATAGAGATCTGTTGTTTGATTTCCAGTGGTAACTGCTCCCTCTCCTGAGAGCATGTTGGTGTTAGAGCTGCCTGCAGGTGTTAAGCAGGGAGTGCTCCTTTGCAGTGAGTGCTAAGAAAACATGTGGGCAGCCTAATGGAGCAGCATAGTTAATGAGCGTGGTGTTTGACAGCAGTGTGTTCCCTGCCCTGCTTTCCAGCTTGCTACACATGCGATGTCTTCAAAGCTGCTCCTCTCTGTTTCGTCTGGGAGCACGGAGGCTTTTTTCTGTTCTGACAGCAGAAGCATGGGAGATTTCCATCATGTGCCAACCCCTGTTAAGCCAGTGCAGTGCCCATCTCTTTCCACTAATGAGACTGTATCATTTAACCAATGATTAATTGGTTAAACTGGTTTATTTAGTGTTGTACTGGGTGTCTGTGCCCAGGTCGGGGCTGAAGGGTCTCTGTGAGGAGAGGCTGGGGCTGCCCTGAGCCAGGCATGGCCGGTTCCAAGGGCCCCAGCACTGGGCACAGCCCAGCCCAGCCCCTCAGCCAGGCCGGTGGTGCCTCAGGGAAATGGATTTAACAAAGGGAAAAATGCCATGTGGCAGTGAGGAAAAAATTGCGAGGAGGAGAGGAGTTGGGAGTGAAGGAGCGAAGCCAAGCCTTGGGAGAAGGGGTGGGATGGGGAGGATGCTGTTTTGTCTTCGTTTGTCACCATCCAAAAGTATTTTTAATCGGCAGTATATTAAATTATTTTTCCCCAAGTCGAGTCTGTTCTGCCTGTGAGGGTAATGGGTAAGTGATCTCTCTGTCTTGACCCTCAAGTGTGTTCATCTGACTTTCCTCCTCTGTGCTGTTAAGGAGGGGTGTTGAGAGGGCACCTGGGTGAGTGTCTGGTGGCTGGCCAAGGGCAGCCCACCACTAGTGGGGGAAAAAAACCTACAGACCTTCCTGTAAATCTTCCAAATCAGTTTTCAGGTTGCTTTGGTCTTCTTTCCCCTTACAGAAACATGAGACAGCCCCTTCTCCCCTATACATGCAGTTTGTCATTAGCTAGTAAGTTATCCTCCTTGGTTCATGACAGTTGCCTCTAGTTTTATACTGTCAGACAAGGCTCATGTTTCCAAGATGATTGCTCCCCTGAATTCTTGAAAGGCTGCTGCTGTACCAGAGGTACAAGGCAGAGACTCTCTGGGAGGCAATTATCTTGCAATTAGTAGGCACGAGGGAACAGTCAACTTCCTACACCCGCATGTGACAGTTCTACTATCTGTACCAATAGTAAGCAAGTCAAGTTTGTAGCAAAATGTAAATGTACATAATTATGGTGGCATAAGTGCAGGTAATGTAAATAAGTATTGTAAATTTAGCCCCATCTGTTTTATCATAAAAAGGGCTTTGAATTGGTGTTTTTTATTTCAAAGATTCAGCATGGTCAGCCCTGAAAATATTTCTGAGAGAACTTTGTCAGCCATTAAACTCTTAAAGTAATTAGCAGCTTTATAAATAAAACAAGACCAGGAACTATGACTAGAGGAGGAAATGGGCTGTTAATTATTTGCTTTATGGTGTTGTCATGGTTTAATCCCAGCCAGCAACTAAGCACCGCGCAGCCGCTCACTTACTTCCCCCACCCAGTGGGATGGGGGAGAGAATCGGGGTGGGGGTGTGGGGGAAAGTAAAACTTGTTGGTTGAGATAAGAACAGTTTAATAGAACAGAAAGGAAGAAACTAATACTGATAATAATATTATGACAATAATAATAATAATAATAATAACAACAACAATAATAGGATTGGAATATACAAAACAAGTGAAGCACAATGCAATTGCTCGCCACTCGCCGACCGATGCCCAGTTAGTTCCCGAGCAGCAATCCCCCCCAGGCCAACTCCCCCCAGTTTATATACTGGGCATGACGTCACATGTTATGGAATATCCCTCTGGCCACTTTGGGTCAGTCCTGTCCTGGCGGTGTCCCCTCCCAGCTTCTTGTGCCCCTCCAGCCTTCTTGCTGGCTGGGCATTAGAAGCTGAAAAATCCTTGCCTTAGTCTAAACACTACTTAGTAACAGCTGAAAACATCAGTGTGTTATCAACATTATTCTCATACTAAATCCAAAACTGACACTATACCAGCTACTAGAAAGAAAATTAACTCTATCCCAGCCAAAACCAGGACGGGTGCGAACTACAAAATGTGAAAGTGAAATAGCATCCACGTTTGCAGCAAATGTTTGAATGACTTTGTCCTTTACCGCCTTCTCTTTTTACAGCATTTCAAACCTTTTTAGACCCTATAGGTTTAAAGATGTGCAACAACTTAATGTAAAATTTGGAGGAAAGAAGAAGGGTCAGCAGGTCTCTGTTAATTCAAGGGCCAAAAATTTGGGTGTGATGAGAGCAGCAAGAGGAAGCGTGGGTAGGAGCAGTGTCTATGTTGAATCCAGAACTGTTTGTTCATTTGTTTTTTCTCTCTCGGGTTGATTACTCACAAAGTTTTCTGAATACTAAAATTCAGAAATGATGACTCCCAAGAAGTCCGTTGGACTTCTGTCCTTGATCTCAATGGGTCTTGATTTCATGCTATTTATCTACACTAGGATAATTATAAATTGATTCATTTTCAAAATATAATTTTATGGGTATTCAATCGCTGCCAACAAAATATTGGAGAAACAGCATCATTCTTGTGTTTGTTTAAAGCCATAAAGCTCTCTGGGTGTCTGTGTTTGCATGTAAAAATATTTATCTGGCGCTATTCACATTGTCATGAAGACACTGCTAAATAAGTTCTGTTTACTTTTGCAGCTCATCTTTATTTTCCTTCCTGAGTCTGAAAAAATAGCTTTTATTTTTTTTAATCTATTTATATTTATTTCATGAATTCTTTCAGTTTTAAGACTTTTTTTCATGTTCATCTCTTTTAAAACAATTGGGGTTCTGTCCTGATGCAGACAATCTGTGGAATAAAAATGGAAATTGGTTTCACTCTCTATGCGACGCTTGGCATCAGTTAAAGTAGTGTCTGAGTACATTGTGTCTAAATAGTTGCTCATAAATGAGTTTCCGGGCCAAACAAAGGGGATGAGAGAATGTCAACCTTGCATTATAGATGAGAGCTATGGTAGGGTAGGGGGTTGCAAACAGTTCTTTAATTGTTTCTTGTATACCTTAAGGTTTTAATGGATATCTGTCTGTCTCTGTTCTTGCAGTTAACTCCAGTTGGAACAACCATCTTTACAGGATTTTCTGGAAACAGTGGTGCTACTGACATCGATGATGGTCCAAACGGCCAGATAGAATATGTCATCCAGTACAATCCTAACGACAAGGTAAACACATTTAGCTTTTTTTTTGTTCAGGTGTGTGTGTATATATATATACACACACGCACACCTTGAAGCAGCAAATGAACAAGAGATTGCCGTTGGACTTCATAAAGAAATGCTTTCCTTCGTGATATACAATATCTTCTCTGCCCATGAGTCTTGCTTGCCCTGTAAACACAGCTGAATTTACCTTCCCTTTTATTGTCGTGCTGTTAGCAGCTAGATTACTTCAGTATCAATCATTAATAATCCCCTGTCTTCTCCAGTGTTGTTCACACACTTCATCTTTTTTTTGGTATGCCTTTTTAGTCCGTGATAGGTAGTTGTATTTACTCCTACACATTTATGTCTAATAGATTCACAGCTAAGAAATGTTCATAGGCGTGGCTAAGTTACTCTAAAAAGAGACATTCTGATTTTTCTCATGGAGTCATTTATATTTAAAGATCACTGTTTTAAAAAAACAGGGTTATATATTATTAAAATAAAACACTAGTGATCCCTACCTATTATCTTTGCAAACACATACTTTTAGAGACAAAAACCTTAAAATATTAAAAAAAATTCTCTTTAGGGTCAGATGTGTGAATTTCTCTGTTATAACGAGGTTTTGCACATGGGTGATTTGTGTGAAGTGTCCATATGCATTTCTGTAGCAAATTCGAAGTAATTTCAGCAATCCTTTTTTGCAAACCAGGCTATCTTTTGCCATGGGCTAAGAACACAGTTACTGTGGATCAGCTGGTGAGCTGGTGTGATAATTTGTTAAGCAGGCCACTCTGATTTTGTATTCATCCCAAAGATGATACAGATGTTGGGGGGGGGTGCACATGCGAAATATACTATATAAACTTAGTAACCTCTCATTGAAATTCCCTGCTTTTACTTGAGGGGAATTTGAGCAGAAATGGTTTTGTGGGAAAACAGCAATCTGATTTTCTGTTTAATTAGAAGAGTAGGCACGCAAGTTCTGATTCAATTTGCACCATTGAAGCTGTACACCTCATAAAGGCTTCAGTTCTATTTTCATTGAAGTCAATAAGAGTTTAAATATCTATGACTAATTACAGTTAGTGCTTATACTTCTTAGGAGGTAGAATTTTGTAAATAGTGGTATTATCAAGGAATAATTCAATATGAACTAATGATATAAGACCCTACTTTTTTACTTTTTACTGGGGTAATTGTTGATTTTTGCATAGCTACATGCCAAGGCATATTTTTTACTTACTATATCCACATATTCTGAGGACAGAGATGGTTTCTTGAAAAACTTTGCAGCACCTTACACCACAGTCTTTCCTGGGGAACATTGTTTTGCAAAGAGGCAACATCTTTTTGACAAAAATGGAATTGTGATGTTAGGTTTTTGGGAGATAGGGAATTTTCTGACTTTATATGTTGCGTATATTTGGACTGATTCCATTTTTTAAATGTTTGCAGTCGTTTCTTAGAGATTAAATTGATTGCGCAGACTTGAGCAGTCTCTTGAGTTATGACACTCACTTCAGTGAGACTATTTAAATGGGTAAAATTACTAGTGCACGATGTGTGAGTTCATCATGTTACGTTCTTAGCTGTTCTTTGTACTGGTGGTATGTATGACTGAAGAGTTTCCCTCCTAAACTTTGTCAAGGCAAGGGTTTTCTATGGAAACAGTGAGTATAAAATGTTATGCTAACATCATCTTTTAACTGTTTGCATGACATAAGTGTTAGAAATAAATGTTATTCCGCTACCACAAATATTTGAAAAGTAAACAGAAGGCAGGAAGGAGTGAAAGGAAGGGACAAGCAGTTTCAAATTTGGGGGGAAAAAAAAACCAAAACAAAAAAAAACCCAAAACCCCAACCCACCCAAAAACGCCCAAGCTTTGAATTTTTCTTTCTGTTCTTTTTTCTTACCCTTAACTTAGTACTTAACAAAAAGAGCTCAAATAATTCCTTCTGTTTCAATAAAGACTATAAAAAATGTTGGCACTGAGAAAATAACTCTTCCAGAAAATACTTCTTCTAGATAACTTTAGAAAATTGAAAGTATTTTTAAAATATTAAACATTTTAGCATACATTGAATATGTTGGTATACTGAAAACAAATTAAAAAATCCAAACCCCTTAAAAATTTTTTCCGTTAAAACATATTGCACCATGGCAAAATATAGGAGTTGCTTTGTATTTAATTTAGTATTAAGTCATAGCATCATATTGCTCAAAGGCATCCTGAGAAATGATTCTAAAAGCATCTCACACAACCACATTAGCCTCAAGTTCAGCAGAGAGGTTTGTCTAACCACTAATGGAAGGACATTATAGCATGCCTAAGTGGTTTGATGTGGTGTTTTGCCACAGGAAGAGTTAAAAAACATTTCCTAAAACTTTTCTTCTCTTACTCAGTGAAACTTGCTTGTTCTTGTTCTCCCAGTGACTGTGAAGAACAGTGAGGGATTTCCCTGGCTGGAACAACTACTTTGGAGTAGCTAGTTGCTTTATTGCATCTTTGCTTTACTATTATTGTATTCTAGATTAAATAAATCTGATTCTTTCATCTGTAGATAGCCTTTATGTGCATAACGTGGCTTTATCTACTGATGTGTTTTGTGCGTGTGCTTGACAGAGATGACTTCTCATCATTGTAAGCTGCTTCATCTCAGCTGTCAACTTGCCAGGAAGTTACTGCATAATATCTGCTACAAGTGGATTTTCTTCCTTAACCTGGGAAACAATCATACCAGGCTCAAAAATGATGTGTACAGCTTAGCGAGAAATCCCTACTTTTCTACTTTTGGGATCTCCCTATATTGTGTGTTGAAGATGCCCACAGTGGTGTTTGACACCAATGACACAGTCGTCTGCCTTAGAAATTGTGGTGGGTTGACCCTGGCTGGATATCAGGTGCCCACCAAGCTGCTCTATCACTCCCCCCTCCGCTGGACAGGGGAGGGAAAATATAACGAAAGGCTTATGGGTTGAGATAAGGGAGAGATCACTCGCCAGTTACTGTCACAGGCAAAACAGGCTCGACTTGGGGAAAATTAATTTAATTTATTACCAATCAAAACAGAGTAGGGTAATGAGAAATAAATCGAATCTTAAAACACCTTCCCCTTATTCCTGGGTACAACTTCACTCCTGAATTCTCTACCTCTTCCCCCCTCCCCCGTACAGCGGCACAGAGGGATGGGGAATGGGGGTTGTGGTCAGTTCATCACTCATTGTTTCTGCTGCTCCTTCCTCCTCAGGGGGAGGACTCCTCACGCTCTTCCCCTGCTTCAGCATGGGGTCTCTCCCACGGGAGACAGTCCTCCATGAACTTCTCCAATGTGGGTCCTTCCCACGGGCTGCAGTCCTTCAGGCACAGTCTGCTCCAGCATGGGTCCCCCGTGGGGTCACAAGTCCTGCCAGGACCCTGCTCCAGTGCGAGCTCCCCACGGGGTCACAGCCTCCTTCGGGCATCCCCCTGCTCTGGCGTGGGGTCCTCCCTGGGCTGCAGATGGATATCTGCTCCACTGTGGACCTCCATGGGCTGCAGGGGGACAGCCTGCCTCACCATGGTCTTCCCCACTGGCTGCATTCCCATCTCTGCTTCAGCGCCTGGGGCGCTTCCTCCCCCTCCTTCTTCGCTGACCTTGGGGTCTGCAGAGCTTTTTCGCTCACGTATTTTCACTCCTCTCTCCGGCTGCGTTTTCTTTTGCGCAGCAACTTTTTCCTCCTCCTTAAATATGTTATTACAGAGGTGCTACCACTGTTGCTGAAGGGCTCAGCCTTGGCCAGCAGCAGGTCTGTCTTGGAGCCAGCTGGCATTGGCTGTATCGGACATAGGGGAAGCTTCTAGCAGCTTCTCACAGAAGCTACCAAAACCTTGCCACGCAAACCCAATACAGAAATTTATATACATCATAAGTTTAATTGGAGGCTAATTTAGAAACCACCAAACAACTGTAAAAACAAGAGGTGTTATTCTAGAAATTCAATTTAACTTAATTATTTTGTTGTTTAATTGGAAAGATACATAAAAGCCAAGTAGAAAAATGAACACAAAACATACTTGACATAAGGCTAGGCTCTAGCTATCATGTAAAGGAATGCCATAAAACTTTTCTTAGCTGTTAAAAGTTAAGGATCAAGTCAATTAATATGCCAAAAAGATTCTGTCTCCTAAAGCAGAGTGAATTGTTAGGTCTCTGAGGGCTCTATACCTGAAGGTTATTAAGACAAATGCATCCTCAAAACAAGTTCTGGACTCCCTCCTTACTAGCTAATTTTACTGAGATTCATTGTGATGTGTTTGGTGAGGATTCAAAATTAAACATTTTGAGTTTATCTGGAGTTAGGGAATATGCATAATGCTTTTGCTAAACTGATTTTTCACATACCAGCTCTCTGGGGACTAGATTGAATTGTTATCCTGGTGACCTTCCCCATTTTAAATTTGTGGGCCCATATTCAAACTATGGGCCAACAAATGCTCTAAGTTATGAAGACTACTGTACAAAAGCATTTTGTTGTCTATTTTGAAGTGAGAGGAGAACCAGTTTTGTTCTCTTGGAGTAAGCAGTTGACAAAGCAATGTCTTGATATTCCCGACTTCCAGCATGCACTGGCTCATTTCAGCATAGGATGGAAATGCAACTGAGATGTGATGGTGGTGTGTGCATCTTTTAATTGCCTTGGAGCTTCATTGCAGTTTGAGTTGCAGCAGAAATAAATGTAGTTTGCAGAGGGATTACAGGGTTGATCTGATGTGGTACCTTCAGGAGCTGTGGCACAGACTTAGGTCTGGAAGTTAAGCTTTAAATCACCACTGAACGATTGCATTTCTCTGCTGTGTTGGAGCAAGAGAGGACTCCAGATACAGGCATTTTGGGAAGAGGTCAAAGGTTTTTTTTCTGAAATTGTGCTGATCCTTCCTAGCAGTTCAAATTGTACAGTTCTACTTAAGTGCATCCTCATGCCAAGATCTGCCAAGGAAAAGGCAGTTATTTTGAGAGTGCCTTGGCTGATCCTCAGCTGCAGAGTCTTTTCCAGCTGGTTCTGGCCTTTTAAACCAGAGACAAACGGGCTAAAGCAGTCAGGAGAATTTTCCTTATGAATTAGGAGTGGCACATATATGTATGTTTGTGTGTGCATGCATGCATACATGGCATCATCTTGTACAGCCATCAAAGTTATTACCCATTATTTGCATGGTTCACAACCTGCTTGCTTGTTTGTGCAAATATCATTAAAAGATGGGGGGGGGGGGGGCAAAAGCAGTGAACTGTGCTTGGTTCTTCCTTATTCCAACACTAGTCTGTTCTAGTTTCCTGTTTTCCCTCAGTATAAAAATTGTAATTGATTTTTTTTTTCCAGTGGGAACTATTTTTTTTATCCAGAAAGATGAGTGCCAAACTCAGACATAAGCAAACAGTTATTTAGCAGAGTCTGTGATGTACTTTCCAATCCGGTTTTCCTGCACACCAGAAATATCTGCAACATGGTGGATTTAACAATCATTATCATTTATTTGCTGAAAAACAAACTGCAATTTTAGCAGATGTTTCAAGTTTTAGAGGTAAAAGGCCTTATGTTATCTAAGGAAAGAATAGTACTCTGTACTTCTGCAGTGTTTTCTGTGGAGGGATTTTGGAATATTGTATTGCTCCTACCCGTTCAATGTACTTAAATGTTAACTATATTCTGTGTTGGTAGATTGAAGCAGGGAAAGATTTTTTGATGTGATTAATTTGATAATAGAACTGGATCTCACATCAGTGTCTGTGCCTGTAATCCTCCCAAATGGGTCATTAGTCAAAGTGAATCCTTTGAAGGTGTGTGCACCCCAGCAGTACCCTCCTGCTATTCAGTACCATAGCTTTGTAATCTGAATCTGTTTAAGCAAATATGCAGGACAAATTGAATTTCACCTGATTTACCCATCCTGACTCTACCCTGAAATCTGAATTTACTAGTGTATGAACACGTGCATAACTGCCACTGTGAACTGGCACCGAAGTGTGTAGCATTGATGTTCTCCACGTGTTTACTACCTCATTGCCCTCATGAAAGCTAAAATAAAGAGAAGATAAATACAGTGATGTGGATTTCTTAATCTCTAATACTTGATAATTTCTGCAATAGTGAGAAAAAACAGATGAAGGCAAGCCAAACTGTAGAAACTGAAGACCTGAACTCTTAGCTGACAAGTAGGGAAAGCTTTTCTGAACACACCAGGGCAAATTCAGCATGGCAAATCTGCAAGAAGCAGGATAGTTAGGCTTCAGTTTGTGGTTGGAAGTAATAACGTATATGCAAAAATCAGAGAGGATTCTGTTACATATAGTTTATTTATTGTGGGGTTCTTATGGAGAAAATTGGGTGGGGAGAAAGGACAGAAAACTTTAAAATCTCTAACCTGGAAAGCATGTGTAATTTTGATGTGCCATCCAATCAATCATCTCGTTGTCACCTATATGAAACATATTTTAACTTTGAAGCATGTTCAATTTTATCATACTGTTTTAACTTTTGCAGACTTCCAACAGGACCTTTGATATTCCTCTCACTTTGTCTGGAGCAGTAGTTCTACGGGAAAGACTAAATTATGAAGAAAAGACTCGTTATTTTGTCATTGTTCAAGCCAATGTAAGTATAGATCTCTTAATGGTCATTTATGCCACTGATTCAGGTGGGGCTTTAGTTTGCAGATTTAGATTTTTCCAAGGAAAGGAAAAATCTTGCTGAAATACCAGGTCTGATAATACTGTTCTCCTGAAGATCTTGATTTATCTAGGTCATTGAAAGCTTAGACATATTATTACTGGTTAAAAAAGCTTGCCCAGTGTGTGTAACAAGATAACCTTTTTGGCACAAGGAACAAGTTGCAAATTTAAGTACAGCCCATGCAGAAAAGTGCATTCTAGTGTCACTAAGTGTTCACTTTCTAACAAATCTAGCATGCTAATTTGATCTCAGATGAGTTTAATGGATACAATTTAGTTGTATCCTTCAGGTTTGAAATGCGTTTTTCTATAAAGAGGTGATTTTTCTTTCAAGTCATATTGCAAGCATATATAGAGGTTTTTACAGAGTGGCTGGTAGTGGATAAGGCATACCAAGAAGAAAAGTGATGATTAAACTGTATCTGTCATCAGAGAAGTTTTTTGGTGCCCTTGAGGACTGTGAAAGCTTTTTTCTCTTTTTGTCCTTCTGATAATAGCTGAAATGAAAACTTTTCCTCTGTTGTTTACCTCTGTTGTGATACTACTTCATTTGTGGGAAAATGAGAATGCTCTGAAGCAACTTGAGATAGCTTGCTCCTGAATTCACGCATTTATATTACCGTCATCTTTCTGATACAGAATTGTAGATGCATTTTATAATCCACTTTGCTACATATTTTGTGGCATTGCAGTGTTCCCCCAACAGAAGATAGGCTCTGGGGGTGTGTCTCAGTGCTTTTTACACTTAGATATATCTAAACATGCTTCCTGGCTGTTAGAACAAGTTGTTTTACCTGGGTAACGTAACTTGCTGATCTCTTGAACAGGAATATAGGAAGGTTGAGAACTGATTTGCCTTGTGGTTTTATCAATAATTTATTCTGCAGATCACCACTGCTTATTCACAGCTCTTTCCCTCTGATGTCAGAGCTGTGAGTTTCATGAGACACTGCGCTTGCAGAAAAATAACTGGGGTAGTTGAGCAGGTCATGTTTTTCAAGAGAAAGGCATGGTGTGCAGCGGTGCAAACACCTCACCTGAGGAGGGAAGCCTGTCATGTTGCAGGAGCAACTGGTGAAGGCACAGCTTGGGATGTGCGGTGGCAGTACTACAAAGCAATCTCATATTAATTTGTTCATTCCTTTCAATATACGTCCTTACACAGTAAATTGTCACCTTTGTGGTACTGGGTTTGGGACTAGAGCTGTGCTGATAGCTTCTGCGTCATGTTTATAGACAATGGGGCAGCTTGCGTGATTGAAATGTCTTGTGAGGCCATGTGTTTTCTCATACCCAAATGGGAACTGAGCTCACTAAAATTTTGAGTGCTCACAGATGAGAAAGTAGCTAGATCTCAAAGAAAGGCTCTAATTAAGCTCTATAGCTCAGCTTTTTAGAAGTTTGCTTTACAGATCTTTTTTTTTTTTTCTTTTACAAAATATTGCAGGCTGCGCTTAATTCTCACTATTGTATGTACTATGCAATCATACTTCTATTCCATTGGTTACATTTGCAGTGATCGTTTATTGTTCTTGCATCCTGAAGCTTATACATGAAATTAATTACTTTGTATCTGCTTTGATCCAGTATTACTCAAAGGCACATACTGGAGGAATGTAAGAAAGTTTCACTGATAATGAAGGCTGCTCCTTGTAGCTGGTATTGTTTTTCATCATTGATCATGAAGAAAGCTTAATTCAGAAATTCCCATATTCAGTAACTGTAAATCTAAAGCGGTTTGAAAAACTGAGTGGACTGAAAAATAGGAAAAAAAATGCATCCAATCTGATTTAGAGCAATGACCTGTTCTTCTTACACAGATGATGATATTAAACAGCATAAATACTAAGAGAAAAAGCTTTTTTCTTTTCTGTCAATGTTATCCTAGGATAGGAGGGCAAGACTTAACTGATGGCCCATATTCCCTCTGCAAGATATTATTTTTGTAAAGAAAAGCTATCATAACAGTTCTTCCATGAAAGTGGAAATATTTCTGACCATTTAAAAAAAAATATTGGATAGTCATGCTGTTTCTTCACTGTGATAACAAAAGAAGAAAGAAAAGGTGAACTGTTGCTAGTGTGTACATTGTTCAGTGTATAAAAGTAATCCAGGTGGTTCTGACAATTCAGGAAAGAGTAGCTTTTATTCTGTACCATCTCGAAAGAAAAAAGGAGACAATAAAGAAGTTGCAATACTCAATGGCGTCTTGTGTACCCAAAGATTTAAAAAAAAAAAAAAAAAAAAAAAAGCCAAACCGTGATACATTGACAAGAACCTGTCATGCAGCATGGAGACTTTTTGGGGATGCAGCATTGTAGCTGCTTTATTGTGGACAGAAGTGTCCTTCAACCTTTTAAAACATGAGCAGTATAACTTATTTGAGACATACCAGCTTTCCACGTGGAGTACAGTTTGGAGATCTTGGATCAATCGCTGTCCTCTGGCTGGGTTTTTTCGGGGGGGGGGGGGTGGGGGGGGGGTGGGGGTGGTGAGGGAGGAGGAAGTGCTAAATCTTTCTTAAATTGTGGCGTGCAGAGGTGGATTGAGCATTACAGTCCAGGACCTTTCCACTGCCAATTAGAAAAGAAGTAGTTACTGCTTATGCTTTCCATTTCTGTAAGTGAAAGTCCTTATACTTTACTTATGGAAAGGATTTGGTGGAGCTACACAAAGCAGCATAAGAATGTATTTCAGTTTATAAGTAAGGCACGAGGGACTTTTTATCTTAAACAAATATGCTGCATTTTTATAGATTTAACAAGACGTGTATCTTCATTTAACACATTTCCTGAGAATTAATTTCTCAAAACTGTATTATTTTTGAGTGATAGATGTCTCAGTATTTTTTAATTCAAGAGGTAAACTTTTACCTCTTAAGTGTATTTCTGAGCCTTTATGAAATTAAAGGCTGTAGCTCTGAAGCTGAAGTTTCTGTAATTAGCTATTTCCTGGAACCCGGATAATTATAGTGCTTATATGTTTTGCCCTTAGCTTTTAACTTTAAAATTTTTGTAGATTCTGCATTCAGAAAGTCTCACCAAATGTAACTCATTTGCTCCACAGGACCGAGCCCAAAATCTTAATGAGCGAAGGACAAGTACAACCACACTGACAGTAGACGTGCTTGATGGGGATGATTTGGGACCAATGTTTCTTCCTTGTGTCTTGGTGAATAATACTCGCGACTGTAGACCTCTCACCTACCAAGCAAGCTTGCCAGAACTGACTGATCCTGTAAGTCCTCTTGATTTTTTGTGACTTTCATATGTTTGTTTTGCAAGCAACTGTCATCTTTTTCTGTGGATGCAATTGAGAACTGTAACTAGACAGGTCATGTATGCTTTATGCCATGTTTTATGTGCTAAACAAAAGAAAACCAAAGGTAAGATATATGTAGGAATAGATGGTGAAATTCTAGCTTTAATACAGTGACAAACTGCTCATTGACTACATCAGCTGAGTCTCACTGAAATTTGGCAAGTTATGGAATTGCTTTTCCTGATCTGTGCATGTTTTGCTCTTGAAATATCCTGAAGAAGCACTTTTGAGAACGGACTTGACGTGTTACTCTATTCAGGATTGTTACAGACCTTAGGAGAAAGATTTTTGGAAGAGGAAGTATTAGTCACTAGTCCCTGAAAAGATTGTGTGTTGCTATTATCTGGTTTCAATCAAGAGGCACTAAAGAGTAACGTGTTTTTTCTCATATAAATGCTTGTACTAAGTATATTGGTTAATACATCAGTTAGGATAGGGATAAAGGTCAGCGTAAGGCTCATTTCACACTGGAATGTGCACAATGAAACACAAAAAGGGGGAGCTGAGAGCTTTATCATTTCTTGATGAAAGATGGTGCCAACTCCCCTTCCTTACAGGAGAAATACTGCTGGGTATAATGGACATGTGCACCTCTGTGGTGGGTGAAACAGAAAAATGAATTTCTTAATCGATATTGATATATGACCTTTGACTTGTGTATTTAAGAATATAAAAAGGAAGAACCAATTGAATCACTGGGTATTACCCCACCCCATTGACACTGACATTAAGATGACATTAAGATAATGTTGAGTATTGACATTAGGATCATGACTTCCCTTGTTCATTGCAGGACATGCTCTCTGTCCTGCTTCCTCCGACCAGGAGATGGGGGAGGTTGAGGCTGTAAGTGTGGAGGTTCTTGCTATTCTCTGCCTTGTTTGTCTTGCCGTCCTGCGCCTTGTACGTCTTTTGCCAACCCACGTTACAGTTTCCTGCTTTATCTGGCCTCAGGGTCCTGCTGCAAATATGCTTGAGCTGGTTACCAAGCACTGCTGCAACCCTGCTTGGTTGATTCAGATAATACTCTTAGCAAGTTTCAAAGTTTCTCACAGTTGTTTGATCCATTTTAGGACCAGCTGAAATTGTGTCTAATATACAGCAGCTGATCAATTGCTTCTGCACAGGTTAACAGTGCAGGCTGTGGTTCAATAATCATTGCAACCTCAAGGAAGTAAGGCAGGGCTTACTGTAATCAAGATGTGTGATTAGTGTGCCTTCTGAATAAGGGAGGGCTAGAACAAGTTTCAGGGAGGTGGTAGAATCCTGTCTGGACCCCTTGGCAAACTTCTGGGAGAAGACTGGGTCTTAAAGGGCATGTGCACCTCCAAAGGAGGTGATTTTTCTCTGCTGGAGAATCTCTTTCTGATAACTGCAGCCTGATTTGTAAGGCATAGCAAGACTGGAGCCTTGATATGCAGCTTGTAACAGCAGCAAATCGATTGTGAAAGGAAAGGGGAGAGACGTTCCATATTTAACCTTGTTATATTGATTTACACATATCTCTCTCTTTTTCCTTCTTTTCTTTTTTTCTTCTTCTTTCCCCACTTCTACACCTTGGTGTTTGATAACCCTTTGTAACTGTGTTGTCTGTTTTGGATGTGGTGAATAAATGCTTTTCCTTTAAATTTTGCATTAATTTGGTTTGTTGTCATTTTAAGGCAACCACAAGTTACTCTGTAGCTGAGTATGCGGCTTCATCAGGGTTACTAGAGCATCCTAACTATGCAGGATGAGAGGGTATGACCCCATTTTATGTGCGCAGATATGATAGAGTTCCCCATACAGAGGCAGGTGAGGCAGAAATTACTAATAACCAGTGTTTGGGCATTACCTTGTTTTTTATCTGGTTATCTTAAGGTATAATGCAAATCATACAATTTTCCTGATACAGCTCTCAGAGATGAAAGGAATCCAGCCCTGTCTCCATTCCTGCCCTTGGTCAGGTGCATACGCTGCGCTGGAAGACAAAGCAGTGTCTGCTAAGGAGGGTGTCTAGGCTAGGAAAAATCTGACTAGTGATTTAGGTGCTGAGTAGCAAAATGTATTCATTTAACGTCATAAGCTATAATCTGTTCAGGTGTCAGGTTTTTTTGTTTGCTTTTTGGCTTTTTTGCATCAAACTGCACCTTCAGAAATCTGATCTATGAAATGAGAAACCAGTTCTGTTGATAAACTACCAGCTATTTGCTGTTTATCTACTTGTAGTACCATAGCAGTTTTGATAAACCTAAGTGGAAGAAGGATGTTTGAACTCAAGAGTTTTACCTCGGTACCTCAAATATTTACTTGACTTCTAAATAATAATTCCTGTAGAAGATATGGATGGTACTTAAAAAGATTCAGCTGGTAAACATACGTATTACATCTGTCCTGCAAACAGCAGTGTGATAAAGTGCAGAGAAGCTTGAGCTGTCTGGACTAGCTGAGGGCTGGCGGTAGGCTCATGCGATGCTCTGATCTGGCAAAGCAGCCTGGGCAGAGGACCTCGTTCAGAGATAGATTGGAGATTTCTGCGTGATGTGAAACTGTTGCGTTGTACCACGTGGACAAGACCCATCTGAGTCTGTAATGCTGTAAGACTAACTACAATGTTAGGTTATATAGAAGCTGATAGTAACCAATACACTCCTCAGAACAATTTATCTGAAGTTACTTGCACCAGTTGTTTTTTCTAAAATGTCAAAATTTACTACACTGTAGGTGTTGAATCTCCAGTGTGTGTAGCAAATAGAACAGAATGCTGTTTGCTGGGGTTTTTTTAATGGCAGAGACTCCATAGGCTGAAGGACTATTTTTAGTCCAACATAATATATTTTTTTTTTAATTTGCTTTTTAATTTTTCAATGAACATGAGAAGGAACATTAATGAATCTAGAACAAAGTTGAAGTATGAATTATTCAGAAGCAGTAGCTTGAAAAAGAAGTCCTGCTTTCCAGGGCAAGATGTCTACTCAGCTGACCCCTAAAGTAAAACATTTAATGTAACTGGTAAGAATAATATTGCACAATTACTTATCTCTAGTTGGCATCTATCCATGAATTTACTGAGGTAAAAATCGTGTTTCCTTTCCAAGCTTCTTTCCCTTAGACGCTCTAAAGCAGTTGGATATATTGGCAATAAAGAATCCATACAGTGTGTGCCTTGTTTATGGTCTTTGGCAGGCAGAGATGGAAGAGGCCAGCAAAATTAATGGATCTCTTTGTTACCAGAGAAGCAATTTATTTTCCCGAAGAACAATATCAAGGTTTATGCTATGCCTTCTGAGAGTTGGTCTGACTCATGGCAATATTAATAATATTACTAAATCTGCTCTAGGTTGGGCAGAGTGCTGTATAATTACAGTTTATACACTTGTAAAAACCTGTTTTGCATTTCTGCCATTTGCACAGCCAGTGTAAATTCCCCTAAAGCTGCCGATCTTCCAAGCAGAGGCAAAGATTTCCTGATGGTCCTTTCTGGGTAGGCGTATAGAATGAAATGTTGTGATAGTACCTTCTCGGTCAGCCGGATTCTGCCTGTAACCGATTGAGCTTTACCACAAGATACGACATTCTTCATTGGTGTTTGCCTGGTTTTGTCAGTGTCACTTTTGCAGTGCCACCAATGAGCTACTGTAATTAATTGCTATGATGGCCACCTTAGGTCTAGGATCACAGCTAAGGTCATATAAACATCAGTGTCTCTGATATCAAATGCTTGTGAGGTGCTCTTGCAACTTTGTAGAGGAGGCAGAAACTCATAGTTCAGAGTAAACAAACTTTGGATGTTTTTATAGCACGTTAGTTCTTCTGAATCTTCTGGTAGGTGAGTTGTGAGAACTAAACTGCCTTGCCACTGTTGAAGCCCAGACAAAGCTAAGTTAACAGCCTGTAATCCACACCTTAGATTATGTATTGCTTCCCTGGGCAGTAATTTGCTTGTGAAGTGCTACCTGTTGAGTCTGATTCAGTGCCCATGACAGTGATGGAGTAAGCTGCTTTACAAGTTCCCACACCAGGAGGGAAAAGAAAGAAATCTATTGAGTTTTGAGTCTTCTAATAATCATTGCAAAAATTATCTTGCAAAAAAGACACCCAAAGCCCACTATAAGACAGCATTCAAAGTCATTGTTTGAAGTTCTGTCTCATAATACATGTGCAAATCCTTTGACTTTATTTCCTTTAGGGGAACGCAAAGTACAGCTTCAGTGACGTCTTACAATGAACTAGCATAAACCTTCCAAATTCAAGTTCTATAAGCCAGATATATTGCCTTATAATAAAAGGAAAAATAGTGTCTTTGCTAGATGAAAAGATGCATGTATGAACCTCCCGTGTCTGCTAATTGGTCCACATACTTCGTGTGTGTTTCCTAATTGTCGCCATCCTACTTTCTCTCTGGCAGTGAATTTACTGTTGTTAGCTAAATTTCAGTTTCCAAGAAAACCTGTGTTGTTTGTTGGTCAGGGGTTTTTTTTTTGTTGTTGTTTGCGTAGTTTTATATTTGCCTTAGTGTTTCTATGTCTGATCAAATCTGCCAAGTAATTTCCCCCCCCCCCCCCATTGTTTCAGGAAGACTTCAATAAATTAGCATTTATTATTGGGATGTGCAAGTCATCAAATGGAGTTAAAAAAATATAACCTTATGAATGTCTTATAACATTGGAAGGATAATTTTTCCTCCCTCTTTCCCCTTCAGTCTGTTCCTGTTATGCTCACTTTGTGAAGGTTTTGTCCATTTCTATACTCAATTTTTTCCATCATCATGCAAAGAAGAAAAGCCAATTAGCTGTAAAATATAGATTAGGTCTGTTTAATCAGTTGCTGGACTAGTTTTGCAATAAACTGATTTGTTATCAGGTTCCATAGTGTAGTTATCAGTCCACACAAACACTAATATACTCCATGACACCTATGAGGCTTTCTTTGTACTAATTCAAGATTCAACACTTTAAATACCTAGCTGCATTATGAGACATTGCTTATTAATGCACCACTGATGAATCTTTCTACATGGAAAGTATTTATTTTTGTACTAATTATCCTCAGTATCCCTAGAAGTTGTGTCAGCAGGGACCTTACAAAGTCTGTGGGCTCAGCTGCCCTGTTGAGCAGAGACTCAAAGAGATGGGTCTGAGCAGAGGACTGCTAGATGAAAGGCTAAAAAAAAAAATTCTCCAAAGAACAGTGTGGTTGAGGGGGGTAAAAAAAGACATCGAAGAGCAGGAAGTGCCCTTAGAAGCCCTCAAGCTTTTATGAGCAAGAAGGACCTCATTAGATTAGTTTGGATTCAGGGGTAAGAAAACTGAACTTGTAAGAGGTGGTATTGTAATCCTGCTGGGTAAAAGCCTTGCTTGATCAGTCAGGGAGCGAGTCGTCCCTGAAGAGCACTGTGCATGTCCTGTAACACAGTTTTGAAACTGTGGAAACTGCAGACTTTTGATGGTAAGGTGAAATGAACAGTTTTGCACAGTATTTTTTTTTTATTGGAAAGTTTAGGTCATTATATATTCTATATTTAAGACTGAGCAGAGTTTTTTCTGATCACTTCAAAGAAAATTTATTTTTTTTTTTTTTTACAAGGAGAAAGGTTTTGAATATTTCATGCAAGGGACAAAAAAGTTCATTGACTTGCATATATGCAAAGCCTAATAAACCATCATAATATTAAGAGCTGTGGCTATACACAATCCTCAATGTATCTTGACAGAAAGTACATCTTATTTGGAGTCCAGAATCACTTGAAGAGTTCCCAGTTAGCAGTGAAAAATGTGGTTTACATCAGACTGATAGTTATGTCAAAAATGACAGGTGCTTTTTAAAACTCACATTTTATCTTTTAATTTCTCGCTGAAACTCTAAGGGCAATCACAATAGTTTTTTCTCGAAACCATTTCCCATTCCCCTGCAGCATTCTAGCCCAGCATCGTAGGGTAACGTACTGTAGCAGCTGCAGTAAAATAACTTTCATACCACTTTACCTGGGGTATTGCTGTTTAGGAGTTATTTGCATTTATTGTTTTTGGAATTGGGGACTTACCCTTTATGGTATGTTCTGGGCACCATCACCTATTAGCCGTAGGGAGACTGGGATGTGGAGGAAATGGGTTATTCTCTGGGTGTGAGAAATGGAAATGCTGTAGGAGGGAACTGAGGTTACAGCAGTACAGGAAAGGCTAGTTTTATTGTGGTGGAGAAGAAAAAAGGAGTTTGGTGGAGGACTGAAGTAATTTGATCAGTGGGTGGGGCTGATGTTGGGAACACAGGACACTTGGTAAGTAACAAGGCTTAAACAGCTCTATACAAATCAGTTCTATGCTTATTATTGATAACTGATTAACATTGCAGAGGATGTGAGGGTTTTTCGGTGCCTCTGGGCCTGAGGATGACAACCACTTAACAATTCTTTCTGATGTAATCTCATTGCAGTTCCTTGATATCTGACTGTACAAATCCCAATTCCTTCCAAACAGAAAACCTCCTGGAAATTTTCTCATAGAGATATGTTAATATCAAACTTGCTGCAAAATGAGTAATGTCTGAAATTTCTAGAAACACCATTTCCCTATCTTAGTTAAAACGGCAGGTATTAGTCAAAGAATAAAATTCATCAAAATGTTCTGGGTTTTTTTAGTGGATTTTTTTTTTCCCCCCTGTGGGAAATACCTACTTACAGAAGACATTTTATCCAGGTATCTACCATGCAAACTGACCAAGTAATCTTCCCTGAGGTTTGAGAGAAACTTGCTAGTTCAGCCTCAGCTTCCATACAGACGCTAAGTAAGACTTTTGTGGCACTGAAACACACAGTCTTCATAATTTGGCAAATTAAAAATTTAGTCTGAGTTCAAGTGAATATGTGTCGTTAAATCAACTTCAATAAAACCTTTCAATGTATAAGGAAGCTGTCTCTTCTACCTGTGTGAAGGGTAAAATCTCATAGAAAAGCAGGAATGCTTAGCCCTGATGAAAGTGGTTTCTTTCTTGCTTTTTCTTGTAAGTATGACTGCTTAAAGTCAAATGTGCATGGGGGTGAATTTATCCCCACTGACAGTCAAACTGTATAAAACTAAAAAATCAGGTTAGATTGCTGGTTAGATTGCCAGTTTTTCTTGCCAAATCATTTTTTTCTTGGTTAGATATGGTACATTTAAAACCGCAAATGTTCACGGCTAATTTAGGAAGTTGTTAGTTTCTGAAGAAGTTGTATCTCAATACGCCTTTTTTTCCTTTGCCTTATTTTTACTAAAATTTGGCATCTTTTAGTGAAACATGGTAAAAGAGATTTGCCAGCCTTTGGCTTACTCTGTCTGTATAGTCTTATGAGCTGTGCTTGCGATTTAGTTGCATCAAGCATCAGGAAATTATTTGAGATTTAGTTTGTTTCTAATTAGTCCTTTCTCAGCAAAATAGATGCTGTCCAATTTTGGGGACTGATGCTAAATGCTCTTGTAGGGGATGGTATTTAAACTTCATCCTGGAATTAGACCATGATTGAGCACAATTATGTCTGCTGGCATAATTGAATGTTTAAAGTGTGGCTTGGGTTTGTGGCTTCCAGAGAAAATAGGGCTTTTGTCATTAGGAGAACTGCATGTTTCTCTTTATACAAATGTTTTTGGTAAGGAAAAAAGTGACTTTGCATTTTGAATAGTAACATCCAGCTCTGCAGGGGTACCTGGCATTGAGACTTGCGCTGAAATTGGAGGTATGCCAGGTTGCTCTGGGAAAGTAGGTTGGCTGTTTATAGAGACAAGTCTTGCTACCTAGCCCAGTAGATATGCTCTGTCTCTCTTGTGTAGAAGTATTCCCCCCCCCATCTGTTTCTTTATCCCCTCCTGTGTTAGAAACTGATCTTAGGTTTGAATTCAGATGTAAGTTTCTCAGTAATCACTGCAGGGGAATGCAGCAAATTCCTTATTAACTGTGCTGTGTTCATCTTTGACTTTAACTACATTCATGTTGCCTGAGGATCCATCTTACATTTACCAATAATGAACCCATGCATTCTTTGCATCTCATGGTTTCAGGGCTTGATAGGAAAGAGAAATAAGCATAAGTGTGCTTTGGTTTTAAACAAATGTTTAGTTGAGAAGATCAACTTCTAACAGCTGTTATTTCGGAATTTCTATACAGTCTATACAACAAATGATTAAGGGTAAAATCTTATATTTTGTTTAAAATTTGTGCAGCCATCCTCTCATGAATGTAATGCAGTAGCTCCAGAGCATATATAATCAGGGCTTTCGTACATTATAGTCTAGGCTGTAAACTTTTTGGTTTTACTGTATGCATGTGTTGTCCAGCTTTCTGTATGAACTCACTCTCATATTTAATGCCATAATTATTTTGCCTTTTCTTCACAAATACTACTGTATGTTAGACAAAACAGACTGGCAAATCGTAATTTACTACTAAAAGGTTTATGTACTTTCTTATCTGTATATTATATATTAGAATATTTATTTAGAAAAGCTTGGCAATTGGTGTTAATTAGACTAAAATCTTTGGTGAAAGATAGCATGTACTGTCAGCTGTTGGGCTGTAAGATGAATGTATTTACTGTGTATTTTACTAGCCAAAAATTATTTGGTAGACAGGGCAACGGTGTCACTTCAGCCACGCTACAAGAACTAACGAGATAAATGCTTTAAAAATCAGGGCTGTGTCTATATGTTCTTGGGTTTTTGCTTATTCAGTAAATTAGAAAAGAATGTCTCTCATGTCTGAGGCTTTGAATAGTCCCTTTGCCACTGGCTGACAGATGTCCAAATTGACCCATTTCTCAGGTATTAATTTTTCATTAGCAATTTAGGTAAAACCTGAAACTCAGAATAGGAAAGGGAAAATGAAGATTGATTTCCATGACACGTATGCAGTTGTCAGTGTATTTTTTTTATTGAAAAAGGCAAATTGTTATGGCCAAGTTATTTGCAGTATAGTTGAGCAGCAGATAGCAATTTTTCTAATTAAATTTAAGCATAGATGCGTGATGAACTGATAGGCAATCTTGAATTGCTTTGGAAGTTGGAAAGCAATTCAAAAGCAATGATAAAATCCTCTCTTGGGTACAGTTTCCCCTTTAAAGTTTATGGATAAACTTTTAATTTGCATTTTTTTCACTCTTTTCACTCTAATTGCAGCCATACAGAGGTCACCAGATTGATATTAAGTTCAAGGTAATGAACAATGTTAAACAAGTAGTAGCATTCACAGTGGATTTATTAGCATAGGCTTTTTTATGACTTGATATTGGTGATTTTGAATTAACTCTATGGAAATGACTCTTTTAGCAAAGTCAAAATGGACAACTTTGATAAGCTATTGATTATCAGCTAGTGCATGATAAGGAGTAATAAAAGGTGCTTTAAGTCTTCTGTTATGATTTTCCCTATTTTTTCCTTTTTTGTGATTGATTGTCTATCTCCCATATGCAATCTCTTGATAAGTAGAGCCTTTTTTTTTAAAGGAAATGTCACTGAAAAGTAGTGAAGCATGAAAAGGTTAAAATTACAAAGATGTGATGTTGCAGGTAATTAATTTTTATGTATTTGGGAGTATACCAAGACGGCATGGTTAATTACAAAGAATTGTCAGTAAAATTTTCAGTAACTTTAATATGTGAATACATGAACCTGAGAATTGTTTTCTATAATCTCTCTTGGCAGGCAGGCAGGCAAGCACTTCACTGGCTTGATATATTGATCAGGCAGGACAGTCACTGTTCTGTATCTAAGATTAACTTACAATTTTAAATATAGATGTATTTCAGAAAGAGAAGTTAACTTGGCTGCTCTTCACTTCAAGAACAAACAAAACCATGCTTTTAACTTCTAAAATGTAATGAATGTTTAAAGAAACCCCATGTTTCAGTTATTGAAAACACTGTTTCTGGTTGAGAAAGTCATAGCAAGGCTGCAGAGTAAGTGAATATAAACTGAGAGATATTTTCTGATGGTTATTTTAACTAAGATGCATTTCAGAAATAAAGTTGATGTCTACGGGTAGGAATAAAGTGGTATGTCATGGCTCGCTCTGAGTACAGGAAACTTGCTTTAAATGTGAGTTTACTATGGTGGAGATCTTGCCTTGTATGTTTGACACATACCAGCAAAGGGGGGGAGAATAGTGAATTTTGGAGGACGCATGGAATTTTTTTATAATGTGAAAAGAGAATAGGTTGAGCATGATTTACATGCTTTAGGTTTTCATTAATACTAATCTTCCTTAAGATACTCAAGTGGAGGTTTTAAGAGAAAAAAGATCAAGCTTGACTAAAAACTAAGAAGTTTTGGACAACATATACTAAAAAATGAAATAGGAAAAGAAAAATATCATTGCAGATCATCTTTGAAGTTGTGTTTTGAGTGAGAGAAAGACATTTTGTTTATTGCTAGGACTGGGTTATCGAGTGACCTGTAATACACAGTGGCTATGGGGCTCCCTCGCTAGTGCAGGAGGAGCAGGAGCTCTGGTAGTTCACCAGAGACCCAGTCTGGGCTGGCTATTTGGCTGATGGTGAAAACAGGCACATTTTCTGGGTATTTATCAAGCTGTAAAGTGAAGTTTTAAGAGAGTTAATCTCAAATCTGATTCCTTTAATTATCAAGAGTAAGGGGGGGAATAAACTGGTAAAAAATGACTGATTTTATCATATACATAATTTTCTTCTTTTTTCCAAATATGGAAATGTTCCATTAATTGCCTGATATTTATCATCATGGTTAGTAACTTACTGGGAACACTAATGGGAAAATATTCAGTTCTTGAATTCTTATTCAATAGCTTTGTCAGAAGCTAAGAAGAAAAAGGGTCCTCATTTTGCTTGGAAGAAGTAAATGGAGCTGTAATTAGAAGCGGTTTTCTTTCAGAAATGAAGATCATCTACTTTGATTCAAATGGCACATCAGCCACATAAGTCAAATACATAAAATGTTTGAGAGAGATTGCCAGGGTGCCTGGGTGGGTTTGATGTGTGCAGTAGTACAGGTTCACTAGTGTAAACTACCTTCTTGTGTGGCAGAACTAATGCCAAAAATCTGTTGAACGAATGAAGTACAAAAAGTGCCAAACACCCTAGTCTTAGCTGAAAAGATCTTGCTGTTTAATGCTATTGTATTCTTTGTTCATTCTCCAGTTTTCATTTTAAAGTTTGTTAGAAGAAGAAGAAAAAAACCCTACCTGCCTCATAACAAAGAAGACTTTAGCATAATGTGTGAGATTACACACATTACAAAAATAGTTACATGAGGACAGTAGAAAACTGCGGTTCTTCACTTTTGTGAGATATCCCACAACCTGGGATTTGAAACTGTCTTTCTGTGATGCCATTAAAGGATTTCAGAAGAGATCAAGCCTTTCGCTCCTCAAAAGCTAGAGCTTCAGTAGAGGAAATAATGCCTGAGAAAGTACCATCCCTGTCTCGTTCTGAGCTCCTGTCTATATCTTGAATATACAATCAACTACTTGTGTGATTTAATTGCTGTCTTGGAACTTTGCCATGATAAAAAAGCCACTTTACAATACCCACTTCTGTTTTCTATTTCATAAAACCGTGTTTGTTACGGCGTGAAGTGGAGCTATTGTCAAAGTGGAAGCATATGTATTAACTTATTTGATCCTTAAATGTCATTTAGAAACATTTAAAGGTTTTAAATGTTGACATTTAGACAAAATACTTTTGCAGTGATGCTTTATCAGTGAACTTCACTTCAGAAAAATTCTCATCTATGTCATAACACTGATCCTTGTAGAGATAATTATCATTTCAATAGCTAGTCTATCCCATTAAACTATAAACTAGCTGTTCATTAAGGGTGAGGAATAAAGATTCCTGTTTTCAGTTTGTTGTCACAATGCAGAGGGTTCAGATTATATTAGTTCTTCAGTTAATCACATAATGATTCATGAATTAAGGTTTTGCAGATATGTGCAAGTACACTTGCAGGTAATGGGAGATAAAGTAGCAGAGGAGCTTCCTTTCTGGGGTGGAAGTGTTAACCCTCAGAGGCTGTGGGAGGCACTCTGCGTGCTGCTCCCCTTTAGATCACCACAAAGTCTTGTGCCCCCTCCCCCCCGAAACAGGGCAGCAGGATTTGCTGTCACCTTCTCATCAGCAGTTATGTGGCATTCCGCACCCAAGAGTGTATCCTTGGGTGCAAACTTCCTCGCCAGGCTTGGCCGTTCACAGTACGTCTCTCTAGGCATGTAGGCATGGCAGCTCAGAGCTCACCCTGGGCTGCTCTAATTGGGTTTTTTTTGTTGTTGTCCCTGGTCTTGTAAGGCTAACTTGGGAGTCTCCTTGGTCCATTGCAGTCTGCGGTACAGATGCGCCCTCTTTCTACTTTTTGTTGTTGTCTCTTCTGTCAGGTCTCTTCTGTGGTCTCTTCTGTCAGGTGGCTGGAGATAGGACAAGAGGAAATGGCCTCAACTTGAGGCCAGGGAGATTTAGGTTAGATATTAGGAAAAATTTTTTTACTGAGAGGGTTGTCAAACATTGGAATGGGCTGCCCAGGGAAGTGGTTGAGTCACCATCCCTGGAGATATTCAAAAAGCGAGTGGACAGGGTACTCCAGGGCATGGTTTAAGGGGCATGGTTAATGGTTGGACTCGATGATCTTGAAGGTCTTTTCCAATCGAAATGATTCTATGTTCCCAAGGCAGTGTTTGCCCCTGAGGGGCCAGCAGCCTTCCCAGCTGTGCCATCCACGCTGGGATCGCACCAGGGAGGGAGCAGTCAAAGAAGCCTTGCTATCCCAGCCTAGCAGCTCAAGTTTTTTTTCCCCAGTGCCCTGACCCCCTGCTAAAGTGCAAAGAAGCTGGAGAGAATGGTTTGTGCCACGCCAAAGAGCGTTTCCCTGCCTCCACCGTGGGCTGCATGATGCAGCGTAGGGGCAGCCCATCATCACCCTTACCAGTACAATTATGTTTGCCTCTGCTCTGTGCTATGATAATGTTTCTGTAGAAAATCCTGCTTAAATCTTAGCAGTCTTTCCTCTAGAGCGTGAGGAAATTCATGGTGAGCTGGAACACCCTCTTCTGAAACGAGAAAACCTGACTAGTCTGCATTTGGCTCTGCATCAATACCTCCAGCAGTACAGCAGTGCTCAAGTTTAAAGCAGCTCATATGGCTAGATAGGTAGAAGTTTGCTGTGTAAATAATTCCTGCTTTTTGTTCTGGAAGAGTATTGGGATTTGAGAAGAAAAGCATTTAAATGCAAAATTTCACTATACCATAAAAAGATGAAGTATGTGAGCATTGCACATTGTGTGTGTACATGCACACATATGATACATCTGCACAACTGCACAAATTTGTTGAAAATTAAAGCATCCAAAATACACCTAGGAAAAGCAATTTTTTTCCTATAACCTTCAATCTAAAAGTGGCATTAATGCCACTGTTAATGTTACCATTAAAGCAGTGTAATAAAGTGGTTATAATAATGGTGATATAAAATTTGTAGCTGTCTCTGGGCACAAAATCTCTATGTAAAATAATCTCTTGAGAGGGTGACAAACTTTAATGAGAAAAGGACAGTGGTGGATACAGTTTGAATAAAGTCAGGTGTTACGTAGTTGCAGCTGACATTCCCATGCCTGAACTAGAAAAGTGCCCATTTAGTTGCAAGTATAAAAAAAAAAAAGGCAAACAAAAAATAAGTAAAGAAAATGTAAATGTTTCTCTGGAAACTGAGAGTGGTGGTCCATAGTGATGTTTTGCTAACCCCAAATGTTTAACTGTTTCAGCCTGACCAATGGGAACACTGCTTGACTACAGATTCAATACTTCTGAAATTTGCTGTGCTTTGAGACTTTTGACCTTGCTTGTTCCTCCAGGTGAGGAGATGGCTCTACCAAAGCAAAGTTCACTGAAGGAAGATACTAAATGTGTAAATAAAAAACCAAACCAATACCATTATCGTAATAAAATCTGTATGTAGAATGAATCAGTCAAGAGACAAAGGATCTGGGTGGAATTCATTTCTATGTTTACCTTTTTTTTTTAAATTTTAAATGAATTACTGTTTTATTATGGCTTTTTTTGTCTAGTTTCATACAAATTAATATAAGAAAGGTCCCACCAGTGGTACTGGTTATACTTCCCCAAAGAGTTCTCGTTGCAATTAGAAGTGCTGCCTTAAAAATTGATAGTAGAGATATTATTTTTGTTCTGTGAACCTGCCTGATTTTTGAGCCAAGGTAAACTTTTAGCACCTATGGTACCTGTAGCAAGGAGTGCCATAGCATGACTGTATTTGGGTGAAGATCCTTCTTATTCTGCGCATCTTGAGCCTGCCAACAGGTAATTTGTGTGTTGTTAGACATTCCCGAGCTGCTTGTTTGCAAGAGGCAGTGAGCAGTTGATCCTATGCCCACTCTCTGTAACACACAGTTTTACAGACCTCCCCCCCCCCCCCCCCCCCCCCCCCGGCTGGAAGGTACTTGCTAAGCCAGAGTCTGTATGTATTCAGGCTATGCCCTGCTTTTGATCATACCTTTGATCATACCTTCTCATGTCTTTTCTAGTATATTATATTGTGTTGTGGCTAATTTTTCTAAAGGCATAGAGAAGCTATCAGCCTCTTCTCCTTGATAGCAGCAAGTAAGATTAAGTGTTTTGCAAACTCAGCTGAAATTAGTAACTGTTGACACAGCTGACAACTGTATTCCTTTTTCTCCCCTGAAATACGCATTGAAAAGAAAACAAAATGGCGTTAATATTTCACAGACTTTTGTATTGTAATGATATTACTCTCAGAAATAAAAAAAACCCCAAACCTTTAAGTTATTACAGTAGTGTTACACTCATCTTCAAATATTTTCTTTTTTGTGAATCTGTGTCAAGCAGAAGTAGGTGCGTTTGTCTTGGGTTTTACAACTTGCTTTTCTGCAGCTGTTCTGCCTCATTCTGAATCCTGAACAGAAATCATGATAATAAGAAACCTACCATCAAGAATTTTAAAGATAATCAAGGAAATAGACTTCATCATTTGTATGGAATAAAGTGAAAAGTCAAAAATGAAATGTTTATTGTTCTTTAATCACAGTCATCACATTGGAACAAGTAGAACCTCCAGATTGAATTCTTGCTTTTGTCTGAATTGCACAGGAGATTATACCTGGCTGCCAAGGCAGGAGGCCCATTGCATAATGCATTTCATTTAGTCTACACCACAGATACTCTGTTGGAGACATTTCTTATAAAGCATGTCAGATACAGAAAAAGCAATTTAGTAAGCACTGTGATCAGATCCTGATGAAATTCAATTCTATTTTGGACCTGCTGTTTTTGGACGACATCATTGATAAAAATAGTCTCTATTTTTCTGTTTGCTGTGATTCATTATGCTATCTTGCTGCTCTTTCAAAATATTTTTCCCCCCTCAAAGATGGCTTGTTTTTACAAATAAATGAAAGGAATTGTGTTTTTTGACATCTTAGTCTGTTAACAACGTGATCTGTCAGGATATTTGAATTTTACAGTTTTCGTTTTAGTAAACTGCATAAACATTGGACACAACAGAAAACTAAGAACACAGCAACTATGCGTTATATTGAACAATCAAAGAAGGTGCTAAAAGCTATTTGACAATTATGGTGCTGAATTTAGAAAGTAGGTTCCTTTTTAATAATCAATCTTGTGTCTTAGTTTTTCCCATCAGGTAGTAAAACACTTTTTGTTCCCCCAGAGAAGACATGAGCAGTTAGTTCACATGTGTCAACTGCATAAATTATTTGCTGTTGCTTTTTATCAGTGGCTTTTAGAAATGAAGGTGAACTTCTTATAAACAAACAGGTAAGTTAGATTTATTTTAAACTTGCAGATCAACTGCCATTATTATTATTATTATTACTTTCTGCATATACGTTTGTTTGAACACAACAATTTTTAACAGTGATTTCATAATACCAGTTTTTACTATCTGCTCTTAATAGTTAGATTCCCCTGGGCGGACTGTTAAAACACAGTTCCTGTTTTACTAGTGGTATTGATAAAAATGCCCTTTCACCGAAGTGCTACACAGCAAAGCTAATCTCCAGGAATGCTGCTCATATTTCGTTTTCATGTCAAGTGTGGACATTTTGCACAGTCTGATTAGACTCTGCAACATCATCTGGTGGTAAGAACTATTATTTTGACAGCACATGAACCTTCAGATCCATGTACAGTGTTCTAAACAAGACGTATCGATTAGGTGAATTGGCTGCAAATCTCTAGGGTTGAGCAACGCAGATTTTGAAGGAGGTGGTTTCCTCATGTAGGTTTGCCTTTTCTTGGGGAGCAGTTTTGAGGCACGGAATTTTTGCTGTATAAACCTGTTTAGCTCCTGTGACAATTTGACCAGAACAATTTTCTGTAGAGGATTTACTCTCTGTTCTCTTTCAGCTTCACAGTTTGTTTTAAATCTATGCTTGGGGGTTTCGTCCTCTCTCTTTGTATTGGTTTTCAGTTGAGATCTTAGCCCAAAAGTTTGGTGTTCTGTATTGTGCCAAAGAGGAGGGTCAGAAGCCCATTTGCCCTGTATTCCTGTATGTCTTTGTATCTCATTAGCCCTCAAAGAGTGGGAAATTCTTCAAACTCTCTTCCTCTCCCTGTGTTTGCTCACTGATCAAAGGGAGCATCTGTAGGCACTTGTAGCTATCAATAGGAAGGCGAGAGGGAGATTGGTGAGATCCTGCAAATGGGAGATTTGACATGACGTACTCAATTTGACTAATGACTAGGGTTTGGTAGTATCTTCAGCTGAATATACTTTTCTAGGGTGTTTCTTGCTTTTTGGATTTATTTTACTTGTGGTTGGATAACTCCGTTGAAATATTTTCTGCATTTTACTGACATGCAAGTACTTGATGATGGATTTGTGCTCATTAGTGTTTTGTCACAGCCCTTGTTGTACTGGCAAAGCATCTGAAGCAGCAGCAAGAAACGATGTTGGAATAGTTTTGCAATTTTTCCTGCTGTTTTAGTACTGTGTGTTGGCAACAGTACATTTCTGCACAGCATGGATGTAACTTAGCTAATTTCCGATTTACAGCTTGTATTCTAACCTCACACGTTTCTCAAGAAAGCAAAAGGAGGATGAGTGTAACCATAATGATTAATCAATTCATCAAAAACTCTGTTGGTTTAATATTATAGGGCTCCCTTTGAAGGGGTTCTGGATGTCAGCATGGAGTAATGTATGTTGCTTTACTAGTATTTTCTATCCAGCAAAAAGCTTCTCACCCTTGTTTGTACAGAGATGAGAGTTCTGCTGTCTTGATCGGTAAATTCATCAGCTAAGCTATAAGAGTGATGTGCATTGAAGGCCTCCAGGCTTTATTTTAAGTCCATTGGGCACAGTTACAGGTTCCTAACTGTGAAAGCTGAAAAAATAATACTTCTGTGGGTTTAAAATTCTAGCATGAAGAGTCTTGTGTTAACTAATTTTGCTAATATTGACCACCCTGTTCTGATAAAAAAACCATGTATCTGTATTGCTTTATGCTGTGAGAGAGACCCAAGAAAAACTGATGGTTAAATGCAATGCATTGTTTTCTTTTGGGATATTTTGTGTTGTCAGTAGAAGTCATTATTCTAAAATACTGTACAATTCTCAGCTCTTCCTAGAAAATAACATGATACACACAGAAACACATGGGGAAAGAATGCTGCATCTGTATGTTCATACAGTTTCGATGTTGCAAAGCATTATGTGCATCTTCCTTAGTTTTGTTCAAAGCAGTAGAGACTATAAATTGTCAAACACAAGAAATAGCCTGTGTGTTTCAGTGATGTAATCTGGTTTGCCAAACTCTTTTTATATATTTTAACCTGACAACAGAGAGGCCCAGAACTCTGCTCTTACTTCCTTGAAAATCATTGAGCCACTTAATCGGTGCAGAATTCAGTTCCTTGTGTCCTTGGCTAGAAATGTGGATGATTGTATGGATTCATGCCCACAGCTTGGGAAAAGAGGGGAGTTCTTGAGCATAAAAGTCCCCGGCCTCGATTTTTATAGTCGAACTGCACTTGGTGCTACCAGTCAATAAAAATACTGGTGTTCCTTGGGGGTGTCAGTGCGTGCCACCTGACACGAAGGCAGCACAAGGCCTCATGGAGTGATTGATCGTCTGGAAGTGGCAGCAGGGAAGCAGGGATTGCTGACAGCTGGGAAAATGGAAGGGCAGGGCAATTGGATCTGCTTGCAGTTATTGATGGGGGCGGCGGGGGTGCAGATGGGAGTGTGGGGTAGGGAGGCGGGAGAGGGTCGCTGCTGTGACATTTAGTAAATGTGAAGACAGAAGAAGAGAAAGGGAGAAGTACTTGGAAATGTAGGGAAAAAGATGACTTTTTGTAATCTGTTGCCAATTGAGTGACAGAATGCCATCGGCCTTCTGGTGTCGGACGCAATCCCTGTTGCAGTGCTGTCAGTTGAGCTGATGCAGATCAACATACTTAATTGCTGTGATATGAAAAAGTATCTTATCCTCCCCCCTCAAATTAATGAACATTATAATCTGCTGAATCTTAATAAATTAGAATAAGCTAGTATTCAGGAATTAGGTATGCTCTTTTCCCAATTGAATATATGCTCTTATGTTCTCAGAGAAGAGTGCCTGATGTTTCAGATTGTTCCATATTAGACAATTGAACTCCTTACAGAAAATGCTTAAATGTTCAACATTAATCATCTTATAGATGTCCTGCATACCTCCGTGGAACATATTGTATATGCGTATATGAGTGCCTTAGTGCTCCTAGGACCATTGAATAGGGTTTACTATGAGTTAGGAAATGATTTTAGGAGTATATCAATTTATTTGGCAAGTCTGTGATTTAGGACAGATTTTCACAGCTATGTTAGTAATGCATATATTGGGTAAAGGTCAGTTAACTGTGTGTCTGCCTAAGAAATGCCACCACGAACTGGCAGATTGAAATATTAATGCAAGTGAATGTTCCTTTTTTTTGGTGGATTGTTGCTCAAGGCACTGTGATGTATCTTATTTTGGTCAACCTGGAGTAATGCATATTTTCATGATGTTCCTCCCTTTTTTTAATTTTTTAGCAAGATTTGTGTATGTCTTAATTTAGTCTTCTATGTGAATTAATGGGTAGAAAATGTCTTGCCGTGTTTGAATACAATAATAAATTCTAAAGATGTAGTCCCTTCTGTTAGTGGATTTCATGCAGGCTAATGGACAGAGCAGTGCTATGGGGGGAAAGCTCACCTTGGTGAATCCAAACAAAAGTTTAGGAAATCTTCCTTTTCATATGGTTTTATCTTTTATAGCAGTTGGTAATGTTTACTTCTGCCTGTGTCGTGGCCCTGACCACTGACTCCAGG
This sequence comes from Harpia harpyja, assembly GCF_026419915.1. Classification (NCBI taxonomy): domain Eukaryota; kingdom Metazoa; phylum Chordata; class Aves; order Accipitriformes; family Accipitridae; genus Harpia; species Harpia harpyja. The sequence goes on from NC_068949.1 coordinate 7,749,152, forward strand.
AGCATCTCAGGGCAGGCAGCAGGGAGCTGAAGTGATTGTGAATCATCAAAGCAGCATCACCCCAGTTTGTGAACCTGTGGTTGGTTCATGGTCTGTTGTCTTCAATCATGTAAAAGACAGTTCTTACTAATAAATTACCTGCTCAAAACCAGGCAGTGTCCTAGTTCAGTAAGGTTAACTGTGTTTCATTTTCCTAGAACACAATCATTTTTGTGGTAATAAGAAAAAAAAGAAAAGATCTGTCCAGAGAATAATGTTGTTATTCTAACTCTAAAAATGTGTCATTTCCTCCCTTTTCCTTCTTATCTTCAGTAGAGGAAGAAGTCCTTCATGAATAGCTGCAGTTGGCAAATTTGGCTTTGTATCTCAGGTAGACCACGGAAAAGGTAGAAAAATTGTTTTTTTTAAAGCAGAACTATCCTTGGTATCACCTGCACAACAATTATTATGGTCCCCTGTCTTGGAAAAAAAAAAATCTCTCAACTTTTAAGTCATAGCAAACACCAATCAGTGCTTTTTTTTCCCTTTCTTTCTCATTTAATACTTAGCTCTTGATAGAATTAGTGCCTTGTACAAGTCCATGGTAACTTGAATTCAGAATAGCGCTGTATGTGATACAGCATGAGTAACTAATTTGAAATCCTAAATTGCTGGTCAGTCTTGCAGTTAGGTTCTGGTATTTCATGACTCTAATGTAATTATTTAGTAACAAACAGACAATACTGAGAGAGCAGTGTTAGATAAAGGGAGAACCGAGTTATTGACCTGAGAAGTTTTAAGTCACTTGAAAGGTACTGTTCAATAATGCATGAAGTCCCTGTATTCTGGGGAGGTATCCGGGTAAAACTGTAGATATGCAGCATTAAGTTCAGCTCTCGCTTCTAAGAGATTGAACTGGTTTTTATTTCATTAACTTCGAGTATTTCTGACCTGCATGGCTTTAAAAATCAGGAAGATGAGCTCCAGGTGATCATATAAAGAAAGGAAGGTACTTCATTCAGGTAAATGAGTTCCCTGAAGCTGATCTTCTCTTGCTTTTCTTTATCTTGTTCATTAATCATCATTTAGCAAAAATGACCCTCTGTGGGTTTTTTAGCAACATGCTGGTTTTAAACCATTAGCAGTGTTTTCCCAGAGATGCAAGGTCCAAGCTGGTATCTTCCAAAGACTTTGTGCAGTGCTGAGAAGCAATGTTTTACCCTCAAAAAGTGGATGAGAAAAATCTCGGGGGAGGAGGATGGTGAGGACAGTTGTAACTAAGGAAGGAGGAGGAAGCAGATGGCAGTCATTTGAACAATCAATCAAAAGTGTCCGTATAAGAAGACAAAACCCCCCAGTTTCAGTTTTTAATCAAATAATTGAGTCATTACACTTAACATGACATTTTACATATCTTTCTCTTGAAAGTCTGGCAGTCATGGACATCTTAAAATGTTTTACATAAAATAATGTACATGCAAAATCTTTGGAAAAAATGTAACTTTAAAAATAGTCACTTTTGGTTTTTTATGCTTGAAAGCACAAAATGCATATTCTGCATCTCAGTTGTAAATTTCCTTTTAATTGTTCCATGCTGTATTTCAGTCACCATGGGATGGTGAAAAAAATACATGTTTTTATACAGATGCCTAGAGATACTGTTTGGATTATTGAATGCAACTGCAATCCTAAATTTATTAAGCTCCATGTTAATAAAGAAATCAGCAGTTGTTCTTTTTCCTCAATATCCTTAGTAGGAGCTTAAAACACTCTTGCATGAATGCATGCAGAGGTTTATGGCTTCTTTTGCAAGTCTTGGGACTAGTCAATGATTTGCAGTGTAGAGATCTTTTGCTTTAGATTTTTTAACATATTTTTCAGGTAAGAAAAGATAGGGAAATTTCTGCCTGTCATTATTACTTTCATACTATCATATTTATTATCATGTTGTTATCCTACTTGGACATCTGCATTCTAGCCATGTGTCACCATTTGCAATAGAGATATCAACTGAAAAGAGTTTCACTGCGTTATAAACGTGTGTATGCCGAAACAGAAAAGCAGGCGGAGAAGGAAACATCAGAGACAGGCTCAGGTATGGTGGTGGTAGTCAGGTCCTGAATAAAAGCAAGAAGATTTTTTGTGGTTGAAGTATGTTCAAAGATGTAAGCAGGAGTACTGGTGTCTGGAGGGTTAGTTTCTCTCCTCTCCAGGGAAACGTGGCTTTTGCCTTTCCACTGAATAAACAGGATTGTTTAAAACAGACCTGGCTCCATTACCGGTTTCTCTTCTAAACAGAAACAATTTGCAGCCAAATTTTGGCTAACCACATGGGTCAAAGAGCAAGACATAAAAAGAACGTTGCAAATTAATGTAAGCGTTTCCTAGCTACACTAAATGCGTTAAGGCAAAGCATTTGAATGAATATTTGCTGTTGTGGTTTGTTTGGGGTTTTTTTTCTTCTTCTTTTCTAGCCCTCTGGATTTTATAACAGTAACTTCAGATAATTTCCAGTCGTCTTTCCCATCTTTCCCATGACAGAAACTCAATGATGCTGCTTTTTGAAGTGTGTATCTTTTGGTGACTGGGGTAGGCGAATGGCACTGTTTTGTGACATTTGTGAATAAACAGTTTATTATTCACTGATCATTTCATAATGAATTATGAGAGAACTTTCTACTGAGAAGAGCTGAGGGAAAGATTCCTACTTCTCTGTCCTCACAGCTCCTAAGCAGTCAAGTCTTGTTTGATTTCATTGAAAAGGAGGATCATTTTGACTCTTCACCCTCCCAAACATAGCTGAGAAGATTTCTCTGTGTAAGAGTACTGAGAGTTTTGGTTCCTGGTTTTTCACAGGAGGAATGAATATATACAAGGAAAATGTGAAAAAACTCAAGGTACTTCATTAAGCATGCAGCCTTCAGTGCTTAAAACTGCAGTCTTTTGCAGGTGACCCTCATCCTCTCTGAATAATTGAGTATAATCTGTAATTATTCTTAACTGTGCTCTCCCCTGTGTTTCTGAGGTCACGTAGGAGTGACCTGAGCAGCTCCAGTACTAGCACAGATCCCTGTGGATCTCCCCTCTCTCCCTACGGGAACTGAAAGCCTAATCCTGCTCTGCCTCATGTCTCTTAACCTAACGGTTTCTGGATACACAGGTCTTCACTTGTTTTCTGTTGAGGCCAAATTTCCTTAAGAGTATTTTGTAACGGAGCTTGTCAAAGTTGGCTGGAAGTCTACACATGCTATATCAGATGGTATTGTGGTATCCAGGTGCTGGTGATTCCTGCAGGGAACCACAGTAGGCTTGAGAGGCTGCATTTCCCTTTGCAGAAAACCAGACTTTCCCAGGTGTATTGTATTTATTTATGTGTTTGCTCAGACTGTTATTATATCATCTGCTAATTTTTGCTGGTACAGGACTGTTGTGGTTTAACCCCAGCCAGCAACTAAGCACCACGCAGCCACTCACTCACTCCCCCTCACCCAGTGGGATGGGGGAGAAAATTGGGAAAAGAAACAAAACCCGTGGGTTGAGATAAGAACGGTTTAATAGAACAGAAAAGAAGAAACTAATAATGATAATGATAACGCTAATAAAATGCCAACAGTAATAATGAAAGGATTGGAATGTACAAATGATGCGCAGTGCAATTGCTCACCACCCGCCGACCGACACCCAGCCAGTCCCCCGAGCGGTGATTCCCTGCCCCCACTTCCCTGTTCCTATACTGGATGGGACGTCACATGGTATGGAATACCCCGTTGGCCAGTTTGGGTCAGGTGCCCTGGCTGTGTCCTGTGCCAACTTCTTGTGCCCCTCCAGCTTTCTCGCTGGCTGGGCATGAGAAGCTGAAAAATCCTTGACATTAGTCTAAACACTACTGAGCAACAACTGAAAACATCAGTGTTATCAACATTCTTCGCATACTGAACTCAAAACATAGCACTGTACCAGCTACTAGGAAGACAGTTAACTCTATCCCAGCTGAAACCAGGACAAAGCCTCAGACTTTATGGTGGTATTCCCCTGGGTCGCCCTGGGACCCTTCTAATTTTGGTGTTATGTTTGCCACCTGCTGTTCCTCAGGTACTGAAGCACTTTTAAGCAGGAGGTTACCTAGCACAGCAAGTTCATATGACTCACTCTTGCCTTCCTATAGAAACCCATCTGTTCTTGCCCTTGTGTTACTCTTCATTTAGCTTGTTCAAACAGTCCCTAATGCCTCTGAACTATTATTTCTGGTGGAACCTGCAAGGCGTCCTGCATGGAGAGGGTGCTGGCATGGGCACTCATCTGAGTCCTTTCATGGTGAACATAAAAGAAGGAAAAAAAATTAGGTTTTGTGCTACTACCTTATTCTCTCTGAGCTTTTTTTTATTTTTTTTTTATTTTTTTTTCCCCTTGCTCATCTCTTGGCCCTGCAGACTCCCTGGCAAGCTTCCTGTCACAGTTCTGTTTGAAGGATTTATTTTTTTAGATTTATTAATACTTGTGATAACGTTTGCAAGTTGGGGTTTGGGTTCTTTTTTTTGGCATGCCTGATGGTGTATTCTGCTGTATTGAAGCACTTGAAGTCTATTAATACCACAACCAATAACTATGAGTTCTCTTCCCTAATGGGGAAAAGTAAATAAATTACTGGATATTTTAGCCTAGAACTGACAGGATCTCCTTGTTTGTTTTTTAATCACTTGCTTCTACCAGAGCTTGTGAACCCTTTTATGTTCTTCATTTGGAAGTGGCTGGTTTTTGAAGGCCATCTATTTATTCTAAGTAACCTTCCCTGCACTGCTGCGTAACTGTGCTGACCTGCCTTGCCCTTTCTCAAGCTTGTCTCAATAAGAACCCCATGTGCTTTTTCTTTGCCTCCAACAGAGTGTCCTTAAGCAGTCATGGGCGCTGCAAACATTTCACTGTCTCAGTAATCTGTTTTCCCTTTCTTTTAATGAGCTTCCATCTTTTTATGAAGCTTTCCTTTCAGGCCGAGAACAACAGTGATAGGGGGGTTTTTTGGTCTTTTGCAAGGATGTTGGATCTAGTATGTAATGGTGGCTGTCGCAGACCCTATTTTGTAACGTTTGCCCCCTCTGCAGAACTGTGAGGAGGCACTATCTCCTCTGCTTAAGTCAGGAGCCACCTTTTATCTGTACGTGACTGTGTCCTCTCTCTCAAAGGGCTGAGCAAAGCCTCATCTGTTCTCTGAACCTCCTTGTCAGGTCGGTGGTGGGTATCGTATCGTTGTGGTCTGCGGGTCTCTGGCAATAACTTCTAACTGTGATATGCAGAACAGTTTGGGGGCAGGACTGGGGCCCCGTCTCAGTGAGGTGGGCTCCAGGGAGCTGCCTTGCTCCCCATGAGCCCCGACAGCTTTGGGGCTGAGCAGCACCATGTCAGCGGGACCTGGGGGGTGGTGTGAGCACCTGTTTGTGTCTTTTACATTTTAATGTGCTCAGGAAAGAAAGAAATATCCCTATGTAATAATCATAGTTATTACTGCTATTGATCAAAGCATGTTTTGACTACAAATTTTTAAAATCATTATTTTTCATAAAAAGTATACGTACACCTTCTGAAATGACGCTATACGTGCTTTTACAAATTTGTTAACATACTTAATGGCTGCTTCTTTGTGCAGTTATGTTTTCATAGTTCTAATTTAAGTTTAAATGAAAAAGATACTTGCATTATCTATGTATCATTAAAACAATATGAAAGTACCTTTAGCTTTGCTTCAAGGCACATCGGCCTATTTAGCTCAAAACAGCTTTAAATTATCCCTAAACATTTCACTGGATTGCAACTGATCTTGTTGCATGATATTTTCTAGTTTCTGAGCAGCCCATTTCAGGGTGTGTACGGTACTTAGACAACTTATATGGAATAAAAATTTAAATGGATTTCACATTTCATTCTTGGTTTCCTAATACTTCTTCATTTTCTTATACAACTTGCTTCTGTTAAATTGATTGCTTTGGCTCTGAGGAGTCAGTGTAATGGTGGCAGTGTGGGATAAAATATCTATTGTACAAGTAGCATCCGTTTAATTTCAAATGCAGTTTTCCTAAATGCTGCTCTCGAGCTTCTCCTTAAATTGGAAAGTAAAGCACGTGTCCTTGCTATCTGAGTTATATATCCAACAATTATTATTTTAGTCTAGTTTTGGTAGTTGGGTACAGCTGACAGCTCATTATTGACAAGGCTAGATCCATCGCTGTTACTCTAGCATAGACTTGGATCTTTCAGCTTGGCCTGCAATGTTGTAATGGTGAGTTTAAAGCCTAGCCAGCCTTAGCAAATGAGACTGTTGTTGTGGGGATGTTTTTAACTATGATGTAGATCGGTCTGAGAGTGCTTCAACTGATCTGTAAATTTTAAAATAGCATTTTAGTCTTGGACAGTTTTATGCATAATCTTATCTCTCAGCATGTAACTTTTATGCAGTCCTAAGGCATTTTAAAAATTCAAACATATGTCAAATATATCTTCTTCTCTCTGTCTTTATGCCTATTTTGAGCTCGTCTTCCTCATTACACTTTTAAGAGTTTAATTTTTTAAAGAGTCAAAAGAGGAAACAGGCGTGTGACAAAGGACCTTGCCTGCTCATTGGGAACTGTGGAAAAAGCCATGAGCAGAGAGGCAAAATGAGGAGGTACCAGTCCCGTGTTGGTAGGCAGATGCTCTGCACTCAAAGCCGAGAGCTGTGTAACCATGTGTGGCTGCAAGCCCTGGCTCATGAGCCTGGACAAGCCTCATCGGACCTCAGTAACCTTTAAGAAATGACTTCTGGGTGGACAAACAGTGGGCAAGAATAGCTTGTGTTATTGCAGATGACCATGTGGCTACGTATCCGAAATTACCGGAGAGGCTATTCACTCTCCTTTCTTGCAAACTGCCTTGCATTCATTCCTGTCCTGGTCTCTTCCTCCTGGCTCACCTCTTTTCCCTCTATGTTTATTGACAGGTATCGCTAAAGCTCTTGCAGATTTCTTCCAAATCTCAGCAGGAGGATTTCTAAGGGCTGTGCCAAAACCTGGCCGAGTGTGGACTTGTCTCATTCTTATTCCTACACTAACTTTCAAGTTCCCTCTTGCAGAACATGGACCGTTAGAGGTTTCCAAAGCAGAGGCTGCCAGGATTAGTCGTATGTGGAAAAAAGGCATCTGGTTTTTCATAGAGGTTATTAAACATTTCTGCCATGCAAGTAGAAGTTCTAAGAAGGGGATGGAAAAGACCGGTGCACATACATTCATGGAATAGCTACATTTCTAGTTGATTAAGCAGCCAAGGTTACTGAAACTGTTTGTTTAGAGTTGGGAATGGCAGCTCTGGTATTACCACTGGAGACTTTCTTGGCATAGGAAAACTTCAGAAAACATTCAAAGCAACAGCAAGGGCTAAGTGCTATTAGTAGATACAGGAATGCTATTAAGTTGGTAGGTAAAGAAATGGGCATACAAATACTGAACAAGATGAAAGCCTGCAAATGCTTTTCTGGTTTTCTGCTTCTGTGTTTGGCATGTGAGATCATTCCACTTCTGAATGGTGGTATGAATTATTGCAACATCCATCCAAACTTCTCAAATGTACCTATCCTTGAAATGTCTGTACCTTGGCTTGAATTTCTTTTGCAGTATGTATTCATGTATCACAGCCACTCTAGCTCCTAATGATTCTCAAATTCAATTTGTTTTTATTTCCTTTTTTAAAGCATTTGCTGTATTTCACTGCTATGATGATATCTGAAATGTCTGATTCAAGGGACTATTTATAGAAGCATAGTCAAGCATTTGCTTGAACATTTGTGAGCTTCCTTTCCTTGAAGATACTATTATAGTATAAAATGTATCTAAAAGAAAGGAGATTGCTGTGGAAATATGTATGTTGCCTACTTAATTTTGATTTCAAAAGGGACATGTGCTGTAACTATTCTTAAATATGAGTACTTTTTCTCCTACAATTTCAGTAAATATCCTTTTCAGTGGGATGTTTTTCTGTTAAATCTAAAGATCTACCTACTGGCTTTCTAATTTTTCTGTTTCAAATCTGTCTGATTTTTCATTTCAGGCACACGTGAATCCCATCAGTGTCACTCCACCCATACAAGCCATAGATCAGGACCGAAACATCCAGCCTCCTTCTGATCGACCGGGCATCCTCTATTCCATCCTAGTTGGTTGGTGTCTGCTACTCTTGCTATCACTCATAATCAGTCACTTTATTATGACCAGCCAGAAAAAGATTGACTGGGAGAGTGGAAACCTAATAAAAATTTATACTGTGGTTAGTGGGATGTTTGAAATCGTTGTTCTACCTATTTATGTTTAATTTCAATTTAGAAGCTTATTTCAGATGGTTGCATTGTTATTATTTATTCAGATTAGATTCAGAATTGTCTGGTTTAGCAAATGGAGCAACACGGCAAGGAAAAGGAGAGAGACTTGTCTGTGCTCATAGCTATGCTGCAATGCATTTTTTTCATTCACAGGTGCAAAGGCACCGTAAAAGATGTTAAAGAAAGGCAATTAGAGCAGGTTTCATTCCAAAACTCTTCTGGCACAGAGCAACTTAAAGGGTTTTACTGCATCCACCCTTAGTTTTGCTGCCTGCGAGCTTGCATGCTTTCTCTTGTAATTCAATGTTTGTTTAGTTGACTATGCTGTTTTCTGGCCAGAGAGGAATGCAGTTCTAGAAAGAGTTCAGAGAATAGCCACTTTGCTCGGGCATGTCTTGTATTCTGCTGCATATTACTTTTTCCTGCTACTTTCCCATGTTTGGCATTTGTTTCCAATTGCTTAGCTTGTGTGATTTGATGATGGAAAGGCCTAAGGCAGTGGTTTGCAGTTGCAGTCTTCTACCTGTCCTGCTCTTCCCAAAGTACAGAGACTGATGTTGTAGTAATTTCTGTGCCTTGTGACTAGTGTGGCAATTGAAAGTTGTGTGTTTTGTGGAATCACATCTTTTTCATACTTGCTGTGTTAAACTGCAGCTACATGGATTTGTCACCCATGGAGAGGTGGAAGTAAAGATTTTAATGAGCATATTGCATAGTTTTGCTTGTCATTGACAAAAAAAAAAGAGGATGCTTTTCTATGTTATAGTTTTGTTGTGAAAGGGGAAAAATGTTAGGTTTGATGGTTTGATATGTCTGTCATTTTAAGAGCTATCTTAAGAGGGTACAAATGAATCACTACCTTAGAGGTACCATTGTACTGAATGTGCAAGTCCTGAGCTCCACGTGCAAAATAAAGAAGCCTGAACCCACTCAGTGCCAACAGACTGGTGTTGAGGCATTTCCAGGGCTCTGCTCCCAGGGGGCTCTACTCCCAGGTCTATGGCAAGGGACGTGGCCGTGGCAGATCAGCCTCGGCATGGCAGACTTCAGCGTCCTCTAAGAAATGAAATCAGGTTTTGTTTGGATAGTCATGAAGCAAGCTAGATTCCTTCAGGCTGTAACTGGATCCAAATCTGGCAGACTAAGGGATACACTGCTGTCAACTAGTCTTCCTCCAGCAAAACTGTTCTGTGAAGACATTTGTAAATACTTGTAGTGTAAATATACTACCTGGTTTTATGTTTGAAAATTGACTTGGTTTATTTGTAAATTCTGCTATTGACAGTTATGCCCTAGTGCAACATCTAGTCAACTTTTTTCAAAGCTCCTTGCATAACTTGCAAAGTTCTTCAGGTGTGAACTTATTAAAAATTGCATTTCACTAACTTGTGATATTTTTAATGTTTGAATGACTCTTTTGACCTAGAAGAAATAATTCAGAAAGATGTATTATAGCGATTTGGTTTGGGTTTGGGGATTTTTCAATGGAAAGGCTATCTTTTTTTTTTTTTTTTTTTTTTTCTTCTTTTTGCCATGGTCTTCAAAGGGATTTCTTTTTAGATTTTAAGTCTGGCTGCATCTTTGCCAGTATATAGTGCTATTTATATTTTAGCCTTTACCTCAAAAAATATTAGTTTCACAGGTAAATAGGCCTTGCAGGTACTTCTCCTTATGTGGATTTTTCCCTTGTTCTTTGTATCTTTGGATAGGTCTTTTTTTAAACACTGGAAGGTCTGAACTATGCCCATAGAATGAGAGAACAAGCTACTTACTGAATATGGGAGTGATTTTGAATTTTGATTTGACTGAGTTCTAATTTGGTGGTTCTTTTACCCTGCTTTCCTCCTCTCACTGCACACCTGTACGAGTCAAGTCCTGGCGGATGCTTTGGGCACTATGGATGTTATATATGAAACCTGCGCATCTTTCTCAGTGTCTTTAGGATCTACTGTAAAGACACGTTTCTTTTAACGAAGCTCAGCATCACTGCAGCGATAACTCACTTCTACTTGATCTGGCTTACTAACCTCATCCTTAAGTGCCCGTAAAGATCTCTGCCTGTCATGCTTTCAAGCTAACTAGCCTTTCAAGAGTTCAGGTAAATGCCTCAGTGCTGCTTTCACCAAATCTAGTGATCTTTCCCATGAGGAGGGTACGAGTGAACCTCATCAGTTCCAACAACAGGTTCCCCTGCAGTTCATTGAAAAGGAGTTAAACTCACTGAATGAGGTGATGATAAATGCTTGTGGAAGTCTTGTTATACATTCACGTGAGCATAGCACTGCTGAAGACAAAAGTAACTTGAGGGTAAGGCACTTGAAAAATAAAGAAATAGCCCAAGTTTGTTACTAGCCCGTTATTTTCTGCTTTCTTTATCATTCTGACCTCTGAGTGCAGTCCTCTCAAAGGATATATCAAGATGTGTGAATATACTTGTTCAAGTAGTTATGGACTGGTACTGATAAAACAATAGAAGATAAGGTCTTAAATATTCTTGACGGTCATCTTAAGATTAGAGAACTACTTACAGCATAGTACTACTGGGATTGTCTTCTATTTAAAGTACTGGCTAAAGTACATTATGAAAGAACTACCTACCAAAGTACAGTGAAGTACTTCAGAGAAGACGCTTGAACTGGGGCCATACTGTAATATTTCATTTCTTATACAATGCCCGGTATCTTTACATTTGGAAACGTGATGTTTGGAAATTTTTTTTAAAGCACTAATTTCTCCAATCCTTGACTTTCAGGAATGTTAATATATTTGGGTCATTGCAATAGAACCACAGTGTCTGGTGTACGCAAGTGTGTAAGCAGGCCCTCTCCCTTTCCATGTAGCGTGTGTGCAATAAAAAGGGGTTAGAAGCCAGCTCACCTTCTCTCATCGGCAATCTTACCCCATTTTTTCCTTAGTGCTGACTGCATCACAGCCCTGTGCTACTCTTGTATTTACTGTTCAGCCCTGTTTAAAGGCTTCCCCTTAGCTATTTTTACTAGTAGTTTTAAGGGTTTCTTTTCTCTGGGGCTGGTCCTTGGGAAAAGTTAGTTTTTCCTTTATATCATTCTTCTGGTTTTGACCTTGGAACTGTCTCTGATTTCTGCTGTTGATTTTGGACAATCAAGTGTTCTATTTGTTTGCTATTTAAATGAAGAGCCAAAAAACCACAACAACATTTTTGGGGGTTTCTCTCCCGTGCTGTGAGCTCCCTGATGCATTTGCCTGGCAGGCAACATGGCCCACAAAAGCCTTCCTCTTGCTTCAAGAAAAGCAAACCTAAGAGTGCTCTTTACCTTGTGTTCTTCACCTGTAGAAAGATCATTATAGTAGAAGAGATCATGTTCCCTCCTGGGCTGTCAGCTCGCTGCTTCTCTTGCCTGGGCCAAAAGAGTGTAACCAGAGGTCTGTTGAGCACTCAAAGCTCATTTTTGGTGTGGATGGTGCAATCTCATCTACGGAAAAGAAAGCATGTGCCACCCTTCATGTGCTGTCCTCCTTTCCCAAGGGTCCTTACGGACCCACTGGTGCATGCTGGCCCACCTCCTTTTGATACCCTAGACCTCTCCAAACACACAGACCAGCTTAATTTCTGGGGGAAGGAGCCTCAGAGCTCATCCATAGAACTTTCAGACCTCTGCTTTTCCTGGCTTAATCTTCTTGCAGGTTGGACTTGTGAGAGACTGGCAGTGTTGGGGTGGCGTGAACAGTTCTCCAGCCAGTAGTGCTTATCTGTAACATGCAGGCAACACATTTTGAAGACACATAGTTACAGTTGCAGTAGGAAACTCCTCCTTTCTGGAAGCAGATCAGGCAACTTTGTGGACTGAGGGTTGCTCTGCTCTGTCAAAACACAAATATTTTTGTGTGTGCAGAAGCAGATTTCTCTGTTCCTGGAAAACTTTACATTCAGATTTTAAGGTATCCTGGACCCTTCTTGTGGTAGGCAGCAGCTGAGCAGGCGTCATCACTTAGGATTCAGGCAATCCAGCTCTGTTATACTCTAATTTTTTACTTTCCCGATTGTTCTCCTTGCTGTCTTTTCCTCTTTTACCTGTTTGGTTTTTTGGGGTGTGTCCCCCCCCGGATTCTTTTCTGGCATCCTTACATACTATTAGCTTCATCTTCCCTGCTGTAGGTGGCTTTGTGCCTCTTACAGCTGTCTCTATCCTCCCCTATTTATTTGTTCTCCTTCAGGGATCCTCTTGTTTTCTACTTTCTCAGTGCTTTTGCATTTAGTCCTTAATCTCTTGTTTTTTCTTAACTGCAGCGTCAGCCCTTGTGATATGCAGCCTCCTAAGACTACAGCAATCTGTTATCTGCCAAAAGCTTGGAGCACCTGCTGGATGCCTAGTGGTCTTAAAAAATTGGATCAATTAATTAAGAGTTGAAATTAAAAGGTGGGGCAGGGGGACACAGGACTTGGAGCTAGAAACTCTGCATTTATATAGGTGGTGTAATAGGAAAAAAATAATCCATAGTGGTTCTTCCTATTACTACTCTCTGGGTCTGTGGCATACATGTATACAGAGATAGTCAAAGAGTATGTACAGTGTGTGTATATATACACACACTATATATCTCTCTCTCTCTAGCAAATGGTTGTCGTTTGATGAGTTGCAAATCAAATTATTGCACATGAGTTCGGACAGTAATCTATCTCCTGGGATAGCTACTGGCTTTCTAAAAGCAGTTTCTAATCATTCCCCTTGAAAGGTGAGCAAATAATACCATCATTTATCAGGAAAGTGGTCTTTTTTTGTGTTGAATCTTATGCCCTGTTAGACTGGATTGAGGATTTGGCACAGCAATATTTGTCCCGCTCTCATGGCTGCTTTAAGATACCGTAACTCATGGGCTCAGAGGACTTACTGGGGCGTTAATACCACCAGCGAGGAGTGCTTTCTGCCTCTCAGCTGCTACACAGGACTATTCCTAGACCTAAAATGACTCGAGATCTTAGACTTGTAATCAGTATTTTGGTTTCTTCGGATACTTTTAGTAATACTGATAAGCTGTGAGATGCCAGAGTTCATGCTGTTTCTAAACGCTTTGGCTTTCTGAGCCCCTACTCTGTTCAGATTTGTGCTCTTACATCTCCCCAGCTGAGAGTCAGCCTGGCTCAGAGAAAGTCAGACAGTTAAACCAAAACAAACTAGGATGAGACACAGAGACTGGAGAAGGTGGATACAGCTTTCTGCCATGCAATTGAGGAGAGAATGTCCCTTTGTCTTTAAAAAAAGATACAGCCTCTGTTCCCTGATAGGAGAGAGACTTGCTGAACAGTATCCCATATGCTTATTGTTTCTTCCTGCCCTGGCAATTAATGCTCCACCATTGCTGCTTTTTTGTATACTTTCTTTGAGAATCCTGTGGCTCAAAACTACGGTAGCTTAATTCTTACCTCCTCTGTGTCAGGCTATGCTGCTAGAGCCTTTTGGCTTGAGCACAGTACCATGGGAATGGTTTTGGGCTGCAGCTGCCTTGCTGGCTAGCCTAGGGGCCAGGCACAGCAAGGTCATGGCTGTCTCCATCCTTTGCATAGCCCTTGCTGTATCTCCATGAGTTTGCAAATCTGTTCAGGCTGTGACTGCTTCTGTTTTAACTGGGTTGGAGAGTAACCTGGAAACTCACAGCCATGAAGATGCTACTTACTGCTGACAATAAATGGAAGCTGTTAGATGAGGTTTCGTCTGGTGATTCCTCCCTGATGAGAAACTTCTTTTCTTAGAAGGATTTCTAAAATAACGTATCTGTTGTTATTACTTATGTATATGTTATTAATAATGCATTAAAGAGCTTGCCCATAGGTGCAACAGAGGGCTACAAGAGCTAAGGTATTTAAGATGTGCATTTTAAATTGCAAATGTCAGGGCATCATCTGTGAGCAATAACATGGCTATCTTAAACTTAGTGGTAACATCTTTGTCACATCACCTCATTGTGGATTTTCTTTGTTTAAGTGTGGCACTCAAAAAATGGTTCATAGTGTGCTTTGTGACTAATGTCAACGTATGTCCAGCAATACCTCAGGGGAAGCATACTTCAGAGCTGGAGAGAGAAAATCTCAGTGGTGTGTGTTTAGCAAGTTGAGTTACAGGAATGCGGTGGATAGAAGTGGAAGATGAATTGCAGTGAAAGCTCATCTCTCTGTATGTCCGCTTATCTGATTAGATTTATACATAACTCCTGGAAGCTGAGAAGTAGCTCCCATTGTTATCAAGTACTTAGGGATTCCCAGTTGAGAAGAATCTTCGTGGTTAGGGAGAGCAAGGAAATAATGATAATATTAAACGCATAATGTTAGTAGTATCCTTAAGCTCCGTGTACACACGATGCAATATTTTATCCTTATAATAGCAGGATTAGTTTTTGTTCATTTGATGACTAAAGAGTAAAATAAATATATTGTTTAATTACATCTTTCAGAAACAGCATTTGTTCAAACCTCAATGTCTTTTTTTTTTTTTTTTTTTTTTTACAGGTACTCCTGAGGATTATCCACAGTATTTCCATATGAATCTTACAACAGCTGTACTGACACTCCTAAAGCCAATAAATAGGGATTTACACCAGAAGTTTGACTTGGTTATTAAGGTAATTTTGACTGAATTCATATTCCCATATGCTTTTGAAAATTGCATAGTAACAAAAAGCTCTAGAGAAAATGTGGGGTGGGCTTGCTTGTCTTCCCTGCATTTTTCTTTTTTATTTTTTAGCCTGTCAGGCATCATTTAGCACTGTCACAGGGAAGAAGGGTCTGAAGTATTTTTTAAAAGGGAATGAATCGTGGTAGAGTTCTAACATTTCACGTTATATTGATATTGTATAAACAAACTAAGTACCACTTGTACATTTGTTTTTTACCAACTCAGTTGTCCTGAGAATGCATTTGTTTTATATTTCATGTTTTCTCCGGTTCACAACTCATGCTAGAGAATCATATAGATTCAAAGAATTGTCTGAGTACTGAATATTGTGAGCAAGGAGAACAAAAAATCATCTCCACATCTTGTAGCACTTTTTGCATAGGGTTTTTTTGGTTGGTTGGGTTTTTTTTTGTTTTTTTTCAGGGATGATTAAAAAAAAGGAAGCTCACTCCAGAGCGCTGCTACTGAATAAAAAAAAAGCTTCTGAAACATAGCTGGTGCTGATCACATTCAGCTGCTATTGCTGGGAAAAGGCATAAACCACTTCTGTGGGGTTGGTCTTTTCAAATCCTACCATTGATAAGGGGAGTTGGCTTCCTTCCTCTTTTGTACATACTGCTTTGTCCTTAATTTTACAATCTGACTTGGTAACAGTCTGCAGTTTTTCTTAACTGAGCCAAGTGATCAAAGCACATATCAGTTAGTTGTGAAGAATGTGTCTTTTACAGAAAATCTCTAAATGTATCTTCATCTGGTTACCGAGTCCCAGTTTTACAAGTATAGAATATTTTCAGTAATTGTTCCTTTCTTTGCCAATTTGAGGATTAAGAGAAAAGAATAGGAGGTGGGATATCAATGTTTAATTGCTAAACTTGTTAAATGTAGTAAGCTATTAATTTTACTTTCAGCAAAATTGTACAAAACCGTAAGGTTTGCTGCAGGTGAAATTTGTGTCAATGGACTGCAAAAGTCAGTTCAGTAAAGACGACGGTCTCAAATGAGAATAGAGCAGAGTTATATTTGGTTCTTTTGGAGACAGTCTGGAGTTGTCCCTAAAGCCGTTGTCTAATGACACAGAAAATTGTATAGGTTTTGCTGTATGTATTGGTAAAAAGAGGAGACAATAAAAGAGAAAGGAATCATAGTAGTCTATTTTAAAGTAGTAGGTAACTTGTGTATTTATCAGTGTATTTCATGCAGAATGAAGAGTGGGCTTTCCAAACTGCAGCGTGTTTTAACGCAGGGATGTCATAAAGTTCCTGCTGTTTGTATTTAGAAATAGATTAAATAATGCTAACAAGGGTTGTACTCGTATGGTAAGAATTATTTATTTACCTCTGTTACCCCCCCCTAATTTTTGGGGGGTATTAATGGTGGCACTGGCAGCAGGCAGTCCTCTTGGCAAGAGCAGTTCCTTCTGTACTGGCCTATGAACCTCTTCGAAATCATGTGCCATAGTTTTGCTAGCTGGCAGCCTCGATGCTTTTGTGCTGTCATGCAGTCAGACCAAAATGCTTGCTATTCCTCCGGGAAAATCTGAGTAGCATTTTGTTCTTTTTTTCTTTCAGAGCAGAAGCAAATCTCAATCTTTCAAACATTTGGGAGTGGGGGGAGCAATGACATGCATTTCTGCTCTCGAAATAAGGAGGGATGAAGGAACATATACAAATATGGTGTGACAGAGTGACCTGGGTCCCCAGCTGTGTCTGTGCATGGCCATGCAAAAGCTGACTGAAGCTAGTGCCTGTGTAACTTGTAGGAATTCTTTTTTATGCTAACTCTGAGCATTTATTAAGCACAGGAGAGTTAGGGACAGATTTGCAGGCTCCCTCTGTACATATCAGAGAGGGCAGCAATTTCTCTGGGAAGATGGTAAGAAATTTATTAATATACAGGTCCTTCCTGTACCTTCTGAGGAATATAACTGTGAGTATAGTATGACAGAAGATGAAACAAAATTGCAGCTTATAAGAATTTTGAATAGCTCGGCACCTTTTTAAATACTTGTGTTAATTTCCTACCTCGGCTGATTGTGTGTGCATCAAAGTACAAAACTTGTATATGCTTAGAGTGAAATAATTTGTGATTGGATGCTTTTATAATAATCTATTTCTGAGCTTATCTCCTGTTGTGGAGTTCTGCTGTCACTAGGACAGATGAAGAAACTTAGGTGGGTTAATATCTAAATAAATATGCTAAGAAGTTACAGGTTAAAGCCCTGTAGCAATTTGTTTGGTTTCGTTGTTGTCAAAATTCAGCAGCCATATACAGTAGCATAATACGTGAGTTAAAAAAATCAATTACACTGGTCTGGTACCACCTTATGTGAGCCTAAATAGCAAGCTCTGTTGTTAATGGAAATGTTTATAGGTATTATTAGGTTCATATTGCTGTGTTATATGTGCAGCCAAGGGGATAATAAGGAAAATTATTAGTCTGTAAGAATGATAACATGCCACCTGCTAGAATAATAAAAGTTTTAATGCTGTGTTGTTCAGGGACCTTTTGAACTGGTATAATGTCTCAGGCTTGTACTGAATCAAATCTTCAGATTCTTGTGTTGCACATTCTCGAGTTTGCATTTCTTGCAGTGTTGAAATTGTTGAATCTGATTTTATTTTATCTGGAGGGGTGCAATGTGTGATGTTTCCCTTTACACAGAAAATATGCTATTTTTGCAGGACTCACTAAATTTAATCTTTAAAATATTCCCTCTGATATCAGGGGATCAATTTTTTTTCTGCCAAAATATTATGGAAAACAGTGAAATGGAAAAGGTCGTTAAGTCAATACATGAATATTAGAATGCGTGAAGTAAGGCCGACAGGAAATTGGTGCACTCATCTGTGGTATAAAAACTGCATTGCTGATAAATGTTGAATTCTCAAATAGGTAGAGAATGGAAAAAGCTAAACTTCTTAATAAGAAATGCTGGTTTTCAGCCTCCCTGCTATCTCCAGAAGATATTTGATGATAAGCAAGGAGGCAAACTAGTTGGCCCTCCTAGGGAAGCTCCTGTCACTTCCATTCCCTGCAAAGCAACAGAGGCTTTTACAAAAGAACATGTATTTTTTTTGTGTCCCATTGAAATTTCCACGTGGCAACTGCAAGGCTGTGACAATAAGCATGTGGATTTAGAGGCTTTAAACTGGAAGGGCTTTCCAGTGTTAATAATACTGTAACTAAAAATACAGTGTTGTGGGTTAACCCCAGCCAGCAACTAAGCACCACGCAGCCACTCACTCACTCCCCCCCCCCGCAGTGGGATGGGGGAGAAAATCGGGAAGAGAACTAAAACTCATGGGTTGAGATAAGAACAGTTTAATAGAACAGAAAAGAAGAAACTAATAATGATAATGATAACACTAATAAAATGACAACAGCAATAATAAAAGGATTGGAATGTACAAATGATGCGCAGTGCAATTGCTCACCACCCGCCAACTGACACCCAGCTAGTCCCTGAGCCATGAATCCCCCGCCCCCACTCCCCCCAGTTTATACACTAGATGGGACATCACATGGTATGGAATACCCCTTTGGCCAGTTTGGGTCAGCTGCCCTAGCTGTGTCCTGTGCCAACTTCTTGTGCCCCTCCAGCTTTCTCGCTGGCTGGGCATGAGAAGCTGAAAAATCCTTGACTCTAGACTAAACACTACTGAGCAACAACTGAAAACATCAGTGTTATCAACATTCTTCGCATACTGAACTCAAAACATAGCACTGTACCAGCTACTAGGAAGACAGTTAACTCTATCCCAGCTGAAACCAGGACATCCAGTCTTTGTCAGACCCAAAACATGTAGGGCTGTGAACATTATGAATCATAAGTGTTCTTTCCCTTTACGTACTTGTTGCTTCTGTTATAAAAGATTGTTCCTGAGATGCAAAACCACACCCCATAATACTAATTCCTTTTTTGAAATAAATTACTACTTTTGGAGTAACTTTTATTTATAAATATGCGTGTGCTGTTTGGAGGTTTATGTCCATAAAGGCAGAGACTTGCATGTCTCTGGCCAGCAGACAATTTGGAGAGAGAACAGTCTCTTCTGCAGCAGACGGTCCTGCTTTATAGAAGGTAGTTGCTAGAGAAATCAAACCAAAGCTACAGTGAGAGGGAGCACACTTTCAGCAACCTCAAAGGCTAAGAAATTATTACATCTTCGATCGGCAGCCTTGCTGTGAAACATCTCCTGAGATTCTCAATAAAATAATAAACCTATTAAAACTACATTTCCTTAGCATTGTTGCCACGGTAGCTATCTTCCACCTGGAGGACAACGATTTGTAACAGGAAGGCATGTAATCTGTTTAGTCCTCAACAGAGTTAACTTCACCTCTGATACCTCTTTGCTTGTAGAAGGGGATATAGCTGCTTGAAGAAAATGGCAATAGCTTTGATCACCTTTCTGGAAAAAACATGACCACTGCACTGTAGACATGAGACTAAGTTCTTTTTACTAGCTCTAAAAAGTGTCAGTGAGTCTTTTTTTTTTTTTTTTTTTTAAGCACGTATATCATGAAACAAATAGGAGAATTAATCAAATTGATGCACTTTGATCCTTTCCTATTTGAACATAGGTTCTTTATCAGTCAGACAAAATCTAACCTGACAGTTCTATTAAAATCAATTTGCAAAGTGGATGGACTACTGAAGGCTAGATGTGCTTACACAGTCAATGAAATACTAATGAATAGAAATGCTACACTACAAAGGAATTTACCACACCTGTAAGAGACCAGATTTTGATAAAATTACTTATGCTGAGTGGTAATTTAGTTCATAGGGACTTTGTGTGGCTTTCGGAGTAGGCTGAGGATGAGGAGCTACACAAGGGCTATTGTCAGTCCAGCCCAAAGAATGCATATGTGGAGATTTGGGGGAGAAATTGTCACTAGCAAGTCATAAAGAGTTTTTGCTTTATAAAATGCTTGAAAACATCATGACCTCTTAGATTATTTCAGTGTCTTGTAAAGCAAAAAGTGATCCTCCTCTAAATAAACAAATAGACGTGTTTTTTAATATGATTAGAGAAATTTTGTCAACTCTGTTAAGACCCAGGGAGGTCCTACTGAAAATATGAATGGTAATACAGAGTAAAGGAGATAGGGAAAGTGTTTTCTTAGCAACTGCTGCATAACTAGGTGATAATATATGCCAGAAGTTGGCTTTGGTTCTCCAACACATCAGTATTGCAGTGGGTTGGTATCCAGTACGTAAGGAAGAATAAAGAATTTTGTTCATTCTGGATTGCTATAAAACCTATAGGAGTTGCAACAGAAAAAAAGACTTGGAAGTATTTGGAGACTAATGAAGTATAAGCATACCTTTTCACTTTATGGTTGTATCTCTCTAGTCTATGTTATTTACCTAGAATAATCAATACCTCAAATTTTCTCCAGTGTAAAGAAAATGCATGCATGTCAGACTCAAAATCGGGATAGGAATTTTATTTCTCTTGCAAGAATTGATTTTTCCATTTTTGATGGTGCTGGGATACTTGTATTAATGACTAAAAATACTTTGAATATTATAACACGAGGTAGAAAAATAGAGGAGTGTTTTGTTAATCTCATGTGGACACCTGTGTACTGGGGAAATTAAATTTATAGTGTAGTTTAGAGTAGGTTTTCATACAACCTGTATGGTTAATTTGTAAACCACTGACTGTTGTATTTGATTGTATTTGTGCCATTGGGAAATTGGGAAGGATTCATGTAAATTGACATCTCAATAAAAACTCCAATTAGATTTCAAAAAAAAAAAAAAAAAAGGCAGGGGGAATGAGTTTCCCAGCTTCAAATAACATTTGTAGCCAGACTTTTTAATAAGACTTTTCCTTGGATCTGAGAGTTTTACAGCTCTTGGGGAATAGGCTCTTACAAAAAGAATTGGTTTGTGTCACAGTTGCTTGGGTTTTTTGGTGCCTTCCCAACAGTGTTAGTAACAGAAGTGTACTTCAACATTGTGCCGCAGCTGTGCAGAACCTTTTGAAGAATATCCTTACAGAGTGTTTTCCTTATCTTATGTACCTGTCTCAAAAATCTGTTATCCCCAGGTGGTATTTCAGTCAGACCAGCATTAACCTCGTGACAGATAATACCATAGAAACAATTCTGTAGTGGGATTGAGTTTCCTTGTTGTTTAGGTGGTAACAGAAGGTCAATGCCACATGTCAGAGTTGAACAGACTGTTTCAAATTCCAGTGTTACAAGAAAATTAGTTTGGGGTCCCATTCTGCAAGCAGTTGTGTTGAACTTTCCAGCAGTAATATCTACTCTGTTTACTCTTCAGGCTTGAATCTTTGCATGGAGTGTGATTTCCCATTTTTAGAAGGCTTTCCCCTGCTGAATTGGCTGTGGCATTTATAAAGGCTGTGACTAGGCACAGGAGGTTTGAGTCAGTCAGTTGTACTTGCTTTGAGCATGCATGTAGAAACTGAGCCTGAGTATCAGCCAGACCAAATTCCACGTTAATGAAGGAAGATTGTTTGTGAAGCTTGGCTACAAATGTAAGGTAACATCCACTGGTGCATGCATTTGATTACATGAATACTGTTGTGTTACTGGCATGGCATGAATTTGTGTGCCTGTTCTCCTGCCCATCCCAAGAAACCGCCTGTGAGCTGAAAAGGCCACTTTTCCTTTCTGGTGGAGGTGGTTTGGATCAGAGAGATGCTCCCAGTGTGTATATCAGTGTTCCAGTATAGTTAAGCCCTTTGCAATGTGTACGATTTACCCTGATATGGATCTCAGTAGTGATGTGCTCCTACTACTCGTGCTGGAGGTTAATTGGTTTCTCTGTTCTGTTGGGAACTTCATTGATCTCTCCTGTCCATTGCTCTCAAGGCTGTTGAAAACTTACTGCATTATGTGAAAAGAAGGCATAGCTTCAGCAACAGTCTGAGGATCAAACTGTGGACAAATATGCACTTTGCAGGCAGAAAGTAAAGTGTATATATGCCATGTTTTGTATGATCTGTTCATTGAACAAAGACTGTTTTCTGTTCAGAGTGGAAGTACAGGGAGATTCGGTGAGGATGCTTTGCCAGCCACTAGCAGGTGCAGAGGGCAAGGCTAAATGATCAGTTTTAGAAAGCAGATAGGTTATCGAGTGCAACACTAGGCTGGGGCCCTTTTTAAGAAACTTGGGAATGATCTCAATGGTTAAAATACTGAAATAAAAAAGCTGCTTATGATCCTGAGCTATTACAGAATCATAAAATTGCCAAGATTGGCGGCATCTCTGGAGATTGTCCAGTCCAACCCCCTTGCTCAGGTTGGGGGTGGGGAGGGTGTTGAGTATCTCCAAGGCTGGAAACTCCACAGCCTCTCTGGGCAACCTGGTCTGGTGTTTGACTGCTCTCAGATTAAAAGAGTTTCTTCTTACGTTTAAATGCAGTAACTTGTATTTTGGGGTTTTTTTGCCCCGAACTGGTCCCAGTACTCCAGATGTGCCTCACCAGTGCTAAGTAGCACTCAACCCACTGGCAGCACTTTTCCTAATGCAACATGGGTTTGCTGCAAGGGCATTTTGCTCAATTCATCCACCAGGACCCCCATGTCCTGCTCTGCAAAGCTGCTTTCAAGTTGGTTGGCCCCTAACGTCTACTGGTGCCTGAGGTTCTCTCTTCCCAGGTGCAGGACTTGACGTTTTCCTTTTTTTGAACTTCATGAGACTCCCATCTGTGTATTTCTGCATCCTGTCAAGGTCTCTCTGAATGGCAGCACACCCATCTGGCAAATCAGCCCCTTCTCCCAGTTCTGTATCACCTGCAGACTTGCTAAGGGTGCACTTGGTCCCATCAACCGTGTCATTAATAAAGATATTAAACTGTGGTGGCACCGCTATCGACCCCTGGATACACCTCTGTTAACTGGCCTCCAAGCTGGTCTTTGTGCTGTGAGATCGGAACACTGTGTACTCAGCAATTCAGCCAGTTTTCAATCCACCTCATTGTCCATCTATGTAGTCAATACTTCATCAGTTGGTTTATGAGATCATATAGAGACAGTGTCAAAAGCATTATTCACGTCAAGATAAATAATATCCACTGCTCTCCCCATACCCACCAAGCCATTCTTCTAATTGTAGAGGCCTATCAGGGTGATCGAGCATGCGTTGCCCTGCATAAACCCACACTGACAACTCCCAACCTCCTCCTTGTCCTTCATGTGTTTGGAAATGGTTCCTAGAATTATTTGCTCATGACCATGACCTTCCCTAGCATTGGGGCGAGGTTGACTGGTCTGTAGTTCCCTGGATCTTGCTTCTTGCCTTTCTTGAAGATACAGAAGTGACATTTGTTTTCTTCTAGACCTCAGGAACCTCTCTTAATTGCCATGAACCTTACAAATGTAGTAGAGAGGGGTCTTGCAGTGACATCAGCCAGCTCCTTTAGCATGTGTGAGTGCATCCCATCAGGTCCCCTGGATTAGTGTATGACCAGTTTGTTTAAATATATCCCTAACCTGATCCTCCTCTGTCTTCCTTGCTCCAGAGTTTTCCGTGGGTCTCAGGGATGGAGATTACTGAGGGCAGGTCTTACTTGTAGAGACTGAGAAGATGATGACATTGAATATGGCAGCCTTTTTCATGTCCCCTGTCACCCTGTCCCACTCAACAGCAGGCCTACATTTTCCCTAGTCTTCCTTATGCTGCTGATGAACCTGTAGAAGCCTTTCCTGTTGCCATTCAGTTCCACGTGGACTTTGGCTTTTCTAAACCTGCACCTTAACACTAACCTGCATGCTCAGACAGTGTTTCGATAGTCCTCCTGCGTCACCTGTCCCTGGTTCCAATTCTTGCAGGCTTCCTTTCTTTGTTTGAGTTTTCTTAGGAGCTCCTTGCCTATCTATGCAGGCCAACTTTCCGTGATTTCCTGTTTGTCAGGATGGACCATTTTTGGACTTGGCAAAGGTGATTTTTGAAAGTCAACCAGTTCTCCTGCACCCTGCTTCTCTCCAAGGCCATATCCAATGGGATCTTGCCAAGCAGATCCCTGAGTTAGGCCAAAGTCTGCTCCTATGATGTGTGCATTAGTGTACAGTCAGTTCAGGGCGGGCATATGGTCATGCTGACTTCCCAGAAACTCTAATGAGGACTTTACCTATAATGCAGTCCTGTTGGCATTCCCTTATTTATGTGTGTATGAAGGTGGTCCCCCTTCAGCCCTGCTTTAATGGTTATGGGGTCCTTCTTCCTCATATCACCCTGCAGACTTTGGTGGCCAGCCTGGGTCCACCACTTCCTCACTTGGTTGTTGGTTGTCATCTCCTTGCCAGGTTCATTAGCTGGTTGGCATAGATGCTGTTGCCCCACCGCTACTACTCTGGTAGTAAGGGTGAGGACTGACTGTAGAATTGCAGAAGGACTTTGCAAGACCAAATGAGTCGGTGATAAAATTAGGCATAGCTTAAAAATAAAGTGAAACAAGTCAGAAAAGATCATTCTAGCCTTACACACAAAATGATGGGTTCTGGCTTGATTTGGGAATGAGATCTTGGCATTGTAACTGATAACTGAGTGTGAAGGTTGGCTCAGTGATCTGTGGATGTCAAAAAAAAAAAAGGCAAATTGAACATTAGAAATCATTAGGAAAAAGAGAACAGAACAGAGGAAAAAGTCACTGTGGTACTGTACAGATCTAGGCTGTATACATGTCTTGGCTACAGTGCACAACTCTGGTCTCTATCACAAAAACAACAGAGCAGAACTGAAGCAGTTTTATATAAGGTGAGGAAGGAAGAAGATATGATAGACACCTGTAAAACACAGTGTCACAATTCTGAGAGTGAAGAGGAATCAATAGTTCACTGTCTCCTGCGATGTAAGAGCTTGAAGTTATCAAATGAAACAAGCAGGTGGCAAGTTTAAAACAGACAAAATAAGTTTGTTCTTCATCTAATATAGTTTGTCTGCTTTGACAGGCAGCGATGTGGGGCTGAAAGTTGACATGGGCTCAAAGGGAGGCAGGGCTGGCCTGTGGAAGAAAAATG
Source organism: Harpia harpyja (assembly GCF_026419915.1). Classification (NCBI taxonomy): domain Eukaryota; kingdom Metazoa; phylum Chordata; class Aves; order Accipitriformes; family Accipitridae; genus Harpia; species Harpia harpyja. The sequence continues at coordinate 7,774,118 of NC_068949.1, forward strand.
TATTGAAATAAAGAGAAATCCAGGGAAATCTGAGCTGCTCGCGTTTCTCTCTAGGCTTCTGTCTTTGGCTGCAGCTGCAACCATGATTTTGCACTGGACGGATTATTGGTCTGATCTAGTACAATTCTTCTTATGATGTTCTTTTATTACAAGTTTCAGAAAAACATAATGCTAGCAGGCAATGAGAAGATATGTATCAATTGAGGCTCACTAGACTGGAAACTAGACTGCTGTTAGAGAAATGGCCCAAAGTCCATGTTTTTTGAGATTTAAAAAGTACTGAATTGTCTAACTTTTTTCACCACTTCAGAAACTTCATGTTTGCAACGTTCAGTAGGTTTTTGTAATAATGTCAGCCTCCAACTCCTCTCATCCTGTTTTGATCTCTTGGGTCCGTGCGTCTGTTGACCTTTATTTGTTATCTTTATTCAGGGTAGCTCTAATTTTCCCCTCGTCCAGTGTATCTTAAAGAACATATTTTCTTGCATTTAAGAGGATTTGTGCTTATTCTTTGCTCTTCTAAATTTCACAATGGTGCAAGTAAAGATCTCAGCACGAAGAGTAATGCCCTATTTATTTAGTTTAGTCAACATGATAAAGACTTATTAGTTTGAAGTGTGTCTGGGCTGCAGCAGTTGAGAACTCAGAAAACTTCACAATGATTGCTATTGAATAGGTCTCTAGAAAGTAACCTACATGTTAAGAAGCTCATCTTTCTAAATATTGGTGTTTTCTCTCAAATTTCTCACAGTACAAAGTGGAAAATAAAATATAGCCCCCATGACAAGTATTATTTTCCAAAAATATTTTGCCCTTGTTCTGGAACTCTTTTGTTTTTGTCCCTCTCTTTTGAAATGTAACTGAAGATAGTATCCTCTGATGTTCTTACACAACAGTAGAGATGTATCAGCTATAATGGGAAACAGGGTGATTGCTCTGCCTCAAAATAGAATATGAACTGAACAAATGAGAGTGTTTTTGTACTCATGGTGACAGATTAGAAAAAGAATGGAAGAAATGTATTTTCATTAAATAGTTGCTCAGTCCACTTCCTGACAATGATGAAATCTTCAAAATCGGTAGTTCGGTTGAACTGCTGTGCATCTCCTGTAGGTATTAAGTGCAATAACTGTTTTTTAAATTGGCTTTTCAAATGTTCATCCCTTATGTGAACTCAGTATTCAATTACTTCTCTTGGCTTATCACTGTCACAAAAGCTAGTCCAAATAGTCTGGAAATTTCTGTTCTCTTTGAGGCAGCCTTTTTTTCTATCTTGTGTGTAATACAGTGATGAGAGGATGTAGAATTGAAAATCTGAGTGCAGACATGGGTTTTGTGTTTGTGAATAAGGAGAGAAAAAAAAGGGTGCAGGAAAACCGAACCCTTTTCTATATGTGAATAAAATGTTTCTTCATATCAGTCTTTCTCCAAAGTTATGACATAGAAATTGAAAATAGCAAGTTTTTCCCATGTTTAGCAGCATCTTGGCATGGTGAATGTTTTTTCTTGGCTTTAGAGCATTGTCACAGATACACATAGAAAGGCTAGTGATTGTGAGTTAAGATTGACCCTACATTGTGTGTCATCACTCACAGAGCAATGAAAATATTAAAATCCATAAATGGTAAGTTCTGTAATGTCTTTTATTTACAGAAATAGTTGTATTTCCTTTCTGCAGTAAACAGACTTTTTTTTAATTTAAGACTTAAACATCCATCACTTAAAACTTGGCATAATGACTTCATAGTTGGCATTTTCTTTAACCAAAGGGAAGAAGAAAGAGTTTCATTATTTGGAAAGGTGGGCAGCTGTAAGTATTACTGCTCATTGCACTGCAGCATCATAAGCCTTACTGATGCTGAAGTCACCCTTAATACATGAATAAGAAATGTGTGTTTTGGGTTTGGTTTTTTTTTTTTAAGCATAGTGTCTAGACACATTATGTGCCAATTTCATTTCACTGCCACATCACAAGCTTCACTGACGGTAAAGTCAAATTTCTTCTATGTTCTAAAGATACTCTGTGCTTCTTGTCCTTAAGCCAATTTTTAATCCATTTCAGTAGTTCTTTCCTTGTGCTGTACTTTCTGACCTTGTAAATTAATCCAGTGTGTGATATAGAATCCTAAAGCTTACCCTAAATCTAGATAAATTATGTCCCTAGTTTCACCTTTATCTCCCAGTTCAGTTTTGCCTTTAAAAGAAGCCACTTTGTCACACCTGACTTTCCTTCTCTGTATCTCTGCTGACTGCTCCTTTTTTTAATTACATTGGTTTAAATACTATATAATGTTTCCATCTTCTTCGCAGCTTGAAGTCAAGTTTGAGTGTCTGAAGTTCCCCAGTTCTTTCCTTGTTCTTGTATTAAATAGAAAATCAGAAGTGACCTGCCTGCAGTTCTCCAGTACTACTTCTCCTTCACTGAGCTATCAAATGTGTTTGCCAGAGGCTTTTCCTTACTTCTTTTACTGTATCTCTTGAGATGCTAGGTTATAATCAGTGGCAGGGGAAGCACAGAGGATTTTGGTGGTCTTTGGAAAGGAGGTGAGTGCAAGACTGGAAACAATTACGGCAACGGAATTTGAGATTTATGGTTCTTGCAGGGATGCTTGTGAAAAGGTAACTGGACTGAAAAAATGGTGTGACTTACAGGATGCACAAAGATGGTTGTCAACTAGGCAGTGGCTTTTTCTTTGGTATCTATGAGAGAGTGTCTATTAGCCTGCTAGGGGCTCGCTCTGTCTCATTTAGGCTGGTATTTTCTGGCGGTAAAGTTTAGTGTCATTCTTTTTACAGCATGCTTAAATGGATGCATCAAATCTAAACCCAACATTAACTTCCAATAGCAGAAGAACATGCTCATTTACCTTTCAGAAAAGCCAAAGGTCAATTTTTAGATATATTGTGAATCTTCTTCAAATAGCATTCTATTTTTTTTGTTTGCTTAACATGAACATTTAAGTATCTAGGATGCAGTGGCAATTTTTTTTTGTATATGATTGTATGAATGACGGTGCAGATATTTTGCAAGCTTTGTCTCAGTCTCAAGCTGAACAGTTGTGTGTTGGGATATAGGTATCAGTATCATTGCATTGGAGGAAATAAAAGATATAGTACTATTCCATGCAATTATTTCTAAACAAGCCATGATTTTTGAATGTTATAAAAAAATCAGTCGAGCGATAGAATAAAAATTCAAAGTTATATTTATCCATCAAAGAAATTTTTCATCTATATATTTCATGAGTGATAACAAAAGCAAGTTCAACTACGTTGTTGTGACTTAATGCATTTCACATACTGTGTCTTGCAGGGAAAGAACAATGATTTGATCACATTTTTAAAGAAAAAATATCCAGAAGCTAACCTGATTGGTATAGGTATAACAGGCTTAGGCTACAGAAGCACAAGGAGTACAATGTCTAAAATTCGTTTTGTTGAATAAAAGTATGTATTGGTTTTGTGTGGCAAGGTTTTGGTAGCGGGTGGGGTTACAGGGGTGGCTTCTGTAAGAAGCTGCTGGAAGCTTCCCCTGTGTTCGACAGAGCCCATACCAGCCGGCTCTAAGACAGACCCGCCGCCGGCCAAGGCCGAGCCAATCAGCGATAGTGGTAACGCCTCTGTGATAACATTTTTAAGAAGGAAAAAAGTTGGGACGGCGGTATTCGGCAGCCGGAGAGAGGAGTGAGAACATGTAAGAGAAACAACCCTGCGGACACCAAGGTCAGTGAAGAAGGAGGGGGAGGAGATGCTCCAGGCGCCGGAGCAGAGATTCCCCTGCAGCCCGTGGTGAAGACCATGGTGAGGCAGGCTGTCCCCCTGCAGTCCATGGAGGTCCACGGTGGAGCAGATATCCACCTGCAGCCCGTGGAGGACCCCACGCCGGAGCAGGTGGGTTCCCGAAGGAGGCTGTGACCCCGTGGGAACCCCGCGCTGGAGCAGGCTCCTGGCAGGACCTGCGGATCTGTGGAGAGAGGAGCCCATGGAGCAGGTTTTCTGGCAGGACTTGTGACCCCGTGGGGGGCCCACGCTGGAGCAGTCTGTGCCTGAAGGACTGCACACCGTGGAAAGGACCCATGCTGGAGCAGTTTGTGAAGAACTGCAGCCCGTGGGAAGGACCCACGTTGGAGAAGTTCATGGAGGACTGTCTCCTGTGGGTGGGGCCCCACGCTGGAGCAGGGGAAGAGTGTGATGAGTCCTCCCCCTGAGGAGGATGAAGCGGCAGAAAATAACGTGTGATGAACTGACCGTAAACCCCATCCCCGTCCCCCTGTGCCGCTGGGGGCGTGGTAGAGAATCCAGGAGTGAAGTTGTGCCCGGGAAGAAGGGAGGGGTGGAGGGAAGGTGTTCTGAGATTTGGTTTTATTTCTCATTACCCTACTCTGGTTGATTTGTAATAAATTGAGTTAATTTTCCCCAAGCTGAGTCTGTTTTGCCCGTGACGGTAATTGGTGAGTGATCTCTCCGATCCTTATCTCGACTGACAAGCTCTTTGTTATATTTTCTCGCCCCTGTCCAGTTGAGAAGGAGGGGGGGTGATAGAACAGCTCTGGTGGGCACCTGGCATCCAGCCAGGTTAACCCATCACAAAGTATTAAGTTGCTCAGGGAATTAAGAGGCTTGTTATAGCACAGAGAAAATTATTTTCGGACCTAACTGCAATTTGAAAAACTTGTGTTGTGAAGAAGAAAAGACTGGTGGCACTAATTTCAGCAAATGTTTTGTTCAAGTAGTGCCTGAAAAAGTTCATTTTTATGGATTGATTTGTTGCATGGGTTCCAAGAAAAATTCTTAGGGCTGATATTGGTGTAAACTAGTTTATTTTCACCACTAGTATTTATTCTTCTAGTTTTGTGCTTATTTTTTAGGTTTCGGACATTATTGGCCCAGTTATTTATTAGATGGTGATAATCTACCTTTATTTTTTTGGGTCAAGAGGTCTGTGGTAAGTTGTATTGTTATTTTAGATACTATTTCCAGTCTTTTCATCATTGTGATAAACAGAGCATGTCTATTTTAACTGGCTGAGAAAGGCAATACATGAATTTTAAAAATTGTCAGAAACACGCTGTTATGTGGGTGGTTGTGTGTGCCAGATGTACCAGCAAATCAAGAAAAACACAGAACAACAGAGGAATATGGGAATACTTAGTGCTGCTGCTGAGAATATACTTGTATTCCCTTTTGCCAGTGTGGTGGTTTTGTTGCCAGATCTAAAGATGGCGTGTGTGTACGCGTGCTAGAATGGGCTTTTTCCGGAGGGAATTTTAGAGACTTTCAGGCCTGATAAAGGTTGCGTGCAAAAGGAAGAAGAAAAATTTCTGAACCTGAGTTTTTTGAAGCTTGACTTTTACACCAAGGAAGGAATGATCCTTGTGAGGAAATATTTAAAGCAGTAAAGATGAGATCGCAGGCTGCTCCCAGGAGTGTTTCTATATTTTCTTAAATAGCTATTTAATATAGACATTGCTTCAGCCAGACGATAAATGAAATGTAAGCCTTTATAAGTCAATCTGCTGTATAATGGTCTTTAGGGGAGATATTTCAAGGTAACCTATCCAAAATTTCATTCCAACAGGATTTCTTGTAAAATTCATTCCCTTTTCCCCTCCACTCTACAGAAATCTCGTCCCTTCTGAGCAATGTCTGTTCTGTCCAAGTGCTAGGTGATGGGCAAATGTTATCTTGTCGTATTGACCAGATGAGATGTTTTGGAGGAGGGGTGAGCAAATAACTCATCTTCATCATGGGTGCTGTTGAAATACTTAAAAGGTCTCCGCAGTTTCTTCTCAGGTTAGTTGCTGCTACAGTTGCAGACTATGTGAAATGATGCTGTTAAATAGCTAACAAAGAAATCTGCTTCCAGTGTGAGCCCCTTTGCTCAGACCCCTCTGGGCGTTTACCAAGGGCGGTTCATACTGGGCAGGCACCTGCTGCACCATTCATCAGCACCATGCTCTTGTCCAAGCCTGTGGATCTGCTGCCTCTTGAGGAAACATGCACCTACCTTTGCTTTCCTTAAGTCTCTGAGACCTTCTTGTAGATCCGTTTGCAGGTCTCACTTCTATTCTTCCACGCTGCATGTATATGTAGCCTGTCACCTGAAGAATAAGAAAGTTATTTATGTCCAAACTGTGGTTAAGATGTCTTAAGTTCATGTTTATCCCCATGTACCGCTTTCCCCTCAGCTCCACTTGCTCATCTTCCTGTTGGGATTGGAGGGTAGAGAGAAAGAAGCCAGGTTTTCTTTTTTATTGATGCTGAAACTGCCTGTGAAGAGCAGGCATGAAACATGCCCGTTACCGGTGCTGATACTGCCTGAAATGTACCAGCCAATGGTGCTTGCAGGAATGCACCTTGCAATTTTTATCATAAAGCTCTGTGTCGTGAAGAAATATAGTTACAGGGAAGTAATGCACCTTTTCTGGATTCGCATCAGGCCTGGATGAGGGATAAAGGTTGCTTTGCCCGGAGGAGCACTTGTCTGCATGGGCAGAAGCATGCTGAAAGCATTACATGAAGAAAAGAAAACAGGCATCCTGGAATCCAGACTCTGTCAGTGCTATGCAGCGGCTGAGCAGGGAGACTGGGAGCTAGAGCTTTGGCTTTAGGCCCCTGTATTTCACCTACACTGAGCTTTGTACTCCAAAGTTATTCTTGTGCATCTGTCTCATAGCCTTTCCTCTTTACCAGCTACGTGGAGTTAAGATGCCTGTGTGAATACTGAAGTCACAAAGAACAGAAAAGAAAGCCAGGCTATTTCATTGTAGGACCGACAGATAGCAGATGTAATAGTATCTTATTGTAACCTTAAGGATGTGAAAGTAAAATTGTGCTGCCTTCCCTTCTATGTAGCAACCAGTTTTTTTGAGAATCTGTTCATGCAGCCAAGTCTGTTATTGCACTATAGGCAACAGTTCCCTAAACGCAACAGTGATTGGATGTCAGATACTTGTTGGCCCTAGCATTATGGTAGTCGTAGTTGGCAAAGTCTGACAGAAATCCAGTTTAAAGAATCTTGAGCTGAATGTTTTGAATTAAGATAATCTGAATTTGACAGACGCCCCCATTACCTTCACTGGATGCTGAGAAAGACCTCTAAAGTGTAATGGGTAGAGCCTGGGAAGAGACAGGATAGTATTTACACAATGTTACGTCTGTCTTTGTAGGTAGGTTTTGAATGCATGATGGAAGGGATGGTGCTGAGATAAGTTTTAGCTGGGTTGGAAGAGGTGGCAGCCATCTTCCCACGAGGTCAAAGCTGTGAATTAACACTGCTCAGAAATAACAGCTGAAATGGAGAGGCAGGGACCCACTGCATTGCTTTAGGCCAGTGGCTGAAGAGGGTGCAGGTGTAGAAGCAAGGGGCTGGTGAGGTAAAACAGAATCAAAGCTGGAAAGAGAAAATGCATGTTCTGCATGGCAGGTTAGATAAAGCTGTGCAGTGTGTCTGTCTGCTCTGCTGAATGCTTGACCCCTAACCACCAGGGCTGTTAGGAGTAGTTGGAGGTTTTGTTGGTTTTTTGGCTGATTGGTTCCTTTGTTTGTTTTTTCTTTTAATTTTTAATTGGCCTATTAAAATTCACTGGGGAGATCAACTCTGAGGTCCTGTGGAGAAGCAGCAACCCGGAAGAGTCTTAGATATACTGCAAATTGTTTGTTTTCTTGCATCTTATGACAGATTTTCTGGACTAAGTATTCCTGAGGTGTTATACAAGGGCACAGTGCAAAAGTTGCGTTCTGTGAATCCATGGAGAAATAGGAGCCCTGAGTTTAAGCAAAGGTGACTTTATTTTGCTCTCTATTAGATGTTTCTCTGAGACAAGACTGCGCGGTGGGAGATGACATTGTGAACATGGGGTGTGTGGGATGAAGAAGACGGGTGCTTCCAGCTCTGAAAAATGCTGATAGCCTGCTAAGTTGTCTTTGCCCACAGCATTCCTTGGCAGCTGTACCCCCTGAGACTGTCCAGGCATCCCCATCATGGGTCTGTCCAGCTCTCCTTTGCTTTGCCATCCTCCAGTGGCGATGAGCACAGGGAGCAGAGATGGTGCAACAGGAGCACTAGAGTCTTGCCTATGCATCAGTGTCCATCTGGAGGGTGTTTTGTTGTCAAAGGCTGGTTTATCTCACCAAACATATCCCTGCTAGCTCTACAGGAAAGAAAATTCCATACTTTTGTTTATTTTCCTGAAGATTCAGGGAGTCTATTGCATTGCTTTCATGTCTCCTTTCTTTTGTGGAACTGTTTTGTCTAATGCTTTGAATAAGTGAACTTCATGTTTTTTCTGTATAGAACATTTCTTCAAGTTGCTAACCTAGTCAGTCGCTCTTCACTCCTTGTATGGTATCTCTGGTGAAACTGATTTCATGTCATCTCTAGTCATCTTCCATAAGGATAAACATATGTTGGCCACTACAAATATAAGCATTCTGCAAACTGCATGTAAATATTCAACACTGCACTTAAACTGCTCAAGCAGCAAATTACATAATAAGTGTAGCTAAACATCTCTGATTTGAAAAATTAACACATTTCACATTATTTTGTCCTTTGTTTTCCTTAGGTGCTCTTAACTACTTAACTAAAGCAGTAGTTGCCAGAGTGTAATTCTGTGCTGCTTTTTTGTGTATCTTGGGGGTAGTGTGAAGGTACCTGCTTTCTCTCATAGGTAGTATTTGTAACAATGTGAAAATCTAAAGTCTTCATTGCCATGTGTGTCCCTGTGATGAAGCCTTCATTGCATGCTTGTTCTTTTTCACTCTATTAGTGCCTTCTTATGATTGTATATCTTCAATCTAAACCATCTAGCCAGCTTCACTGCACTGAAGAACCATGGAGTTTGTTTAAGTTCATATAATACCCTTAGGTTTATTTGAAAGATCATTCATTGTTTTGACAACAAAGCATGTTCTTTTGGGGACTAGAACTGGAATGCTTTGTGTCTTAAATACCAGTGGCTTGCTTTCTGAAAGAAATGTGAATTGTCTATTCTTTGTGTTCCAAAATATGTGTTAGGAAGCAGAATTGCTCAACCTGTGGCCAGCAGGCCCAAGGAAGCATTTAGCAGGCTAGTATGAGGAAAAACTGTTTTCACTAACAGCACTGAATGTCTGGAACAATTTATGTTATATATAATATATCTTAAAAAAAAACCCCAAACAAACAAAACCCAGACAAAAACCCCACCCCCAAACCAAACAAAAAACCCCCACCACCCAAAAAAAACCCCAAACTCAAGAAAAAGTTAAGGAATAGGGGAATGCAGCAAAAATTGGCAATATTACAGGTATTGTATATTTTTTGAGAATTATGAAGGGTATGCATCAAAGGTATAAGAACTGCTTTTAGCCAAGCATTGATTCTGGGAATATGTTTATGTGACAAATGAAAACAAATTAATTTCTCATATTTTATATTAAATTCTTTGTATCAAACAGAAGAAAAAAGAATTGGCTGTTAGAGAAAATTATTTCCTAAAAATTGTTTGAAAGTGAGTATTTGTAACTACCATCTTGCTAATTTCTTCATTAGTTCTTCATTTGCTTTGTTGGACCCATCACCACGTGTAAAGGGCAAAAGGAAAAAGAACAGTTATTTGTATTTTCCAGTGGCTTAAAACAGAACAACTCTGGAAGAGGCATTCTAAGGAAATGAACAATTTGTTCTCCCTTCCAGCTTTCAGCTAAATCTTTTCAAAGAGAGGAAGAGCTTATGTCTTTCTGCTCTTACGAGTTTCAGAGCTGGTTTTTTTTTTTTTAATATGTAACTGTGTACTTTAAAGATCAGAAAATAGATCCTTTTCTCTACGGAAGTTGTGTTTTACACTTTGTATTGGTCAGAGCCGTTTCAATGTAAAGTGATAGCACTAGTCTGTAAAACTGATTAAAAGTGAGTTTTAATGACAGTCCCACAAGTACATAGGTTGGATTAGAAAAGCAGAAATTTCACAAATCTACTAAAAAAGCATTAAAGGAAGGTATGCTGAGAGTTGGTTAGAATTTCAGCACTTTTTTTTTTTAAAGCACTTTCCTCTCTCTTACCAGAAGTGTTTTGCTTTGCTTTACTTCTGCTGTTGTAAAAGGAGATTCTTTTCAAGTAGGAAACAAAGACAGATGCAAAAGGCTTAGACACTGCTGTACCTAATTCTGCCTGGCCCTTGAAGAGGAATTTCAGGTCCCGAGGTTGGCACTGGGGTTTGCTATTTGGTGCTGGTGAAGAGTTAGGTGGGTACGGCAGCAAAGCGAGTGCGTTCGTACCTGTCTCACCTCCTGTACCTGAGCACCGAACCCTGAGAGCTAAGCTCTGATGCTTTGGGGATTTCCAGTCCTACCCTGTTATATCAATTTCTGGATTGGTTCTGGAAAGGAGTTGCTTTCCTTGGTGGTTTCCAAACCTTGCTTATATAGAAGTCTTTGGAAGCAAAACTTAATTAAATGGCAAAAGAGGTGAGCTGGATGTGGTGGTTTTCACATGGTAGCCTTGTGGTTGAGCACTTGCTAAGGAAGTGAAAGAGTGAAGTTGAGTTGTGTCCTGCTGCTGCAAGAAACGCTTGTTGCTGGCAACAAGCAGTTGGGAAGTGACTGTGACTTTCTGAAGGATAAGCTGCCTAATTCTGTCCAATTCTCAAATGGGGAGGCCAAAGTTAATTATTTTGATGAGTGTACCCAACCTAGTGAACAAAAAGGAAAACACCTGCAAAGCTGAAGTGCCCCAGAGTTGAAGTGCCTGCTGAGGAAGGAATCCTTTTCATTGCAATTTTCATCTCCAGGGCCTAAAATTTTAAGTCCAATCTTAGGAGCACACATCTTCCTTTGTATTTAACTGTATGTAATTTAGAGTACTGTCTTTTCCTTCAGAAAGACACTGCAGTACTGTGGTGATGATGTAGTAAACACCCTGCATAGATGAATATTTCCTCTTTTAACCCAGGATGGGGTCTGTGCTCACTCATGCTTTAAAGCAAGTCCATTATTGCAGCAGCTCAAGCTGTTAAGAAGATTGGGACCCTCTGTTCTTTGCATTTTCCCTTTTTTTTTTTAATCTCTTTATAGCAGTTGCAAGGAACATCAAGGTTTGTTACAAAGAAACTTGCAGCAGTTATGTGTAAACTTTTTACTGTGAAGAGGCCTATTTTTCTTTAAATTGAACAGAGTATTTAATGATGCTCAGCCATAGATCTGCTTATAAAATAGAATCGGATCGGTATGTATTTGTTGCTCATAGAGCGAACTTTTTTCTGTGATTTTTTTTCCCCATAATTTCAGTATAGTAACTTAGGCAGAAACTCTCTATATCAGGATGTTTTTGAAGTTTCATCTTACTGGGTCAGTAGCCAGAGTACTTCCAAGTAATTTTGGTGTTGTTAGTCTTTACACATGAAGTTTATTTTAATTCAGTGGAGCATCAACTGCCAAATAAATCTCACTTCTGTAAGTTATGTTCAGCATTTGGAAGTCACTTACCCAGTCTCCAATGCTATTGCCAGCTACTACTATATTGGTTTTGAAATACCTTGCTGTTAACTTCTGCAGGACCAGGATTTCCCCAGGGATGTTTGAGTGCTGCTCTGTTGAATGAAATTCAGTGCAATTGGAAGGTTTCTAACTAAATGCTAACAAAACCAATATATGTGGTTCTCTTGCAATGACTGGCGTGAAGGCAGACTTTCTCGGCTAATGCAAATCTCTCTAAAATTTGGTTGGGATCTTCCAGAAGCATCAGTCTCCTTGGGTGGACTGGTGTGCTATTTTCCTGTTACATGTTTTATTTGAATATGAGTAATTGAAGCTGGCTGAAAAAAAACATATTCATACCTAATATGGTAGTAATTATTTGAGGCAATTACGGGTTTGATCACTGCTAGTATCCTGTATCCTAGAAGCATGTAAGAACAGCAGTAGATAAATATGTTGCCTCCTGCACCCTGGCTACTGAAATCTTGATATACCAGTGAATTAACTAGCAGAACTCCCAATTTCTTCAAGAGAGTTTTGTGTCATTAGCAGAAACTAACCTCCTAGGAAAAGCCTTATTAATTTCAGATACTAGTGCCTGCTTACATAAATCCACTTGCCAGATCTGACTTTATCCTCGTGAGTCAGAAAATAGTCATGTACAAGCAGATAGGTTGGTGGTTGCTTTTAAATCTGCACCAGTATCGCTGTTGCCCATCTCTTGGTCAAGAGTAATCCTGATGTATTTTAAAGAGGAAGATACATTTTTTCCTAAGAACTGTGTTTTGAATTAGTTTCTTATGAATTACTAAAGGTGTCATCACCTACTTTGAACAAAATAACAATTTTGATGTTTATACTTCTTTTTACTTGAAATTGAAGTTTTTATCATCAACAGCATACTATTGTTGCTTGGTAAACAAAGTAAAGCTTTATACAGAATTACATTTTGCAGACAAAAAAAAAAGTGTCTAAAGAAGAAATTAAAAATAACTAGTCGATGAAATCAAAATGGCATGTTTCCAGAAGAAGGCTCCTCGGATGTTGGATTTGAAAAATGAGAAATTACCTGTTTTGAAGTGGGGGAAATACCAGAATGAAAATAAAATCTCTGCAAATGAGCAGTACAGTTAACAACAGTAATTTAGGTACTCTTCTCTCTCTTCTGAAATATTTTTACACCTGAGAAGTTTATTGCACAACACACTTTCCACGTCTGCAGAAAGGTAATGGTGCACTACAGTCACAGTCCCAGGGTCTGTGTGCTTACAGATTTTGGCAATGAAGCCATAGGAACAGGAGACTGTCTTACAGTACCCTACTATTGCCTTACTACAGGGACACGTGCAGGACTATAATTAAAACTGATTTTCTCTTTATAAATTAAAGAATAAATGACTTCTTGTCTTCTCTTCCCTTGTTTATTTACTTTAATTAGTCATAGGTAGTAAAGTAAAAAAAAAAAGCAAGCAACATCATACATTTATATTGGATTAGCACACTGGAATGGGCAGTTAGTGGTTTTATGTTCAGGAAGTTTGAAAATAAGAATAAATCAGGTGAAACTGTATCAGTGAGTAAATCTTGCTAGGTGGGGCATTGCCATTGAAAAGTGGGGGTTATTAATTGAAGTAAAGAATTTAGCCCGACATTAAAAAATAGAGAAAACCAAAATTAAAATCCCACTCATCTAACACTAAAAAGATGGATTTGGGGGCAGAGGGAGAGAGAGGCATATTGAGGGCAATATGCTCTTCCGGTAATGTGTAGCAAGTACCATATGTCCACCTGTACTGTCATCATCATTTGGTTTTAACTCTCTTGCTGGTGGTGTGGGTGTAGGTTCTGTTGTACAATCAGCAGATTCCAGTTTTCTTTCATCCTTTGAAGATTTTCCAAAAGTCTCAATACTGATAGTTTAAGGAACTATGTTTGCACGTGTGCTGTATAGCTTTGAGGTTTGTTGTGACTATTTAAAAGGCTACTGTGATGGCGGTCTTTCTGTTCTTCTATCCAATTTTTGTTTAGTATTTCTTTCTTTCATGATGCTAAGTTTCATAATAGGGTGATCTGTATGATGTTATAACTGGATTGTAATTCTTAAACGTAAGCCAACACCAGTTAGTAACTGTTCATAGTTTTACTTGGCTGAGAGCCTTTGACAAATGAGGTGCTTTTTTAGGCTGAACAAGACAACGGTCATCCTCTTCCTGCCTTTGCCAATTTGCATATTGAAGTCCTTGATGAGAACAATCAGAAGCCTTACTTCACAAGATCTACGTATGAGGGCTTCATCCTTGAATCCTCCCCAGTGGGAACGACCATCTCTGACAACCAGAATCTGACTTCTCCGCTACAAATCATAGTGTTGGACAATGATGTGGAGGAGGTATGTTTCATTCTTTTATAGTGTCATACTGATGTTTACATTTTTTATCATTTTCAGAGTTCTTTTTTTTTTCTTTTTTAATTGAGACAAAACTGGTTTGATCAATAAATAAAAAAATCTTAATATTGTTATGGTTCCTTTTTTGTTTTCATTCTGAGTTCAAATAGATTTGAAAGTGCGTCTGAACTGAAAAACTAATCTGTATGTTACTCAGCTCTCCTTAAGACTGTGTTCTGTTAGAGATGACGAACGCTTAGTGCAGAGAGGAAAACAACAAAGCATTTTGTGAGAAGGATTAATCTGCCACACAGCATGGGGAAATGAGGGAGAGAAGCTCAAAGTGGAAGGAAGTAGTAGTTTGAACAAACCAGGACGAAGAGGAGTAGGAGGGCAGGAGGCTTAAAAGTTCAATCCATTCTTTGCTCTGCCTGGATTTTGATACTAACATTACTCATAGTAAAAATTGGGCATCTTCAAAAGAATAGTAACCAAGTAATAACAATACCTCGCCTCTATGGCTAACGTTTCTTCTGTTCTCACCAAGGCTGTTGCTATAAATGTGTTTTTTTGATAACATTACTTTTTCCTGTAATTACTGTTGTCTCTCCAGTTATCCCCTTTGTTCTTTTTTGTTTCTGTTCTTCTGTTCTCTTGTTATCTTCAGATACATAAGGAAAGCTAAGTTGTAGCCATAGGTTTTGTAGTAATATTTATAGCATATGCCAATACTCTTTAATAAACTTCTTAACCTGATAGTCTGAAAACAATCATGTTTCAGAAAGTTTCACTTTTGAGATAGGCAAATTCATTATTTTTCAGAAACACAAGAGGCAATTGTCACTGAAAGATGCTTTCTGCATCACTGTCTGCGTTAGAGTGATTTTTTGTCCTAAGAAGCTATTTTAAAGCCCAAACTCATGTAGAATATCTCCTTCCTATCCATGAAAATATCTCAGTCTATTTATGGGCATTCATAAAAGTCGGTTGGAAGGCAAGTGGAAATGGCTGTTGGATCTGGCTTTCTTAGGGTCTGGATAAAAGGTATGGAATAAGTGCATCTGGCAGTCATCAGTAGGCATTGCTGATGATTTGTATTACTTGTGAAATACTCTTGTTCAGCGTTGCTTTTGCTAAAAGCAAAGCAGTTTTCTTGTTTGATCAAATTAATGGGATCTTGTAGGTTGCTCAATATAGGAATAAGAAAGGTGTGCAGGTTTCAGGTATGTGTTTATATTTACAATACGTTGTCTGATTTTGTTGTATAAAATCTATTTATGTAATGTGTGCCTGAACACAAGAGAAATCAAATTGTATGAGTTAGTGTCCATAGTTCTAAGTCCTTTTTAAGCTCCTAAGTTGAGAGATTTTCTTAGAAAGGCTTTTTTTAGTTCTGAGATCATTATGTGTATTAAACAAAAAAATATGAGGATATTTTTAGATGTTTTTAGCCTAAGCAAACTGCTGTCTATTTTGTTTTATCCACACCTTCATGAAAATACTAGTAAAACCCTTTGGTTCAAATATGTCTTGGTGCATATCTGCTTGTTACAGAAATCTGGATTTTTAGGGTACTATTTATGCCCACCTTATAACACATGTGACTGCATATTAACTTCACAAAAATAGAAAGAGAGGCTATTAATCACCCGAAGAGTGGAAGACTGAAATGGAGCAAGTCTGCCTGTGAGACTGATAGACTTGCATGTTAGATAGGTATGGTCGGAAACTCAGAATATGGTTTTTGGCAAGCTGGAGAGCTTGTTGTGAACCGTTTCTGCCTGGGTTGCTGCACTGCCAGTTTGGGCGATGGACAGCTGAAAATAGTACAAAAATCTCACTGTTAATCCACAGTGCGCTGCTGGTGTTTATCTGCAAGTCCACCAATGTTCCAGGGACTGAGATATTTGCCCTCAAGGCTTTGTAGCTGCAATGACCTGGGAAAATACTACTGTGCATACAAAGTCCACAGTGGTAAAAGAAGTCATGGAGCATGGCTGGTGAGGGAGGGGCTGAATTCATTGTGCTTGAAATAATTTGGAACAACTGTTTTAATTAAAGAGAATTCGGTGTCCTAGTTCAGACACTTAAATTTATGTGGCAGTTTTCCATGCCGGTGGTTTTTTGGGACTCTCTCCTATTTCCTAGTAGATGATACTGTTACACTGAAGGAATGACAGAAAGACTTTAGACTTCATTAACCTCCAGAGGTTTTTCAGGTTGTAGTTAATAGTGCTCTGATTAACCTTTCCCTGGCAGTTGCACAACTCTACCTGCAAGATGTCAAAGGCAGATTTGATAATACAAGGTTCTTTGATGTAACTAGATATTAGATCATATACAAGGCTGAAAATTAAGATTACTTTGAACTGTTGAATCCTGAATTTGGGCTCTTTGAATGAATCACGTAACTACCAGGTAGTTAGTATAGCACATGGTATTTGTAAACTCTCAAGCTGCAAATATTTAGTATCAAAAAATTCTGCATGGAAGAGTAATTTGTTTATTTAATATAAACTACTTCATGGGGTTTTGTAACGTATTCCTGGTATTTGTGTTCCCCACCGAAAGTGTGTTCTGTTACTGATTTTGTCAATACAAGTTCAATACTTCAGGTTTTGAGGGGTGCTCTGAAATTCATCACAAGCAGTTTGACCATAGGGTTCCACATTTTATTGTTGTGCCTTCTCTGTAGTACATCAGCATGTTCCCATGAAGTCATCTCAATATTTGGATATTGAATAGTGCGGTTCATTAATATACTTGTGTTTGCCTGTACTAGAAATTTTAACATAGGTGTGGCCTAAAGATTTGTAGTTTCAATTGCATCGCTAATAATAAAAAAAATCTGTCCAATCTGCAGCAGGTATTTCAATTGGGAGCACTACCATACCTTAAATAATCTGCATCCAAAGATGATGAAAAACAAATTTATCATTCTTGAACACAAGCTACTTTAGGCAGATGACCAGAAGCTGTTAAATATTTCTCTGTCTCAGTACAAATAGACCTGAAATTTCATATGCACAGGAAATGACCATTCAAGGGCCCAGAAGTATTTCCTAGTGAACTTAACACTTGGTTGTTTTACATCATGTTTTTATTTTCATTGAATAATGAATAACAGGAGTTTGGTTAAGTTAGTGAAAATCTAGTTCAGTCACATGACACAAAATGAGACAGAACCAAAGGTTTTCCAGTGAATTATTTTTGTTTATTGTTGAAAAAGTGTAATATTTCAGTGTTGCATGATGAATAACTGCCAAGGATTTCTAGACTGGGAAATGATGTGGCATAAAGACTTAATTTTGACACCCCACCCCATCCCTCCAAAGTGAGGACAAAACAATGAAGATCTCTGGCCCTGCTGGGATGTAATGAATGCCATGTGCCTGGGGAGATGGGCTGCAGTGGAACCTGACCAGTGGCCCTCATCTTCTGTCCTTCTCCTTGCTGCCAGGATGGCTCTGTACCTGCAAGGCTACTTCCCTTAGGTATGGGGCGATAAGGGCCAGCGGCATGGCCATAAGTGCTCATTACCAAGCCTGGGAAATACAGGGGGAGGGAAGGGTTGCTCTGTCTCAGCAACCTGAACTACTCGGGGAACCTGGTGTCAGATTCGGTGACTGTATCAGTCTTCTCTCTTGCATGTTTTGCTGATGCTTAAGACCAGCCAGATCTGATCCATCAGATCTGCCAGAGGTGGTGCCTCCTCTCTCCTTCCAGAATGCTGTAGACTTATCTCAGGGCATAGGGATCTGCCTGCAGCTGCAGAGATGATGATCAGCCTTGTCCTGGGGTGGAAGTGCTCTGTGCAATTTCCTATTCCTTTGGCATCATCTGGCTCATGCCAGCACAGCTCTTTCCAATTCTATGAAATGATACAGGTGTAACATGGATCTGAGGGAGTAGAGAATCAGATGTAACTGCATGTGTTGTGTGTTACTACATATGTCAGTGATTCATGTAGTGCTTACAACCTGTTCCTGGAATGAGACTTCCAGCAGAGTAAGACTTGGAGTGCAGCAATTGCATATAACTCATACATAAAATGGCCAAACAAACTAAAGTGACAGGTACCTTCTTGCTGGGTCTGGATTGGTAGCTCAGGGTGGGTTAGTAAGCACAGGTAATGCTTATTAACGTCTGCAGGTCTTAATGTTCTGATGGCTTCATTTTATCTTAGTAAATTAATGTATTTACTAAGTAGGGATTGCTGATGAGAAGTTGACATACCCTCTACATGCTTGTGCATGTTAGTTTCCAATAGTGACACTGGCTAAACATAATGTATTCAGTCTTTTAATCGACAAATCACTTGAGATTATATTTCATACTAAAGTAACTCCCTGTCCTCAGATAAATGCGTGAAGAAAGTGGTCATCATAACTGTGTATCTTAAGAGAAAAACAAAACACATTCTAAATTTAAACCTGTAGGAATTCTAATAGAGTCCTGCTATAAACCTTCCAAAAATTAATTTATAGATGTGACATTGCAAACAGACCTTTAACTAGAGCAGCACTGCCAAGTGCTGATATAATTAAGTGGTCTGTTTAAATGGCATAAATTAAATTAAGCCACATGAGTACCTTAAGACCTGAGTAAACCAAAGCTGAGATGAGGAATTTAAACAGTATGATCTGATAGCTGTTTACATAAGGCTTCCCAAGCCACTTGCTTCCTTACCCTTTTGCTTCCATGGGAGAGTTCCAATTTCTTCTACTCTGGTGGCTAGGGTTGGTGACAAAGCTACATAGTAACTGCCTTACTGCCTTGTATGCCAAATCTTGTTGAATCTCTCTCAGAAAAAGAGAGCAGCTACCAAGCTGAAAGAAGCTAATCAGCATTCATATCCATTATATACTACTCAACTACCAAGGTGTTTACCAATACCACATGCAGTGTCTTGATGAATAAACTCGGGGTGTAAGGTAATTTGTGGATTGCTTATAAAAACACAAAATTGATGTTGTGTTTATAAGGTGTGCCAGCGTGTGTTCAAAAGCATTTAATGTGTCCCAGCATGCATTCAGAAAAGCACCTGTGCAGTAAGCCTGATGCTTCTGCAGATACCTACAGCCCAGTGCAGCATTCCTGGGCAGCAGAGTATGACGCAGGTCAGTTATTACCATAGGTTCCTCTCCAGATCCTTTTCTACCAGACCAGTTTCTTGTTTTATGCTTCCATTGTCTATGAAGTTGAAGTCAAACTAAGTAGATGGTTGGTCAACATCTATGTTTCCAGAGAACTTGTGGGAAATTTTAAAGAGTTATTATTTTACATGAAGGCATCTCAGTAGCAACCTGAGAGGACAGAGCAAATAATGGATAAAATAACTTTTAAATGTAACTACAAATGTAGGTTATGGATTTTCAATGATATATCCAGATAAGGAAAAATAATGGATTTTTTTTTTATCCAGGAGTACTGAAGCATTTTAAGTACTGAAGCGTTTTTCCCTAATATTTGCCTGATTGCTCATATCTTTCACTGTTATTGTTTGAACTTGTTTTGCAGCCAGTATTCTCTCAAGAGGAGAGTTCTCATAATACTGCTATCCCTGTATAACACTTCTGTGACATTCTAATACTCACATTACAAAATAATAATTCAGGACATACTCTTCCCAAATGTAACAGCCGATTAATATCATTATTGAAACAAACAAAAGGGAAAGACAAAGCAAAAAGGCTGCTTCTCTTTCTTTAGGATTTACAAAGATAGGTTGTTTCTTTTCTGAATCTTTCTGCTTAAGAAGGAAAAATAAAAATCATAATATTGAATCACTACCATAGCATTGTATTTCTTCCTTTATTTGTGTAGGATGAATATCTAATGTTTTCTACTTTCTGAAGCTATTCTGTCTCTGAGTTCCTTGGAGTCCTCAAGGAATTTTTTTTTTTATCTTCCCTGTTTTAAACAAATGCTATTACTAATTAGCGGAAGTGCTGAAGATGCTGACGTTTGTTTCTTGCCCTCTCCCAGGAGTGCCTCATTTGTATGACAAACAGAAGATTTTTTTCAAAACTTCTCTGTTGGCTTTTCATTCAGGGAGGGGCATGGCCCTTTGCACCTCAACTTGAAAAATTCTAAAAAGTGTTGTAGCACTTTTTAGTGTCTGACTTTATAGTCATGCTTGTGCCTAAGCCCTTGCTTTGTGCAGGGACTGGAGAGCTTTTGGTGTGATTGAAAGAAATCAGAATTAAAGCACTGCTCGGCATCCATCCTGGTTCTCTTGTTAGTCTTTTGACATCTTTTCCTCCAAAGCAGAGATGACATAAACGGTGAAGAGCTTTTTAATTATTATTTTAAATCGTACAATTAGATATTATTTAAATGAACTCACTTTAAAGAAAGAAGAGTTTAAGGAAAAAAAATTATTTGTAGGGTGTTCTGGGCAAAGTTGTCTCAGACTGGTTTACCTCCCTCAGGTTTTCAGTTGCTCAGAATTTAGGCTTGATTTGTTCTCCTCCTTCGGATCTGTTGATCTAAGGGGTTTTGTGACTAAAGCCATCATGAAGACTTCTCAGGAGGCTGTGCTTCAGGTTATTTTTCTGATATCTAATGGTAATGTTAAAGGTGCAGGAACTTCACTCCAGGTGCTGTGTCTTCCTTGTCTATTCCATCCAAGCTATTGTGAACTTGGAGGACCCTGTCATCAGGCCCTGCACAACTCATCTCGCACAAGTTAGAGAAAAGCAACGAGATCAGTGCCAACACAGTCTGATTGCTAACGCCTTGTCAGTGGGACTGAGAATCTCACTTGCTTTGCCTCTGCAAGACTGTGAATCTCAGATTTTTCCAGTGAAAGACATGAGTGGAAAAGATTTTCTACTTTCATCTGGCAGTGAGGAGGGCAAATGCTGGAAACACGTCTTCAACAAAACAACTCTCTTCTGTGGGCATTTCAGTGCTGATCATCCTCCCCATGAAGAATGTTGGAAAACCAAGATATGTCATTAAATTATCTTTGCTATCGCTACAGCTTTTTGGACACAAGCCTGTGCTAGCAATCAGGAAGCCTAAGCAGTCCTGATACTCTTGGACCTTGTTCTGGCTACCCTGGAGAATTTAACAGCTGAATATATTCCCTCTAAAAAGTCCTTGGGGATGTTGAAACACATACAGAATACATGTCATTGCTCATTCTTGACAATATTATGTAATTTTGGTTTAATCTTAGTAAATTATAGAAAACCGTTTGCTTTAGGAAGAGCTTGTAAGCCCTGGGGGGAGGAAAGGAGCAGCAGAAATGTAACATGAACATCCGCACAGGCTTTCAAACTTTCAGGAACTTCTCCAGAGGTTTTCAAGCAGAACAAAATCAAACCCAGGTTTTGTTTATTAAGAGTGCATTGGAGCACTTTCTGTGTCTCATTTTACTGTATTTTTGTCTGTAACCATTTTTTCCCTAAATGTACTGCTTTTATGATGTCCATCAGTATCAGGTTTGTGCTTCTTTACTTGTACTCATTTTTATATCATGTGTTTTTCTTTGTAGCTTGCACCAGGTGCCATTCCTGTAGGTATTGGGTATATTGTTTGTAAAACTACTTTTTGTTTTAATTGCCTGATTTATTTGTTTATTTCTCCCTGTCCTCCTCCTTTTTCTCTGTCCTGTCGATGTTTGAGACTGGGACTGTCACTTGTTTTATGAAGCCTGCAAAGAGCCCTTTAAACACATTGGACCAAATTCATTTAGGGCATAAAGTTGTACTGTGATTACGCTGTGATTGCTTTATGTTCATTAAATAATTATATGTCTTTATAGAAATCTTAAGTATTACAGAAAGTATTTTTTTAATTTAAGAAGTACCTACTAGTCAGTTTGAAGTATGTAAACTATATTAGGTTTGAACTGTGTGCTTGAAATGGTCCTTGCAGGTTGCACGTATACTCTTTTGTGTGGATTCTGATAGTTTTCTACTTAAAATTATGTGCTAAACAATTTATGAGAGACAAGCTAGTCTACGTAACCCAGTAATGTAGTCAGAAATCACAATGCTTAAGTCCAGACCCCAAAATAAAATAATAGCTTAAAAAATTAAAGTATTGGAAATAGTGTTGGCAACATAGATGGATTGTTTCCCACAATTGTATTCTGTCACAGATTCTGCCACATAAAATGTTCACAGTTAAGTCAAGCAGACTTTCTTTCAGCATAAAATGTGATAAAAATGTAAAAGCCTAACAATGCCAAGATTAAGCAATAAATTGCTTTGTAGGTCTGACATGCATGGAAGGTAGTAGAAATAGGCATTGATTGCAGTAAAGGCAATTTAATTTACACATTAGGATAAAATTTCTAATACAAGAATAGCTAAGGAATAGGATAGATTACTTCAGGAGTGTATGGGATCTCCATCGTTGGTTTTTCTCAAGAACAAATTAGGAAAAAAATACTGTTTATTAGTGTTCAAAATGGCATGACAAGCAAGAACTGTAACAACTAATCAGGGTTTTTGTAAATCAAATTTTTGACTGACTTTGTAGTGTCTACAAAGTGAACAATTATTGGCAATTACCTTCTGTAATTTTTCATGGAAAAAAGAGATTGCCATTTGCATTGCTAGCTGTAAAATGTAAAATTAATTTTAATTTTACTGAAAGTTGGCATAGTTGCAGCAAAGCTTTAGGCAGTAGGAAACCACTCATTTGGAACACTTTGATATTTCTTTCACGTAGCTTTCAGAAACTGAAATAGTTTCTCATTTAAATAGTATAATCTTAGCCTTCCAAAACGTGTGCTTTAGAGTATTGTGGATTGCTAAAATAAGTTTCTCTTTCTCCTTCTGTTGTACTAATCTGTCCTCGTAGTTGTTCATTATACTTAGTGCATGTTAGAGTTAGCTCAAGTGTTTATGCCTGCTATACTGTAGGGATTGGTGAACTTGCCAGTGGTCTGTTTTCTTTTTTTAATTATGTAGGAATGACAGTAATGACAGGGTAGGAGTTAGCATTTTGGATTCAGGTTGAGAAAATGTTCAGAGAAAGAATATAATGCTACTTTTTGGATATTTGTTGAATTCAGCTATTTCTGACTGCTTTGTGTGTCCTGCTCTGTATGGGGTGGGTTCTGTAGAATTATGTTGGAAAGTAGCTGGTAAAAATACTTTGGAAGTTATGCCTTGTGCGGCCACTGGATTTTCTGTTATGTTTTATTCATAGTACTATTCCTCTGATTCCTCATGTCCACATTACTTGGGGCAGTTCAAAACAGTTTTTATAGGACTCATCTCCTAGCCTTTTGTGTTTTGCCTGATCACATTTGCATTACTCTTTTGTAACCTTGCTTCATATAACAGAAATAAACTAAATAACTGATGACTGAGAGTAGCACATTAAGTCAGGTTAAATTAACCAGATTACATACAAGGACACAGAAATGTTTGTTGGAATCCTGTAGGCGGTAAAAGGTAATGTAGTTTATTTTAAAATATAACTGTAATGTAGAGTGACCCTTGGAGTCTAATCAGTTTAATAACTCAATAGCATCTTTAAAGAGATGGGTGAAGATGTTGAGGTATTTCATCGTGGTCACAATTCATGCTTCTGTCATTTCAACAACACAGACATCCCAGAAATGTGCCTTAATTTATGGGGCTTTTCAGAACCACCAGGACATACAGAGTTTAAACACCTTTTTTGCCGGCTCTGTGCTGGCATCCAGCAGACTGCAGGGTAAGAACTAAGGATAGGAAGTCCATTTTGCAGCTCTGTATCCATATGATAAGTTCACACTGGAAGGAACTGGCTTGAGGTTCTGGACTTCAATTAATCTGCTCTATTCCCTGTGCAATACAGTAATAACTTCTGATTCTGTCTGTGGCAGAAACATTCCTCCCCCTTTCTGCTAGCTGAGATTCCATTTGCCTCCAAATTAATTTCAGTCTTTCTCCCCAGGGAACATTTCATTTTTCTTCCCCCTATTCTTATAATCTGCCAACCATGTTAGGAGAGAGGATGGAAATTGAAGGATGAGTTCCTGAGTGGCTGCTCAGGATATCTCATGAGGCATTGCCCTCTCTTTATATTGTCGCATGGTTTTGCACGCAGCATTAAAACTGCAGCACTGCTCTTGGTGCTTGCCCAGTTGTACATGGAGCCATTCGGACCTGAAATCCATTTTCCCAGCAGGCTACCTAGGGAAGTCATGAGTAACAAATTTACAATGCCTTGATTTGCCTTTTTTTTTGTTTTCCTTCTTTACCTTAAAATATTACTTTCTATTGAACATTATACCACAGTTGCTTTACTATGATTTTCACCTCATGAATGAGAGATTTATAATTCTGCATCAATATATTTTGATTCTTTTTGAGACATAAAGAAGATCACTGAACAGCATCTATTTAGCGATATGCTTCAACCCATGATTATCTTTTTTCATTGCACCAACCCAACTGTTTTATTGCTCCATTAATCAAGATAAGTTTTGGTTTTAATATGGTTGAAGACAAATGCTTGAATCTGGTTTCTTATATTGGTAAGGTATATTTGGCTTAATTATTGTTTTAATGAAAAAAGCGTCATTTAAAACTAGCAGGTACAGGTATTTGTTTACCATTGGGTTTACTTACTCTATAGGTTAAAGTGTATTTTTAATACGTTCTTCATCAAGAGGATTAGATTTTTAGATCAGCAGTGTTATTTTTATGGGGTGGGGTTTTTTTTTTACAGTTTTGTAGATCTGTTTAGTCACAGTATTTGTACTTTCTGCTTATTTAGATTTCAACTAAAACAAGCTTTTGCATTGAATAATTGGAAACTAAATGGTATATATGAATTTATAATAAAATGCTCTTTTTTTTTAATATTGTTAAAGACCAAGGATCCCCAGCTCCATCTCTTTCTGAACGATTACAATACATTTTTCACTGTGACTCAGAGTGGCATCACCCGCTACCTCACCCTGCTGCAGCCTGTTGACAGAGAAATCCAGCAGCTTTACACCTTCTCGGTAAGCTAAATGCACTTGAAGGCACATCAGGCCTTGTTCAGCGCAAGTGTTGAAAAATCATTAGCTATAACAGCGTTGTAGATTATTAAAATGGTACAGAAGAAGAAAAAAAGTAAAGGATGAGCAGCAGCAATAGCGGGGGTGGGGAGCTGATAATTGGAGTAGTGTGCTCTTCCAAAATGCGTGTGTTTGGTTTGGCAGCAACATTTTAGATCCCCTACCAGCATCATCTCCATGGTCTCAGGCTTGTATCCTGCTCCTCACCACCCTCCCATGACACAGTCTGACTCTTTTCTTTTGTACCCAGCATGGCCTTTGAGGCCACTTTTGCCTTTTCTTTTCTCGGCCCTTGAGCTAGGAACATGACACCTGTAGTGGCCTTTCTGCTTTATTTTAGTACAAAATGGAAAAGTAGGCTAACATAAACCACAGCCAGCAGTATTTTAAAAAAGGAAAAAAACCCAAAGCTTAAATGGACTTAATAGTCCTTCAAGCATTTCCCAGTCTGTGAGTAAACATCTTAACAGTCCTAAAGCAATTTGCAAATGTGCTGTAGGGAAACCCTGTTCTTCTGCAGGGTTTCCTAATCAATGCCTCTGTATTTTCTGTCCGTTTAGTATGTGAAAGGAGAGCTCAGATTTTCTCTACAGAGTAAGAAGGCCTCTAGCTCTTTTAAGTCCCACCTTAAAATGCTATCTTTGAGGTTTAACATATGTATAGCGTGTCCTGTGTATGGCCATGCCCAGGTGAGACTTGCAGTGTTAGACAGGGTTGTGAGCTGTTCTGGCCAGGCCCTGCTCCTTGAGTGTGTTCAGCACAGCTGGGGATGGATTCTGCTCTTCCAGCCATGGGCTGCAGCTCAGATCCCAGCCCCAGCCCTGGGAAACAGTTATTCCCCTCTCATTTCTCCTGCTAATCTGACACGGTATGTTTTAAAGGTGGTGTTTCATTTTGCTTTTGCCCTGAATCTTGCACACTGCAGGCTCAAGCTCAGCTGCAGCCTCCTGTAATTGTAAGCGCAGACAAAAATGAAATATTGAAATGCTGATTTTTAGTTGTCATACTATATTTTCTCATAGGTGGAATTGTATTAAGAACACACCATTAAAATATGTTCCTGTTCTGCTTTTTTTTTTTATCCTGAAGATGACAGCTTCTGATGGTGTACAGGAGAGTGTCCCAGTGACAGTCAATATCCTGGTGATTGATGCAAATGATAATTCCCCAGCATTCTCCAATATATCATACAATGTCAAGATTTATACAGATATGAGGCCTGGGGAAGGCATTATAAAGGTAATTTCAGGTCTTTTTATTAGCTTTGTTAACTCAGTTTTTGTTAGCAGTAGATGGGCTTGTTAATACAAATTGGAAATGCACTGAAAACAGCTACAAATGAAGTTTCTGTATCTCCATCCACTTCATTAGTTATGTAGCTATTAAACAGTTGCTAATACTATATGATAGGCCTGTCTTAGATGTATAGCTGCAGTCCCGCTGTTTCATCTGAAGTTTTACAAAACCTTTTCATCTGAAAAATCTCAAAAGAAAAAATTATTATCCTGTATTAGCGGGATATTGAAATAAAACATTTGGGGAGAACAGATAAACAGTTCAGTAGAACATAACCAGAAATGTTTTACCATGTCATAAAACCTTTTGGTTTTTACAGAACCCCAAGTCATTCGTTTGTAGAGCAAATGAGCAGTGAAAAATGTGTTGAACACGGGCCCAGAGAGAGAAGCAGTTTTAATTAAAGTTTACAAGCACCGATTTATGTTTCAGTGTAGACTGGAGGTGAATTGTGGTTGCGCTGAAGTTAATGTAAAAAAGGCTTTTTTGTGCGGTAATTCTTCTAAGAACTCAGCCATGCTCCTGAGTGGTTCCAGTCTAGATGGATGAGAAGACAAGATGCTGTTAGTAGAGGTTGGCATTCAAGGATGGTAGAAGGCAGTGGGAGTATTGGGGGAAAAAAAATTCATCAGCCGACTTCAGTAGTAAAATACCATTTTCTGAAATATAATCAGGAATTAAGCATTTGAAGGTAGCAGTGATTTAACAGTATTAGGAGAGAGGTCAGCGTCTGTTCTGGCATATGCTCTACTTGGGCTGTATTGACTTGCCACGTTTTCTATCTTCGTTAATATTATTCTTGTCTTTTCATCAGTCTGGGCTCAAGTGCTTAAAAAGCATCAGTGAGAGCCATGGGGACATTTTCAGCAAGATCTGAGGGAAAGATAAAAGTTTTAAACATAGTTAAGTTCCTTCAAGCTATGCACAAGGTTGTGTGGAAAAAAAAAAAAAAAATAAAAAGAGACCACACATTGTTGTCCTGAATGAGCAAAAGGCAGGTAGAGCTCAGGAGCTCTGCGTAGGGTTTGACATCAGGAGCTGTATTTGCAACATCTCGTAAACTCCCAACTCCCTGTATAAACATGTGGATTTTGTGAGTACAATACATTCACTTGATATTTAAGGTACAGACATACATACAGTGCTGAAAAAATTTAAATCAAGTTTTTTTTCCTAAAGCATAAGCACTCTATTCCAAAAAGAAATCATTAGGGTTGTCGCATGGCCTTTGTTGTGCAGGGCATCAGGCAAAGTAGTGTGCTATGGATTTGAAGTATCTGAGTACCTGTATGTTGTTTTCCCTATTAAAGGTGCATGTGCCAGGAAACGTGAGGCGGAAGATGTTGCTAAATGAGATTGCAGCATGTGTGAAAAGAATGGTTGCAGTACCCACAGTTGGCCTTAAGGATGCTCTGAGCTGCCTGAGTTGTGTTTATGATACTTGGGATGAAGTAGAGCAGCTATTGTGCTTTTCTAAGACAGCTGCAATGCTACAGTACTTCAGTGTTCAAAGGGAACATGCTGTTCTAAGGGTTATACTTTCTGGTGTTTCTACTGCAAATATTTTCAGAACCTGGAGGTGTGCAAAGAGCAGGAGTACAAATTCCTTAGTAAATTGTTCCTTCTGGGAAAAAGCAAGAGGGCAGCTCTGCCATCCGCGTTAGCCTGTGCCACCGCTAGCTTAGCAGAGACACAAGTTACTTCTTCGTGAGCAGGTTTGGTCTGAGAAACTATTATGTTCCTGTTCCTCCACTGCTCATCGCAGCAGTTACCTTTTGCCTCCCCACACTGACGTTGCATAACTGCTTGTATGAAGAGCATCGATCAGATCAATGCAATTATGCAGATTAGAAACACTGCAAGGATGAAAAAGAGTAAGGGCAGAAATGGTAAGAAGAAGAGTTTAGATGTGAATATTGTGCAGAGCATTTGAACTTAGCTAATGCCTGAAGTAGATCTGGAACAGGTCCCTTTTCTAGACTGACACTGAAGTTGGAAATGAGCAGTGGGGAGGTCAGGCCTTAAACTTGCCTTTGCTAAAAATTAAAATTATTTGGGAAAAAAAGGGGGTTGAGCGTAAGGTTTTTTTCCCCTCTTCCACACTTCTGTCTGCAAGGTCAACACGTGGTTACTTTCAGACTATGGTCTTATAATGTGGCCTAGAGGTGGAGGGTAGAAAATTCTGGCTGTTTTGGAGAGGAGTGGTTTTTCGACTAATCTTACATTGCCAGATGATCTGAGTTTATAAACAAACTGACATAAAAAAAAGCTAAGTCATCTTAAGATTTCTGTGTACTGTGATAATGCCAGTAATAATGATTTCAGGCTGCTAGGGTATTTGGGAAGTTGCTCGCCTTGTTATTTTGCCCAGGCTGCAGGCACCGAGTCTTTCATTCAGTGTTATAGGAGCGTGAGAAATGGGATTTGTCTTGTGGACTTATGAGTAGCCACCGAGTCTGTGGTGCCACAAATAGCCATGGGTTTCCGTAGGCCAGGAAAGTGGGTATGTGCTGCCAAATCACTGTTTGTTTCTGCTTTATAAATACCTTCTCAAATGGAAAACAGATTTTTTTTTTTTTTGACTGCTAATACAGTGATTTTGATGATATACTTAGCTTGCTCTCTGTATATGGAATAAACTCATCTTGTAACTCTATCTCATCATTGGTTTAAGAATCATTTGAGATTCTCTGTTGTGAGATGATGATCAGCTGTGATAGTTCCCAGTGGAAAACGACCCAGGTCAGATATGATTAGTCTATAAAAGCCATTTTCTCTAATCAGAGAAAGTAGGTTAGAGAAAGAGCACTGACCTCAGTGAATCTGTACAATCTCATAATCATTTACACATAAGCACTG
Source organism: Harpia harpyja (assembly GCF_026419915.1). Classification (NCBI taxonomy): domain Eukaryota; kingdom Metazoa; phylum Chordata; class Aves; order Accipitriformes; family Accipitridae; genus Harpia; species Harpia harpyja. The sequence continues at coordinate 7,803,136 of NC_068949.1, forward strand.
TCTTGCACTTAACTCTCTACTCAGACTTATTTTCAGAGAAGATCAAGAAAATATTTCTCTTCTAAAGCATGTCACCTTTCTACAAAAATGCAAATTTCTGCATAGCAATGTAAATGCTCTCATGTAGTTGCCACTTTGATTTTATTATCCTGAGGGTAATAAGGGATTAAGATTTTTTTTTTCTTTTTTTTTGCTGAGTGCAGTTGCGTGAAAATGTACAAATAACCCCAGTTTGTACCTGCTTGTTGTCCCATTTTGTGGGAAATTATTTTGATTTTACTCCTGGAAAAAAAACCCAAACATATTAGTTAACAGTTTGGATTGTGTTTGCTGTCTGGGACGCTCTTAAAAAAAAAGTAGAATAAAAAATCCTTAGGCTCTTCTTCAAAATAACCACAAATAGCAGGAAAAAAAAAATCCATTATAAGTTAAATTCAATTCCCCCCCCCCCCAGGTGGTTAGAGCAAGGCATTTCCCTTCCTTCTCTGTTGCCTTTGAGAGAAGTCAGCAAAACAGTGGAAACAAATTTGTGTGGTACTGAGTTGTATTGGTTTCCTCTGGGAGCCTGGTGGTGGTGGGTTATCTACCTTTTGCCTTCCAGTTGTATGTGTTAGCTGCAGCTTTGCATGGCTGCTCATGTATTTTTTAGAAAGTTGGTGGGTGCCGTGATAGAGGACCTTGCCCCCTTTATAGGAATGACCTCCCTCCATTTTCTGAGCATACAGAGTGGAACATGAAATCTCTCCTCCCTGACTTCTTGTGCAGGAGCTACGGCAGTACCATCAGGGTGTTGAAAACAGAATTGGTTTGGGAAGTTTTTATTTCAGTTGTCTACTCTGAGTACTTGTGAGATTGTTTGAGGCCTTGGTTGAGGAGAGTATTTTCTCACTAAAGTTTAAAAGTCTGTATATTCTGTCCCTTTCAGCTTGAGAATTTCTTATCTGATTTTTTCCTTCTGCTTTTATAGGTATTTTATTGTGCTCTCTGAGAGAGACAATAGCTGATTGAGAAATCTGTCATTTAAAACATTTAAATGTGTGGTAAATAATAATAATCACTAGAAAGACTGATTAATACTAAACGGGTTAAAGTACTCAATTCCATCTTTTTTTATATTACTATATTTTGCTGTCCTGTTTTCCACTTTTCTATTAGTACTTTCGTCCTATGATTCAGGTATTTAAACTAGTTACGCATTGATGTTTAGAGTATTCAGCAGCAATGCACTAATATTTCACATGAGTAATTTAAATCCACTGTTTCTTTAGACATCTCTCATTTCTATATACAGCATAAACTATGCAGCACACAGAGACTATTGAGCAAGAAAATGAGAGAGCTGAGAAGGGACAGAAGATGACAAAAAACATTTTCCACCCAAATCTTTGCATAAACTTGCCTGATTGTCAAAGATTTCCTTGGCCCAGGAAGAGATTTCATGTATGTTCTCTTTACAGGAAAACTCCTGAACTGGCCTTAAAAGTTATATGCTGTTCTTATTCTGCTTTAAATTTATGAAACTGAAATAACCTATTTTAATTTATCTGTGTGTCTTAATTTCTACCTCATTTCCTAGTGCAGAGGTATGACCCGCGTTCAAGGCCTTTTTTGTAAGAACAATTAAATAACTCCATGATTGAAAATGGAAAATAAGCTATGCAGTGGATTAGTGCATTACCTGTTCATCTTGTGCAAGCTGAAACAATTCTGCCCAAGATCACCAGTGCAAGTTAATTTGGAAGTCCTGCCCCAGATCCTGGTTATGCAGAGCACTTAACTTTATACATCGTGGCATAAACGGCCATAGTGCTGAAGGTCAGAAATGAAAGCAAAAACATAAACATGGTAAAACTGCAGGCAGTAAAGTTTCTATCACTTATCTCTTGCTCACAGTAGAATTAGTCTTGAGCAGTAACGGTACTTTCAGTTGTACATGGGGACAAATTTTATTTAGAGCCATTAAATAAATACCTTCCCTGGGACTGTTTTGCCGTTACCTCAAATGCAGCTTCTCAGTGCTGGATCACTTTTGTCTCTTTTAAACTGTTTCTTTTCATTCCCTGCATATGTGACTCAAGCCATCCTTGCATATGGACACATACTAAATTGTGTATTAGAGACATGTTTGGGTATTTGCAGCTTGGCATGCGCTCCTGGTTTACAGCTCTTAAACATGCATCTCGCTATAAAGCCAGAGAACAATTTAGAGGAAATCTTTGTAAAAGTCATCTCCATGTTTGCATTTCTCAGTAAATGTACCTGTATACTCAAGTAAAAATAATGGATAGAGACTTAATGAAATGTCTGAAGAAGGTATTGAAAAAGTATTTTGACCTACTCTGATAGTGTTACATTTTGTTGGCTCAAGTTCAGGAATATCTCCATCACAGTCCTGTTCGCCCCTGACACATAGAAACTCATTACTGCTTTTCCTAGTGCAACTAATGGCTGAGTTGTACTGCTGAGTCCTAGAAGGATGAGGAGGGTTGCCATCTAAGTTCTGGCAGCCCAGTGTTTTTCACTGGCATGCTCCTTGGGAGAGCAACTCTACTGTCTCCTTGACGCTGTCATAAAACATAAATGTGTCCTGATTGTGGCTCTGGAGCCTTGTACTCGCTTGACTGGAACACTCATTTCAAGGACAGCCACTGGGAGGCGAACCGGCATGACTCACAGTTTCTGCAGGATTTGCTTTAGGTCAGTACGAGTCAGACCACCTTTGGTGAACATGTAATCTGTTGAAAAATGTAGGGCTACTGGAAAGGTTGGTAATCGCTTTATCTGTTCAGGGCAAGGTCACTGGAAGTGTTGCTGTGGAAAGGTTGCAAGTCAAATGTTGAAGCTCAGTTTCCTGCAAGTATAAAGTGAGTCTGAACAGAACTTATGCAGTGACAAAGAATGTGTCTTTGTAAGCTCTAAGGCCATCATTGTAAGTCTCCTTTTCCTTCCAAGAAAACCAATTCTTGCTGCAGCAGAATATGCACCTATTTTGCAAACCTTTCAAAACATTAAACGTTAATGTAATGAAGCTGATACTGCTGGATGCAAAAAGTTTCTTAGGAAAGTAAAATAAATCTTGTTTTGTACTTCTTTCTGTATATTTTGGACTGTGTTTCTCAAATCTTGTTAACTATGAAGCTCTATCGGTCTGGGACAGCTGGAGATGGAATTTATAGAATCATATATTATGGCAGCTGTTAAACTTAATTCTATTTAATTTGGGTTTTGATTCCTGTTTTTGCCCCCAAAACGTTATTCAAATCACTTATCTTTTCAAGCATTCAGTATTTGTAAGTTTAATTAACCTTATTAATCTATGTATTTGGGTAGTCAATTAATTTCCTTTTTCATGTCGTCACAGTAAAAACTGGCCGTGTTCCAAATCCTGTCATTAAGTACTTAGGACCTTGTATTTTGCATAAAGCCTTTATTTATCTTTTTGTGTGTATTACTTTTGAAGTTCAGTAGACAAGGTTATTACAGCACTTTTCTTAACTATGTCACTTAGTTTGATAGTTAACTCTTTGGGAGGTTAATGAATACATCCAGTTGTGTATAGAAACTATAGGACGAATGATTAAAGAAACAGAGTTTGTGAGGGATTTATGCTCTGAACCCTAGGAAGGTGGACAAAGCCTGTTTTATGTGCTGAGTTTTGGTGTGTTGAGACTGACCACTGCAAGTTAATATATTAGTATTATCAGGACATCATATGGGTGGAACGCAAAGCACGTTCCAAAAGTGCAGTCTTTTTCAGAATTTCAAAAGAAAATAAAGAATGAGATAGATGTGTTCTCAGAAAATAACACATGGATATTAGTTTGGTTTTTAAACTTCTAAGAGGAGGTGATCTCTGTTTCATGATTTGTTGAGGTATTTCAAATGTTTATCCTATGTTCAATATACAGTATGTCTCAAAATATTATAGGAGGATGAAATAAGATGATTTGCTCATTCTAGTGCAACAGTGATCAGTTTGCATTGTTGGAGGGAAGCATGTATGACAAAAAAATTCAAATCAAATCAGTTTAGGTAAATTAAATACTTTTGTGTTGGAAACTTGCTTTGGATCACCGTGCTTTGTGTGAAAGAAGCAAAACACTGATTACTTCAGGAGAAGAGTAACTAGACTAACATGCTTTTCAGTTGATGAATACTGTGCGCAACCTATTCCATGTTAAAAATGGTTGGTCTTCCATAAAGTAGCGCAGTCACTAGCAGCAGTAATAGCTTGCATTCCTAACAAAGGTGGTAAACCCCACTTTTGTTAATACGCCTAAATCACTTATCTTTTAGCATTCCAGATAATTTATTCTGTTTAAGCTATTGTGGGCTTAGTTCTTGGTTTTGAGCAAGTTTTTGACTTTTTACATGAAATTTCATATTTCACTGAACCTATGCACATAAGGAATTGAGATTATCCTATAAGGCAGCTAGATCCCCGAGTTTTTCACATACTCCCCTTGGTGTTTAATGTTGTATGCAAATGTGATTAACTTGGATATTACAGCTTTGGGTTTTATTCTTCATGTCTCTTCCTGTTCTTAGTTGCAAGGTTCGGTTTCTGCTCTTCCAAGTCTTTAGCTATCCTTGGGCAAAGGTGGTTTGAAAGTTGTAGGTAGTGCTCTGAAAGGCTGTGACCTGCTGAAGGCTGAGTGTGATGCTATATTGATCAATAGATTACATTATATCCTAATGTAGCAGAGACTTCAATGAGTTCCTCTACCTGTCTGCAATGCTGTCAATTTTGAGAGTGTCACAGGGATGAGAAAAGGGTGTCCAGCAGGCAGACATTTAGCCTGCTGTGTTGGCTGGCTCTGGCTGAGATAATGGCTGTTGATCCTGCTGTTGGCTTCGCAATCATCGCTAAGGTTTTGTGTCATTGTGTGTTACCCTTAAATCCTGGACTTGCAATCTTATGTGCAATGGTGCCCACTGGCCTGAATGTTTGCGTCAAGAAAGCAAAAGCAGATAAGCCCGGAGAGACCTTTCAAGAAGCTACAAGTCTATTCTTTTATTTTTCATCCTCCCTTTAGGACCCCTGCAGGGAATCATTTCTGAGGCTGGCATTTCTTATTGCTTTGTATATCCCAGGGGGGTCTGCTGCTGTACCTGCTGGTGCCCCTTGCCGTTTCCCACCTTGAACTGCTCGGCTGCAGCTGGGAGCAGCAGGAGCCTTTTGTGCTACCATTCCCTGTCATTTCCACTCCACTGCTGTTGGTACCAGGCAGCTGGGTGCACAGACAGTGCTGCCACTGCCGGCTGTGGCCTCCTAGATGTTCAAGTACTGCTTGTACCGCTTTATGTCATCTCACGTGCTGTTTGAGGTAATACATAGTCATACAAAATTAAGAGCCAGCTGAGAAACCAGTGTGCGTATCAGCAAAAATAACCCCTATGGGAAGAAGCAATTCACCTTAGAAAGTCCAGAGGTACTGGCTTAGTTTAGTGGTACTTTGGTGACTCAACTCTAAATGTAACGGAACACTCTGCTCCTTTTTGTTTTCTGAATATGGTGATAGTTAAGGCGAAGTTTTAATCGTAGTAATACAAGTCAAGTGATAGGTTCTGTGAGCAGTTTGCTGTGTGATTATGTGTCATATATAGAATAACACAAGTTATTCTACATATGTGTAACGGAGGAGGAGAGGTGAAGGGGCTTAGCTAGGACATGGGGCTGTCAGCTGGCATGACTGAGGCATGGATGCATATTTCTGACTGTTACAGCAGGGGTCTGATTCGAAATCTCAGATTGCTAGTTATTTGCTTTATGGCATAGCAGACTGTCATTGGTACTTGACACTTGGCTAAAAGCAGACAAATACAATTACTGAGCTGTATTTTCTGTCTGTGTGTGTAACTTTGATTTAGCATAGCGCGCTACAGAAGTGGGATAAACCTGTTGTCGTTCCCGGGGGCATGATAAGAACCCCCTCATTTCATTACGTTCATCATTATAATTTGGGTCTAAAATTTTAGGCCTTAGATTTTTCTCATGCTCGGAATCAAAATTGTACAATTATAGAGAAGAAACGCTACAGGCGAGAGTAATCACAGCCCCAGTAGATGGTAGCAGTAGAGGCAACAAAGTACAGAAGTACGTGCTCAGTTGCATTTATCACAAAGCTCTGAGATCGCCCCTGCAAGCACAGCCTTTCAGGTAGGTGGTGTCATGTTGCCATGTGAAATGGGCCTTCCATGTCTGTGATGTGCGTGGTTGTCTTTCCTACGTATGTATCCATATGGGAACAGCTGCCATTTCCCTTCCACTTGGCTTCCTTTACGGTACATACAAATGTGAGTAATACAGACATTGTTCTCCAGTTCCACACAATGAGGGCAAGTAATGCAAGACCTGGATATTAGAATTTCTGGCAGTAACAAGGCTGTCATTTTGAAGAGTGTAGAGAGGGATGGGAACTTTCAGTAATTAAATACGAGCCTCTTGTTACCTTTGCAACACAATAAGTATCTTCTTCCCCCCTCCCCCCTTTATAGGAAGTGTTATAAATTCCATTCCACAGAGAGTAAACTTGGTCTTAATTAGTTTTCTTAATTTGTATCTTAAAATAATTTGTGTGCAATCTTAGGTAAGCAGTTTTTCCTCTGCTTCATGATGTTTTTACGCCTGTTATCATTCATTTAAATTGTATCCTTGTTGTACAGTAATTAGAAATTACTGCATATGTTACAGGTGTTCAAATTTCCCCTCTACTTCCTCTACCCCTACTGAGTTGCCTTACAAAAAACTATTAAACTACAACACTGAACCATGTGTGCTGACATTCTGGTTTTGAATTGCAGCTCACCGCTGTAGATGCGGACGAGGGACCCAATGGACAGATAGTATATGAAATTTTGGCTGGGGATCAGGGAGACTTCATCATCAATGACCGAACAGGCCTTATCACCATTGCTCCAGGAGTTGTATTGTCAGTGGGGCGATCCTATGCTCTTACTGTCAAAGCATCTGATAGTGCTCCTCCTGCGCAGAGAAGGTAATTCATCTTATAATGAAACTAATTTTTTAATCAGCGCTTAGCAGCGTGTAAGAAGTGTGGCACACCCTTATGTCTATAACTCTGCACTGGAATACAATTCAATGTGTTCTGTTTGGTGTAAGGATCACATTTTGGAAAAGTGTCGTGTTAGAAGTCTTTTACTTTTTGTTCCTTATTTATATGTTCCTTACAGTATGCAGTTTTCATTATTTCATTTGCCTGTAAAAGTTCACATGTCGTGCTGTCATTGTGCATGCCCATTTGTTAAGAGAAATTGAAGTAAAAGGATGTAAGGAAGAAAGCAAGTGAGAAGGGAGATGCTTTTTGTTCAGAACACAGCTTGCTGTGATGCAAAAAGGATCAGAAATAGTCTGGTTGCTGCGCTGGAGACCTCTTCAGGTATAGGGTGTGCAAGGTCGTCCAGACTTGGCGTACTGTGGACATACTTGACAAGCTGTGCCAATGGTGAGCACTGCCCCCACTAAGACCTAAATTCTCACTGGCAGAATTATTTCTATTTTCCACCAGCTGATAAAGAAGAGCAGCCTGCAAATTTAGTGTGGTTAGACTAGGATGCTCTCATGTTAAAAAAAAAAAATATAATAAAGGTATCGAGTCCTACTTACCTGCTTCTTTTGTGTTCTGCATATGCCAATTGTGCAGAAATGTAATTTCCTGAAGGTGTGTGTGGGGCGGTGCATAAAAGTGGCTCTCATGTTCTGGGCCTGGTACTGATAAAGTGACAACCTCATTGTCCAAAGAGGATGACAGAGAGGAACAGTAGTTTCCAGCATTTAAATCTCCCACAACCTTTTCTCTTTTCCTCAAATGGGGAATGTAAGAAGGAAAGATAACACAAAAGTGGAATTTCACTCATTGGCTTTTCTGCAGGACCTGCTGCTTCTATGATGTTTCCAAGAAAGCAGCTCATACTGTTGTGCACATATTTTATAATTACCTTTTCCAATCACTGAAGTATTCAGATTGTTAGATTGTTCATAAAACTAATATCTGGTAACACAGTCTTCTGCTTGAATTTTCTTCTCCTTTCCCTCTTGCTTGCTTTCTTGATAGGCCCTCTCTTAGGGTAGCTGATAGTGGGCTGTTAGTAGTGCTGAGGAGAAGATTGTGGACTATTAGGCACTTACTTTTGCGTAGTACTAGCATAGTATTAAAGTGGAGGACAAAAATCAATAATGCTGCTTCGGAGAGCTTCAGAATCCAGCGGTGTGGCCCCAGCAACAGTAGCCTGTACAATACAGCTTTGATTGCTATCAGCTTCTTTTGTGTTTGAGAAATCTTTATATTGTCTAAAAATATATACATCTGATGAGGTATGTTGGGAACATGTACTTCCTCCTCTGAAAATGTCTTTATTGCAGTAATCTTCAAAAGTGGAAAAGCTCTCCTTTCTTGTCCTTTCTGCTTGTCTCCCATTTTATGGAATTACAGCATGTAATTTGCTTCATAGCTTTTAATGTGCGTTCAAAAAACCACTCCATCTAGGCAGTATTCCCAAAGCTGGGGTGGGTGGCCCTGGGGCCAGCCTGGCCTTTACCTGACGTGTATTTGGGGCCCAGAGCTGTTTTTTCCTGTGTCTGTGAAGGTTGAAAAAATCAGGGGGAGGGCCACTGGAGCTTCAGCGCGGTGCTGTGGAGAACGAACTGGGACAGCTCTTACTGTCTGGTAAGGGACATTTGGATAAAGAGATTTCCCTGCCTCCATGACGTTCTTTCCATAAGGCTGGAAAACCAGAAAAGAGCTGGTGGTGCTTGAAGCAGCCTCTTGTCATTTTACACACAGAAAAGCCAGGGAAAGCTCATGTAAGCTACAGCTCCGAGGTCTTTAAGACTGTCCTTTTGCATCTCCTTAGTTGCTTCCTTCTGGCTGGGAGGTGGTTGGTGTCTCGCAGTTGGGGTTGTATGAACTTCTTGCTCCTTCTAATGCAAAGTTGTCACATTGTGTTAGGTGGTTCACGTTGCCTTGCTGGAGGCAGTAACCTATATTTGAGAATTCTAGGAATGGGCTAGGTCTAGCCAGCCATTATATACCTGTGCAGGCAGGAAGGTGTGTGCCCTGTAAAATAAATTAATAACAGATTTTGATGTAATTTCAAATATTAGGCATTTTTTCCCAAATCTGGATTCTGCTGCAGGACATACCAGGCTAACTGTAGTCATGTAAACTGGCTGGCTTTCAGTTATCCCCTTGCTTATGCACAAAGCAAGACCAAACTACTAAACCTGGTTCAGGATCTGTAGCTCTGTAGCCTTTGTAAGCACAAATTCAGATTGAAAAGCATTCTTTTTTGTGGTGAAGCTTTTTTGTGTAGTATGACATACTAAATTCTTGGCAGGTGACTGTGCATAAAACTTTTTTTTTTTGAGTATTATTAAAGTTTCTATCATTAATGTAAGCATCATTAATGTAAGTTATTGAGGTATATTTCAGTACACTTAAGTACTTTAAGTATATTTAAATTTATACAAAGTATTAAAGTTTAATGATGATTAGTTTTTTAGAACTGAAGTTATTGTTAAGCATATAGTGATTAGCAGTTTCTATTATTGAAAAAAAATGAGAACAACATTTGTAAAACCCAACAACTTCATTTCAGACCTTAGCCTTTTCACCATTGACCTCAGATTCCTGTACAGTGGAAGCATGTCACTCAGTGGTAACAGCAGTCTGCCAGATCAAGTCCAACCTAGAAATTCCCTGGTCATGAGATTATTATTCCATATAGTGGAAAAGTACTCTTTCCCTTTGACTTGAATATGCAGAGATTGTTTGGCCAAAGATATATTAGTCCACATGTATATAAAAACGTTCATTATACGTTATATAGTATCATTGTATGTGGTAAGCACATAGTTAAAGCAGAGACAGGGACATAATCTCAGTGGCCTGTTGACCATGCTTTCCTTGCATTACCATGTAGCTGGAGTAGCGTAAAAGCTGTATTTCCATGCTTGTGTGAGTTTGTATGCACTATTCATTTCCTTAGCTCTGTTCTGTTCTCAGTGTATTCAGTGTCCCTGCAGTGTTAAAACACCAACTGAAGTTGTTGGAAGGCTCAGTTCTCTCTCCTTTCCTTTCCCATGCCAAAATAGATTTGGCCAGCCAGTTAAATGAGCTGTATATAACACATGCAAAACAAATGGATTAAAATTGCAAAGCGTTAATCAAAAATGGGTTGGAAATGAAAAAAAGTAGCTGTTGAATATTATAGTGCTTTTATTTTGCAGACTACTCCTGCTTTACTTTTGTGATCTTATCTTAAAGATTTGAAGAAAATTTGTTTACTATTGTGGTGAGCAGAAACTTTTTTTGTTGGTTTTTTTGGAGCTTGATAGACAATAAATCAGCTTGGGTATTATTAAGATGTAGCAGGATCAGGAAAAAAATGATACAGAACAATATATTTTATTAAAAACTCAGCAGTGGAAGAAAAATGCACACTAAACCGCAACTGTTTGGATGTATATATCATACACAGACAGCAGCTATCCCAAGAAAATATGCAGTCCCAGTGCTCAAGTGGTATTTGTCTGCTAATTCATTGTGTCTGTTGTTGAGCATTTGGTGATGGTATTTTTTTTTACTTCAACAGTGTAAGTGTGGAACATCAATTCAGAAAGATTAGTGGGATATGAGGGAGTATTTTAAAATAGACAAGACAACAGGAAACTGACTGTAGTTTATAAGCAGGTAATCTACGCTGAATGGTTGACTTTAGTTGTAATTGTCCAACTTCCCCTGTGATTACATGGGTTTTGTTTATATCCATTGAGTCAGTAATCTGCAAATTCAGCTTCTTAAATACCCAAGGATATGATAGATGGGAAGGGTCTATCATTCACCGATGCATTTCAGTGCAAGTTATGCACTCGTTTAAAGTTTGATTAAATCAAATACGGACCTGGCTATGATGTTCGAAGCAGTAGGATCCTCGTCTCCTCTATTTGTAGATGGACGCGAATCTGGCACTTGCTCCAGAGAGACATGGCTGTGGCAAGGCAACATCTGCAGCATCGCTGTACATGGGGAGCTCAGGATTGCCCTGGACTAGCTGGTAGCCAGGGTTTTGGGGCACAGATGGATGTTTGCTAGGCTGTCATGACATGGCTAGCGGTGGAGCAGTTGAACATTTAAGGCTTGTTAGAGTCAACTTGTGTATATTGTTAATGTATAGGTGGTGGGTTGACCTTGGCCAGCTGCTAGGTACCCTCCCAGCTGCTCTCTGACTCCCCCTCCTCAACAAGACCGGGGAGAAAAAAAAGTGAGAAAGCTCGTGGGTTGAGATAAAGACAGGGAGTCACTTACCAGTTACCATCACAGGCAAAACAGACTCGACTTGGGGAAAATTAATTTAACTTATTGCCAATTAAAATGGGTTTAGATGGTGAGCAATAAAGACAAAAACTAAACCAACAACTTCCACCAACTCCTCTTTTTTCCCAGGCTCAACTTCACTCCTTCATTCCCAGCTCCTTTATCAATAAGCGGCGCAGGGGATGGGGAATGGGGGTCACGGTCAGTCCACAACAGCCCCTCTCTGCCATTCCTTCCTCCCCATACCTTTCCTTGCCCCACCATGGTCTCCTCACAGGCCGCAGGGAACCCTCTGCTTCGGTGCCTGGAGCACCTCCTCCTCCTCCCACCTTGGTGGTCACAAAGCTGTTCCTCACACGTTTTTTCCTCATTCCTCTCCTTTCCGGCATTTTCCCCTTTCTTAAATCCGTTTCCCCAGAGGCACCACCAGCAGGGCTGAGGGGCTCAGCTGTGACTGGCCACGGGGCTGCTGGAACCGGCTGGAACCGGCCGTGCCCGCCCTGCGGCAGCCCCGGCCTCTCCTCACAGAGACCCCTCAGCCTGAGCTGCTGCCCCTGGGCACGGGCACCCAGTGCAACACAACTGACGAGCATGTCTGTCTCCTGTTTGAAGCAGGCAGCAGCGAAGCAGCTCTCAGTATGTGCTCCAAACTGGCCAAAATGTGTGGCTGAGCTGTGAAAGGTGGGACGCACTGGGTTAGGGTTTAATCCCTTCCTCATGGGCTGGGGGCTGCGTGTGTGGAGGTGCCCATAGGGACAGAGCTCCTTCTGTGGCAGTTACGTACTGGTGGTGTTTGTCTTTCTGGACAGGGGCTTTGATGGTTTGTTATCTTGGAGTGTGGTCAGCATGCTGCGTGGCACAGCCCCTAAAATGCAGCTATCTGTCATGGTGTTGCAGCGATGGTCTGCACAGCTCCGATCAGTGGTGCGGAGTTATAAAACCTGCTGGCGAAGGGCAGCAGGAAGCATCTGTAACACAGTGGTGACTGTGCTTCGTCAGAAATGTGTACAGCTAATTAATAATATTGATCAGTGATGTGTCATTTTGGTGTTTAATGAACTCTATCAGTTAACACAGAAGCTGTTTCAACTATAAGATACCTGGTAATTTCTGGTAGGAGTCTCTAAAAATGCTCTGAGTTTGCTAGCCCTGCAAGAAGCAGCTTATTGTGTGTTCATGTTTTCCTTTTCTACCCCCCCCCCCCCCCCCGCAAAAAAAAAAAAGAAAAAAACCACCCAACCCACAACTGGGGACAAATCCCTTTGTCCTGAAGCGGTTTCTTTCCTGCAGCCCTAAAGCCTTAGATTTACCAACTTTGTCAAAGGGCTTATGGGGAGGAAATAAGCGCTTTGCAGTGTAACACTTGCTCTTCTCAGGATTTTGTTCAGGGGCAGAGGTACTGTTTTAACATACAGGAGAGAAGGCAGATGGGATAACTGAGCAAAGATGCAAGAGAAAGGTCCCTTTAAGCCAGATTTTAAATCTCTCTCTTAACTTCAGGGAGACTTTTGGCTCCCTTTCTCAATTTGGAGCAGTTGAATAGCAAATGTATCTACAGCATGTTCTTTGCAGGGTCTGTACTGAGTGTCAGTGTTCCTAGAAGAGCCCTCAGCTTGCAAACTGTAATGCTGTTTGCACTATATTTGGGTTTGCGTTCAGTGCAGTTGAAGGGTTTGCCACATTTCCTTGGTGGGTTTTGTAGTCTCCTGTATTGCCATGGCTCACTAGTCTGAAGTGGGCTTGGGTTTGTTTGTGTGAACCACCATATTGATGCAGTCTCTTATAGAGTGGTGTACATCAGTCTTCTAGCATTATCCTCTCCATCAACATTTTCTGTTCCCTCTCTGCCAAAGAAGGGTAGCAAACTGAACAACAGCAGGGATACTTCAGGGGTGGTTATTGTGCATGGCAGGAGCATGACATGCCTTCTCAGAATTTGTCATGCTCTTCTAGAGGACACAGTATCACCAGGGGATTATGAGTCATCTTTGTATGTGGAGTGTGCACTGATATCTTACTGCTTTGTTTTTCAAGGAACACTTGGGCTACTTTTAAAGAAATTCTTTAGCTTTTCTTCTGTTAATGTAGCAGCCTGCTTTATTTTTGGTGCAGAATGAAAAATATGTCCTGAAGCTTTTAAAGGAGCAAAGGGAGGTTGTTAGAGCTAGAGAACACACAGTGTATAAAATAGACGTTGTTGGTTGCCTTTTGTTTGTTGATTTATTGATTTTGACTGGCTTTAACTTTTTTTTTTCCTTCTTGCATTGCAGGAGCTCTATTACTACTGTTTACATTGAGGTCCTTCCACCCAACAACCAGAGCCCTCCCCGCTTTCCCCAGCTGATGTACAGCCTTGAAGTCAGCGAGGCCATGAGAATTGGAGCAGTTTTGTTAAACCTGCAGGTACAGATGCTTCCCTGTAAGCCTTTACCACGTTCCTTCTGTTTGTGCCCATGCCATGCAGAACCCAGTCCTTGCACACAGGAGGAAAGGACAGTTTATAGGGATTGAAAATTATTTAATTTTAGTAAATAGCCCCTTTTACATGGACCATATAGGAAAAGTGCTTACTTGGATATTTCTGTAACTTCTTTTTGTGTTAAATGTGCTAAAAGGTACTATAGCCTGCATATGGGACTGAAGTGTATGAGAAAAAAATGCCATGAATGGCTCAAAACTTGAAAGGCCTGCGATTTCTTATGTTAAAATCTCTATATATACGTTTGCCAGCAAATCAGAGGAGCTTAGGACCTTCTGCACCTAACTCACATGGAATTTTTTGCAAGATTTTTGGCACTCAGCCTTCTTTAGCCTGTTGGTTTTGAAAAACATATGAAGATACTTACTCCCCTTGGTGTATGTAACAACTGCTGTTAACAGGCTAACAAAAAGCAGAGGTCCCTGTACTAACTGACTACCCAATATAGCTCTGCAAGTGGAAGCAGTGAAAGCACATTAGTCCAGTATTTCTTGTAAATAATGCTGCATTGACATGGTTTGCAGACCCAGGTTGCTTCTCTGTGTGCTGCTGCATGGTTAATGTATTAGTTTTCTCCTAGCTTATTTACCGTTCCCTAAGCTTTTGCTGCATTATGTTCTCTCCACGTCTTGAAAGCCAGCTATACAAAATAGGTAGATAAATTACAACTCTTTAGATGTTTTTTTTTTTTTTTGGGGGGGGGGGGGGATGACAGGAACTTTATTATTATTATTAAATAATTATGGCTTCAAGTCCAAAGCAATAAACTCAGTACAGCATGATGTCCTGAGCGTGGTTCCTGTAAACATTATAGCATTATTCAGATTTCATATAAAGCCATTCAAAGGAAGAAGACTGGAAATACCTGAGCTAAACAGAAACCATAGAGAGCAACAGCCTTATCTGCTTTAAGTCAGTGTAGCTCTATTGAAGTCTGTTAAACTCACTGGAATTAGGTCAGTTCATATCAGCTCAAGTGTGTGGCTCTGTGTGTTTTGCACATTCAGTAAATGCATGGAAAAAAAAAAGAAGTAATCCAAACTAAAGTGTGTGAAATAAAAGAACTCTAATTGAGTCACTGATGCAGGTGATTGGGTAAGTTTCTATTAAAATCGTTTGCTGATGAAAGATTAAGATTATTATGGATGGTTAAGCTGATATAGTCACCTGCACTGAGGGAGGATGACTCACTTAGCTCAGTGCTGAAAAGTAACTTCTGGCACGTCTTTAATGCCTGCAGTGAGTTCAGAATTGAAGAGCCGTGCTGTCAGGAGCCTTCTTCTGACTCATGGGGAGATGCTTGGTTTTCGAAACCCCAAAGAGTAATGGGAGCCAGGAGCACGCTGAGAAACAAAAACATTTGTGTTTACTTGACAGGTGCTGGAATATATGGCTGAAGGCCTGGGTGATCTTTGGAGGCAAAAAACCTATTAGCAGGTTTTAGTATTTAAGGTTTTTACGTAATTTAAATGTGGTTAGAAAGTGAACCTCATTGTGGGAATAATCTGTCTGCTTTAATGTTTCACTAAACCCCAAACATTTTACCTAGATTTTGTTTTCCTTTTCAAATGATCCTTGGTAACGTATGCTGAGTAAATCTGGGAGAGACAGCCTGTGCCTGGCAGGGCAGGGGAGATGCAAAATGGTCATGTCTACTGTCCTCCTAGCCAGGATGCTAGTGAGCGTTTTGGTGATATAGCAGTGGGTATCGTCTTACTACATGCCCAAGATCCCCAGAAATTATGAGTTACTGTGTTTGGGCAACAGTGAAATGCATCAGTTAGTTTTAAGAGCTTTGGAAATGCCTAGAAAATGTTCTCTTCTACTTACTGTTACTGCAATTTAGATTTATCTCATATTGCTAGTATGTTATGCAGGACTTGAATTCAGCTAGACAATTTCTGTTTGTAAAAAAGACTTAATTGTTAAATCACAAATATGCGTGGCTTCATCTCTTGGGGATTAGTCAAAGACTGTGTCTCTTGTAGGGCTGGTGGTCCTAGACCTGAAATGCAGATGCATTGTCTTTATAGTGCAAGTTCAACTGCCTCATTCTGCATTAATACGCCCATCTGTATTAAAGGACTTCTATTGTGTGGTGTATATTTCTGTCTTCATCTTTTTTTTATTCGCTGTGTAAAATTGGCCAGGACGTTTTAAACATTCATAAACTGAGTATTTAAGCATATGAAATCTTGTGCTGTCTTTTCCAGGCAAACAGAAAGTTACCAGTTAGTCATCTAGAGGTTTTTGTGGAATTTTAACAATAGCTTAAGGTATTCCCTGTGTTCCATAGGTAATATGGACTATTACCAGACCTCATATATTTAACAAGTGTTTTCATGTGTAAATTTTCACACTGACTCTTTCTTCCATGAATAGTCTTATCAATACATTAAGTGTTTTGGACTTAAAGTATGTTTCGGTTGGTGCAGTAGGGTTAAGAGGTTATGCTTTTATGACTCTCTCTTGGTAATATTTTGTTAGTGTTGCATACAGTATGAGAGTTACAAAAACTGGGAGAGAGCAAGCAACGTATTTTAAATATTCCCAAATTAGCAAATCTGAAGATGTGCAAAATATCAGTGTCAATAACAATGGAAATGCAGCTGTTTTAAATTTGCCTATTAGACTTTAAAATATATGTTCTAAAAGTAAAATCTACTTTCTCCTTTTCCGTTAAAATTTTTCATGCAGATGATGGAGGGTTATATTTTTTTTCTTATACTATTATTTATTTTATAATGTACCCAGTTGATTGTGACTGGTGTTTTAATTAACAACATTTGAGATTAAGTAATGCCATATTAAATGATCTCCACAGTATTAATTTGTAAATAAAACTCAGACTTTATTGCATGCCTGGGAGGTGTTTATTGCTTCATGTTCTGCCAGCCATTATTAATTAAAATATGCAAATAGGGTAATTTTTCTGGGACTCTGCAAAACAAATAGGACCGTTATCATGGTCCAGTTATGTGCTGAACAAGGAAGCAACATGAAATCATTGTGTACAATTTATGAAGTCACTGTATACAATTGATCTGGAAAACAATAGGTATGGATTGCTCTTTTCTCATGTGCAAGTCCTTAGTGTTTTTCTTATGTACATAATAACTTGCTTTTCTCTGGTTTTAAAGAAAACAGAAGTTTTTTAAAACGATGATAAACTTTTTCCCCTGATTTTTGAAGTATGTTGATTGAAAGGTACATTTTCTTTGGACATAGGGAGAAAATGAAATGAACTAGAACGAGTCTTTTATTTTATGTCTTTTTGAAAGTCTCCTGACTTGTTATGAATGAATGTAGACTATAAACAAACCTCTGAGATAGCCTTAAATGTGAAGTGAGGACAGGATCCCTTGCAAGTAAGGTAAAAAAGAGTACAAAGGACCGCTGAAGATTGAAGCAACAATATGATTCTGGTGATTTAGGATCTGTGATAGTCCTCAGATACCAACTAGTCAGACTTTCTGCATCCAGTATTTGTATAGTTTCATATTCTTGGCTAACAATTTTTCCCTTTACTGAATCAGATCTTGACCGTTTATATCTTCAGCATAAGAATATCTGAATTCTGCTCACACCCTCTAACGTGCTGGCACCTCTTATCACTCAGTGCCATCCGTGGATTTTATAAACAGATTTCCTATTCTGTCACTGATGTTGTTACTGAAAATATTGATTGGTATTGGAAGAAATAATCACACCTTTGCAGAATTTAGTTAGTACTAAATGCTATCCACTGCTGTCTGACCTTAATTTCTATGATCACTTTTATTCTTGCTTAATCCCATCTTCCATTTGGAGACCAATGTTGTCTAAACTTGTTTGTGAAAATGTCACATAAGGCAGTGTGAAAAGCCTTACTGTGGCTAAGATGCATTATTACATCCACAGCTTTTTCCCTATTTGCAAGCCCTGTTGTCCTGTTGTAAAAGAAGATCAGATTGCTTTGACATGCTTGTTCTTGAGAAATTTAGCTTTGTGTTATCTATCTCCATATTGTCATCACAGGTACTTACAAATAATTTGATTGGTTGTGGTTTTCTGGGAATTGAGCTCTACCTGTCTGGTCTGTGATTTCCTGGCTTGTTCCTCTGTGAAAGATATACCTTGTGTTTGCCCTTCAGCACGTTTGTCCTCTGTGAGCTTTCAAAGAAAACTGCTAATGGCTTTGAGATTGCTTCAGCCCATGTTTTTATACACTAGGATGAATTTCATCAGGCTTTAATTTCAGCAGATGATTTAAAGATGCTCTGTTTATGTACATATTCCCTGCCTTATTCTTTCCCTATTCTCATCTGAGATTTTACCCCTTTGTTGCCACAGTTAATTTTGTTTGCTGCTTGATTGCAGCTGAAACACAAGAAGTGTTAGCTCTTTAACCTCCTCAACATCATCCTTTCTGCTTAGCTCTTTAACCTCCTCAACATCATCCTTTCTGCTTTTATACTGTAGCAAGGTGCCATGCTCCTTAAGTTTCCTCTGTAACCTAAACATTTCTTTGTTGTCCTTTGTGTTCTTTTCTGTTCCTATTACAGTTTTGCCTTGAGTTTCTCTGACTTTGTCATCATATAGTTGTGCTTGCTTTTTCTTTGTATTGGTTCCCTTCATCTGACTTAGCCACTATTTTCTATATGCTTCCTTTGGTTAAGGCAAGTTGGTTTCTTACTAGATTCCCTGTTCTGCCTGCACAATGGAATAGTTTTTACTTCTGTTCTTAATGTTGGGGGGGGGGGGGGCGGGGGCTGGTTTTTTTTCTTGTTTCTCTTTTTTTTGTCTTAAGAACTGCTTTTTAGATGGTCAGCCCAAAGATACACAGTCCTTGACTGTGGTTTACAGCAAATGCTTACAGAAAATACATAAGAAGGAGGACGGTTGTTGAAAGATGAGAAACACAAAAATGCTCTCTCCTTATCTTGTTTTTTATTTTGACCTGTCTCCTAGTAAATCCTATCCGACCTTCTTTGAACTTGGCCTTGTTGGAATTTTCACAGCAGTGTCTTTATTCCTGCGATAACATGCTTAATCACTTTGGGTTTTGAATGCTAGATAGTTGTAGCTGTGAGTTCAGTAGACAGTATTTTCTCTGAAAAGTACCTGATAGTCTTTTTGGGGAAAAGGTGGGTGTACACTTGACAAAAAAGTAACAAATACATGGCAAATTTATGGCCATTTTTGGAAATAGAATAGCCAAAGCTTAACTTCAGAAGTAGTTTACTCAACTTCTGAAAAGCTTTTTTGTCATCTAGTTGGTAGAATATACTTGTTTTGGTGCTGTTAACAGCCCTTCTCGAAGGTCTCATCCTGATCTTCATCCCCCTAAAAGCAAATTATTGTGGAGGGTGAGTGCTGCCATGTCTACACTGCTCAATGGAGCATCAGCAAAAGGAGTGGGATTCTGGTAAACTAACAGAAAGAAGAATGTGGATAAGAAGTGGAAATGAAGAATAGGAACAAAGGAAACAAAAAGTTCAGTCTAATCAGTCTGTAGCTGCACAAAAATAGAAGTAATTGAATAAAGCCTGATTTTCATACTTGTGATGCTGTGTGTTTATGTGTAGTAGTAATTTGAAAGTCTGCATTCAGGAAATTGTTGTTTCTCTGTAGCATAAGAATTCTGATGTGCTACAGCTTTATCTTAAGTAGCCATCTGTAATTACCACTGTTGCCTTAGAAATAGCAAGATTGGTGTCATTCCTATAGATAACTTTAATAAAACTTCAGGGGTTAATTTTCCAGTTTATAAATTGAAGGAAAGAAAAGAAAGCTTTGTAACTGACTTTAATGTTATCCTCTTTTTTCCTAAAGGCTTTTGATAGAGAGGGTGACCCTATAAGATACCTCATTCAGAATGGAGATCCTCAACAAGTTTTTAATCTCTCTCAAAGGTAAGTGGAAAACCCTTAGAAAATAGACTTTAACTTTTCAGTCAAGTGAATATGTGGGCTGAGAGCAAAAGAAAAGATGTGTAATCAGACTTATTCAGCTGTTCCTTAGATTGGCTCTTAGATGTTAATGAGAGCTCTGTGAATGATACTCTGGAGTTTTTCACAGGGGACTATTTATTTATTTTAACACTTTAGTAGGTAAAACTCATTGAGGTGGAAATGTTCTATTTGAAAGAGTGACCAGGGATTAATTAAAAACCTTATACTTGTCAGCTCTTGACTAATGACAGGGACAATTTTTGTGTTAGTTTCCTGCCTTCAAGCATTTTAGTCTGTAGTGGAAAGTCTTTTGAGCATTGTTTTAAAACCTTTTTTCCTTAAATTGAATACCAACTTAAATAGAGTTAGAAAGAGAGGGTATGTTATGAAATTTATAAGCACCAATTAGGTCTGTGCCTGTCCCACCACCACCTTTATTTTACCCAAGCAGCTATTATTTACACTCCAAAGTACCTTCCTTCTTTGCAGGAAGAAGGGAGCTGACTTCCCATGGTAGATGATGGGACGAGAGTAACCTGAGGCGTATTTGTTCATGGTGCGGGTATAATTGCAAAAAAATTGTTATAATTCAGTGTGAGGGAGAGGTGGTACTGAAACTGGCCTGTACATTCTGAGTAAGCTCTAGGTTACTTGCTGTGATAAATCTCACATATACGGAATATCAAATCACTTGTGAAACAATGTGAAAAAAGCCTTAAAGATCCCAAGTGATGCTGATGCTGTTATCCACCAAGATTGATGGGCCCTCTAATAATAAAGACTTGTCAGGCAAGGAAAGGGACAGCTTAGAGAGAGGGGACTATTTCACTGAGGTGGCAAAAGCAGGAAATTATGTTGGGCTGCTGGCTTTATTCATTGCTTATGGCTGGAGTTTTCAGTGCGAATCAGGGAAAGTGTGCGTTGTTCATCAGCTCAGAGGGAGCGCTAGGAGTCATAGCTCCAGCACAGTGCAGATTTGTAGGGTTTTCTGCACAAGTGATGCTAGCAATTCTCTCCTTAACATAGAGAAACTTGGTCTGACCCACTCTGTGACCTTTGGAACTTGAATAATGAGGAGTGTGCCTGGCTACGTGAGAGATGCTCCGAAGGGGGATTGCTCAGTGGGTAGTTGTTTTGTATAGTTCGTGCTTATCCAGCGCTGTTCGCATCGCACCATAAAAATCCTGATAGTTCTCTGTACCAGAGAGACTTAAAAAATGTGTGCAAATTCAGGCCAACTTCTGGCCTGCCAAACCTGTGGTGTGAAGGTATTCTAGAAGTTGGATCCTAGGCAGCTCCTGTATTGTCCAGCTTTGGATGTAAACAGTGTGGCGATACCCAGCAGTCAAGCTGTTAAAGGTGGCATGTGAATTCACAGCTGTGAATTCAGTCTGAAAACAAGAGATCTCTGGTGTGCTCTCTGAAGGCTGCAGGCACAGCACACCCCTATGTGTCCATGGGCAGTGTTGCAGCACTTGCAGGTGTCACCTCCCAGGGCCTGTCAGGGGTGGCTGGGAGTCCTCCTCCATCCCACCCGGCCTCTGGGGCCCATCATGGGCAGCCTGACACCCCCCTGACACACACCCCCCAGCCTCACATCCCCCCGATATGTGTCTGAGCATCACAGCACATCAAGGGTATCAGCACAAACTCAGGCGTGCATTTGTCTCTTTGATCTGTTGCCTCTTGGTAAAAAGGAGAGCTCTTTGAAGTGTTTTCTCCTTCCTGCTTTCCTTGCGTCTGTTTTCTTGGAAATTGTTTGTGCAAAGTTTTCTTCAGCTTTTTGCACGTTTTTTCTAGATGCTGAAATGTCTTGATAGGAGATTAAAGTAGGTTTAATATTAAACAAAGCCTATAGTTAATGTGAGTGGCATATTAAGGCTACAGGAATTTATCTCAAAGTTACATAAATACATTTTTAGATACTTTAAGGCCAAGGCAGAGACCATGAACATCGTTCTCTCTCTTCCTTTTTCTCATCTGGATTATTTTCTTGCGTCCTGGAGCATGTCAGTTAGTCCCTGTGTAATTACCAACTGGCAACATCAGTACTGAATATTACCAGTTTTACATCTACTGACTGGATCTCTCTTATCCTCAATCCGAGGGTTGTGAGATTTTTTTTTTCCTTCTTCTTTGGCAATACAACCTGAGCAGGATCTGTAGTAATTTGGTACCTCCTTCTGTTCCCCAGGAAAAGAAATGATTAAAAGCTGGGGTATTAAATGAATGTGAGTACATCTGAATCCTTGAGTAAAACACAGGAGTTTTTATAAATTAGCCTGTCTCTTGCATGATGTTCATCTATTGAAATGGAGGCAGTAGATTGCGATTGTTCAAACGGTAGGAAGGAGGAGATAAAAAAAGCGATATGATAGTGCAGAAATATTGGAGAAGTTTAAATGGATACATGCAGCTAAAGGTCAGTGTTAGCAAAGCAGTATTTGTTGTCAATATTTTATTCTTAGCTCTGCTTTGATTTCTTTTTTTTTTTGGTGTGTGAATTAATATTTTACCACATAAATGTTTTATGTTTTATTCACAGTTCCTTTCCTAAAAAATTCTTCTGTTCATATTTTATTGCAGTGTCTTGAACAAATGCTGAAAAATATATATGATCTATTATGATAGCTAAGTGATTTGCAGAAACACCTGGAAATAAGAGAACTCTTAAAATACAGAGCATGGTTTAGTATTTCATGTCAGTCAATAATATACCTGACTTCCTACAGCCCTCGAAGGAAGTTAATGCCTTTCTCAGTAGCATCACTACTGTTTCAATGTCTGCTACTTATAAATTATAAAAAGTTTATTTTAAAATTTAAATGGTCTTTAGTAATATAACAATAATATTAATTGAGCTTAGCTGACTATTCCTTAGCAGAAGACAGTACATGAGACTGGAAGCAAAAATGAGATATGCAGTGTTATTAATTTGTCACACACAAATTACAGGATAGGTTGCTGGAAATCCCACCACTTTTACACTCATTTCCTTCTTGTGGGCCACGTATGTATGTAAAGCTAAGAATTTACTGTTAGTCTAATTAAAGTCTTTATAGTCTAATTGAATGATTATTAGTAGTCCAGTTATGATACTAATGCAAATAGCTAAAATTGCGAATATATGCGTGTTTTAGTATGTGTGTATGTGTATATATATGTAAATATAAAATATGCATAATGTAATTTATTTTATGTATATGTGTAATTTTAACCTTCATATATGTATAATGATATATATGTATACATACACATGTATTTTAATGATACATAGCTATATACATTTATTTATAGCTATATATAGCACTACATATATTTACATTACTATATATATGACTATATAAAAAAACATGTATAAATTATACACAAAATTTCTAAGGTCTGACCTTTGCTCTGGTGTTATGCTTTACCCTTTCACTTGCTGTTTGGGGCCCTCAGGGCAATAACTTCCTCTGGAGCAGGGACCTATGCTGAGTCTTCAGCAGCTGAAGTCCTGCCCTGGGAGGAGGGGTATGATGCAGACTGTTTCATTTTCCTCACTCTAGGATCCATTTTGAGTCATTTTTGTTTGTTAACATGCTCTATACCACTCTTTTTTTTTTTCCCCATCTGTGTGCAAGTCTATCTTACATCTGAATTTACTGCATGTGGTGTGTTTTGCATATGTGGCTACTTGTTTATTGTTCCCTTTGTGACCCCAAACTGGTTTTGGGCAGCTCCTAAGGTTGTGTTTCTTTCTCAGCAGTAGGCACTGGTGAGGTGTTTGTAGCCCAGGGGCTCTGGTGTCATCCTGTGCCTGAACTTGCACTGCACTAGAGGCCATGCCTTTACTGATCTGTACGTAGTTCACTCTCCACACAATAACCATGTTATAGCTATCTATTAGTTACAACAAATACATATATAAAAATAGGCCAAACGCTACACAATTGTAGAAAAGTAAGCAAAAGTTAAACCAACATTGGAATCAGGTACTTGCTTATTAGATAATTGCTGTTTAAAGTTAAAACTAACCTCTGAGCAGGCCAAGGCAGGTCCATGCAAAGAAGCCTGACAGGTCCCGACGCCCTGTTGTAGCTTGGCACAACGCTTGTGGCTTGGAACAAGACGTGTCAGCTCCATATTTACTGAGTTACAAAGCTACACACAATATTTGTGTGTCCCATTGGTTTTTACCAACCTCCAGGAAGTATTTTAGGTACAATGAAGTTGCTAGCTTTTCCTTATTTGAGGAAGCAAAACATGACACGTGTCTATGTTTTAGTTATGTAGCAATGAGGCAGATTGAATGTAGCATCTCCTGAAATATTCTTTTCTTTGATTGCTGAGCTTGGATGTTATTTTACCTACCAACCTTTCAATCTTAGGCGAGAGTTATGCTCCCACTTGCTGTTTCCACCTATTTCTGTATTATTTATTTGAGGAAGCCGCTCACAGTAACAGCTTGCCAGTAAGTGTTGGTATTTGTCTCTGCTGGAAACAATGTTGGAAAAAGTCTTGGCCTGGAACCAGTTTGTTGAGGTCTCCTCTGGGAGTGAGAAGTTACAGCAGAAACTCTGCAGAAATTTATAATCTCAAAGGGAAATAACATCATTATTATTGGATTGGATATAATCACTTGGATTATATACATCCGAGTCTTCTGAAGAATTACAGCTAATGAGACCTTATAGTTTGGTGGGACTTTTCAGTTTTGTTTAGTTTGGGTTTGACTTTGTTCGTTTGTTTTGGTAAGACCTCTTTCTGAGCAATTAGCTGTTTAGGTTCATAGGTTATGAACGTAAAATGTAAGCTCAACCTGTAAAGTTTATACTTGTGCCTGACAAATGCTTGTGTCTGATATGCCCATTAGAAGTGGAATAACATATGGAAAGTCACAGCATGCCAAGATCTCAGCCCTTGTGGATTTTGCACCGCAAAATCACGTGCTGTTACACTTTTCTTAAAATGTTAGAAGCTGACTGTGACATTTTTGGAGGAGTTTCACGGGAAGAGCTGCTTAGCTGTGCAACAAAAGGATAAATATCATCCTGGATCCATGTTTACTGGTGCATATTTATTAAATAGCCTGTGAATTGGGTGGCATGTGAGATCTCAATTTGCTATGTACTTGACTATGTTCCAGTAGGCACAAAAAAACCTGTAAATGAAATGCAGAGCTTTAGGGCTGGTCACAAAAGTACCATTTTTGCCAGTTCAGTTAGGCAGAGTTTAGCTTGCTTCGACAGGATTGTCAACCCAATGGTACTTTTCTCATGCTTCCTAATACAAAAGTAATGAGTTCACAGTGGGATCTTGTCTCTGTGTTGCTACATCACACCTCCAGGTGGCTTCTAGACTTCTGCATGAGGAAATGAGATCATCCTAGAGACAAAATCTAGGTTGTTCTATTTGTCAGCAGTTACAGGAATTTGCAATGCTTTCAAACAGCATTTCTGTAAAATTTTTTGGTTTATTTTTTGCCTATGTGGCTTCCAAATAGCCCTTCATTCCTTGTCTTTTTTTGAACAGGCATCAATAATCACAACATCCTGAATCAGGTTCCATAATAGTTGTGCCTATGTTAATATTTTATTATTAGGGAATATGGTGTATCTGTGCTTGCACTGAAAGGGCATTAGCTCATTGCAGCACTTTTACTGCAGTCACACAACATGCAAGTTAGTAGCCTTTCCCTATAAAACTCTGAGGCGGCTCATACTTAAGACTGTGCATGTTGTATTCCCAGAGTTCACTGCCACAATCCTGTCAGGGATATTGGGACTCCTCTGTGATTAATAGACTGCTTGTGATTCTCTCTTCTCATATACTATAGCAGTGCAGCTTTCTAAAAGAATGAGGGTCCTGTGTTCAGAGTAGGTCTATCTTTTGTATAATCCTATTGATCACTAGGTTGCTATTTTAATCCTAAATTATGCATGTATTGAAGCAGAATGCATTAGAAATTGGCTAATCGTTTTTATTAGCCTTTACCTACACAAAACATGCTTTCAGTTGTAATAAAGCCTAAAAGCTTATTAACTTGCTTAAAGGGAAACATTTGTGTAACGCAAAGTAGTGGAACAAAAGTGCTTGTAGATATCTTAAAACTGTTGTGATAACGTTTTATGTTTTTGTTTTATTACTAGTTCTGGACTGCTAGCCTTAGGAAAGCCCTTGGACAGAGAAAGCACTGATCGCTATATTCTGATTGTTACAGCCTCGGATGGCAGACCAGATGGGGTGAGTTTCCTGTGAAATTTTAAGAAAATGGGCTGTTATGGTACGTAGTTAGGCACTTAAAGTAGTCTAATTGTAGTAGCTTTTATATGGGTCTTGATCAAATATATCTATATTCTGCAACAATTTTCCTTTATCCCCAAAAGGTTTGTGTTGATAAAGCCTGTGTATCACTGGGGTAATGTCCTTTGATCTTGAAACAAAGTGACTTTGCTGCTACTTCTGCCTTTTTGTTATTCTTCAACAAGAACCAATGCAGTCAAGGTTTTGCGTTATTCAGATATGTGCATCTTCTTACTCTTTCTTCTCCGTGCTATTAAATAACCAGTCTTTCTTCTTACCTTCTCCTAAAGATCAGTTATGTGGGCAGCTATATTATCGATTTGTACTTTATTGAGTCAAATGCATTGAACTTTTTTCAGAATTGACAAGTGAAAGCACTGTCCAGCTTCAAATTTTTTAAGCTCTCAGGAAATATCTGGAAAAATGTCCATGCCACTTCTCTTAAAAAATAAAACTTTTTTACTGAGAGGTATTTCTAAGTCTTCTATGTTTGCATTGATTAGGCATGCAGTGACCCTGCAATCAAACCAACAAACTACTCACATTTGTGTTTAGTATAACAAAATTGTGATTTTTCAATCTCAATATTAAAAAATGGAGGGCTATTTAAGGATATGTATTTATTTGTCAAGCAAAGGCAATGGAATTAGTTTTTCTAAAAGTTTCCAGCAATCCCAACACAGGGGATTTACCGCAGTTGGATTGTGCAAAGTACACAGGAATGCAGCAGTTCTGCTGTGGACTTGTGCCACAGAGGACAGGTGTCTATGTATCTGACCTTAAAATTACAGTGTATAAGGAGAGATCTACAATAATATATCCACATTATCTGGGCTATTCTAGGGGGCAGTGTTCAACTTTGAGATTGAAACAGAGAAATCTTGGACGGTTTGCTAAGGAGCAATCATGAAAGCTCTGTGATTTGGACCCTTGCTCACCCTGTCTTCGCTGCAGCAGAAGAAAATCTTATGTATTATTTGTGACATGCTTTTTCTCCTATTTTAGCTTTTTCAGCTTATAAGGTTTGCCTTCCTGCTCAGTATTTACTCAGAAAGTTTTTTTCCCAAAGTATTGACAAAGTTTTAGAGCCTTTATACAATTCTCTGGCAATACGGAGTAACTACAACAGAGCCCACACCTTTTCCATTAAAAATCTGGTTACAGTTATCCTTAGTAATTCATCTTAATGTTTGTAATTTTGTTACTTGTGAACTACTCTCCATTCTTGATAGCTATGAGTTCAATTGTTTTCATCTCTAACTTCCAGCTGTGAAATGTGGAGATTTTAATAAGAGACTTGCCTTCTGTTTCAGACTATGCTATGCTGCTGAAATACTATCTGGGGCATAGAAGGGCTACTGAAAAGATATTTCCTCTTTCTTTCGTCTAGAGTTTCATTCTCTTTGTCCTGGAACTTAACTGGACATCTGATCCGTTTTAACACTCAGAAGAGAATAGTTGCTTTTTTAATAGAAATCCAGTTAATCATGGCATGCTGCTTAACATAAAATAGTTGTGTGTGAGGTGAGATATGGTTTTTGAAGCTCAACTGTGTAAAAACCACCACAAATAAACTGTGGAGGACTTCATTAGTATCATCTCTGAATGATGCTGATGTAGGGTTGACTACCTGTTGCAGCAGAAGTCATTGATACTTAAGTCTGTGAGCAGTTCAGTAGCTAGGCTGGAGCAAGTAGCAGCCATGTTGTTGGGAAAATGGACTGTCCTTTTATTCTTCATGCATTGCCTAGCCCAGTGAAGACAGGGCTAGAGCTGTGGTAATACAAATAAGAACAGTAGCATTCTCAAAAGTAATGGGAATGATATGCAAATTTCAAGGATTTTTTTATTGGTTTTTTTTTTTTTTAGAGAAAATATCAAGAGTATCCCAGAAGGAAACCAAATAATTAGAGGCCAAAAAACTGTTGTAGCATCAATGAAAGGTATTTGTGATTTCCCAGCGCTGGCATAAAACTCATCATTTCTTAATAAACATAACAGTTCTTAATAGTACAGCAGTCACTTGACAAGCAGAAAGACGAGTGAAACAGCAGCAGGTCGCTTGACTCTTTGGTACTCAATGCTCTTGATGGATGGTGTAATGTTGTTGCTATAACAACAACAACATACACTTTAAAAAAAAAATCCACTCCCCTGCTATCTCATTATCTGCTTTCCTTCCTCAATACCACATGTTTTTTTCCTGGAGATTTGTATCTGCAGGTGTGTGTGTTAATTATTCTCACAGTGAAATGTGGTCACACTTTCTAGCTTGTGTGTGTTCTCTTTACTGCTGCTTGGTTTGGGGTCTTCATCACTGTCTCTTACTTGGCTGTAGCTGTTTTCTTCTGTTATGATACTTCTGCCAGTGGTGGGGCACCTTTCTTAAAAATGTCCAGCAGTATGGCTTACTTCACAAGCTGACTCATCTGCTCTTGAACCCTAAGCTTCTGGTGACAGTACATGAAACGAAAGGGTTAGGAGTTGTCTGGGCTTCTGCCAGTATCACAAGTGAGGCTGTATAAGTTTCTTGGCTTTTACTTTACAAACAAAGAGATGAAACGTGGCAGCTCAGCCCATTAAATCTCCATGCCTTTTCCATGCCAGGAAACAGTGGTTTTGACTAATTTGCCAGGCTTCCCTGTGCCATTGCACAATTTATTTGATTTGCAGCTCTTTGGACTTAACTCTGCTATTTGACAGGCTCCTCCTGGGTCAGGGACTCATCTAAAGTTGCTAGCTGGTAACATGGCAAACTGTTCTAAGGACATGGATGCTTGTTTCAACAAGTCAGTGAAATTTCATGGAGGACCTTTTCTTTTTAACTAGTTTATATCAGAAAGCAATGGTGTCTCTTTAGGAAAAAAAAATATTCCTGCAATTGCAGAACTACTGCACCGCAAACTAATTCACCTGCTGCTTGTCATCAAGGTTTGGTTTTTTGAACAATTCTATTAGTGCCTACAGAAAACGGGTTATCTGATTGAAGAACTTGTTTCACTTTCCCTAAAATCACAAAGTTAATTCCACAGGCAGGTGCAACTTAATTTAAATGACATTAACATATTTTAGCTAGTAACGTATTAAAAACTGATTTCTTCCCATCCAACAGTGGGCTTTTTGAAACTAGCTATTAGAGTCAAATATACTTAAAGTCAGCCTTCGTATTCTATACAGCCTGTTCTGCATTTGCTTGTTTCTTTAAAATTTGAAAGAAATTTACAGGGAAAAGACTTTATTACTGCATTTTGGGGTTTTTTTTGTTGTTGTCAGTTTTTTTAAACTAGAAATTTCCTCTTCAGTTACAACATGAAAATTTGGCATTTCTACGTTCTTGTAGTTGGGGTTTATGAACAACAGTCATAGGATCACACAATAATTCAGGTTGCATGGGATCTCAAGAGGTGATGTAGGTTGAGCCTGTTCCTCAAGCACGGTCAGCTATGGTTGTGCTGACAATTTAACTGTGGAGCAGGTTATTTAATTCATAGCCTTCAAGTATAAAGAAGCATAAAAAGCCATGTTAGTGCCCTTACAGAGCAAAAAAAAAATGTATTGATGTTTCAAACTTATCTGAGAAAGTTCAGTCTTTGTAATTTCAGCCAGTGAATTTGCTTCAGAAATTGTGAACAGTACTCAAGACATTTCAATATCAACATTTTTCAGCTAAATTTTGTTGTGAACGAAGAATTTTAGCTATTGTAACATAGGTTTCAAAGGGGCATAACTTCAGCTTATTTATTTTTAAATAATAGTGTATAAAATACTGCATTTTAGATGGAATACTTCAGATGGGAAATGTTGCTATGCTTTGAAATTGTTGAAGCTTTCAGAAAGAAATGTATCCCATGCTGCTTTAAAAGTTGTCTGTCTCAGGGTGATGACTCTTGTCTGTTCAACGTTGTTCTCATAAAACTAAGAATGTTTTTCTCCATAGAGATAAGTAAGGCTTGCTAGGCGGGTGAATCCTGTATTACAGTGTCGCATCAGCAGTCTCTGGGGTCGAAGCAAACAGGGCCAGAAAAATTCATCATCTCCCCTACCTTTAACACTGGTCCAGTTCACACACTGATTGCCATCTCCAGCACAGACAGGGTCTTCTTTGGCCCAGGGAGACATGCCAAAATGGATCTTTCTTTCCAATTCTTGTGTCTCCAGGAGTTTGGAGGTCAACACATAGGGCAGCAGGACACTTCCCACATGGGATCACACTTCTGCTTGGGGTACAGCAGCGCCAGTGCCAGCACCAGTCTCTTGGGGAGCAACGTTTCCTCTGGGTGCTTTTCCCATAATCATGGTGGTGCAAATCATAAACCCACAAGTTACTGGATTCCTGATCTTCTAGGGACTGAAACTCTTGCCCTTGTAGCTGCAACCAAGCCAGGCCAGCACTGCGTGCCCTGTCTGCTCCACTCTGCTGTAAACCCTATGGGATACTGGACTAGTACACAGTATACAATATGGTATTGACCCTCCTTTTGATCCCCAATGTTCTCTAGAGAAAACTAACTGTTCTCCATCATCATCTATGAAGTCCATTGAACACATTTTTGCATTTGAAAAGTCTGTGGTCCCACACACCTTAAATTTTTGGTGTTTTAATGGTATTTTTTTTTCCTGCTCCTTTTTCTGTGTCATTAATAAAGGATCTAAGAGACTTTTAACAGTGTTACTGTGGCACTAAGTAGTTGAGGTTTCTGTATTCTAAGACCCAAGGCTTATTTAAGTGCCTAATGTTGTGTGGTGATAGTCATGTTGACACCTTTTGACTTTTGGGGACTGCTTATTCCATCAAAATTAATAAAGAGCTACTTATGCCTTCAACAAGCAATACAGCTTTTCATTTAGTGGTGTGGCCTGGCTGACACAGTTTCATCACTTTTGCATGCCTTATAATGCTCTTGATTGTTTAAAATGCTCAACTATGCTTTCCAAATTATTGTTGCTCTGAGTTATAACCTGGAGCATTAACAGGCTTGTGGTTTTTCTCTGATCTTGGAATAACATAACTTACTACCCAGCACTGTTAACAGTATGACACAACAAACAATTAAGTATGCATTAATCGAGTAGTCATGAAAATATTTTTTATTTCCCTAGTAAAGAGACTTGGTCGTAGATGGGCAAAAGAATGACACGCAAATGAAAAAATATATCAAGCTCAAATTGTTTTCACAAATTGTGGTGCATTTGGATGGGATTTCAAGACAAGAATTCACATCTTTGCATTTCAGAGGCAGAAGTTAGAAACAAATATGCATGACTTGTTAGAAGAAAGAAAGAACCTTCTATGCTATTTATTTTTGGCTTGTGTGAACGTGTATGTGTCTGTTCATTTATATAGATAAAACAGGAAGCTCCGTTGTATTGTCTTGGTGTGTATTGTGTGATTTAAGCAGAATTCAAATGTCCAAATACAAATGTCTAGTCCTGAAAATATTCACCCAGCACTTCAGAAGTGTGTTTGTGCCCAAGTCTTGGCAAAACAGAGCAGCTCAGTGCCTAGGTTACAAAGCCATTTGTGAGTTAGTAATTAGGTATTCCTTAAAAATTGTCAGTCATCCAGGGGGTGCTCCCAGCCCTCCCAGGCAGCTACAGCCTGCCTTTTTAGTGTGGCTGAAGGAGAGCAACAACATTGATGTCCCTTCTCACAGTCGCTTTGTGGTACTCAGAAAATACTGACAGGGTTCAGATTCTTTTGTATGTCTTAGAAGACTCAACCACTAGGCTGCTAAACTACTTTGGAAGTCCAGAAGAAGCTGTTGTCCATCTGCTGTTTTGAAGTTCAGGGTATAGTCTGAGATTCGCTGGATAGGAAAGGTTAGAGGCTACCTACCACTGGGAGGGTTTCTCTGAAAGCCATGAATCCAAGATCTTGCCCGTTAATCTCGGACTGTGCCCATTTCTTTTGCAATGAACTCTTCATGAAAAAATTGGAATAATTCTAGCATTGCAGACCCCAAAACTGGTTTGGGGGCCATGTTTCCTGAGGAGACAGAAGCAAGGTACTATCAGGTGACCCTTAGAAAGACATCCAAGAGAACTGTTTTCTCAGTGGTCTGGGCTGGCCCAGAGCAGCTGGGTGCCAAATGCAGGGATAGAATTGGCATTTTTGGAGACATTTAAAGTCTTTTTTTTTGTGTGTGTGTTTTCTATATGTCATTCTGGGTACCCAGCACCGGATTCCAAATTCCACTCTGATGTCTGATGCATAAAAGGGTGACACTGTAATGTTTAACCTTTAAGTGTGGCTAAAATGTTCATGGGTTTGCACTATACTCGGTACAGGAGCTTAAATCGGTGGGGCTTAGAATTGAGAAACTCTGAAAATCATGTTCCTGGCTACAGTATGCAGAAGTATGCTTGTAGAAGGTCACGGTAGTCTCTCTGCCACAACAATGCCCTCAGAAGGGCCAACAGTTGAAAACTAGCGTTTGCTCACCTTATGATCTAGCTAAATAATTGCCACAGGCTGTAAATGAAAGTAGAATAAATACCATTGTATTCTTGATCCTAGACAAAGATGTGTCGGAGCAGGGCAACCTAATAGTCTCTCTGACCCAGGGGCCCTGAGGCACACTGGTGTGCTTTGTGTAGACACAGGTACCATGCTATATTCCTCCTTACTGTCTCGTTCTTGATTGGAGCAGACCAACA
The DNA here is from genome assembly GCF_026419915.1 of Harpia harpyja. Taxonomy (NCBI): domain Eukaryota; kingdom Metazoa; phylum Chordata; class Aves; order Accipitriformes; family Accipitridae; genus Harpia; species Harpia harpyja. The sequence continues at coordinate 7,835,826 of NC_068949.1, forward strand.
TTTCAAGAGGGTATTAATCCACTGAGCAAACCATGAGTAGCCTTATTTCAGTGCATTGTGTTTCATCATGTAAGTTAGACATGGCTATTTCAGTCATCTTAGAAGATCATTAATAACGTAGAGCATCTATCTCCCATGACACTTCAATTAATTACCTTCCTCAGAGCAAACAGGTAGCACTAAATCAAGGTAATTTAGACAAAGATTTAGTACTTGAATAACATACAGAGAATTAATTAATTACAATAATTTTTTTGTTACTCTGGCAAGTATTACCTGTATCTGCTCCATATCAGTTCCATTATCTATCAAGAATAAAGCATGCACACCTCTTTCAGTAAATAATCACTGAACAGAGATTTTGTGTACAAAAAGGCTTGTATTGAAAAAGGCTTCTACTTAACTGACCTTTTTGTAATCAGTAAAACAAGGTTGCAAAAAAAAAAAAATAGAATTAATGAAATCTGTTCATACTGTGGAACTTTAATACTGTCTTAATGTAGCACATTTATTTTGATCTGTTGGTGCAGTGGGAAGGAATAGTTCTTAAATATATGAAAAGGAACAATATAAACAGATAAATGATTTTATACCTCTTCCTCTAAAGAGCAACTCCTCAAGTTACTTTCTTTTCAACAATGCAAACTGTAACTAAAGAGAAACACTGCCCATTACTATTTTCCTGACAAGTTATGTACTTCATGTGAGAAAGCCTTAAAAATCTCAGCTGATCTGTAAATTTCAGTTTGCATGAGAAGAATTGTCCAGCTTGATTTCCTCTTTTGTGAGAGAAGGCTTTTCTCTGTGCAGCAGCTCTTTTATTAGGGTGAGATTTAGGAGACTCCCAAACTTCCAGTGTTTGTGCAACTTGTCTGCTTGCATTGCATGGATAATATTCCCCATAAAGTCTTTGATTACAAATGCTAACAAGGAAGTGGTGATTTAAGTAATCCTCATAAAGAAATAGATTGAGCACAGTTTTCAATCAAAGATTTTGGGCAGATTGTAATTCTGTTTTGAAAGACGACTTTAATTATTTTAAGGTGAGAAACAGTTCTGCACTAAGGATTATTGAAGCGTTTTGTATCCCGTAATAAATAAGCTTAAGTAGAACTATGTTAAAATAGATCTTGCAGCAGAGTTCACAATAACAGTAATGTATAGTGTAAGATTGACTATACATTATGTTATTGTGTATATTCAGTAATACCACAGTCATGACAGTAAATACCATGGTCATGAATTCTTGTTAGACTGGAAAACATAAGTTGGGCAGGCTGTTTTTCAGCCAGCACTGTACCTGCAAAGTTAGAGAGCCCAAGAGCAGAAACGCAAAGCTCCTTGCCCTGAACCCCTCTGTAGCTGAGCGTGCCTTTCAGACAGATCTTGCAGGTTAGCAGGAACCTCTGTTCTTTTATAACAGCAGTGAAGTCTCCAGTTCCAAGTAAATAGATAACCTGTGCAAGAAGGCTAGGAGAATTGCAGCTGAAGGCTCTGGCAGCCCTCGTTCCTCACCTGTCTTGAAGTTCTCGGGTTTGGTTTATTGATATAAAGACATTGGTAGACATGCCACAGCTTCATCCATTTGTGGCTAAGACACTGAATCCTGAGCTTTTAGTTTAGATGCAGACCCATTTTTCCACAGCTTTGTCTCTGCCAGGCTGCATGACACACATAGCCTACTATGGACGTTAGCCTCCAACTATGTTAGGTGATGTGTAGCACACAGTATGCTCTAAATTTGGGTGGTTTAGCCTGAGTTATATACCTTGGGATATAAGCTACCAGCTACTACTGCTGGTTCATCCCATAGAAACAGTAATGTTTCATTCCTGTGATATTGCGATCTGCTTGGACAGCAGATCAGAACTCTTTCTCTTCCACAAATGGTTGGAGCCCTGGCTGTTACATGGCTGGTGACTGGCATAACAGTTGAGACCTATCCCATCAGTCCCATGTGTTTGTCAAGGACATTTCTTGAATGTAATGATTTTCTCTTCATTTCCCGCAGAAGTTCTCATCTTCTGTATTTTCTTTCTGGATGCATGAAGTTTTAGTTTTGGGGATTTATTTTCGTGTGTTTGACAGCTTTTCTCTTTGTCTCCTCCCCAGGCTTTTTCTGATCTTTTTTCATTAGTGTAATTACTGACAAGCTCCAGCCTTGTCTTTCCCTTCAGCCTCAGTCTCTTCTCTCTCCTAAATTTCTTTGCGGTCCAGCTGGCCATTTCTTCTTTTTAACTTGGAGAGGTGTAGAGGGTCAGTAGATACCACTTTTAAAGTTCTCATGCCCTACACTGGAAGGAAACAAGGTCTGAAAATACCTGAGGCTTGCAGCCTTGCTGATAGGAACAGAACGGAAAAGAATAACATGCTTCCCCTTCCCCATGGCCCGGTGGACATTGTTTGTTGTGGTTATGCAGCTTCTGTGCATTCAAAAAGGTTAGTGAACAAGGCCATAACCCGTTGTGCATATTTACCCATCACTTTTTCTGACTTTGGCACTTCATTGTCATCCCCCACTACCAATCAATATTAGATTCCCATTAGCAACACCACTCTTCAGGCTGTCTTTCTCCTGGAGCACTGAACTTGGACAGCATGGCAATTTACCTGTTATATAGTTTATGTATATTTTATCCTGGTCCTTATCACTGCCAGTATCTTAAGATCTGAGCAGCTGTTTCCCCTGTTTGGTAAAGAATAGCTATTATTTTGGATATCGTAATTTAAGTGTAGTTTTCTTGAATTGAATATAGATAAGTCCTGATATGTAGATCAGAAGCATTATTTACAGTTTCTTTTTTGACCAAATAAGACCTTGGGCTTTGCCTCAGATCTTATTATTTGCAAACTAGTTGTATCTAGAGACGATAGCGTTTGTCTTGGAGTTTGTCTAAATTAATAAACTTGCTTGACATCAGAGCTAGGAGTGTTTCCTCTCCAAGGCACAGAATGCTCTCATCAATTCCCAACTTCAATTTAAATGGCAGGGTACAAATAAAATAAGTCACAAGTGAAATTTCCTTCAAATTTATCATCCATAACATTTATCAGGGCCTGGCATACTTAGGACAAAAGATACTTGTGGATGCGATGTAAATGTTACATTTATTGCTTAGGGAAGAATTATATATGTAAGAACTATTTTAGTGGCCCTAAGAAAGCTATAAATTGCAGCTGTTGATCTTTTGTTTGACTTATGTTTATTATAAAAGAGAAGTAAACACGGTTTTCTTCAGTAATAAATAGGAAATGCCTGATATGAGGCTCTACTACTTTTTTCCCTGCGTGAATTTCCAGTAATAGCTTCAACACTCCTTTCCAAACCATATTTGACAAATCTTTTGTAGAAATGCCTAGTTTTAAAACAGCCAAGGCAGTTTCTTACCCTTACTGTATTACCTTGGTATTTGCATGAGGAGTATCCATTCAGTTGATATACAAAACCAGTTGTGAATTAGGTGTGTCTCTCATTACTTTGGGGAACCACTCAAGTTCGTTTAAAGACTTTTAGTGGTAATTAAACATATACCAAGAGCTTTAGCAAAACAGCAGCTCTGTTTCATGAGCGAGTGCTGTTTTACTGTCTCTTTTAGGATGCTCTGCAAAACACTGCAACTTTTCATAATTCCTTAAGAAATTTGTGAAACTATTTGCTTTCATTCTGAAGTATGTAATGAACAAAATAGCATGTATACAATCAAGGGAGGAAATTAAAAGATTCTAGCTGCAACTGATTTTCTTCAAAAGTGTTTTCTTCAATCATCATCTTTCTATTCATTTTCCCCAAGCTTTGCAAGGAAAAATCTGCTTCGTGCTGCTGGTAATTCTAAGCATTGATGTAATTTTACTCTGCTATATGCAGGTCACCTTGCAGTGGTACAAGACTAGAGCCAAAGAGGACAGTAATTTTGTAGGGAGCTGGGACATAGGTTCCAGATATATGTTACAGCACTTGAAGTATGAGAACCAGTAAATAAAGAGAAATTAAATCTTTTTTTGAACCTTGAGGCTGAGATGTCCAATGCAGCTATCTTTTTTTTCCCCACTAACAAAACAAGAAAGCTGGCTTTGCAGATGTAAATGGGCACCCAGTCTGAACTTGTCTTTAAATATAATTTTTGCTGCTTTGATAGTCCAAGACAAGAATTACTCTTATAGCTCTTCATGTTCTTTATTACTGACTTAAAAATTCTGATGTGATGAGTTGTGACAAAGTTAAAAGCATCACCACCTCTCTGTCTGTGTGCTGGAGGTTTCCTTGGTGGTAGAGTTTAAGCTAGTGACACAGAAAATGAAGTGGGGATTATGTGACTGTGGGAGCAATCTCAGGCAGCAACTGCTAACTGCAGTTGAAAATGGTAATAAGAAATGGTAGGCTTCTCTAACAGTACAAGAAACTGAGCTTCATATGAAATATAGTGATCCTTTCTCAGTGTGTTTACTTTTATCCTCTCTGCAGTGCACTTTTTATCCCCAAAGCATGCATTCACTACCTGTGGTCCTTCTCGCCTGTTGACTAGTGTGCCAGATAGTTACTTGGCTGCTGTAAGAAAGGGTATGACCCACAGTCTACTTGCTTTCTTATTTTCTGTTCCAGTGACAGACTGAAAAGAGGTTATGGCTAGCCCTGGACTTAACTTCTAGGCAATGACTACTTAGTCAATGTGATTTTAGTGTTGCTGGTGACGTTTTACATTATCCACAGGACAGATGATCATGATGTTACCAATACTGCTTGCTCCATGCTGCAGTTCTGAATAAACCACTGTAATTTATTCTAGTTGTCTAATAAAGGCTATTTCAGAATAGCACGTCAGTCTTAAGCTTTGGCTTGCAGAGAGCTTAAGCAAATCTTTGGAGCCATCTAATGGGGATATAAAAATGTTGATTTTATTAAATAATCTTTGATTATAGCAGTTTCTGACATTAATGGCAGAACTGCTGCTCTATGCATCTCAAAGAAATAATGGTAGCCAACTGGCTACCATTTCTTGTAAAAGGTTGGCATTGCTCCATCAGTGGGATAACAAATATTTCCTGTATTCAGATGAAATAGCAAGATTTTTGAGTATTCCCATATTCTTTCTCAGTTTCAGCGTTTGTTGTTCCTGATTTAAAGGAAGAGAACACAGGGACATTGCTAGTAACACAGTTTGTTCTGAATGCTCCTCTTGGTGATCCATCCTGCCACTGAATTCATCTGCTTTTGATAGTTTGCTAAATTGTGACTAATAAAAAAATGAGGATTATTTGAAATGTTGGTCTTATTACAGGATCTTACTTTAGTACCCTTGGAAGTTTAGGAAGAACAGAAAATTTAATTTTATAAAATAATTTTCCTGTTTGGCATCTCAATAAAATATTATTCCTTTGCCAAAATATTGCTTTTTTAATTCATAAGTGAAAGTTTAAGTATGACTTGAAACTCAGTAACAACTGGAACACTATTCTGTGTGGCTGTGTTGGCTGGCGGGTAAGGTAGGATGCTTAAGATGAGTAGAAGTATTGCCATCAGTTTGAAAAATACTGAAAATTCTCAAATAACGGAAGAGTTGGGAAACAATTCCAAATGTCTCTTCTCTGCCTCTCTCTCTCCCTTCTTACAAAATCCCCGCAAACTTCCTTTTTTTCTTGCAAAACTAGGCCAAGTAAAAACTTTACAATGTTTCCAATTCTTGTTAGTCTGGGGGGTTAGTCTGTCCTGGAATCCCTCAGCACCAGTGTCAAGTCCTGTCCTGTGTTACAGAATAACCTATAGAATAGCTCAAGAAAGCTTTCACGGTTCACATACACAAGTCAGGCTGGTAGTTGATTTGTTGCATTTTTCAGGTAACCCCTATCAAATGATACAAAGGCATCAAAAAGATAAACGTAAAGATGTTCTTATCCAGGGAGTGCTGAGAGCAGGTTCCCAGTACCTGTCTATAATGTGAGCACAGTCTATAGAAAACTCTTTTGCTTCATCATGCTGAGATGCTCTCATTTTTGTCCTCATGGGGAGAAGCAATTCCTTATGTCCAGTCTGAACCTCTCTTGTTTCAGTTTACACAAGTTTTGTCTCCTGACACTATCTAAGTACCTAGGTGTGGTCTTCTGAGTGCTGAGCAGAGGGGATAATCTGTTCCTTGGATCTCCAGGCTGGTCCCCTGTCCATACAGCCCATGAGCTGCTGGCCCGTGTTGCTGCCAGGGCACGCAGCTGCTCCTGCTCCACTCCCTGTTTGCTGACACTCGCAGGCCTTGGCTGCAGAGCTGCTCCCAGCTAGGCAGGCCCTGGCCCAGGTCCCTGCAAGGGGCTTGTCCTTCCCAGGGGCAGGACTGGGCATTTGTCCTTGCTGAATTTCATAGGGTTCCTGTTGACCCATTTCTCAGCTGGCCCAGTCCTTCTGAATGGCAGCTCTGCCCTCCAGCATACTGTTACCTCTAGTTTGGTGTCTCCTGGAAACTTGAGAGTGTGCTTCATTACCTTCTCTACATTATCGATAAAGATGTTGAAAAGTATCTTAAAATTCATCTTAAAATCCAGGTTATATTAAGCAGAGCTCAGCATTCACTGCTGCCTCCACTGTCTCCTCTTAGGTGAAACCTGAGGCTCCTTTGATACTTCAAATGACCCCTTCTAGACTTAATCCAGTATTTCAGTAAGCTCTGTATTTCTAATAATATTATAATGACTGGGTTTCAAGAAGGCTTGAAAAGAAGAAAAGTTCCCTTTTTTGTTCAAGATGTAAAAGTATTGCTGCAGGGTCATGTTGTTAATAGCATGCTTCCAGAGCAGAGAGCTGCTTGGGTTTAGAAAAACACTGTCATTTAGAAGTGCTCATAAGAGTTCCTCATAACGTGTTGCTGTCTTTATCTAAAGTACATGAGCCCGGCCATTAACATGCACTTACGTACAAAAGTTAGACCTGTAAGTAACTCACAGCAGTGGTTTTACTTTCAGCACTTGCTTCAGAAGTTATCAGATGCAAAGCTATGTTTTGGTGGCTGTTCTGAGAGCTGCTGTGGGTTGATTGAGCATCATCAGAAGTAAACAGCCCCAGATTATCAGACACATCCCATTAAAATTCTTTTGAATGGAAAAGAAATATTTTCAAAATAAGAACTACTCACTGTCTTAAGCCAATGTTTTTTATGCTATATTTCTCTCAGTTTATTAAATCTAAGACTTTTTATTACCCTGCATTCTGTGGAATCAAGTTAGCTTCGGAAGATGGATTTACATTCAGTGCACATCATCAGAGCAAACATTCCGGAGTGTGTTTTGTGTTGACAGTGATGCATAAATTGTAAAGTACATTTTCTTTACATAAATTGAATGCAGGAATGGCAGTTTCAGAAACAATTAGCAAATAACTGAGCATAAGCAAATATAAGAAGCCAGCCTGAAAGCATCTTCTTGTTTGTTTCAAAATATTCTGTGTTCATTACTTTTTAAGTATTAAGTAGTAATTGTATGGCGCTTATTGTTGAACAGATCTGTTTTCTGCATTTGCCTCCGTACAAAAACTGTAGAAAAACTCTCACTCTGAAAAAGGTCTGTTGTGCATGGATATTATTTCTGCTACTTGTGTGTGTTTGGGATCTGCTCTTTGCTGTGCTGCTATCAAGAAGGATTGCTAAGGAAGCCTGCTAGCACAGGTAGCACCTCAGTGAATACGTGGGACACTGTGCAAATGCACCAGCTGCATTTAAAGCTGTGAAAAGAGGCAGCTGACTCCAATGCTGGTGACTGGGCCACCTGCCAAGTCTGAGGATTTGGAAGGTGAAGGAGATTGACCTGTTACAGGATCTCTCCTGCAGAGAGTAAGTTATCAGATTGAACTGGCGAGGCAGCAATGAAAGCATGACCAAATGCTATTAAGATAGTGAGTACATTAGTTGTCCTTTGCAAGTGCTTTTCCCATGTGGCAGATAGGAGCTTGCCCCTTAATAAAAATTAGACGGTATTCTGCATTTATTGTGGACAGTTACTGTGGGTACCTATGAGGATGTAAAACTGCTTGAGGTTTGTTACATGGGAGGTACTGCACCAGAAGATGGTTCAGAAAAGGCACACAAAGACGCGGGTTTATATTCAGACTCTTTTTGGTTTTTAAGGGAGGATGGTTACAGGTTTCTTTATGAAACCTGTGAGGTGCCACTTTCTAACAGGTTGGTTAGTCTTGTGCCTAAAGCAAGGGACTTTTTCAGGGGCTACATCTGCACTGTGTAATTGCTGTGACTGTAATGTCATAGAGATTTCCCCTAATGTAGCTTGATGCAAAGTAGTTCAGTATCAGAAGGCATCTAGATACTGCACAGGAAAGCTGATTTAATACGCTGTGTTTGATTTTTACGCTGCACTTCACAGTGGCAGTGGCTGCAGCATAGACATCGTTACAAATATTACTGTCACTGGGGGAACAGTACAAAACAGAGTCTGGACAGCCAGCATTAGCAATCTGCAGCAATAAGGCATCAGTGTTAAACTTCACACGTTTTTCTTTCTAGCATCTATCTCCCTTAGTGTACTTGTCTAACAGGCTGTATTTATAGAATAAGATAATTTTATTTTCTTTTCATATGAACTGAATGAAACACTGAAGGAAGCATTGATAAACTAATGACACTGTGTTATAATACCAGGTTAGCCTGCCCATCCACTGCTCCACCACAGCATCGGCATCAGTTTACACTGCTATTGGTCATGCCAGATACTAATGCGTCTTGCTCCTGGGGAAGATGCTATAGCCTCCCTGCAATGTCTGTGCCTGTGCTTCTCTGTTCTTGCGATGAAAGGCTTTCCTCGTGCATAATTTCAATCTTCCCTTACCATGGTTTTTGCCTAGTAGGGCTTCTCTTTTCTCTGGTGGATTAAGAGTACTGTTCATTCCTTCTCTTTGCAACCCGTGTCACAGACCACAGAAACTTGCGTTATTAGCCTAAGCTCTTCTGTAGTTATATTTATAGGGTATAAAACAAAGGCATGTTTTTGTTGCTCTTGCCACAATGTTTAAATTCATGAGGCTCAAATTGAGGTACTTCACCTCAATGTGAAACTGTTAAACTTGAGAAACAGAGAAGAGATGCCAATGCTTAGGCATATTCTGAAATAACTAACTGCATGAAGTAACTAGTGTTAGCTGATGTTTCTAATATGATCTTAAACTGTAACAAACCTGAAGCTACAGTTCTCAGTGGTACTTGCTGCTGTGCTGGATTTGAATTTATGGAATAAAAGTATCTCTGATAGCAAAGGTGTTAGCATTTGTTGAATTGATTTAAAATACAATAATGCATTAACTACAATAACGTATTAAATACAATAATCATAGAATCATAGAATCATTTCGGTTGGAAAAGACCTTCAAGATCATCAAGTCCAACCATTAACCATGCCCACTAAACCATGCCCTGGAGTACCCTGTCCACTTGCTTTTTGAATATCTCCAGGGATGGTGACTCAACCACTTCCCTGGGCAGCCCATTCCAATGTTTGACAACCCTCTCAGTAAAAAAATTTTTCCTAATATCTAACCTAGATCTCCCTTGCCTCAACTTGAGGCCATTTCCTCTTGTCCTATCTCCAGCCACCTGACAGAAGAGACCAACACCCACCTCACTACAACCCCCTTTCAGGTAGTTGCAGAGAGCGATAAGGTCTCCCCTCAGCCTCCTCTTTTCTAGACTGAACAGCCCCAGTTCCCTCAGCCGCTCCTCATAAGACTTGTGCTCCAGGCCCCTCACCAACTTGGTTGCCCTCCTCTGAACACGCTCCAGCAACTCAATGTCTTTCCTGTAGTGAGGGGCCCAAAACTGAACACAGTACTCGAGGTGCGGCCTCACCAGTGCCGAGTACAGGGGAACAACCACCTCCCTGCTCCTGCTGGCCACACTATTTCTGATACAGGCTAGGATGCCATTGGCCTTCTTGGCCACCTGGGCACACTGCTGGCTCATATTCAGCCGGCTGTCAACCAGCACCCCCAGGTCTTTCTCTGCCGGGCAGCTTTCCAGCCACTCTTCCCCAAGCCTGTAGCGCTGCATGGGGTTGCCGTGACCGAAGTGCAGGACCCGGCACTTGGCCTTGTTGAACTTCATACGATTGGCCTCAGCCCACCGATCCAGCCTGTCCAGATCTCTCTGTAGAGCCTTCCTACCCTCAAGCAGATCGACCCTGCCTCCCAACTTGGTGTCGTCTGCAAACTTGCTGAGGGTGCACTCAATCCCCTCATCCAATGTGGTGCTTTGTGTCTGAAACACTCAGTATATAGGACCAGTGAAAAGGGATCTGACTCAAGCTGTGAAGATCCGCAAACAAAGTATTTCACTCTCCAATTGCTTTGATTTGGATAGAAAATTTCAGTAGGAAGCACAGACATATTTTGTGGAAAATTGATGTGTGTTAAATATAGTTAATTATGCAGTTCCCACTAGGCACCTCTCTATGTTAAAGTTGATGTGCTAATGCTTAATAGCACGTCAGCATGATGTGGGTGAAGGATGATACAGACATCTCTGAGCTAAGGCCTGCTGAGCTCACCATGGAGCTGTGGTAGCATGATTGTGCCAGCTAAGAGGCTGACTAATCATTTAAGCTAATCATCACAGTAGCATATTTTGATCAGTAAAATCATTAATTTATTTCCAAATTTATAGTTCTGGCAAATTTTGATATTTCTAGCTTTTTTCCCCACTCAGAATGGAAGATCCTTAAAATACCATATAAGAAAAAAGATATGTGATGTCCTTTGTGCATCTCTAATATATTATTCACTCTCAAGCCTGTTTGGTCTTATAAGAAAGGTAAAAATAAACTCTTCAAATGAATAATGCTCCCTGTTTCACAAAAACATGTGAAAAAAAAATTGATAATCTGTTTACTTCTGATTCTGTACTGGATGGGTCTAATATATAGCAGTAAGGTTGCTGATCAGCTGTCATCTGTGAAATTGTAAAATAAAGATAATTTGTTCATAATGTTATCTTTCTCTGTAGACCTCAACTGCTACTGTTAATATAGTGGTGACGGATGTAAATGACAACGGACCAGTTTTTGATATGTTTCTACCTAAAAACCTGTCTGTACAGGAAGAGGAAGCCAATGCTTTTGTTGGTCAAGTAAGGGTAAGTTATTAACTGTGCAGAGTTAAACTGTATATTTTATTACCCAAATTATCCAGGCGATTAGGGAAGAGCACAAAATAATTGTACCTAAGGCAAACTCACATCAAAATGTCTTAGGTTTAAATGCAAACTGTCTATTGTCAGATATATTTATGTCAACAAAGTCATCAAAGAATTGATTTCCTTATTCTCTATGCTTAATAGCTGAAAAGGCTTTTTCATTTAAAAATAGCACATTAAAAAAACTGTTTTTGAAGGCACACCACTATAAAAGCTTGCTTATAACAGATTTACAGTGTTACAACATTATCACCATGTTTTTATACTCTAAGTGATTTCTTTTAAAGTGTTTTTCTAACATACTGAACAAGTGACACATATATATATATATATAAAAATTTGTCACACATACAGAAAATTTAAGGCCACTAAGGGGAAAAACAAACTGATGACTGAAATAATAGATTAACTGTCACAAAAATAGATGGTGCTTGGGGTATTGTTAATTTGAGTGATTTGAAGCTGTGTAAATTTTTATAACATATATGGGTCTTCTGGACTACCCAATGCAGATTCAGTCACTTGAAGCATACATCACTTCTTTTGGCAAAGTCAGTTTTTCCTAACATCAGGTGAAAGAAGAAAGTATGAATTATTTTTTTTCAACTAGTAGTTGAATGTAATGTTTCATTTTTTTTTTTTGATGATGGGTTAGCACAAAGGTTGGATGCAGTATGAGCTGATAGGTAAAAGATTAATTTGGAAGCACCTTTTTTTCAGGAATTTAGGTGGAAAATTTGCCTTTCTTCCCGGTAGCAACCGTATCAATAGAAAATGGGAGCTCTCTACCTACTGTATTAGCAGTACCTTCAGAAGAAATAGGATGTTTTGGGTAGCATGGGAACCATACTGGGTAGCATATAAACATACTAACCATGTTTCTTTCCAAATTTATATTATTCAGTAAGACATCCATCAGTGTTTCTTGTCCATCATCTTTCTTGTTAATTTTGTGTTCTTTTTGAGTGGACTTCGGTTGTTTTCTGGTATTTATAAATTGAAAAAATGCTTCTTTGGGATAGGTTTGTGTTTCCTTCCAATTTTGTTACTTATTCACGGAGTTTTATTTCATTCAAGCTGTATTTTAGGTTTTGTAGGCTTCTTCAGCACAGTTTCATTTGTACTTATACAGAAGTGGTTCTACATATGTCTATGCTCTGCTTGCTGTATAATCTGATATCATTAAAGGTGGGTACTGCTCTGAAGCTGTCCAAGCTCAGGTGTAATCTTCAAGGGAAATAACTTTTGTCAGCATTGATGAAGATTACAGTTTTCCTAAAGCTTAGTTTTGTTATGCTAGACTGAAATACCAGCCATGTCAAAGGCTGTTTTGAAGCCTTGGACATACAGAAATTAGGATCCCTGCAATTAAATCAGTTTCCATAAATCAGTAAGTTATAGCTTTGGTTTTTGTCATTGTGTTCATCTTATGTGGTCATTTTTCATTTTGCATCCTAAAATGTACAGACGTGATATTTCAAATCAGTACCACATACCTTTAAAATCCATTTTGTGTTTTGCTGGGTGCCCTCAAGGTGCAATAATCTTCTCAAACACTAGATTGGGTCTATTTTTAGTTTAGAGGGAACTATAAAATAAAACAAGTTATTGCAACAGAGCCTCACTATCTTATGAATTAGTATAATTTCTAAGTTGTGTTGAAATGAAAATATTTTTTGAAGCTTTGTGATAGCTTATTCCTAGTTGTAGAATGACAGAAACTGGTTATATCATTTATTGTCATGTTTATCACCAGTCCTAATTCCCAGTATCTGGATGGAAAAAGCTTTCTCTTTATAGCACGAATACTGGATGCAGTTTCTACTGTTTCATATTCACAAATGAAAATAGATAGTATAGAAGAGAGTGATCTGGGCATCTGGAATATTTTCTGTCTCCAGTGAGATTATTGAAATAAGAATGATGAACATATAGGTGTAGCTATGTTGTTTCAGGATGTTCTTTTTTAAAAACTGAAATAGCTTTTGTTGTGGTGTTATGCTTCACAGTACCTTAGAACCACAGTACGTATGGGACAGGTTTCTATGGGAATACCTTTTGTATAGAAGCTGTAATGTGGTACAAATACACAGGCCTATTTTAGATGAAAATAGCCTGGTAAAAGAAGGTAGCCCTTATGTCATGTGTTTTCACTACCAAGAATTAAGCCACTGACTGGCAAGCCTGCTTTTCAGAATGTGTTTTACTATATTCATTTCAAACAGAAACCTGAGTAAGCAGTGATATAGGTGATTGAAAAAAATAAACAAACAGGTTTTGTGGTGTCCCTTTCTCTTTTGAATGTTGGCTTCCCATTTTGTGTGGGGAAAAAATACAGCAAGAGATTTTTATCTTAAGACCCAAGAAGATATGGGCCCTGCTGCTCACTGACGCAGGGAACATAGTGACGAAGGATATGGAAAAGGTACTCAACTGCTTTGATGCCTCAGGTTTTTTTACTGGTAAGGTTTGGCATCAGGATCATCAGCTGCCTGAGCCCAGTGCCAGTCTGGGGGAAGAAAGCACTACCCACAGTAGAAGATGATAAAGTTATGGCCTGCTTAAGGAAATAAGACACAAGTAATGACCTGGATGCTGAAGGATTGATCAAACAACCTCCAGAGGTGCCTCCCAATCAAATCTGTTTTGTTTCTAACCAGCTTACTATTTGAATGTATTTTATAGTGAAATCCATTATTTTACTCATGCAAGATCCACCAACATCAATTATTATATGGTTTTATTATTAGCAGCGGCTACTATTATTGTTATTTATGTTTTAATTTTTTTTTATAATTGCCAGTTGACATGATAGTAATGCTGGTAGTCTGGGGATATATTCTGTGATGTCAATAAGTAGAAAGGTAAAGCTGTAACAAATTTATTAGTACCTATATTAAAGTGTTAGAAATAGCCCGGATAACATGCGAACAGCTACTGAAATGTTTTTCCTATTCTTGACTTTCTACATGGGCTTTCTCTTTCTTTCATCTCCTGAGACTGCAAAACTTCATGTCTCTTGTCTGCTCATCTATTCTAAACAAGTGACGAGTCACATTCATACCCTCCTTTTGTTCCCTCTCCCCTAATACAGGTAAGGTTTTAAGCAATTTGGGATATAAAGCAATTAGGTCAAACACTCCCATGAATAACTCCTGCCACAGACAAGAGATTTCTGTGCTCTACTTTGTTTTGAGTGGGAAAGTTGGACTTAAACAGGGATTCCCATAAGGGCTTAGGTAACGCTTGGGAATTTGTTTCCCAAGGAGACATAGAACAAGGGCAACGAAAGATTTTCTGTCGAGGAGGGGAGGGCTTATTCCGGGCAGGGAGGCAGTTTTCACACTCTGAAGTGCTCTCACTCTCCGCCACTCTTGATGGCTCTTTGTCTGCCAGCTGGAGTTCCTGAAGGCACTGGCAAATGAGTGCTGCCTGTGGGGATTTGAGGAGCATACTGAAGATTAAAAGAACAAAAGCTAGAAAGGATAAGGCTGGAAGTGTAGCGGATGTATTTCAAATCCCTTTTATTTTACACAGTGTTGTCTAAATTGGGACAGTCGGAGGTGTATTAGATTCCCTGCTGCTCTTTCATGTCTGATCATGGGGATCGCCCAGCAAGACAGGAGGAGAATTACTGCATGAAGTTCTCTACAAAGGACCAACAGGAAACAAAAAGCTTCAAATGGGAAACTTGAAAATGAAATTCAGGCACCCTATTCTCTATTGCAGTCTATAACAGCTGAGGTCCTGCTGAAGACAGGGCATCTGAATGATTTGCATTGTACAGTGTACTATTTATCAATACCAGGTGCATAGGAGGTAAAAAAGTGGAATGAAATTTAGGTGGGGATCAATATATCAACTGGAAAATCTGCGAACAGGTTTGCATTCTTGTTCAGCGAAAGACTGTCCCAAGTAGTTTGTTACAGACTTTAAAAATGCAGTCTGTGGCTAAATAAGAAGCTGTTGACCTGATGGGGCCCAGGAGAGGAAACAAATCACTTGACTGAAGTTTTTATTCATCTGTGTTTTATATTTGCCCACATTCTTTCACACACATCCATAATTTGTTTATTGTGGGCATATTTTTGTGCCACTGATCAGCACTGTTTGAAATCTCCAACATGAACATGTTGGTATCAAGGGGAGATAGTGACATGAAAGGAAATGAGAAGGAAAAGATGGATAAAGAATTACATGGTAGTGGACAAACCAACCCCTAATCAGATGCTCAAGTATCACTGGACCTTAGATCTCCCGTAAAATGGAGACAGTATAAGTAAGCTCTAATAATGAAAGTGGTTTGCAAACAGTGTGTGTAATACCTCTGTCATCTGCTGCTTTTTATAAATGAGAAAAGAAATGCTTAAAGAAAGTAAGTTGCTCTTTAGGATGGCGCCGTTCTACCTATTGGAAAAGAGAGCTTTGGAGGACTTTCTTTGATTGTACTATACAATGGAAGTATTTTGTTTCTCTGTTTACATAATAAATGTGAATTCATACCTGTGGTATATATCCAATAGCATCTGTCCACTACAGAACAAAGCAAGGCAAAACTGTAAGACAAGTGAGATAGAGACAGCCTATATGGTACTAGTCTATTGATTCTAGACATTTTCTTTCAATGGTATAGAAGTATTTTAAATGTGTTGTGTAAAGAAGCAAACTGTCACTTTTGAATGCTAATGAAATGTAATTATGGTGCTGATTTCATAACAGGGCTTTCTGTCTGTGAATATCAGTGAATTCTTACAAGCTTCTATTTGTATTTAAATTCATAAGGTGGTAAACCCTGCAAGTCTCATGATTTAAAGCCCAGTTTAAATTTCACAGCTGTTGGTAAGGCTTGTTGTGTTGGACTAAATGACCTCTGGAGATCCCTTACAACTACATGATTCTGTGTTTCCGTATACAGGAAAACCACTACAAATGCTGATGAGGTATTCCATTACAAGATCTTGTTATAAAAAGTCTAGAAAGGAATCTTGCTTTACCTAAATCACCATTGTCGTGTTTTCTGCATGAAGGCTCATAGAACAGGGTATGATTTCCCACAACCTACACTATAGATTACACCTTACCTGTATTAAAAATACCAGCTTCTGAAATGAAATTCTCAGGTCCCCTCTACCTTTAGACAAATTGTAGGAAAATTAGAGGTGGAGGAAAAAGAACAAGACCAGAAAAAGAGGAGATTTATTGGCAGGAGAGGACTGTCTATGAGGGAAAGGAATTAAGCCTTTGAGGAAGAGTGAAATCACAGCCTCTGAAGTAAATCTCAAATACCCAGAGTGAGTCCCTGACTATTGCTCACTGCATAATACAATACCTAGCAACGCCTTTCAAATTCATCTAATGTATGTAAAAACAATACAAGCAGCTAGGATTTTAAAGTCAGAATCCATAAAAAATTTATCAGAATCTAAAATTGGAGAATGATAACATGGCAGATTGACCACAACCAGAGAAAATTCAGGCTCTTGTGTTTGGTTGCAATATGTGCATCTGTATCACTAATATATCTGTTACTGTTTAGTGGTATGACTGCCACTCTGTGTGTGTAGGAATGAGGTGCGGCTTTCCAGTGCAAAATAGCTCTTAAACTGTTATTCTTGGGCTTCTGTTTGTGCTCATTTCTGTAACTTCTGTGTAGTTTCTTATAAGTGATTGGATCATCGCAAGGTCATTTTGAGAGACCTTTGTGGTATCATTTCCTTGCAAACTTATTAAGTTGTCTATGTGGTAGGTTAGAGAGACCTTTAGTAAGGCTTTCAGCACTGTCTCCCTTAAGATCCTCATAGAGATGCTGGTGACATAAAGACTTTCATAGTTTCATGTAAGACAAGATGTGCGGAGGGGAGAGTATTTCCAATAGGGCATGAATGTGCTCAAGTCCTATTGCAAGTGCTTTTATTCTTGCTTCTTGCCCAGCCCATTTCAATTTTGTCAGCCCCTAGTACCTGATCAGGGTGGAAGAATTGTAGCGTCTCTGAATCACTGCTTCCACAGAGTCTGCCTTTAATTTTTTCCATGTGCATGATAGGGCAGGCTCATGTCAGCTTGGTTGAATGCTGCTTTTAAAGTTGTGTGCAGAAGAGGTGCTGAGATTTGCTTTTGATTTAAGGTAAATGGTACGCTCCTTGCTTTCCTCAACGTGAGAAGTCTTGGGGAATATCTTCTTTCGACCTGGAAGGGGGCACATGCAAGAAGGATGAGATGCGGAAGATGTTAACTTCTATGAATAGCTTTCACTATATATTTTAACTTAATTTTATCCTTCTTACGCCTTGTAGTCTCTCAGATTTTATCATTCTCTGTCACAATAATTATTAAAGGCTGCATCTTTGCTTAGACGGTGAGAAGAAATGAAATGACAGCCATTGCTGAAGTTGATGTCATCATCCCATGTGCTTCTAGTTGAATTTTCACCTGTTTGTTAACAAGCAAATTCCTTTAGCCTCTTAAAACAAGATAGATGTTTCAAGTCCAAACCTGTGGCATTAGAAGAAATAGATGCAGTCATAGATTTGTGCGCTTATTTTTTCCATCTTAGACCAGCAGTGCTAGGTAGAATTAGCTTCTTTCAGCTGATGCCCTAAAGGGTTGTATAATTCCTGGAGAGTATTTCGCAGCACATGGCTGCAGCCACACTCCCCCTGCTTTACAGCGGTTCCTTGAACTTATGTGAGCTTCAGACACAGATCAAATAGGTTTAAAAAGCTCCTTGCCACCCATAACATGTGGTAAATGGGGTGACTTTTTAAACTAAATGATTTTCAAAAGCTGTGCTTTTGTCTTTACTGTTTCCGATATTATATTTGTGCATTAATGTACATCTTTGTCTTCAGAGTAATAACATCTGTTCTTTAATGCAGTGGAAATTTTGATACTTGTTATCAGAGAAGCATTTCAACCATTTTCACAGTCACGGCAGTTGATTGTTGAGAGTCCAGGGATTTTTGTATGAAAGGAATTCTTATTTTTGTCTGCCTGACACCTTGCATCCCAGTGTGTTTTTAAGCCCTTTTATCTATTTCAGCCTGATGCCATACTAAATCTTCTGAATCACTGGTTTCATGTCTCTAATACATGCCCATTTAGTATTTTGATGGCTGATTCTGTCTGTTTATATTTGGTTGTTCAGATTTCTGTCACTGGGATAAGAAATTATGGTTGTCCTGAGCTTACAAATTAGAATGGTTTATATTGGGCCTGCTAACTTTTGACTGCAGTCTCTCATTATAGACGTTCTGTGATTTGAACCATTGTCTAGATGAGTGATTCCTTTTTGAAGACTGCCTGGTAGAAGAAGTTGGGGAGTTTTCTTGTGATAGATGTCAGGTGTCTTTTTTCTAATATTCATACCTTGTGGCCTTCGTATCTGTAATTGATATAAGAAAACTAATTTCCTTTAAGTATTCTTCTGTGAACGAGAGAAGACAACAGAATGCAACCGAGAGCGTTTTAAGAGTCCGACTGGTGCGATAAGTAGTTTCAAATCCAAATGTTGGCTGTTACGTTCCAGCTCGGATTCTAATTCTAATATTCTCTAATTAGGTAGGCTTATGAGGAGAGCCAACAGTCTAGAGAAATGACAAAAATAACTTTAAAATGGATTAACGTATCAGAGAAATGTTTGGGAGCCCAGCTAAATGTGGAGATTTTAAACAATACATTTCATCTGTGATTTAGAAAGCTTTGAGTTTTATTTTTGCTAGTATGTATATTCATTGGTTTAATCTCTGAATTCCTTGATCATATCATTGCCAAAGAACATACTCATCATAAAAGCAAAATTTCTAATCATCTTTCAAGTAAAAACAGGCAGTGCAAGTCTCTAAATTTAGGATTTGGTTGCGTGCCAGACTGAAGAAATCTTGTCTATTTTTAAGTGTTACAATGAGATTAACTTTAGAGGGAGGTTCACCAGGCCATTAAATCATGTTTTTGCAGCCATGAGCTCTCTGATTTTCATTTATTTTAATTTATATTTGCTTGTAGCGTTTAACTGTTCTTACTGTATAGTTTTATTTAGAGTCACATTTAATGGGTTTCTGAACTAACCCTCCAGATTGCACTGGAATTAGCATTGACTATGAAAGTAATTATCAAAGGTTTTTCGTATCTTGTATAATGGCTAAAATATGTTGGTATTTGAAAATTTACCATGTGTTAACTTTACCCTAACAAATTAGGTAATTTGTTATGTATAACAAGTATAGTTATGAGAAAAATGATAAGCTGTTATGACTTGGTAGTTCAATAAGATACTTTTTCTTTTGAAAAGTTCCTGGAGGATATACACAAAACCTGTGGTGTTTTTCAAAAGCATGTGTGTGTAAGGCATTATTTTGTTCTCTTAAAGAAGTAGGAGTTGCCTTGAAATTTCAAGATAGCCAAAATTTGAGGGTGCTGCCTCTGAGTTTCATTTTTGCCTCTCCAATTTTTTTAGACCCGCTACACCCAATTGGACTGCCCCAGCCAGTGATAGATCACTGAATTTTCTCCCTGATATTATGATGTCCAATTTTATTTTATATTCTTTGTCATCTTTCTTCATCAAGTCATTTTGTGCAGGCCAATAATTCAGAACATTTAAGATTTATCACACATTGTAACTAAGCCTCTGTCTCTTCTTGTAGTGTAACGTTAAGTTTTGTGACGTGTCAGAAATTATATAGTAGAATCAAGTAAGTTACAAAGCCTTGTGTATACTTTTGGTTGCGCATGAACACAGAATAAAAGCATTATATCATTTCTTATCTGAAACTTGTACAAAACCTGCAGTCCTCTAATCCTGCAAGTCTGTAAAATATTTTTTTTTCTTTATATGAATAATGTAATTTAAATGTCAGTTTTATAGGAAGCTCTGCAGAAATGAACTCTTGCAGGTTTGAGGGCTGCAAGGGAGTATTGCAACTATCTGTAATGGGCATACAGCGATGCCATGTATGTTTAGGAGCGTGATTTATTAATCTAACTGCATGAAATGAGAAAAGTCTGTGAGAAACTGCTGACGATACTGGGAGGACAAAAGTATTTCCTTATTTCCTTAGTTCCTTTGATGTTATTTTGAGTCCAGCTGACAGAAATCTTTGAAAATTGCTGGTACCTTCTAATCTTTTCCTTTGCTTAGAGCATGTAATGAATGAAATAGGGAAATGAAAGACTGTGTAGAAGCAGGCAAAAATAAATGAAAGAGAGGAAAAGCCTTTCTGAAATTTAGGGAAGAAGGAAAATTCCAAACTTTTATGGATGACTGATTATCTCACCTTAAAATATTTTTGAATAAACACCAAGATGTCAGAAACTTTTCTAATATCTGTGGCTTCTTACGGCATCTGGGAGATGTTAATTTTGTCCTATGAGCACAAACAGTTATCTCTCTGAAAAACAAGTACAAAATCCAATTTAGCACTCCCACCCACACTTCATTTGCTATTTGATACAATTGAAGGGCTTGGGAATCTTTTAAACCCATAATAATAAAAAATTCAACCCATAATAATATGCCCATTAAACCCTTAATAATAATAAAAAAAATCATGTTATCATCCATGAAAACAATAACCGAACTCCCACCAACGGCATCCTTTGTATCCTCCCGCACAATTTCCATCCCTCCCTCGAGCTGTGGTGTTTGCTGGAATACTGGAGAGGCTGTTGGAGATCAGGAGTTTCTGTTGGGGTGGGTAGGGATCATGGGGAACTTCTGTCCCTAAAGATGACCTGAAGGAAAATTTAATCTGGAGGAAGTTGGGTTGGTGGCAAAGTGGTCCCTAAGAAGTGTTTCAACTTGCAGCTTTAATGAGGGGATACCTGTCATGTTTGCCTCTGCTTTACAGACAAGTATGAATAACAACACACTGCCTTATTTTGTTGTTTTCCAGCTCCAGCAGTCCGAGCATAAATCTTCAATTAACCTGCTTAAATCCTGTTACCCACTGTTAGCAAGAGTTGTGGGTATTAGTAGGAGGTTTCTTTTGAAAAGAATGATAATGATATAATTAATATTGTTGACATTTAAGCACTTGTCATTATATTTCAGAGTTAATGATCCTTCAAGAGATATTTTGGTAATTCAGATCTCCCAGAATTGTGCTTTGAAGCTGCTTGAGACGGAGGAAGATAATTTGTTACTCTGGAACACTGTTGGTTTATATTGATGAGGGTTTCTTGGTAATGTTGAAGCATAGTTGGTAATGCAAATTGAAACTTACCACAACATATAGAGGCTATCACCTTGTAGATTATGGTATCTCCAGTAAATGTGGGATGTGTTTTCCGGGAAATAAAGTAATAATTCATTTATGTTCCTAGGTTTCCAGGTTTGTTTTATCATGCAGTACTTTATAAGTTAGCCCCGTGAGAGACGGAAATGACAGTAGTCAGGTAGATCTGAGAAGTTACTAGAATAACAGCAGTAGATACTAGAGTCTCTTCAGGGGAACATGCTTTTCCTAATTCTGAATAAACATAGTGAGATGGGAGAGGTAGAAACGTGCATCTCATCTTTCTGCATCTCTTGCAGTGTTGCCAAGAGGAGCCAGTCAGCAAGGGATTGTTTTGTTTCTTTTTTTAAGTCTAATTTATACTCCTGCAGATGCTCTTAGTTTAAAGAAAATAAATTACCTTAGACCTATGTAAAGCAGGCTCCTCTATCCTGACAAAATCCCCTTTGGTTAGGCTGCATTGACTTAAGTGAATTTATGAGCTCTTCAGTTGTGTAACACTGGTGTAGTAAATTTGCCTGTGAGGCTGCTTGAACCAGTTTCAATAAGAACAAAGGAAAACCTCTGAGCATGCAGAGGGATGGTTCCGAATTTTTCTTTTACCCAGAACAGCAAAATCAGCTTAGTTTCCTATCCAAATTTACCAAGCGTGTTGCATGTGATTGCAAGTGATCAAACACCAGAATGTGTTGGCAGATCTTGGGAGTAATAGAACCACAGAATCATAGAATGGTTTGGGTTGGAAGGGACCTTAAAGATCATCTAGTTCCAACCTCCCTGCCATGGGCAGGGACACCTTCCACTAGACCAGGTTGCTCAAAGCCCCATCCAACCTGGCCTCGAACACTTCCAGGGATGGGGCATCCACAACCTCTCTGGGCAACCTGTTCCAGTGCCTCACTACCCTCACAATAAAGAATTTCTTCCTAATATCTAATCTAAATCTACCCCCTTTCAGTTTAAAGCCATTACCCTGTGTCCCATCACTACATGCCCTTGTAAAAAGTCCTTCCCCATCTTTCCTGTAGGCCCCCTTTAGGTACTGGAAGGCTGCTATAAGGTCTCCCCAGAGCCTTCTCTTCTCCAGGCTGAACAACCTCAACTCTCTCAGCCTGTCCTCATAGGGGAAGTGCTCCAGCCTCCTGATCATATTCCTCTAGACCTGCATGAGCAGGTCCATGTCTGTCATGCCCAGAGCTGAATGCAGTACTCCAAGTGGGGTCTTATGAGAGCAGAGCAGAGGGGCAGAATCGCTCCTCTTGACCTGCTAGCCACACTTCTTTTGGTGCAGCCCAGAATGTGATTGGCTTTCTGGGCTGAGAATACACATTGCTGGCTCATGCTCAGTTTTTCATCCACTAATACCCCCAAGTCCTTCTCCGCAGGGCTGCTCTCAATCCGCTCATCACCCAGCCTGTATTTGTGCTTGGGATTGCCCTGACCCATGTGCAGGACCTTGCACTTGGCCTTGTACTTCATGACATTTGCACGGGCCCACCTCTCAAGCCTGTCAAGGTCCCTCTGGATAGCATCCCTTCCATCCACCATGTCGACTGCACCCACAGCTTGGTGTCCTTGGAAAACTTGCTGAGGGTGCATTCAATCCCACTGTCCATGTCGCTGACAAAAATGTTAAACAGCACTGGTCCCAGCACCAACCCCTGAGGAATGCCACTCATCACTGGTCTCCAGCTGAACGTGGAGCCATTGACTGCAACTTTTTGAGTGTGACCATCCAGCGAATTCCTTATCCACCGAGTGGTCCATCTGTCAAATCCATGTCTCTCCAACTTAGAGGTAAGGATGTTGTGTGCGGCAGTTTCAAACGCTTGACACAAAAGTCCTTGCACAAGTCCAGGTAGATGACATCAGTTGCTCTTCCGTCATCTACCCATGCTGTAACCCTGTCGTAGAAGGCCACCAAATTTGTCAGGTGTGATTTGCCCTTAGTGCAGCCATGTTGGCTGTCACCAATCGCCTCCTTATTTTCAATGTGCCGTAGCACAGTTTCCAGGAGGATCTGCTCTGTGATCTTGCCAGGCACAGAGGTGAGACTGACTGGCCTGTAGTTTCCCAGCTCTTCCTTTTTTACCCTTTTTAAAAATGGGGGTTATGTTTCCCCTTTTCCAGTCAGTGGGAACTTCCCCTGACTACCACGACTTCTCAAATATGATGGATAGTGTCTTAGCCACTTCATCCACCAGTTCCCTCAGGACCCATGGATGAATCTCATCAGGGCCCGTGGACTTGTGCACCTTCAGGTTCCTTAGATGGTCTCGAACCCGATCTTCTCCTATAGTGGGCAGTTCTTCATTCTCCCAGTCCCTGCCTTTGCCTTCTGCGACTTGGGCTGTGTGGCTGGTGTGCATGCCGGTGAAGACTGAGGCAAAAATGTTGTTGAGTACCTCAGCCTTCTCCGTGTCCCAGGTAACCAGGTCTCATGTTTCTTTCTGGAGAGGGCCCACATTTTCCCTAGTCTTCCTTTTATCACTGACACACCTATAGAAGCTTTTCTTGTTCCCCTTGATGTCCCTGGCCAGATTTAATTCTATCAGGGCTTTGGCTTTCCTAACCTGATCTCTGGCTGCTCAGACAATTTCTCTGTATTCCCCCCAGGCTACCTGTCTTTGCTTCCACCCTCTGTAGGCTTCCTTTTTGTGTTTGAGTTTGTCTAAGAGCTCCTTGTTCATCCATGCAGGCCTCCTGGTGTTTTTGCCTCTTCTTTGTTGGGATACATCGCTCCTGAGCTTGGAGGAGGTGATCCTTGAATATTAACCAGCTTTTTTAATATGGTGGGTGGGAACTCAGGTGTTGCAGTAGTGCTTGTGTGATGGCTGAGAGTGCCTTGGGCTCCTTCACTCTCTCACTTGTTAGTCGGGTCTGACTCTACAGGCACTTGAAGGGATACTTTCCTTCCCTTTGATGACTGTAGGGATGAGGGGAAGGAGGACTTGAGTTAGGGCTGGATGCAACAAAAAAATCTTCTAGCAGGTAAACAAGACAGAAATGCGTAGGTTCTTACTTCAGTTGTCTGTTCTTGACATCTGGCTGTGGCAGGGGAAGAGTGAGTGATCATCTTTGGAAATGTGGATTATCACTTGTGCTTCCCTCAACTTTGACAGCTTTGGCTTATTGTAGAGGGGAAAAATGCATTCTGCACATATACCACACAAACATGCAAGATTAAATGTGTAGGGATTTGAAGCTAGGGTGAGACTGAGACTGCACTATGAGAAACAGAAAGAAATCTGGCCAATTTTGTGCTCAATGTTTGCCTTGATCTTTTTTACTCCTAATGGACCTTACTTAGTAGAAGAAATTATTAAGAATGTTGGTGTACCCCAGAGAAAAATAATATCTGTGATTTGTATTTCATTGTTATAGCTGAAAACAGATAAGGGAGCTAGTTGCTGGAGAGACCCCAGTACTGACATCCTTTCATACCTCCTAGCAGACAGATTTGGGGGAGCAATTGGAGAAGGCACTGACTAGAAAAGTCAGGAGCAGATGGCAGAGTCAGAACATCAGGGAGAGGTTCTTGATCTCAATTTATAGTGTGCTTTGGCTCAGCTTGCGGAGCTTAGTCCTTTAAACAGGTAGTCCGTGTCTATTTCTGGAACGGCTGACGTGGCCAGTTTTGCCCATGAAGCCTGGATTCATACCTGCAATGTCTCTGTGTAGAAGCTCAGGCAGAGCCTGGAATGTCACAATCCCAGGACCACCAAACTTGGTCTGAACTGAAACAAGCCTGAGGCTTGCTCTGATCCAGGATTGCCCTGGGTTGACTGGCTGGCTGAGGGTGTATGGCTCAGAGATTAGTTGGGGAGCAGATAACCTCCAGGGAACAAAACAAAGGGATGCAGTGAGAGGACATGTACACCCTACACTGCTCACATCTCCTCCTTTGAGTGCTCGTCTGGTTATGCAGGTGGTGTACCTCCATGTGGCTCTTGTGGTTGGATATTTTTTCATCCTTACTCCTATCCAAAGGATGGTCATATGCAAGTCTTCCCCTCCACGTATTATCGTGTGGTAGAGTGACAGGAGCAGTGTGTGCAGCTCCGTCTCTTGGATCCTCTCAGCCATTGGTGCTGGATGAAATTCTCACTGCCTCCAGTGTTTGAGATGCAATGACACTATTATTCCATTTGGGGATCTTTTCCATTACTTTTGAAATTTCCCTCTTTTTGCTGGTTCCCTGTTCTTGTTCGTTGGGGTTTTTTTTCCTCAATTTCTATGGTGTCTGTGGCCTTTGAGAGCTGTGTTGCCTACAGCAATCGCACCTGCTGTTTGTGCTGCCTCTCCAAAGCCCACATTTCTTCTATGAGCAATATCTGAAAGGCTGTGAAGAGATTTCTGCCTGTAAATAGATCTGTAGCTCCTTTTAAGATCTGCTGTCATCTGGTGGCCCTTTACTGACTAAAGCTTCAAGACTCTTACCATACTTTTTATGTGCAAATTGGTGAAGATGAGTTGTGGTTGAAAGCCTTGCATGACGCACTGGGTGTAGGAATGTGCTCTCGCCTCTTTTTAGTTCTGCCATAGTCACCTTGGCTTTGTATTTGGGGCTTTCCCTGGGACTCAGGCAATACAGAAATGAAATGTTTTCTTGCTTCTCTCCACCTCTGGTAACTGTATACCCAGGTAATTCAGCTCAGCATTAGTAATGAGCAAATCGTATTAAATTTATTGGGATGTTGCTGGTTTCTGTTTTAAGCGTAGTGATAAGTACAAGCAGGGCTGATTTTGGAAGCAGGACTTTCTGAAAGCCTGGCTCCTCATTGTGCAGACCTCCTCCTCCCTTACCTTCCACTCAAGGCTTGTAATACATGTATGTGAGCTCGTACCTGTCGGTGACAGAGCGTGGGGATGAAACTGGAATGACTTGAAGTCATCCATTTTGATACAATGCAATAGCTGCAAACAGGAACAGACAGTAACCATGCCACCAGCAAGTCCTTCGAGGACTTCTTCATGGAGCTGCTGCCCACAGGCTCCGAGAGACTCTGTGAAATGATTTCCACGTGGAAAGAGTTAATTTTGTATACCCTTGAGATAGGGTTCTCTTAGAAAATGGATTAAACTCTTTTTCTTTCATATCCATAAAGAGTACATTATCTCTTTTCAGGTTTATAGTGATAAAATGTTAATTAATTGAGATCTTAAACTGTAAAAGTGATCTAATTTGGTAAAATAATAGCATTTTCTTAAAGCATTTTTCCCAATAAAATCTGTTTTGATTCTTTAAAACACGCACTTCAATTTTAAACACATATACACGTGTACAGGGTGCCCGTGCCCAGGGCTGGCAGCGAAGCTGAGGGGTCTCTGTCAGAGAGAGGGGAGGTCAGACACAGCTGGTTCCAGCTGGCTCCAGTGGCCCCACAGGGCACACAGCTCAGCCCGTCATCAACTCCGGTGGTGTCTTTGGGAAACAGAATTAAGAAAGGGCAAAACTCGCGGCGCTAAGGAGTGAGGAACAGCCCTGCAAGCACTGAGGAGGAAGAGGAGCTTGTGGTGCCAGAGCAGACTCCCCTGCAGCCTGTGGGGAGACCATGGTGGGGCAGGAAAAGGTGTGGGGACAGGGAAAGGCTGTTATGGGATATAACATATTTACTACATCATGCTCTGCTGTGCGATAGGGGAGTCTGGGCAGGAGGAGGCAGCCCCTGACATGGGCTTGGCAGCCACCACATAGGACATTCTGGCTTTTCCAAGTCTCTCGGAGTCACAAAGCCGCCTGTAAGTAGGTTGGACAGTACCTGTACAACTTGTTGTAACTCCTCAGCTTTGCCCTTCTCCTTAGTGGCTGTGCTTCTGCATGGTGTTCATCAAAGATGAGTAACATGAAGTGCTGCCCGAGCAATGGGATGGCGGCTTTGTAAATAAACAGTAGTTGTCTCTGGTGTAACACCACAGATAGAGCAGGAAGCTTGGAGAAAAGCTGATTTTTTTTTTCATCTACTAGATAACAGAGAATCCATATGGTAGAAATTTTAGTGGATGAAGTGCAACCAACTTCTGTTTGAGGGTTCAGTCAGAGCATCCTTCTGAAATTTGAATTTGCCCCATGCCGTGGAAGCACAGGACTAAGATATGTAAAAATGCACAGAGCTAATGCTTGTCTTCATGGGTCTTTGGGTAACTTCTCACTGGTGTTATGGTGGTACTATAACAATTAGTTTAATTGGATTTAATAACAATGATTTGCCTGCTACTCTGCGTGGAAACAAATCAGTCCCGCAGAATGTGGAAAAGATGTCTATGCCCAAGGATGTACACAAATGAGTTTACAACATACATAGTCATAGGAACCAAATGGCAAAGCCTGCCATGTATTTGAAAGTAATTTTAGTTTACTTTCCTAAAAAATCAGTTTGTCTATGCAAAAACATACTTCCAAATTGATCTTAAATAAAAATGTTACCTGGTTTATTCTCATAGTTTCCAATGGTAGTAGTATTTCAGATTACTTTTGGAGATTTTTGTGGGGTTTTGTTTTTTTTTTAACCCCAGCTGTTTAGTATCAATTTAATTGCTATAATATGGCTTTAGTTTAAATTAGAGGCTAAGTATGAGGACTGACCTTATGTATGTGTTGGAGATTAAGTCTTAAGAAAGTGAATAGTGCTGTTAGTGTCTTATCCAGAAGCTCTTCAACTTACTCTGCATTTCCTATGCTTTGCTTTGCTTTGCTTTCAGTGGGGCTAAGTGTCTGTTACTGTATACTTCAAGCTTTTCTCCTTGACTAGTTTTCTGGTGATTTTCCAGTATGTAATCTAGGAGGTCTTTCTGCCCCAAACCAGTTATTCCTGCGGAAGAAAGAGAATTGATTGTAAACTAAGAAAATCAACCATATGTTGAAAGATGTTGATTAAAAGGATGTGTTATCTGTAGACTGGTCATTATGAAGTTGTAGCCATTACTGCTTAGTGCATTGATGTAGTGCAGGGGGAAAGCACAGTGAAATTTTTCTTATTAGCAATTTTAATTAACTCTTAATTGATTTCTAGGAAGATAAATGGTTTCATTACAAAGTCTTACAATGAATACCTTCACTGGAATTAAATGTTCATGGAAACTTCTTGACAATTGTTCTGATAACAAAACATGAAAATCTCTTATGATCTTCCCAGATGTCTGTAGCCTCATTTATAAAGTCAAATAAATGAAAACACCTTGCTCACAGAATGCCCTTTGTTTAATTTACATAACATTATTCATCATTCCATAATTTAATTAAGAGGAGGAAAAATAAAAGGTCAACATTCAGACTATGTTGAGGGCCTGCTAGCTCTAGGGAAAACATTAATTTTGTCCATCCCTATAAGGGCAGTCTTGTAATAGCAAGAATTATTTGGCTGATAATGAAATTTGAGACTTAGTTCAGTATGTGAGAACAAAGATATCAACTGAACAAAATCTAAACAGTGTTCTATTGCAATCATCTGCCTCTTCTGAGTGTAGAAGAATAAGGATGAGATGTGATAATGTTTGGTTTTGAAGGACATGATAAACAAACTGTAGAAAGTTAAGTAGTTCTTCAGAGAGCAACAATTAAAATATCATTAAATGTGACAAAAACGTTAAGTGAAATGAAAATTTCTAATGTGTCTATTCCAGCTATCTGCTGATTGCATCCATCTTTCATCTAAGCATGTGCTCCATAATGATTTGAGCAGCAATGAAACACCTACATCAAACAATGTAAAATAAAAATTCCCCTCAGACACCACCTAATGCTGAAGATACTTCAGCATTAGAAGTATCTGAGGGCTTGACTTTAAAAGCATCTAGTTTGTCTTCTGCTTATGTGCATAGTTGTCCAAGGCTGAGCAACAAAATGTGTATTTTCTCCTGAAGTCCAGTTGGGATCTAGTAAACCTACCTTCCGTCACTGCAAATTAAGAGATTCATTTCTGTGGGATATTTTATCTTCAGCAAAACTTTGGAGGGAGGCAAGCTGCTATAAACAAGAAATGCTGAATAGCCACACAAACATTAGTACTCTGTAGAGTATTACCCTAGCTTACCTTGTTACTCCCATGTAGGTATGTCCCTTGTGTTTAAAATGTGCATTAAAACATCATTCTTTTTTCTGTTTCTTTAGGCTACAGACCCAGATGCCGGTGTTAATGGTCAAGTTCATTACAGTTTGGCAAACTTCAACAATCTTTTCCGAATCACATCAAATGGTAGCATTTATACAGCAGTTAAACTGAACAGAGAAGTAAGGGACTATTACGAACTTATCGTTGAAGCAACAGACGGAGCTATGGACCCGCGCCGTTCAACACTGACTTTAGCGATCAAGGTGCTGGACATTGATGACAACAGCCCTGTTTTTACTAATGCTTCCTACACTGTCTGCGTGCCAGAAAATCTACCACCAGGCACTGTCTTCCTGCAGATAGAGGTAAAAAAGCATTATAGAATGAAGGACATGTTTTGTAAATGTTCTGCAATACTAAGCATGTTCTTATTTAACTTGTTGGTGAGACTTCAGTAAAACATTGCAAACTGGAGTGGGGGAAGTTGTGACACTTAGACTGAAAAATGCATGACCTTTAGACAGGTACATAAAAATAATCTGAATCTGAGGTTCGTTTGGAAATAAGAGGAATTATAAAAAAACAAACAAACAAACAACAAAACCTGCACTACTATTGTAATTTCTTGGAATATCATTTTACACGTTTAAAGTGCTTTTGATTTGTTTTTGAAAGCTCATCATACTGCTTCTACCTGTTTACATTAGTAGGAAGAGAGCTTTATCTCAACTGATTTAGACATTTAAGTCAAACCTAGATGTCTAACCTCATGTTATAGTTAATGGAGATAAATAGTTGCTTCCAGAAGCAATTCATCCAATACCAAGATCATCATCTGAGATAGCTGGAGTAAAGTGTCTTCTCTTCACTGACTATAAAAGATACTCAGACAAGTGAGAGTTAATTGTTTAAGGATGAGCTAGATCTCTAAAGACAGCTGAGATTCACTTCCCGTAAGCAGTCTATATATCCTCCTGATGTTTTGGTCAGCATCCTTTAATGAGAAGAATCTATCCTGAGACAGTTTCAACAAGAATGGTTTTCTCTGAACCTGACTGCAGATAAATCTAATGTCAAATTACAGCTAAAGGAATCACATAATACTCTTTATCCTAAGGATTGTCTAAATACTGGTATGAAATAAAGACATTCATGCTGCCATACGGGGTGGGGGTGAGATCAAACATCTGCTTAGCCCAGCATCCTCTAGCTGGCAGTGGCTGATAGCAGGTGCCCGGAGAAGAGAACAAGAACAGACTGATCTTCCAGTGACTTTTGGCCAGAATTTTGTGCTCATTTCATGTGGCAGGTATCTCTGGATTTTATAACCTTAAGTGCGTTTGTCTTCCTCATGTTTGTGCAGTAGTATTAAGTACATCCAATACTATCAGAATAACAAAACTAAAGGTGTTTGCGGTAGTTTGCTTTTTTTATGTTCCTTAAATCTAGTAGGCATTCTTTGTGAAAATGGATTATGTTTGGTTTTAAGTAATTTTTTTTTTCCCTGTATGGCATGCTCTAGGCGAAGGATGTTGATCTTGGTTCTGATGTTAACTATCGAATACGGACCCAGGAAGCACTACAGTATTTTGCACTGAACAAGTATACAGGCGAGTTATCGCTTTTGAAGTCCTTGGATTATGAATCATTCTCTGACACAGAAGCAACCTTCACCTTCCTCGTGGAAGCCTTTGACAGCAAGGGCACTATGCCTCCTGGTCTCGCTACTGTCACAGTAAGGGTAAAGGTAAGAGGAATAACTTGTCAGTTGATAACATCCTCTCCTATTTGTTACAAAATACTTCATTAACAATTACAGGTGGCCTGATGAAACACCAGAGCACAGTAGCAGTATGTCTGCTTTCCTGTTTTTTCACTTTATGATGCTACTGCCTTTTTCTGACAGCAACTTTTTCAGTTAAACATACACTTTATAACAGCTATAATTACTTTGCTATATGCAATTACGTAGTTAAATCTTGGATCATAGATTTATGAAGTATAAGAATACCTGAGACGTATATAAACGTTTCAGTCCTTTAGAATCCCTGAAAAGTTGAAATAAGTACGTAATGGAATTGTTTGCAAGAATGACACCATCACGTTTCAGTTAAAGCTCTCATAAATTGTAATTTTATGAACCATTCGGGTGTATTGAGTGCTGATGTGGCACACCACATCCAGTATTTCAGATTCTGCTGCCTGAAAATACAGAGCTGCAAAGGAACAGGCTTATTTAGTGGTCTTACGCTATGAATCGTTTTTATGCAGTGAGTTACAGCATCTCTGGGTTTCAGTTATCTCACCAGTAATAGGGGCATAATGGTATTCTGTTTGGTAACAATCCACAAATGAAAAGCGTTTGTAGCTGAAACATTAGCACTTACCCATCTTAATTTGGTTGATGTACTCATGTCCAAGAGGAGAGGATATTTGAGATGCTCTAAATCAGCCTCCTTGCATTTACAAAGGTGCAGTTCTGGAGCCAGTCAATTGAGTCCTTTTGCCCAGTTGCTTCATTTTTGTTGACTTTGTCAGTGAAGAACTGTGAGCTGTGGGAGAGAAGAGAGTTTAATTGCTTGTATTTTAGCTAAGAAGCAAAAATTGTAGCAGGAACAAAAGCATAGCTCACAAATGTGAACTTCATATCTGACAACTTCAGTTTAAATGTAAGTCTGCAGAAAGTATTTAGCATATATGAATCAGTCTCAGGTTCAGCTTACTGTGTATCTGCAGATGCTATGAATTGCCACATGATTTTGAGTAATTCTGTTTGTCAGTCTCTACTGAGCTCAGAATTATTTTGGGGACAGTAAATGTCTCCGATTATTAGCTTTGATGACAACGTAAGAAGGCTTCTACAATACCGCTCTGTCTCTGCAAGATTTCTCAGACTGAGATGCAGGTCACCTGCTTCCTAATAGTCTGTTTCCTATAGTTCCTAATAGAGCTTCACTGCTCTTCCCTGGCAGTTTCCACATCAATAATAAAAAAAAACCAACATAGCTTTTGACATCATTCCCTGAGCCTTTTCTGTTATACTTTAAGGGGAAAGTTGCTCAAACCTGTTTTTTTTTTTCCTAAAAGAAACTTTTTCCCAGCACAGTGAATTTTTTAAAGAATTACGTGTTTGGGTGTTTTTGTTGGCTTTTTTAAAGGTACTTGTTTTCAAATAGGAATGTATTCAGAGAAAAGCTGTAGCCTGCATCATAGGGCTGACCCAGCTGTATGATTGTGCGTTTGTATTGTATTCATTAATGACAGGGTACGGGGGAGCAATATAGTTCAACTTGGTGGCCTTAAAGTAACAGCAGCTTGTGGACTGTCAAAGGAGGTGGTGTGGGAATAGGGAACTTAAGAAAGGGATTAGTAGGATCAAAAAATAGCTTTCTTGTTTTCTTGGAAACTCTTCCCACACATGAGCAATGAAAGGGGAGCATGATGATACTTGTTTGAAAAGGCAGTATGTGAGAGGCTGGAATACTGGGCTGGAGCCAGAAGTAGCAATTTCTGCAGTAAAATGTGTCAGGCTGGGGGCAGAACAGGGCTTGAAAGTGAGGACAAGCAGCTTATATTTTAAATGAGAAAGAAAATAAATCAAAAAAATGGTTAAGTGAGTATTGTCATACTTGGTCACAGGCTGACTTTTGTAACAGATCAGTGGACATAATTAAATATTATATATATTGTTAAGATTAAGATGATGCTTAGGTTCCAGCCTTGAGTGACAGGGAGATAGTAGTATTTTGAGTGGCAGTTGAGAGAACGGGGGAGGGCTTGTAGAAAAAACATTTTTAATACCTTATTTTGTTGGGCAGATGTCATTAATGTCAGATGGTAGAAATGTAGAACCTTGGTCACAAGAGATGTCTAAAATAGAAAGAATGGTTTCATTTGAGCATATAGATGAACTTCCCAGATACAAAATTTCTGGCGGGGGGGGGGGGGCGGAGGTGGAGATTGAAATCAGAGCCTTGTGCTTCCCCTGTGTGAAATGAGAAGGATCCACAAGAGGACACCTTGAATGGTCGATTCAAGGACAGAGCAGCAGGAGAGGGGTGCAGAGTCTTGGAAGCCAAGTGAGAACAAGGAGAAGAGCAGGCCTCTGGTGTGGAAAGAAATACAGAAGTAACAAAGTGCATTGCAATGCAGTTTGGGTTTGTTCTTAATGGAAAAGACTCATATTCCCCCTTGTTCTGAAGGGGGAGAGCTGACGTGCCATTTCTGGGGGTGAAGGGTTCTGATGAGCGCAGAGAGGGCAAGGCACTAAAAGTCCCTTGAGGACAGAGGCGGTGTACGCCTTGTACAGGGCTGACATCAGCGCATCCTGGTAAGCTGACAGAGGGAGCTGATTTCTGTCCAGCAGCTCAGTGAGGATGTTTACAGGGCACTGAATCAGACCTTAGGTCTTGAATGTGTGATGGCATAAATGACATGCCTTATGGAGTGGTCTAGAGCCTCATGCACAGTGTATTGCCTGGTTGCAATCCAGGCTTTTATTCCTCTGCAATCTTAACCACAGACTGAGCTGCTGCTTTAGGGCATAGCTAAACAGATAGCTCCTGATGAGCATGTTCACTGTTTAATTGGAGTAATTTATAATTTTTTGTTGACCAATTAAGATGTCTGCACAGGGAATTGAAGGGGTTCTAAAACTCACAATTTCTGCCAGACCATCTGCCAAATCAGAGCCTGTGTTCAGGGACAGGGTGCTTCTGCATGGGGATGAACATCCCTCTGCTATGGCTCTGGAGGAGTTGTTCCCATTCAGCCTGTCTTTTGCTCCTGCTCTGGGACCACGAAC
The DNA here is from genome assembly GCF_026419915.1 of Harpia harpyja. Classification (NCBI taxonomy): domain Eukaryota; kingdom Metazoa; phylum Chordata; class Aves; order Accipitriformes; family Accipitridae; genus Harpia; species Harpia harpyja. The sequence goes on from NC_068949.1 coordinate 7,870,084, forward strand.
TGGATGTGTCTGATTCTTCTTAGTAGTAAATGTGCTTTTACTTTATTTAGAAGATGATGTTGGAATAATTATTTTAATACAGTGTTTGTGACCCCCAAATAGGAAATAAACCAAGTGCTAGATACACTGTAGGCCCTAACGTAACAGTTGTGCCAATTGCAGTCTTTAATAACACAAAATTGAACTAGAGAAAACCAGAAGCAGGCATTTAGACAATAGTGGGTCCAAGCAGGGAATTCGTGTAACCATTAGAAATTCAGTCCCTATAATCCTCAGAGCATTATTTGTATACAAAGGTCTCCAAGTCCTTTTGGGCTTGTGCTGCTCTGTTAACATTTGTCTTTTTTCACAGTCCAGCTCTTAACCGAAAGTGTTATAATTTTTACTGTGTAGTAGGATTCTGTTAACCAACTATGGACAACATCTGATGGTTTCATACATCATTTATGTGATACAAAACTGAATGAACAGCAGTGCAGTATACCCATAATCACACTGATCTTTGTGGCTTGGGGGAGGGTAGATACACACAGTGACTTTCTTTAGACTCTCTCTTTCAGCCTTTGGCATGACAAGTTAGAAATAGTTTCTATTAACCTTCCCTGAACTTGATCAAAACACAGATTGCGTAGCAGAATACTCACACTGCAGAAAAAATAACTTAATCTGTTACCTGCATGTCAGTATTGTAATGCATTATTGGCCTCTGCTGCAGCCAAATGGCCCTTTACATTGTATGGATGTCTTATGACTCTTTTGTCGAAGAAAGGCAAAGGTAAATTAATGAATTGTTGCATTCTTTCTAGTATTACTGAGGAGGAATAGTATAAGTGGCATTGATTTCTTCTTGCCAGAAAGATGCAAACCACCTTAAACAGACTGAGATTTTTCTTTTTTCCCCAGTTCTCAGATTCCTCTCGCTGCTTTCATAACTTTTCACCTTAACCTGAAAGTACTAATGATTCATCTTTTCTTGCGGTGGCATGGGATATTGCACAAGTGTTCATCCAGAATAACTAACTGATGATTGTAATCTGATCTGTAATCAAGAACACAAAACTTTCTATTTTATCTGGGGTTTTATATATATAAATATGTATATGTAATTATACAGGTTAGACATAGCAAATTTTATCAGTCTTGAAAACGTAGTTTAAGGGATGGAAACATTAGCAACTCCAAGAAGCAATTTGTGTGCTATTTTTCAGTGGTTTGCCACTGTCGAGGCATAATTTCTCGCACCACAAGAACGACAGAGATTTGTATTCACTCAGTGTCTGAGAGGGCTGAATTGTTTGCTAAGAGTGCCTATAGTGCATATTGCAGTATGCACAAGCATCCCTCACGGTATAAATGTTTCCCAGTATTGGAAGAAGCGAAATCATTACTGTTCAAATGGTGTGCTTATTATTAGGATTTAGCATTTGGAAACAATTACTATGGTAATAGAGCTTCTTAACAGAAACAGGACTTAACCTTTTTCCAGCTTATATTGCTGTTAAATGAGTAATGTGTTCCTAAATACATATTATAAGAATTTCTGTATCATGGGGCCTCTAAGGTACTTTCATATTTTATGCTGTGTCCTCCTCTTATTATTATTACCAGCATCATTTTTGTATTACTTTATGTCTCTTTCTTGTTTGTTATAATTGCTTTTTCTCCTCCTTCTGTGTTCTGGGATTGGTTTTCTTTTCAGTTTTTCAAGTAGAGTGTGTAGTGTAATGAAGCTATTATCTCTGGCTGATGATTCAGTTATAAAGCAAAAAGAATAAATAAAAACAGATCTATATGTTTCTAGCAATGCCATATTACAAGACTGCCAACCAAATATTTCATATAATTCCTACTGTGCCTTAATCCCAGTGGACTGTTATAAACATTATACAATGAATGTCCAGTTTTACTAAAACTGATTATACCTATGAACATCAATAAACATATTGCTATCATCAGAGAGCACACAAACTGCAACTGTCAAACTAGTTTTTCAAGAGAAGTATGCCATCGAGAAGTTAGAAGTCATCATACGCTTTAGATCATGCATTATATGCATTGATTGGTACTTATTGTGGGGGTGAATTTGAATCTTTCATAATCAATATGCTAAGTCTTCCCTTCCTTGGGAACTTTGCATAAAAGAAACAAACCAACCATGCAGAAATATGTAACAGCTAAATCTCTATCTCTGGCATGATTGCTCTGAATGGTCCTTCATCAACATGACCGTTCTTGCGGTCCTTCGTATTCAAGTTGGAAGCAAACGGCATGATCTTAGTTGTAATGATGCCGTAGCATTGCGGAGCTCCAACCTGCTTACACAAGAAAGCTTCCTTTGTTTCTCTGACAACCTAAACCTTGAATCAGAACAAGGAGAAATACAATTTCTTTGCTTTTCTAGGGTGGGAGGGTTAGAAGAAGCTGCATGTTTCTGGGTGATCCGCCCTCTCAAACCAAACAATCGGAGCCAACAGTGAAGCAAAGAAAATAAAGGTGCGTTGGAGAACATATGCAGGATCCCAGCATTTGAGACAGCTGGAATAAAATGTTACAGCAGGACCCTCTCCTCTCACAGAGCACGTTTACTGTACTGCTGCAGAGTGCTGGGGAGTGAGTGGCTTTAGTCTCTATAAAATGCTTAAATTATCACTAGGAGAGAATGGGAGAAGAGGGATCCACAGGTTGTCGTTAGGGAGAGGGGAGGACATTTTGATTAAAATGCAGCTCCACCAGATGTTTAAATAGCTGTGCATATGTGTAGCTGCCACTGCTTTCTCTTCCTGCAGGTATTTATTAGAAATTCACTCAAGTCTTGTTTCTAATGAGCTCATGAGCAGTAATATATCATTGCTTCATTATGGTGGGATTTCATGTTATGGTGAGATTTAATTACAATAATAATGAAGATTTTCTGCCAGAAATTATACAGGTAGTGAAGGATACATGGAAGATAAAAGACATTAGTGAATCAGTTAAGGTTGAACACGTCATCAGTTTCTAATATTTCTAAAATAAAATTCAAGTTACGTTTTTTCGATAAAATTACATCCATGAAGTACGTTCCTTTCTAACATGTCATGAAAACCATTTCCCATTTAAAGAATAACAGAGCAGTCCAGCACAGCAGCAGTGCATAGCTTAAATGAAGGTTAAAAAAATGAGCTGTATTGCTTCCAAAATGTAACTGCTTATTTATCTCTTTTCTAGTGGCATTAATGGGATAACAGGCATGGTGTTGGACTTCGGTGCCAGTAAACAGTTTTTTGGTTTGGGGGTTTTTTTCAATCTCAACTTGTCTGTTCAATCATCTGCTAGTAATTTATTGCCTCGTATATTCCACTATGAATATTATCCCTTAATTTATATTACGAGCTACTTTAGGGCTTGCTGAGCACTAAATATGAAAGAGGCAGTTATACCATGTTAACAAGCCTCTATTTTGTATAGCTTCAAAGAACCCTGTGTGAAGAAACACTGCACCCTATTACAGACAAAATTCAAAGTGCCACTTCATACAGTTTGTCATATCTTGTCAGCATCACCACAAAAATTTTGAACTTGCTGCTCAAAGTTACTCAACATTGCTTGATTCTCTAACCTCAGTCCTTCTAAAATAGTCACTGGTTGATACATAAATCTAAAAGATATTTCAAATACGTGTGGCAAAGCTAGGAGTAGTTTTCAAGTAGTGGCTTACTTCAGTGGACTTAATGTAAATGTAAAATTGAAACAGCACCTTGGCAAATCAAAATGTAGGCTCACAAAGAAAGGTTTGCTTGCAAACTTTGTTGTCTATCTTGGAGAATGAATGTACTGGTGAGATGCATGAACCTTAAAGGACAATACCTTTAAGGGTGGTACTTGTGTATTGTAAGAGGCCAAATTACATAAAGAATTAGAAGGGACTTCAGGTTCTTGATACTCCGGTATCTGGTGAAATTAAGTGTTTCTATATTATGCCATGTAATGAGTTCACACACCCCCACCCCCCCAAAAGCTGCATTTTTCACGAGTCAAAACTTTGAAGACACTTTTTTACATATGTAATTTGAAGTGGAAATAATCACGGTAGGTTTTCCATCACATATGTGATTATTGGTAATAAAGTTAACTTGTTATTGCATTTGTAAAGCTAAGAATAAGTGAGATAAGTGATTTTTTTCCTATTATTTTTATCATATACATTAGGAAATATAAATTGGCCTGTGCTCGCCTTCTTCATATAAATTACAGAAACTGACTGATGAAATGAAAGCACAAATTACAGAGGAAACAAAATTGAAAATATCTTAAAAAGGATTATTTTATCTCAGTGATTTTAAACTATTGTAGAGATGCTCATTCCTAATCCCTTTGCAATCAATTTGAAAGGCTAGATATACCTGGGTGTGTAATAATCTGTCGCTGTGAACCGCTCCACAGAGTTATTTGGGTAAATTACAATGAATCACTCATTTAAGTTAATAATACCAGTCTTTTAGCTGAAGGATGAGAGCTTGCTTGAAATCTTAAGATCCTGGTGGTTGTTACAGTTCTGGATAGCATATTAACTGCCTACAGTAGTCCTTTAGGGGATCGTTAGGGGTTATTAAGGCCTGGTGAATAATGTTGTATCCTCTCAGCTTGCATGAGTGTTTGCTTAGTGAAAGAATAGATATAGTTTACACGCATGCATGAATATATATATATATGTATCAATCAACTCTTGGCTCAAAGTAAAGATCTGTGGTTGTATTTTGCTGTAGCTGTGACCATGATATGGTAGACATTTAAGGGAAGAGGAAAAGAAAAGATAATCTTCTAGTAAAGGGATTGCAGTTGAATAACATTTTGGTTTTCTTTCAGAAAAATAAATTCACCTGTGAGAGAATGGTTTTCTGAAGTGACAGCTCAAATTTTCAGTTGTTTCAATGCTGAGTCTGTGACTCCAAACCCAGAGACCTTGTTTCAGAAGAGCTTTAAAACTTATTTTTAGACTATCAGGTAATTTAAGATCACTATGACATGAAAGCATATGAAATTTGCATTTTAATATTTAATATTAATACTGTACGTTTGTACTGTTCTGAATAAGGTTGATTAGCATCATATTGAAAGGCTTTGGAAACTTACCGAGTTTAATAATAGAAATACAATCAAATGAGGATTTGCAGAAATTGAGAAATTACAGAAAGAATTGAGGGCACTAGATGGCTATTATCAGTTAGCATGGACTATGGGAATGGATGGTAAGAAAGCATGGTGCTTATAGATGCTGTAGCTGAAATGTGATGATGGTAGCAAAGATCTCATCCTGTGCAAACATCAATGAGTGCCATGCTGGAGAGGTTTCTGCCGAGGGACAACCTGCACTTGGCATTTCCTTTAAAGCTAAGCAGAGGTTCGGGAATCCATTGCAAAGCATAGTGGCATCAAAATTAAAACATTTGCTCAATGAAAACACTTGCTCACTTGGGCCGAAAAAATGTTTTGTTAAAGGGCAAGATAAAGCCTTGTGGCAGAGGTCAAAGGCATCTGGGTCACTGCATGCTTGTTCCAAAGGGTTCACTTCCCACTTCCCTGGTTTTTTCATGAACTGGTAGTTAACAGAAGAAGAAATTGAAAATTCTTGTGAGAGATCAGTGTGAGTGAGGCTGCTCCACACAGAGGGATGAGCCGGGAGCCAAGGGTGACCCAGTGTGGGCAGGGCTCTCCCCGACTGGGTGCAGTCCCTGTGAGGACAGAGCTGGGCAGGCAGACCAGCAGGCTCCATTGACAGCCCCAGACATGGTGAGGGCATGAACCCGGTCTGGGGTCTGTCCAGGGAGTCCAGCCAGGAGCAAAAGGGGATGGGGCCAGAAGCAGGATTGGAGACTGGTATCCTGTTGGCATCACTGGAGCTGGACTGAGGGCTCCAGCTGAGCTGAAATGGGGTTCTGGGCCCAGAGGCAGGGTTTTGAGGGGCCTAGGATGCCCTTAGGGCCATGATATCTTGTGGCCTTTAGGGTTTTTTCATTCTGCTTCTTTAGTAATAAAATACCTTGGATTTTTTTAAAATAAGGTGTTGAGTGACATCTTTCTGTGTTTAAAGAATGCATAAGAGGAATACTGATTTTCAAGTACAGTGATACCCCTTTCCTTTCTGTAGAAGAGAGTTTCACAGATATAGTAGAGGAATGTAAAATGTGCCCTTGGAGGTCCCCAAACAGCAGGGGATTATTAAACACTTGGAGGCAGCTCAGATGGGAAGTCACTAGCTCTGGTAATGTGCACACAGACTTAAGTGGCAGATGCTCAAAACAAAATGACGGCAGAAAATTACAGATACATATCTGTAGTTGTAGAAGAAGATTTGGAAGGTTTGAAAATTTCAGTGTGTGACATATGCTATGCTTTGAAGTAAACCTTTTTACTTTCTCTTTTTGTGGGATTGTGTTATGTACATTTAACATCAGTGGAAGGAGGGATCACTTTAAAAACACATTTTTTTCCCCATTTATTACACTTGTGATAAAAGCCAGCAAACTGCAAAAGGAGCTGTAAATGCCTAATATGCACTTATTAGCTCAGACGCTGTTCAGTCACGCTGTTTTTTATAGCAAGGGAATGTTGATTTCCACTTAGATATAGTTGACTAGAAACCTTGGTATGAGCAGGTGTAATCAAAGAGTGTGGTCCTAAAGTAGTAGGAAAAGCACATGGATGTATTTACAAACTCTTTATGTAAGTATTTACAAACGAAGAAAACATAATATTTAAGAAGCTAACAGACTCGAGTGATTTTTTTCAACAGGTCAGAAATAGGAGAGTAAAACATTTCCTCAGACTTTTAGAATCTCTATGGCAAGATGCTTTCTGCTTAGCAGTTGAGGAGAGAGGCAAAAGAAAAGGGAAACTGTGTGCAAAATTGTATTTGTAATGCAGGCTCCCCAGGTAGGCACCTCTACACATGTACTCTGTTGATAATGGTAAAAATCATCTATACAGTGTGATTCTCTTAGTGGTCTAGATAAATCAACAGGATCTGTGATTTTGGTGTTCTTTGACAGGAATTTTTCCTTCTGAAACTGTTCAGCAGATTAATAATTAGATTTTGCTGTTACACAATTACAGCTATTTTAATAAATAATCAATACTTTATTATAATTAGGTCACAATCTAAAAAAATTCCAGGAATTAAAAAATCAGACTGATTTTATAAGATGCCCCCCCCCCCCCCCCCCAAAAAACCCTAGATGACTAGATGTAAGAAAGTATAACCCTGTTTTTGTAAGAAGGAAATTGGGAGAGGGTAAAACAGGTTGATTTTTGTGGTTGTTGGGGGAGGAGAGGCTTCACTCCCATTTGGTAGGGCTGCCCTCTAGTGCACTGCAGGCTAAAGACAGCAGTTTTTTCAGTGCAGTAACAGGGTTCCCTTTGTAGCATAAAAGGGCATTTGCACAAATTATTATGCCTGAGATAGATATAGATATGTATATCTATATAGATATAGATATTTACATATATATCAAATATATTGGAGTGTCATCTGGAGTTGCTTCTGTTTGTGTGGAGATAGCTGATGAAAAATTAACTTAAGTTCTTACTCTTCATTTTTCTCTTACAAAACAAGATTTCTACCAAAACACATTTTAAAAAAAATTTATTATTCTTTAGAAAGTCTTTAGGTTAATGGTAATACTGAAATCAGACAAGTCTCACTCATTGTGATGTTGCATTTTGTTAATTGAAACATGGTAACAGTCATGAGCTGCAGCTGTAGTTCACTGGAGTGAGAAGGGACCATATCCTGAGCTCATCACAACTGCCTTGCTCTCAGCAACCAGCAGGAAGGAGCTGGAATCCCGGTCTATCTGGCTTCTTCCTTCGGGCAGGATTCTCCAAATATCCTGGAACTGCCATAGCAACTCCTGGTGCAGTTGGCCTTCCCAGCCTTTGCTGCTCAGGTTATGTTTTTGAAGGGTGGGATTTTTTTTTTATACACACATCTCGATCCTTTGGGAGGTGGATCTGCAGGATCCACTGCGAAGTTAGAGAGGAACACGGGGACTGCTCCAGTTTGTGACAAAGACTGTCGTAAATCCTGGTGACTCCAGGATCCAGGAGCTGCCAGGGCGGCTGAGCTAGGGTAGCCTCTGTTCACTGCCTGTGCGTACGTGGATCTGTGCTGTCCGTGCTGTGCTGCACACACAGGACACCCTGAGCTGTATGCAATTCAGATGAAGTTAAGGGGCAGTGATGGTGCAAGGAAGAAGGCAGACATTTGAATCTGGTGTGTGTGTTTCCCAGGCTAGTCAATGAGAAGGAAGAGGGGATTATTTCATCCTGATGTGAAATGCTTATATTCTTAACTGAGTGGAGTACGAGCATTAAAGGTCTCTTGGTGTCCCCATAAATCAAAAATATATTAATGTCTCTGAAGTCCATTTAAGTTTACAAGTTAATTTTATGCTGGGAATGCTGTACTGCAGGTATTTTTCTTCTGCTCTAGTTGTGTATTGCCCTCCCACGTTGGCAGTCACCACCTGTCTAGGTGCACCTAGTTTAGTATTAGTGCATTACAGCTAGTGACTGTCTTAATGATTTTTAAATTACATATTGATTTGCTCCTTAATGCCTTTCCTCCCCCATGCTTTGTTTCTCCTCATTGGCATTCCTAGATGACTATCTTAGTTCACCAACATTTTTGTTCAGCATTTTCATAATCTTTGCAGACAGGTCAATATATGTCTCCTACAAACCTTTTGGTAAATAACAACCCTTTAAATCTTGTGAATGAAATGTGTCTTGTTCAGAGGATAAGGCAGTTGGTCAGGAAGTGGGATCATTCACATGCGAAGGGTGACATCCGAGTTAATGAGTTGACATCAAGAAATCTCTTAATATGTCTTCATTTGCTTTTGAAGGTACTAGTGTGGATTCTCAAGAACAATAGTATTGAGCATCTCTCCCATATTGTGCTTTCTTTATGCTTGATGCTTAATCTTGGTGCAAGGGAAGCATGTAAGGATGTGTCCTGTTCTGCTTTAATGTGCTGCCCAGTCTGAGCAATGTGAAACAAAACCAAACAAAAAAAGCATCTATGATAGGGAGAAAGCTTTGGGGTTTTAATGCTTTGACTTTGTCTCTGGTTTGTAAACAAAGGTGTATAAAAATATAATAAATCTGCAGCTAGATGAGCAGTGACACAAAAACTGTTTTGTATTTATATATAAATATGTGGCTGCTATTGCCTTACTGTCAAAATACACATCCCAAGTATTTTCAAGTGAGATCTATAGAGAATTCATTACCTATATTTTCCATTTACATATTTTTGTGTGTGTCTGATAGTTAATAGCAACATGGATTTATGTGACTGAAGCAATGAACTGTGAACAGTTGTAAGATGCTGCAGTTAGGCCACAAGAGCAGGCGTAGGATTATGCCCCAGGTTTAAAAGGTGATTACACTACTTCTTACTGCCACTTTGTGGGAAGTTACTACCTTATCCCTAACCTTTGTTTAGGGTTTGCACTCATAATGCTGCATCCATTTCTATGCAAAGTCAGGTTTAGTGGTGTCTTAAGCACAAGCCATCAGGTATGGAGTAATCTTCAGTCATTTAGCTGTGCAAAACCATGTCTGTGTCTTTGATCTCCAGTGATGATGGAAGCCCAGTACTTTCTCTAAATGTTACATTTTTGCCCAAAGTCCCTCTATGATGAAAACCTGAAAATTCACTCTATCTGTCAGGGAATGCTGAGCACTACGCACTGTTAAGTCCACTTCAATGAAGAAAACTGGGCAGGAGACCTTGACTACAGGAGCACAGGTTTTGGGGGTGGGATGGGGCAGATCATGCCCATGACTTCTTGAGCTATCCACAGAATATACAGTGTGCTTTCTTTCTGTGCTCTAACAAAATCAGATCTAGACTGTATTCCATCCTTGGTGGTGGTGCTTTTTGCCAGAAAATCAATAGTTTCTTTCTGTGACCTTTTTGGTACCTTTAAATGCCCATAATATGTGAAGAGAAATTATACCAGGTGAAGGAGGAGATAATATTTTAATTTCTCTAACTTGTCTCTAACAAAATCTCTACTTACTCTATCAGGAATTGCCCAGAAGAGTAGTTTCTTCCTACTGTGACTTTTACTAGAATAAAGAAAACATTACAAGCAAAAAAAAAGCCCTTTTCAATGTCATCTGCATGTTTTGCATGTTAAACCTTCTGCCTGCAAAAATCCCTGTTCTGCTTCTAGCAGTTATTCATTGTAGACGTTTGCGATGAGTACATGAGACTTGATCACCTGTCTGTAATGACGGTCTTGCTCTCTGAAGTGCACTTATTGCAGCTGCATAATGAGAAGACCTGTGGTGATTCTTATGGGGAACTTTTATTTTGTTAAAAGTGGAAACATTTAAGCTTGAACTCTGCTATAAAAAAATAGTAGCTTCATCAGGAAGAGATGAGCCAGGAAGAAAAGCACGTGGAGCTGTTTCAGTCTAGTTACGACTGAAACATTTGGTGCCTATTCGGATGGCTCGGCTAAGGTTTATGAGGCACAATTGTGCATAAAGCTTGTCTTAGAGGGAAGATAAGTTAGAAAGGTAGAAGGCTTTCTGTGTCCTACTTTATGCTTTGCTTTGTATTCCTGTGTATTTTGTACTGGTCCATCTATCTTGAAAAATAGGTGCGTTAAGTAGGATGAATTAGTAATTTTCTATAGCAGAGGATGTAGTGTGTCATCTTTAAACAGGATTATTCTTTGCAATACCTTAAGTCACAGATTTTCAGTTGCTAAGGTCACATAAAGGTATTCAAAAGATAACAAAAACATCACATGGTGATTCTCCCCACCCCACAGTGAGAAGACAGCAGAGCGTGATCTCTTGCTGCTACACCAAAGGAAAAAGACCAGATAGGGCTGTGGATTTGCAGGTGCACAGAGAGAGATGGATTCAAAATAAATGAATAAATATAGATGAAAGGCTGGGTTATTTCAGAAACTTCACCTGCTTCATGGAGGTGATCCTAAGCATCCTGATCATGGGAAGCAAAAGCTGCAAAAAAAATTAGTTATCATAAGCATAGTATTGGGTCATTACCCCAGATGGAGACTTCGTATGGAAGGCCAGAAGGTGTCTTCTCTGTGCGCGTGCACCTTTTAAAAGGTTATGTATCTCACTGGAAAACTTTCAGGGTCTACGAACCAACACAGTTCCAAAGGCACTGATTTACACAGTTGTAAGACCTATGCATGTAGTGTTGTATCACATTGCTCCTATCATACTGGAGATTATTTTTAATATTCCATGCCTAGGATTTCTGTATTCATAGCTACTTTGTGTCTGCTTCAAACAAAGTAATTCTTTGCCTTTTCTTTGAGGTAGAATGGCTGTGAATGGAGTTTTACAGTGTGAGATTGCTGTATGATATTGGTTTCTTTGCCACAGCGATATATTGCTCTGGAGTGGAGTTTCTGGGAGCAAAATGGAACAAATGATAGCTTATTTTACAAGCACGATGTCACTTTGAAGAGTTGTGAGGAACAAGATTATTTATGTAAAATAATCCTGGGTATTAAATTCTCAGATGAAGTAAATTATATTCTTGCAAACAGGTCAAGAAATTGAAATTATAAGGTTCAGTGCCTGTAATTCCATGCCAAAATGCTAATCCGTTTCAACCTGAATGTTTTTCCAATATGTTTTCATTTGAATGCTCTCCTAGTTTGAATTGCCTAGTAGTCACTTTTTGATGATCCGGTTGTCTCTTTGAAAATCTGAAAATCAGAGAAAAAGCATTTCCAGTGCCTTGAAGACTTGAATTGCAGGCCTTTCAACAGAACAGAACGCGTTAATCATTCAGGCATTTACTACATAGACTTGTAACAGTCTTTTTTTTTTTTTTTTTTTTTTTAAATAGATGTTTATTATACTGTTGTTTCCTCTGGTGAGATGTGGATGAATGTTTTAAATTATTGTGTAAAATAGCACGCTAGCCAGTATCAGCATATTGCATTTGCAGCACGAAGAGCTGTGACAACAGGTAGAGGCATCATTGTATAAACTTTGAGTACCTGTGTTTGTGTGGGTTTTCTAAGAGGTGTTTGGCACCTGTATTACCCCAGAGCTCAGGCACACATTCTGCTTTAAGGGGAAAAAAGTCTGCTCTTCATTTGTGGATCAGTAAAGTCACTCTTGTATGCTGAAGGCATATGATGCTTCGTATTTGTTCTGAAAAAAAAACCAACAGAAAATTTAATTATGTTATCCGTATGCGCAAAACAATGGAAACAGTAGTATGCAAAAATGAATAAATCTGTTCTCAACAGAATTCAAGCTAGGGAGGTAGCTCTGCAGAAAAAAACCTAGAAATTGGTTTTATTAGTAGAATAAAGATTGTGATTTAGACATGTATGTTTAATTTTTTTAAAGGAATATACAGATAAATTTTCTGGAACACTCTGTGAGAGAATTTTGACAAAAAATTATTTTCTGACAACTTATGACAGGCAGAATGAGTACCTTTTTAATAACCCGTGATGCTGGTTGAGTTTCTAAATGTTCGCAGCTCCTGATGCATGGGGCATCATGTCACTGAGAGCTGCATCTACCTTAGTTCCAGCTCGCACAATCCCACACAGCTGGTGTTTGGTTGATGTTACATCTTTCGCACAAGGAGGTACCCATGAATGTGTATATACATATATACCTGTGCACGCATATATAGGTGTGACAGTATACGTATGCACGTACACACGCCACTACGTCAATGAAATTAGGCTTAACGCAAGTCTGAAGCTTCTTTTTGACAACGTACACATCAGTCTGAAGAACACTATCTTAAGCTCTCGTGAGGTGTTGATACTCATCTAACGTTATATTTTCTATTCATTTATTGCATATTAGAGGTAACAAACACTGTCAGGCAGCAGCAGCTCATTCATTTTAGAAAATTAGCAAAGCCCTGTTGTGGCCCACTGCTTGAGAAGCAGGTGTCATGGAAATCTCTGCTTTGTTTACTTGTGAGACTGTGTGTTTTTCTGCAGAATTTCCTTCTGTTATCTGTCTCACATGAATATTTTTTTCAAAACTTTGCCACCTTCCCGTTGTGTGCTAGTTTTGTGCAGTGGAAATGGAATTGAGAGCCGAGAGAGACTAAATGGCAAATAGGCTCCCTAGTGAGGAAGGAGTGATTGGGTAGAGTTTGAAAAAAAATGATTGTGAACACGTCTATAATTTTGTTTGAACTTCAGAACTAAACTCTTAATTATGTTTTGCAGGATATGAATGATTACTCTCCAGTATTTAGCAAAAAGCTCTACAGGGGAATGGTTGCTCCTGATGCAGTCAAGGGCACTGTTATCGCTACTGTTTCAGCTGAGGATCAAGATCCTCCGGTAAGCAAAAAGGTTCTATTAATACTCTGCACCCAAGAGAGAAAAATCTTTAACCCTCACAACTGACCTAACTCTCTGAACAGCAAAGGTGATTATTATGAGTTTCACAGAGCAGTAACTCATACATTTTTTATGTCTGCCTGTCCTTTGTCGTTCTGGACAGAGGCTGCGCAATGATTGTTCCTGAAGCTGGCAAATCAATGATACAGCTCCTTTCTTCAGGAAGATTTTTGGAAAGCTCTTTATCTGACTTCACAGTGTAGATGAATAAGAGGAATAGGCAGGAAGGGAAGCTGTTCTTGTCTTTGGTACAGTTCTGTAGCTTAAAGAGGAAACAGAACACAACTTTGTAAGATTGTTGCTTTCTTGATTTTGCAGTCATTGTGCATTTCCAGTCTGAGACATCACAGGCTTATGTGGAACTGTACAGCTCACCAGCCAGCCCTATTGGATGTGCAGTATTTGAGCTGAGTGCACCTATTTTGGGGATAAAGTTTATTTCTGCCACTGGCTTTTATGCTGTTCCCTGGTGAAGCACTTGATTGACAGAACTGGGCACATATTTTTGACTTGTTAGCTGTTCTAAAAGGTAATATCAATTTTTGTAATCAGAGGTTGATGAACATTGGTGACCAGATGATACACTGAGGACAATAAAAGCCAAAGATGTTCTGCCAGCCAGGTTTAATTTTTATTGTTAGTATTTGGCACATTAAGGAGAATAATCCTCAGGGAGAAGAGTTCAGAGAGAATGTGCCATGCATGTTAAAATGATGGCAGTGCTTTGATACAAACCAACTGTAGCTTAGCTAAATATGCTACATAGTAATTTATTTACCACCAAGGACAGAAATACTAAGGCAGTGTTTCTGTAAGGACAGACCTGCTATCCCCTTGTAAAAGGTCCTGACACACAAAGGTAAGTAAATTCCCTGTAGGTGATATGTATCAGTCGGGTATTACTGAACTTGGAGGCATTTAAGGTAGTTTATAACAGCTGAAGATCTGGACTATTGTTTGTTTAAAGTATATGGAAGACAGTAGTATCATCAAGTAGGTAATGAATAACAGTTGTTATCAATTAATAGTGCTACAGAGTATTGAAGGAATGTGGCAGCAGAGGACATAGACATCATTTGAGCAGTCAACAGAAGAAATGGAGAGAAGTGTGCCTTAATGGCTAGTGTTGGACAATTTGAAGGGGAGTATAAGAGACGTTGGTGCCTGATTTTGAGCGCTTGGCTTGCAGAATGGAGCCTGAGGTGTGTGTTAAGCTCCTTCCATAAAGCACAGGCACATTAGAATAGGGTCCCAACAAGCCAACATATTAATCTCAAATCTGCTTGCTTTGTGAAGCAGAATAGTCAGCACATGTATACATTAGACTGATCAGCAGAGGCAAGTGGGAATTTCTAGTGTCTTGCTTTAGAGATGCTTTTAAAAATGCATAGCCTAGGACTGTTCTCTTCGTGGCAGACACCTACATTTTCCTTCAAAGACACATCTGAGTGTACTCATAGCTTTTAGCATGCAGCAGGAGAAAGATGATGTAGTAGCGGTAGTGCCTGCTCTCCTACCTTTGTATCTTGTTATATTAACGTTGCTAGGAAAAGCCTTTCCATAGGATGTTAGAGGCCTAGGCTGCCTTCCCTCCACTGACTGAAGGATTCAAACCTTTAGCTCTGTTTCCATGTAAAATATCTTAACTACCAGGAAAGAGGCTGGCCACAGTTTCTGACAAACTTGAGGTATATCTGCAGGTGTGTGGAAGTCTTCCAAGCCAGGAAGTTGCTATAAAGCTAAACAAGCTGCAGCACCTGTGAAGATCAGGGACATGCAAGGTTAACCAGACTTGTACCCACAGCACCTGGTCCTTTTCTGGACTTGAACCGTTACGCTTAAGCAACGGGATATATCTCTAGTAGCATTGTAGAAGTTTAAAATGTAGAACTCCCTGCTACAGCCCTTCAGAGGGCTTTCTAAGTGTTCATATTTTTGTGGCCTACCTACACTCTTGCTCCCACTGCCTGTGGAAGTCTGGTGCTTTTGTCTGACCTCCTTCACTGTTCCCTGGGGCACACCAGGCCTAGGCTTCCACCATCGTCTTAGTCACTGTTTAAAGCAGTGATTTGCAGGGGAAGGTAGGCTTCATTGCTCAGATGTGCTGGAAAAGAATTTTTAAATTGATTTATGACTGTTTGATTCTACTCTGTGAATGACTTTTACTGTCATGTTTCATGAATGTCTTATTCTTCCATATGGTAGGTGCAATAACCTGGGGATTACGGAATGGAAATTGAGATCAAAGTGGGCAAAGTTTCTGGGTGGCATTAGAAGACTGCAAGGTTTATGTTTACACTATATATTGCACAAAGGTATTAGCTCATTTTACTAGCATTGCTTCCTGAATAAAGCACTCGTACTGCTGGAGTACTACCATCAAATTAGTAAAACTTGCCTGCACATAAATGGGTCTGAATTGCGTTCAGCATTTCAGGGAGTTCAGCAGATGCTGCTTAGCTGGAGAAGATTCTCTGTTGCTCTCCCTCGGAATGACTTGGGTACCAGGGAGGCAGGAAACACCATTTCCTTTCAAGAGCGCTCATCCTCAGCAGTTAGCAGCAAATAATTCGAAAGGAAACACTCTGCCCATATCACAAGTGGAGCTGCTTCAGAGTGATCTGCCAGTGGAGAGTGGGGAAAACTGCCTGTGCATGACTGTTGGAAACTGTGTGATTTTTTGATTGCCACAGTAGAAATCTAAAATACACAGTCCTACGGACCTGTCTCTGCTCCTTGCACCAGTACGTATTTGGTCCTAGCAGGTTTATCATACTGACCTTTGAGAAAAGTCTGCAGAAAAGGATGTTAAGGATCAATGAAACTGGGCAAGAAGATGAATTTCTATTCAATGGAAATTTCAACATAAATGGGTTAGTGAAGATAGAAAAAAAAAATTATTCATTGGTGCTAGAGAATCACTTGTTAACTTGCTTTTTGTGCAGCTTTTATTTAATAGTATCTCTTGCCTTAAAACAAGATATTCTGGTCGCAATAAAGTATTTCCCCATTCTGATGTAAGCTTCATTTTATAATCCCTGGATTTAATGTATCTCAGATATCACTGAGATACTGGAGGAAGCAAAATAGTTAAGAAACTAATTAACATATATTTATAACAATACTTAGTCCTGTGGAATTGGCATTTCCTAATGCACAGTTATTTGCATATTTTCCTAATGCAAGTGTTCCACTTTTTCTTTTAAAAAACCCTAAAGCCTTCTGAACTTTCTCCTTTTCTAACATTTCTGTCACTGTCACTTGAACAGATAAATGTAGAAACTGGACATGGATAATCTTGCGTGCTATTTTGTACAGTGGGTAATGACAGCTGTGTCTAGGTGGTACGAGAACGGCAGAATAAAAACCTGACTAAAGTGCTTATTTCTCCCAGATTCCTTTCTTGTGATTTCTTCATATATTTATATGGATTTCTTTTATATGGTTTTGAGTGTTTTATGTTTGAAAGATGTGGGGATCGCTTCTACTTCTGTGGAGAAATCTATGCACATGCATGAGAGAGAGATCAAAATAACTGAATGTGGGATCTTGTTTATTACCATTATAACAGGCATAAATGCATATGACAGTAATGTTATGATAATGTTCTTCAAAATCAACTGTTGCATTTCTTTGGGTTTTATGAAGACAGAAATTAAGCTACCCTTAGGCATTCAGTGACTACAATAGCCATAAAAGTTAGCCAACTATGGAGGAAAGCTTTAAAAATAGTTTTTGAAAGTTGGTATTTTATTTCAAACTAGTAGCTGATAGTTTTTACTTTTAAAATAAAAAAAAGAAGATAGAGAAAACCATCAGGCATAAATGGCTTTGTTTCTTTTTCTGGCTGAGCTAACCTGTTTAGAAGTTTTGTGGTAATGGCAAATTTGTATTATCTGGAGCTGGCTTTGACATTAAGTGGTGTCACAAAGTATTTGATATGAATTCACCAGAAACTGTTTTAAAAAACACACAACCTTTTCTCTGTTCAGCAAGAGTACCTTCCTCTAAACTTGCCTTAAGGGAAAGAATATTCTTAGTTATCACCATCAGTACTTTAGTTGTGTGTTTGGGGTTTTTTAACCTGGTGGAATCTTATTTGCACAGTACTAATACATCTATTTTATCAGTTCAGGAAAAGAAATATATACCTATTAAGAAAATAATTGTGGCTTTAAAATATGGCTGATTATCAGGGCAGGCCTAATAAGAGTCTAACTAATTTGAAGTATCCATGCCTGAATTTTTCTGTTGTCATTTTACAAGTAATGTAGACTATTCCCCTGTCAACATTAAACTCAGCCCAGAACAAAAGACAAGTTAGATTTTTTTCATCATCTGCAATAAAAGGTTTTCAGACCTAATCAGCTCTTCAGAGACTGCCCGCTATCTTCAGCAAATCCCAACATTGCTCTGCATTGTCAGATTAATATGGATGGTATGAGAATCCAAATGGAAAAGCTCAGCACCTGCATGTGATTTCTCTGCAGATAAGGCAAATTTGAGTTTTCCAACAGCAGAAGAGCCGGTTTGGGGTAAGAAGGAGGTGTTGAATGGTGTCAGTGGAGTTTGGTCCTCCATTTCACCCCAGAGGCGCCATCCTCAGTCCGTTCCTCCTTTGAGCTGCTGGACTGGGGCTATTGTGGTGTTGCCCTGTTGTTCCTACTAGTCCCTCAACAGCAAAAGTGACAGCAGCACTGACAGGCATGTAGGTGGTAGAAAAAAATTTCATGACAGTGAAGTCAACCTTAATAAATCATCACCTGTAGGAAAGGATGAAGGTATTTTACCTACGGTGTTACTTTTTTACTCTGGAAGTGCTCATTCAGTGACGTTCTTGAGAAAAGATCATGGCTTTGTCTGTGGCTTTTGACTTTTAAAGGACAAGTCATAAATACAAATGCAAGCATTAAATGGTCAGTGAGGGTGGCATGGGTACAAACAGTAATGTAGGTGAAAGATGAGAGGTTGAAAGAAACCTGTGACAGAGTTTTCTGGTTTACAGTAGCAGTGTATTTTCTAAGTGATTTACAAACTTATAGCATATAGGTGTGGAAGTGCCATGAATGACTACGATACGCTTCAAAAATAGTCAGAAGGGATAAGAGTGAGCTTTTACTCTTAAATGAAGTACTCTTTGATTAATTTATTGGAGATGTAGATTAAAGGTTATCTTGTTTTTCTTTAAAAAAACTCCCCTCATCAAATCTCCATGCAGTAAATTATTTGCAACTCAGGGTATCTTACATGTATGAATGTGTAGATGTGTGAACAAATGAATGTCTGAGTCAGGATGAAGATGTGTAATTTTCTTAATTTAACTGATTCCTAAAACATTAAGCCATCATTAGAATGCAACTGTTGATTAAAGGATTGGATTGGTTGCAAAAACCCATGGATTTCTGGTTACTATTAACAGTTACTAAATTAAACCAAAAATTATCTGTGCTAGATTCAAATGCCTCCAAGTAGGTATTTAGTTATGTTTTTATTTTGACCTGTGGATTTCAAAGTGGTCAAAAAATCTTGGCCTGAAGGCATAAGAGATCTCTGATAGTTATTCCTTCAGGTCCTTAGTGAAATGTCAATTAATACATAGAAACCAGTGCTTTTCACTGAAGGCCAGGGCAGGATTTGAAGGGCTGTCTTGAGCAAATGTCAGTTTAAATTCTCACCAGTTTCTCCTTTCCTTTCTTTTCCTTTTGAATTCACTTTTTTTGCAGTGACTGAGAATATAAGTTATGTTTCAGAAGTTCCTTTTACATTTGTCATAAATACTCTAATTTGAAATACCATTCTGGTCATTGAAATCTGGTAAATTTTGATTTACCTGTGTTTCATGAAATATGGTAAATCAACATACTGTCCTTTAGTTTACTGGAGCAATCCACAGTACATTTTTCTACAGTTTTAAAATAGTTATACGATATTTCATTTTTCAGATTACTTAGTACATCCTATAGTTGCTCACCCTGTCTTTCCCGGAAGAGCTTACATCTAATTCCAGACAAACTACATGTAAGGGGGTAAGAAAATACCGAGCAGAAAGCGACAAAAACAGGCCAAGGAGACAGAGGGAATTATGGTAATAGACTAGAGCCATGGTTATATGGCTGCCAAAGAAAAGCTTGAGTAGAGCTTGGATTTTTTTCTAAATAACTGGTAAAGCTTACTAAAATAAAAATCTTGAATTTAAAAAAAAAATGCAATTGAAATCGTTGAGGCAGTTGAGCACACTTTCCATTTAGCATTTGAATAATCCTTTTAAGGTATAAGTACTCGTGTATTCAAAATACTTAGTTGTGTAGAAATCTGAAAGAAGTGAGGGAGGTAGCTTTTAGACCAGCTGAGAAAAGCTATACTGTTTGCATGGGGGGTAATCTTGAGGAAGCAGATGGGTGAGGCATCACAGCCACTGTGCAAACAGAGCTAAAAGGGTGATAACACTGGGTTAGGAGGCTGCACTGTGCAAGTGGGAAAGAGCAGAGACACTTGTATGTTGAGGGTTTCCCTCACATATTATCTTGAGTTTTCTTTCCAGAAGTGTTATCCAGTTGGAGCTTAAGGACTTTGTCTATTTATCTGGGGTCTCTTAGTATCTAGGAGTGGATAAGTTTAGGCTGTTGGACATCATGGTCAAGTGTCTTGTTCAGGGCAACTCTTGGAGCCCTGTGCAGTGAAGCTGTGCCTCCAAAACATACTTGGACTTCCCAAGCACCGAGGGTGCAGAGTCACTCAGACAGGCTTTGCTGTATTTGCATTGCCAAAGTTGGCTCCAGTGAGCCCCAGACAAATTTGACTTGCTGTATACGTGTAGACGGGTGTCTGAGTAGTCCTAGACAGAAATATGATAAAACTAGTGAGAGACACTGGGGTTTTTTCCACTATAAACTCCTTGCTTTCTTTCCTGGAAGAACTCCATTGACCCTATTTGAGTTTAATCTCCCCACTGACTCTTTCAGGTTGAAGACAGTGATCTGACCAAAAGACAAAGTAAAAACTGGTGAAATGTGCCAGCAGGTATCCTGTGTGAGGCATGTAACTTTGCAAGGGTTTTGTGTGGCTGGGAAACCACAGAAACACTGCATCTCTGCTGGAAGTGCCAAAGAAATGCTTCTAGCAACTAAGGCAGATGCGATAAAATCCTATAGAAAAATACTTATTTTTAAGTGCTGCTTTGCCTTAGCTAACACAAATGTATGCAGCTTTGGTTTCTCTCAGAGGTAATTTCAAGTCTTTACAGGGAGAGATACCTGGAGTCCCCAAAGCCTGGACAAAGTCAACAACTGACTTTCTCATCTACGCTTCTGAGTTTTATTAGCACAGTCTTTAGCATCTCCAGCCAGCATCTATTGCCATCTATTCTCTGGGCAAATATATGATCCTTTGTAGCTGAAGAAATCTGAAGCCTGTATCAGGGTTGGTACAGATGCATAAATCCCTCAATTCAATGTCGATCAGCCACTGAAAAACTCCTCAAGACTGTTAATAGCATTTCCCCTCTCAATGTTCAGTTTGAGAGCTTAGCTCTCAAAGAATAAGTGGCCTGCCCAAAAGCAGAGCTTCTTAAAATGCTTCAGGAATGGCAAGTGAAAAGACATGGAACCAATATCTAAATACTGCTTGGGCCATCAGAGTGAGTCACCGCTTCTGCACTCAGCAGCTGTACGGAGACACAGCTGAAATTGCTTTTAAACTGCCCCTCTCTTGCTGCCTTTCCGTTCTCTGTCTTGGGTTTTGATTTGATGTAAACTAAAAATAAATGCTAACCCATATTGTACCTGGCCACAAAAAAAAAGGCACAGTATCTTTGTTTCCTACACAAGCTAATGTATAGTCTGAATTAAAATGACAGGGACAGTCACTTTGGGAGCAAGAGAAAGGAAAGCAAAAGGACTCTTGTAGCTCTGTGGAATGATCAAACCAAATGCACAGCAGAGCAGTGGTTTGCTTTGAAACTTTAGAGGTCAAACTTGATCAGTCTCAAGGCTGGGAAGGTTTTGGTGACTAAAAAGAGCTTTAAACCTGGGTTATTTCCTGTTATGTACCGAAGTTTACAAATCTGTATTTTAAATGAGACAATTATGTGTGGAGGGATTTGACTGGTAGTTGCTTTTTTGCTTGGCAAAGGGGCTATCTGTGATTATGTTCAGCAGGTCTGTACAGATGGCTGTACCCATACCTAAGTTATTCAAGGACACCCGAGATCATCCTTGGAGAGAAAGAGTAGTTTTCTTCATTGTGAACAGTTTATGCTTTATTGAAGTGGCGTGGTGATGAAAGATGCCAGATGATCATGACTATGTTCTCAAAGCTCTTAACCCTCAAATATTTTGAAAGGAGAGCAATGTGAGCTATTTGATAGATGCTTAGTTTGCTTGCTTTATTTATCAGAAGGTGAATATTCCCAGGATTGATATAACTTGAGGTGTTTGCTTTTCCTGTATATGCCTTTTTTTGTACGGTTTATCACTGTAAAAGCTGGAATATTTCTTCTGTGGGCAATTCCCCTGCATATTGTGATTTTGTTGATTTGAAATGTCAATAGAAACAGATGCAGAACACTAATTTTAATGAGCAGCCAACTTCCAGAGCTCCAGAACATCCAATTTAATGGTTTATCCAATCTTGTAACAACTTGTAAGGTTTTTGTTCAATGGAGCCCTTTTGTCAGATTAAGAGCAATTGTCCTTATTGTTTTACAGGCACCCACTAAAACTAAGATGCTAACAGATATTTAACTAGACATTTCACAGATATTTGATTGGAGATGAAAGCATTTTTCAGGTAGTCCAGGGCTGAATCTTTTAAAAATCATTACTGTTGGGTTTCATAGTGTCTGCTGGAGGTTTGTGTATGGGAAACATGCTGCAAATTTGATGAGTTCTTAAAGTAACTTTATGCCATGGCTTCAAAAGTTCATGTTCTTTTTGTGTTCATCTTGTTATAGTTAATAATTCAGAATTTCCAGATTTAGTAATTCAGAATTTCAGGCCCTCTTGTGGAGCTGCATACTAAAGAATAGAATCCTTCAAATTTTAGAGTTTATATAAATGAATTTAGGGTGAATATACATGAGTGCACCATTCACAATCCTTAGCTGGTATAAGGTGCACCAAAATTGTTCGCCTACTCTGTGGTCTTCCCCACCTTTAATGGTTACTTTACTTTGAGTGTGTTACAAAGAACATGTGCAGCCACCTGTAAATTTTGTTTTTAGCATCACTTTCCAATTTTTTTCATAGAATTAACCTTAACAAAACTGTGAACTCTTTACAATGCACATCATTCAGATTTGCGTTGAAATCTACAGATGGAGATAATTTATTAAACTCCTTACCAGTTTCACGTTTTATCTGTAATGCCCTCAGAAGTTTTCTGGCTTCAGTCGGAAAGTGGCATTGAGTACAAAGAGACTTGGTAAATAAGTCTGTATTTGTTATGCCACTATTCCATACTAGTACTTAGGGGTAAAATCCAGGTCATTTACCAGATGTGCATCTGGGATCTTCATGAGTAGACTCCAAGTGAAAGTGAAAAGCATTTTTTCCCACTCTTCCCTGGGCAAGATCATTCTGGTTTTGTATGTCTGTTACCTGTTTGAATAGTGGAAGTAATGAGTCCTAGCTTCCTTTTGAATTGCTTGAAGAAATATACATTAAAACATACAGAAGTTATTGTTGTGTTACAATTCTCACCATTTTTCCAGGCTTTATTGCATTACAATTTCTCTGCAACCTATCTATGCCTGTTGAGAGTTATCTCGACAGTGCACATGCGCACCCTCCACGGCCTCTTTGCCCAGGGCCTCTGTGCGCAGCCTGATGATGTTACAAATGTTGGGGACATTTTCGTACCTGTCAGCTGTGTCACAAATGAATGTTGTTTCCCCAGAGCAAATGGAAATGTAAGGAATTGCGCAGCAATGAAAGAAATAATTGAAGCTGGATGAGCTTTAGATCTAGTTTCATATTAGTCTGGAACTCTCAGGAAAACTTTGGTTTGAGAGAATGAGCATGATTCCTGCCAAGTACAATCCTTGCTCTATGGTTTATTTGAGAATATTATCTGCTATATTTGAGTTTTGCTGTAGACACAGGAATGCATTTAAATTAATTTAGAACAGAGGCAAAAGATGATTAATATTTGAGATAATTAAAACTTGCTTCTAAATAGATTTCCCTGGGAAATGTCTCTGGAGATTTTTCTAATTACATTGGTGCCAAAATGTTGTAAATAAAAAATAAATCCCTGTTTTGTTATTTTCAGAAATGACAGGAGAAAAGTGTACTTGATAGTCATATCAGGAACAATAACCTGATGAGATTTTTGTTTATTTAATAACAAATTACCTAGTGTGTGCAGGTTTAATGATGATGATAGCTTTTAGTCTTCCAAGCAAATGTGAGGACCATCATTCTAAAACCAAATAGAGTGGATTTCAGCAGGTAATTTCCTCTTAATTATAATGTTGAAGAAAAATGACTGAATCAGAGAATGCCAGGGGGAAAGTTGTATAATCACCTCTGTTATGCTGTGATCTCTGAAATTTCTCATGTTTTCAAGGATTTGCACTCTTTAGTGTGCATGGTCCCATAAAGTACTTTTAACTATAAACATGGTCTCTCATATATTTCTTCACTAAACACCAAAACACATCTGGCAGACCTAGTTCTTGCATTGTTAAAGGTGCTGACTTGCCAGCGGCACTGGAGTGGTGTACTTGCTAATAAACCCTTCCTGGGCTGGATTTCCTCAGAGGGCTCAAAGAGACAATGGCCTCATCACTGCTGCAGTTAAAATCAGCCAGAGGAGTGGCTGCGCAAGTCTCCCCAGAAACTCTGTGAATGTCTTGGTTGCATCCAGCCCTGTCTCACTTCTCGTTACGTGCAAGCTGTTATGTGAGCAGGGCTTTATGGGGAGGAAGGCTGAGATGGCCTGGCTGCCTTGTCGATCTTACTCCTTTAGTATTAGGCTTAAGTATTCTTGTTCATTTAACGACTGTAAAATTGATACCACCAATTAAATTCTTAGAAGCTACCTACAATTTTTAATTCAATAAATATTCTTCGCTGAAGGGTCACTTTTCTCACACTGAAGTATGGTTTATTCATTGAATAGTCCTCATCAGAAGTTAATGTGGCAAAATCTGACACCATGTTATACAGCTCTGTAGCATGCATTAGCATGATGTAAAATACCTGTGCTAAATCCATTCCAGTAAAGCTTTTAGTTTAGACTATGTATTTTGACTGAGCATTTCAGTGTACTTTTGTTGTATCAACAAAATGTTGATATGATTTAGTGAGCGTAAAGCACTTTTGCAGCTGTTTCTATTGCTGTTTACAAAAGTAAATTCCCTGTTTCCTTGTAGTTGGTAGCTGACATGGTACATTGAATATATTCTCAATAACAAAAAAGCTGCTTTCTGCTACATTACTGAATATAGATGAAAATTGTCAATTTGCTATTAATGAAACTGTGGGCTCTGATATTTTGTCTCTTTAAATACAGTGTAAAGGTCAAAACCGAATCTGAGGTCTAGACTCAGAGGCATTAAGAAACTGAAATCATAGTAATGATAAGACCTCAGTTTCCAAGTGCTTCTCTGAATCTGCTCCTAAACATATTTAGCAAATAACCTAGTTTGAATTTTGTTACATGTCCCAAGTGTCTACGTATCCCAGTAACACAGACTTTGGTCTACTGAAAAATAGTTATTCAGACATCAGTGTGCAAAAAAAACCTTTCTTTGTTTTAAACCCCTTCTTTGAGCCTCCTTTTTCTCACAGTTCTTTAGTACATAGTTTATATTCATACTGGCTTCACTGCTTTAGTAACCTGCTGCTGCATCACATTTCAATCTTCGAAAACAGTGGATCACTATCAATACTAGTGAAGGGGCAGTCACTGATAATGAAAGTAACCTGTTAAAATGTATTGTCTCCCAGAGATCCTCTTTAACCAGTCGATGGTACAATTCATCTCATCTGAAGAGAGGTTGGGTGATTCCTGCCAGAAGTGTCTGCTGCTCTTAAGTTAGATGGGTGCCAGGAACCATCCTGCCGCTACCGGAGAAGCTGCTCCAGGCACTGGGAAAGCGGCTGTTGCAGCAGAGCCTGGGGTGCTACCAGGGAGCAGTGGGAGTGTGGAGATTCCAGGGACAAGCATTGCCACCCATTTTGCTTTTTGGGACTTGGTAGATCACGCAGGTTGGCACGAGCTGCCAGGGCCCTCCTGTCTCTCCAATGTGGGAGCAGCTGCCTCTTAGGCTGTGCTTACAGGCATGGTGTTTACTCCATGTCCCCTAAAGGTCCCTGGAGGGTGACTGCTGGAATGGGAGCATTGGAATATAATGGATACTTTAAGAAACTTCATTCTTCACAATAAATGTTATTTATTTAGGCAGTTAGTGTTAAAACAGTTAAATCGGGTAAATAGCCTTCTATTAGAAAATGCTGAATTACTGATCTGAAAAAATTCATCTATTATATCCTCTGGCAATGCCTCTTCTGATTCCTCTTTTATTTTTTGGGTCATATGCATGCAGACAATTTGTGACACATGCATGGGCTGTCTGTGCTTGTTCCTTGTCATTGGAACAGGGTTTGAACAGCGGGGAGGGTTCATTACGGGGCTACTTAAAACCTGTTGGCAAAACTGCATTTTCTGTTACCACTGATATGACAAATGTATTCTCCTTTTTGTTTTCTGATGTTGTTCTTAGAGCCAGCGCTGATATCTAATAGTAAGTGGCATTGGTAACGCTCAGCCCTCTGTTACAGGTAGGGAGGGCCACAGGTGTCCGGTCACTTCACACAAGCACTTGTGACCATCTCAGCCCTGCAGTGCAGGGCAGGGTCACCTCTTCAATCAGGAAGGCGGGGATGTGAGCTTTTAGACAATTGTGCTAAAATTGCTGGAGCTGTACAGTTCAGCCGCAGAGAGAGCATGTGTTGGAATATGTTTGGAAGCAGTGCAGGCCCTATAATATCTGTGGTTTACTTCCTAGAGGTGAGGCTTTTGAAATATATTAGTTCTTCATCACTCAGCTTTGGTGAAAAGTAAAACCTTCAGATGCTGCTGTTTGATTTGTATGTAAAACAGCCCATTTAGGCTGCATGGTGGGTTTGCCCAGGCAACCCAGTGCTGTTTTCCTTTTGTTTCCCCGAAAAGAGGAACGTGTGAATGTCACGTAGGCTGGACTGTCCTGTGTGCAGAACTATAGTCTTGACTTTTCAGAAAATAATAGAACACACATCTTCCCACCTTCAGCAGCAAGACACTGTAAGTTTCAGGACAAGCTGAATAAGTGTTGGAGTTTTTAGAGTATTTAGAAGTTTCTTGAACTTCAAAGGAGTTTTTATAACATGTTAAAATAGTTTTGAAAGGTATATTAATCAACTTTAAGCCGTGCCCATCTTCTGTTATTTGAAAATTTCAGTAGTTATAAAACAGACCACTGCTTCTGTCTGTCTATAAGGATGGGTTTTTCAGCTCTCTTCTTTCCAAACCTCTGGTCATTTTTCTTACGGGACCTCTCAGATGTCACTGTAAGGTGTTTTGGGGGGAGGCAGCAGGGATCCTCAGTAACAAACCCAGTTATGAGGAAGACAAACAGCAAGTTTAGTTTGTGATGGTCTGTTTACCAATGTTGCATTTTAATCCTTTGCTAACTTCATAAGATGTGTAAAAATAAAAATATATGCAAGTTGCTTTGGTTTTGCCTTACAGGGCACACCAGCAAGTCGAGTCCGATACAAAGTAGATGTTGTCCAGTTTCCTTACAGTGCCAGCATTTTTGACGTGGATGAAAACTCAGGACGCGTAGTAACCCGAGTAAACCTAAATGAAGAGCCAAGTACAGTGTTTAAGGTATGAACTCATATAGCTGTATATTGTCAGTAAACATTGCCTGCATTTGATGGAATTCCTTTTACCTTCATGTTTCTCTGTGTTGCTTCTTTACTTCCTTAATTTCTTCCTGGCATGTGTTTCGTGCCTTTTTGATTTCAGAAACTTCTTCAACGGATGTGAGTGCTACTGGTAGGAGGGCAGAAGAAACAGGGAGGCAGCTGAAGGAAACCTCAGGTTTTGAAAGTTACCTTGCTGATCTCTTTGTTTTCAACAGGGCTGTCAGCATTTTTGTGAGAACTTTGTAAGAATGGTGAAATACCTTGTAAAGAAAGTTTTTTCCCAGATGGATAGTTTGGCACTTCCAGTTCACCAGTGCTGTAATGTAAAAACATTGGCTTTAAGGAGGCCTAAATTACTATTGTGTTGTTATTGTTCCTGAAGAGTCTCAAGTGTAGTTAGTGCAGAGTAAGTTATGATTTTAATCAAAATCATTGAGACAGATCTCTCCTCTTAAATCCATGAGTGGAGGGGGTAGTTAAAAATGAAAATTAAACTGTGTCAGTAAGCAAAAAAAAAAAAAGTATCTATAATATGTGGGGGTTTGTATGTAATTTCCCTGCTTGGAAACTGCCCACCTTCTGTATGGTCATTAAGGTGTGTTTTGTTTCTTCTTTCAGTTATTTATTTTTGAAATGAGGATTAAAGAGAGGTTTATTTGCATACTTTTCCATTATAAGGAATAAAGCTGTCCACTGTTTTCCACTTCTGAGTGTCCCATCAAATCCTACTATGAGCTTGAGTAGTGTTGAAATGCTGTCACTGTTTTAGGAACTTAGGATAGTGCTAATTTGAGGTCTTTTAAGTTTTTAACAAATGCAGTAAAACTCAAAGGAGAAGAGAATTATCTCTTGGTTAACATCACCAGAGTATAACTTTTCTGTTGCACTTTTTATTTTTACTTCTCAGTAATTATTTTGTGTGGCTGTTTTCTGAAGCTGTGATACATAACATGCAGGTGATATGCACGTGGACATGGAGCTACAGTTCTATATGAAGACTGCTCTGTATTAGGGCAGACCAGTGGTATATTTAGCAGAGCATTACTTGTCAGAAAATAAGGATGCTTAGGGAAGAAGCACAGAAAAGACTCCAGAAATCAGGGATGTGGAGACTGAGTTGGTATTTGCATCTAGACCATTGGGCTTTTATCTGCCACTGAATCTTCTGTGAATTTTTCCAGTCAATTTTTAACATAATCATACTTTCTGCAATTACCATATCTTACACTGGTGAGTTCCCTAATACATTGCCTGAAAGAAATGCCTTCTTTTGTTTTAAGCTGTCTCTTCACCGACCTATTCTGAGAATAGCTTGGACTTGCAGAAATGAGTTGAAAACCCTTTACTAGAATGAGGTGCTGACCTGCTCCATCTAGTGACCTCTTGAGATAAGGACAAATTTAGAGAGGGAGGAAACTAGAGAACTGTCCATTACTCCATCTTCAGTGTACTGGTCTCTCATCCTTTTGCTAGCAGATAGCTTGCCTTCATATGAAAGCTGAAAACAGGTGAACCTATTTGTCCCAGCAGAGGAGCACAGATTAAATAAACAAATAGACTTGAGTAAAGATCAGATAAGCAAAAGATTTATAATAGGCCGCCTTTGGAGAAGGTCTTCTGGTCTTGTCGATGTTTTAGCATACTGAAGATCTCTCTTCTAAGAGGATTTTTTTGGAGGGGAGGCAATGTTAATTTTTTTGTTTTGATATCAGACCCCAGTTTTAAATAATAGCATCAGCAACGCAGAATTCTTACCTAGCACTTTTTCTGTTTTATTGGGAGTTATAGGTGGTTTTTCAATAAAAATTATTTCACTGCATGAATGTAGAATTGAACTTTATACTGTTAAAGAAGTTGGAATTGATTCTGGAGTTCTGAGTAAGGACAGTCTGTGATTAGATGTGAAGGGAATCCCCTGAAAAATTTACTTGAAGCTGGCAATGTGTTTTGGAGAGGTATTGTAGAAGACTGCTGTATTTGAATTCCAGTTTACTATGTTTCTGTAAATATTCTAGCAGATGGTTCAACTTTTTGATGGCTGTCACCTTTTTCCTCTATGTTTTGTTCTTATACAATGTATGATTTGCAGTGAAAGAAAATCTCATCTGACTTGTTAGACCCTGAAAATACAACAAGTATTGTTGCGAGTCAACATAAAAATGCTCTTGCCTATACTAAAAGAGTGATTTGCTGTCTTGTTTATAGCTAGTGGTCATTGCATATGATGATGGAGATCCTGTGAAGTTCAATACCACTACCATAGAGATTGCTGTACTGCAGCCTTCAGTAATTCCACGGTTTACGCAGGATGAATACAGGTAAAGCATTTATTCATTCACATTACAACTGTTATTTTTTAAGTTGAAATAAGTTGCTGTTTGAATGCTAGTCTGCTTTTGTACCTTCTGCTGTTCACTTTGGCTCATGAAAGGGAATAAGACACAAAAATAAGGTTTGAACCAAAGCACCAAAACCCTTGTATACTTAGAACTGATAACATATTTACTGATGTTAAGTATTCTTTAGGAAATAAATTGGATGCTGCTTTGAGGAGAGAGCAGTCAGCGCTCAAGTCCACCAGAAGCACAACTGTGAAATTACATGGAGGACTTTTTTGCAGCACTCTCATTTGACAAAGTGAGGGTGGCAAAATACTTTAGAGTTGCTTCTTTCTCTTAGCCACAAGTTATTTGGCAGCCAGCCATTCCCCAATCTTATCAGTTAGTGGTGCAATTTTACCTTTTTAACAGGTTGTCTCCAACTGGAAAGATCTGGGCTGTAAGTGACAATGACAGTGAGGAGAGGTTTGTTTGAAATTATCCTCTCAGAAGCTGTTGAAAATGTCAGTCAGGGGGATAAACAAAAAATTTTGTGTATTGACATTGTAGCTTCGATCACCGGGGCTCTAAGTTAAGTTTCCTCCAGTCTGTTTGAGTGTGTTTTGATCCTGTACACCATTCATGAGGGACATGAGAGAATTCAGACTTGACCCTCTTTGACGTTAGAAGTGTAGATGATAGTTATTATTACTACAGAGTCATGATTTGATTAAGTTTACCCCCTGACAATTTCATAAAATCAACCCCATTTTCTTAAAATTAAGTAAAAAAAAAAAAGACATGCACAGCCTGATTAGTTTGTTAAATTTTGTTACAGAGAAAGTGTTCACAAACAGTTTGACATCTGTATAATAATAGGAAGTGATAGGATCAATGCAACCAGCCTCCCGATATCTAGAAGTTACAGCCTTGCTGCAGTATTTGCTCTTGATTCCAATGTAGTGACATAACCAGTATCAGAATATAATGGGGTTTGTACATATATTTTCACAACAAAGTACTGCAGGAAATCAGAAAACAGAAATTGAATGTAATATTATTGGCTTCAGTAGACCCTAATAAGAGGACTTGCTCAGCTATTTTAAGGAGTTTAGGCAAAAATTCATGGTGTGCATTCTATTTTTCCTCACGATTAGAGTATTACCATTTTGAAGCAATACCTTAAAGAAATGAAAAATAGCAAAATACTGCCAGTCCTCTTTTAATTTTGTATTTAACCTGGAAACAAATATGAAAACTGAAGGAATAGTGCAAAATTATAAACTTGGCATTTAATGATAGTGCAAATGATAATCCTTTGCTGAAGGAGTTTTCTTGAGGGAGATTATTCCTGCTGCTCCCTATATTTTATTAGATATCTTCAAATGTATGAAGTGTAGTTTAGGTAATGTAGCAAAAGGCAGTCCTTTAAATAAAAATGTTTCCATTTGTTACTGTAATTTCAGATATCATGTCAATGCATGCTGTTTCTGAATAATATTTAAAGCCTTTCTGTAATAGACTTAACCTTCTGTGTTACTATTTTCAAGAAAAACATGAACAAGTCCTACATGCATAGCTGTGAGGAAAAAAAAAAAGTGTAGCTATGTTTACCAGAAGGACATGAAAATATGATACTATGAGACCTTTCCAAGATACTCCACATTTTAGGTAAATTACAAAAGCTAATTTACCTAGCCTCAGGAGCCAGCCAGGGGGCTGGAGCTGCTAAAGAGACTCCTCACTGCTAGGGGCATACTTAGTAATGCACTTTGTTTCCTTTTTTGTTTATAACTTTATTCCAAATGACCTTCAGCTTTAAGGAGCTTGTCCTTGAATCTTGGTGACAAATGTAATCCCAAGCAATGTGTTTTGGGAGAGACTACAATGCAGCCACAGTGCTAGACTGCTCAGGCCAAATCCAGCACGAGCCCAGGCTCGGGAGTACTTGGAGCACAGTGTGGTCCACCTCTGCGATGTAGAAGAGTTGTCTTGCAGTTTTCACGTCAACCAACACAGCATCTTTGTTTGCAGGATTGTGAGAAGAGACTTTAAGGTTCAGGAGCACAGGCAGAGTTTGCATTGCCTTCTGAAAAATTAACCAAGGTCACACTTCCTGAGGCCACCTTGAGCTCCAGTTTTATCCCAGGAGATGGGAACTTTATTTCACTACAGTGAAGAAAGCGTACAGTAAAAAGTGGCTCATAGCCCCTAATACACTTAGATGACAACTGAGTAACCCATGTTATCTTCTCCTTGCGAACTCATCAGGATTAGATGAATAGCCTAGTTTCTCTTTCCAAAGGAAATAGCGCTACTCCATTCTTGGTAAATTCTTTGATCCACACCGTCGTAAAAAACCTCTCATAATCTTTTGCGGGCAGCAAAGGCAGTTACTCATTTTCTTCAATGTCAGAAATTAAATGAAAACAACCCCATAACTTTCTGATTCAGCTCTGAGACTCTCAAACATTTTGGAGCAGGACTAGTTTTGATTCCTAACGTTTTCAGGGATTGTCACACTCTGCAAACTGCACTTCGTGTTTGGCTTCTTGACAGTGATGCAAGCTGAAACTGGCAGGTTTCGTATAACCTTATTTTTCAGGTGACATAGTATATCTTTAGGGTAAATGTCAGCACAGAGTAATGGTGCTGCTTGCAAAATGATAAACTGTTGGATGTGGATACTAGAATTTCTGAAGGATTGAGAATTAGTGGCTTTAAAGTGGATTAGTATTGATCTTTGCTTGCATAATTATCATGATCTGGATGATTCCAGCATTGTTTTCTAGCTGTTTCACAAACTTCATTTCTGTATATTTAGAAAAAGGTCACAGTTGAACAGTTTTACACAGTAAAGCCGCCTGCGCAGTTCCAGCATGTATTACAAATCAGAAATAAATACAAAAAACAGGAGAGAGGGGACCAGATGGCATGATCAAAAAGGCATAGCTGTGTTAGGCATATAGGGAGATAAAAGTGCAACTCTGCCTTGAGCTGTTGGTCTGGCAGCTCTCTGCTCTGTTAGAAGCACACCAATGCATTAGAGTCTATGCTTGGAGTCCTGTTCATACTACGGGAGGCTTTGCTTGATTCTTACCCATGTCTTAAAGTGACTTCCACAGGAGGCAGCAGTAAAGTAGATGAGAGTCAGAGATTTGCATTTTATTCACTGGCTCTCCTGCATTATTGCATAATTTGGGGCAAATTAATTAGTCTCCCCCCCCTTTTTTTTTGTTTGGATTGTAGATTATACTGGAGACTTCTAAATGCTGCTGCGCTATACATATAAAACAGCAAAGGGAAGCTAAGAGCTCTGAGAACCGTAAAATACAACCTGGAGCAGTTGCTTTATGATAAGTGAGTGATAAAATACAGTTCCTTCCTAATGACTGAGATAGATGACCTCTAAAGTGCATCTGAAAGATATCTGCTGCAACCAGTCAACTCTTCTGGTGGGAACTAGCAAGTCAAGGCCAAGCATCCGAGCAGCCTGGGTACAGCATGCTTTAGGACAGTCCTCCTCCATGCACTCACATCCTGTTAGAAGCAGAGCAGAGTCAGCCAGCAGGTCTGCTCGATGTGGTCCAGCAGCTTGTGAAGATGCCACCCCAGGGGCTTGCAGGCCATTAGCGTAGTTAATAAGGGCCAGATGATCCATGCCTAGTGCTCCTTGACTGTGACCATCTTCTGGGGACACTGAGACACTGCAGCTCCCACAGATCTCTCTCTAGTGCATCCTTACATGTGAGCCTGAGTGCCTTCACCGCACTTCAGCTGATACTGCAAGCTATCCCAGTGCTCCTAGCCTAGAGCTTCATTCTGAAGCTGCAGAGTTTTAACTGCATTAGCAATGTGGATTATTCTCTGCTTGGATCCTTGTCTGTCCTTGTCATGGATATTAAATATGGCTTTGAGAGAGCTGACAGCAGCAGTGCATGCTAAATAAAGTGTTTTCCAAACCAAGCATTGTTTGCTTGTTCCACAAAAACGCGAAGTGTGAAGAGGCAAAAATCAAAAAGAATCAAAGGCCTATAACATGCAGACGTGTAATTGTAGATGGCTAGTCCACCTCTGAGCCCACTTGACCTTTTGCTGCCAGGAAGGACACTGCTGTTGATGCTCTTCTCACTGCATCTCCCTGCGGGGTGGTTGGCAGTCAGTTGGATTTTGCTGGTTTTCCAAAGCACTGACGGCAGAGGGAGGCACAGTGTATGGACAAGGCCTGAGCTGCCACTTCCACTGCCTCTCTCCAGCCAAAGTGACAGCCTGAAGAGCAAGGGCCTGGAGGTGCTGGGCACAGCAAGGCGATGAAGAAAGGGTTGCCGCCACACGGCACGTGACTTTCTGCATTGCTGCCGAAAACAGGCTGTGGCCGTTCGCACAGTTTATTAAGGTTTTTAATGCTGACTTTGATCTCATTCTGCCTAGTACTGGTGAAACACCCATGCCTCTGGCAATAAATCACTTGCTTGAGAAAATCAAATCAGCTGTTTTGAGTGCTCCTTTCCCAGGCTATTATTTCTCTTGTCCTGATGGCTCCACCCAGATCACCTCTTGATTGAACTCCACAGCAATTAATTGATCCAGAAGTTTCCATTTCTTCCAAACAAGTAATGCCAGCACTTTAATTTCTTAATTAACAGATCATAATTAGCAGTTCTACGGAACAGCAAAGACCAGATGTGAAGTGAACCTCAGATGAATATAAAGAGATTTTTAAAATTTTTTTTTAGCAAGCCTGTTCTTTTTATGAGTACGTTCTCGTTTTAAAACAGTAAAAGTTCAAAGGGACTTGGGATCTTTTTCTTGTTTTGTTAATTAATAAATATCACATCCTCTGCGACTAGAAGGTCATGGCTAATAGCAATGTGCTGCTGTAGCACGAAATGAAATGTTAACCGAAAGCAGCGTCATTGGTTCCTAATTATTGCCTGTGGGGCCATTAAACAGGTGTTCAGCCATTTGATAGCAGAAAAAGGAAAATACTGGAAACTTTTCGCTTCTGTTAATGTTGTATTATAGCTCCCCAACCTGTTTGAAAAGATATGTCCAGTTGTATGGTAATCTGAAGTTTGGTTCCAATTTATGAGGAAATACATGAAGTTGTGAATTTGAGGCTGTTACTTGATATAAATGTAGTGTGGCATTTTATTTCTCTGCTAGCAACAACACACTGTACTGTGAAAATGTGTTCTGGTTAAAAAGCGCGATTTTGTGACACGTGGACCTCTTGCTCACTCAGTAAAAGATACGATGTAATGTTTTCCACTTAATTAAATCCATCAATACTGTAGGCAGATATTATCCAATCAAATAGCTATGTATCATAGGATTTCACAAAACAAAATTGTGGAGGCATATCAGGAGTCAACTGGAAGTGTTACTTAAAGAGGCTTTTCCCATTTCTCTGTTTTACTGCTGTTCAGTCAAACAGTTATTCTCACTGTGACATAGGAAATGGGGAATCCTGGACAGCTGCATTGAGGGTATGGGTAGCATTTCATGTCTGAAATCTCTCTAATTCGGTGCTTCCTTCAAAAAGGTGCCGTTTGGCACAGAACGGCATCCACAATGCTGTGAATGTCTGAGGCCTTGTAGAAGCAACTGTGCTTTTCTTATCATGAGTATCCTACCAATTCAGTCATCCTTCTTTACAACGCATGAAAGAAAAATATAAGCATTAAGAAAAATAAGTTTTTCCAGGGAGAGGAACAAGTTAATCTATACATGTCTTAAAAAATCAGGAGTGGTAAGTTCTGTTCAGAAATGAGGACAGCAGCTGAGAATGTCCTTTGTTCAAACCAAGAACAGAACGGGGGAAAAAACCCAAACCATATACACTAGGGATTTGGAGGGGAAGGGAACATTTTCGGGTTGTAGGCAACAGTGAGATTTCCAAAGCTATTTTCTTACTGATTTACTTGTCTCTGATGTGTTGCTTTGAGAAGTAATTTGAGAAGTCATAACTTGTTTCCTATAAGTAAAATGGCATTATTCAGGGAATCAAGATGCTTCCCAAATGAAACCATGTGTTGAAGTGGCAGGATATAAACTTCTGCCTTGGATGCAGTTGGGTTTTCGTCAGGCTGCTAGTAAGCTGTATTTCTTTAAGCCTCTGTTTACTTAAGTTTTCTTTTTTTTCTTCCTATTAGAGCTCACTGCTGGTTTAAGTAGCGCTCGGTTAGTGGGGTCATTTCCCCCTTCTTGTAACAGGAGTGCACAGGGTTTTAGTTTTGTCCCTCAAAAGTCTTTTGTTTAATGATGGTAGATTTAGGGCATCCATTTGGGTAATCCTTTTCCCAAGGTATCCAAGTCTTACCACTGCTTCTCCCATCTTTCCCATAACGGAACTTACATTTACATTTTATGAAAGACATGAAAAAGAGTGGAATGCCACTGGCAACATTTTTGATGTAGCATTTCTGAAGTGGGGGGAAAAATAGTCAATGTTTTACTCAAACTGAAGGTAGAGGAATGATGCAGAGGTTCCAACATGCATTTTTAATTTGCCTCATGTCAGTGGCAGCTTGGCTTCAGAAAAATACATGTGATGTTGACTTGGGAATCAATGTTTTGTGGTGGTGTTCTCCTGGTACTTATTTGGTTTGTAATAAAAAAAAAAAGAAACCACGCTTTAGCGTGTGGTTATAAAAGTTAGGAAATTAAATTATTTCTACAGCAGATACTGAAGCATGGTTTGCCGTTGAAAAATTAGTGAGCAAGTTAGCAGATGATTACAGTGTAGTAGAAGGATCATGCTTTTTTCCCCTGTTTTCCTTGTTTTAGTATTGCTACATTGCACTTTATTAAAATCTTCTACTTCTTTTTACCAAATGAAAAGGAAACTCTCATTTTATGGTTTGGGTTTGGGTTTTTTTTCTGATGAAGTATTATGGTGAAATGAATCTAGCTGCATGTTACCCGGTTATACCAGAAGAGGTAAGCACAGGGTCCAGGTCTGTGCAGGGTATCTGCCTGGCTGTGCTTGGTAAGGATGAGGGTCAGAGCTTTCAACGCCACATTGCAGTTTAATGAAATGTAGAACTAAGTCACTCCAGGAATGTGAATATGGAATAGAAATAATACACTACTGTAGTATTAAACCCTGTCAGCTTTGGGCAGTGTATTATGAGAGCACAAAGCCACGGCATTATCCTCAGTCTTAGAATTGATGCTATCGATACCCGTCTGTCTGACCAATTCAAGTATGTGAGTGAGTCCTACATTGTGCTTGATGGGAATTTTTTTTTTTTTTCCTTTTTTTGCTTCTGTAGTAATCCTGACGGAAATTTTCATGTCTTCAGGTCCTTAGCTTTAATTTAGGAAGATTGGTGGCATGACATAAATGCATTATGCCTGATGAGAATTCACAGGAACAAAATTTAACATTTGGTTTAAAAAAATAATAGGTTTTGACAGGGGTTCACTGTAACAATGTCCAGACTCCCTTGTCATCTGTTTTAGAGATAAATACCATGAAAAGGTCAGAATGTCTTGAACCAATTTGAGAATTGAGACAGAAAGTGAGGATATTACGTACAGTAAGGAATATGTGATCCTTGTCAGGACACTTTGAAGATAAACTGCTTGAAAAATACATTTAATCAAGAAGAAAATATTCTTTTCCAGAAAAAAAGAATCACTATCTCTGACTGACAAACTGTTCAGAGTGTTATGGTTGCACTTACTGGAAACTGAAAATTTGAGAAATTGATCAATTATTGCTCCAAAATGTGGCTAGGTCCTTCTTTTTTTGAGTAAGGACAGAAAGCCAAGATAGTCTAAATGCGTTGGTGAGAGGGTTAAAAGAGCTGCCGTCATGATGTTTACTTCTTGCTTTCTTGTTTCTTTGCTTTCCGTTTTGCTGCACCAGTTAGAAACTTGTACATTTTTTTCACAATTTAAAAAAATCAGCTGCATAACCAGACCGATTTAAGTGTTTCTGTTTGTAGAGCTTTTATTAGCTATTTGAGTTTCCATACAACTTAGCTGTTAGCTCACCTCATTTTAGACACTCTAGTGCTCTGCCTACACTTGACTTTTCTCCAGAAAAATACACAAATTCAGTTGTTTTTAATGGCTTACATAGCTTCTCTTTAATGCAAAGCATCAGACAGACAAAAAGCCGAATGAAGTCACTTCCCATGAGGAGCCGGATGAAAAGAGTCTGTGCAGGAATGGGCACGCTGCTTAGAAACATGTTTCAGAAAAGGCTTCAGGTAAAATGCCCTTGAGGGTTAAAAGTAGCTAAGGCCAAAACACTTTAAGAAGCTGTAATGTGAGAGAAGGTAGGGAGATGATTTTACCAGGAGAGGTCCAAATGACATTTTAATCAAGTTGAGCTAAGAATCTTAGCAATGTAATTAAGCAAAAAAATTTAAAAAATTTAAGTTCTGAGGTATGCTTATGGACCTCCATGAACTAAAATATAATTCACGAAATAGAGTCGGCTGAAGTGTCTAGTACAGAGTACATACACCTCACGCTATTAAACTTCAGTACTAAACCAATTTTCCAATTTATTATTGGGTTTGGTGGTTTTAAATTTAATCTTTGATTAAATCTCATGTTCATGCTTTTTGAGATAGAAAAGTTTCATGGTGAATTTAAAGCATATTGGATATCAGGCAAATTGAAAAATGGATGAGAGTCTGATGTGTTTAGCAAAGGGAAAAAAGAAGCAGAAAAGGAG
The DNA here is from genome assembly GCF_026419915.1 of Harpia harpyja. NCBI lineage: Eukaryota > Metazoa > Chordata > Aves > Accipitriformes > Accipitridae > Harpia > Harpia harpyja. The sequence goes on from NC_068949.1 coordinate 7,908,440, forward strand.
AGAGGAAAAGTTAAAATTTCATTTTGGACATTTAGAAATAGTTATGCCCTGCAATGTATTTGATATGTGTTCAGTCTCCATTTCCCCCTCTGATCAAGATACGGATAATTGAGACATTGCAAATTAAAAGATATTCTTTTACAATCTGTGTCCTTTTTCAGTGCTTTTGTGTATAAATAATGATTTTATTTTAATCCTGTTGTTCTTCTAGTTTGGGGTTGCTTTTTTTTTTTTTTCTGACAGGCAAACACATTTTGTTGGCACGGTTTCATACTGAAGCAGTAAGCGATACAATATTGGCCTCAAAGAAATACAGGCAAATCTTAAACTTGTTCAGGGATAACTAAATCAGAAGAGCGGGACAGAAGACTTATTATTGAACATCTATTTTGTCAATTTTAAACTAATTTGTTCTTCCCAAATCCAAGGCCATCAGATACCAATCTTATCTCAGTAAGGCACAAAGCAATTAAGGCTGCTCCTGTTTTTACACTTTGCTGCCTTTGTGTCCTCTTTTCCCACCACAGCTTGTCAGGAAGGGTTTGGGCAGGTTGGGTGGCTTCATGCTGAGTGCAGGGATCCTACAGGGTTTTTGTTGCACCGCAGCGATGGAGGCCTCTCCTGGTATCCATCCTGTCCTGGATGCTGACAAGATACCATTTACTATTTATGTGAAAACATTAAAGTGAGGATCAACTGACCTAAATTGCACATTGCTGTGATGGTTATAGAAAAATAAAATGTGAATGAATGAAACATTGGTATAAAAATATATTTATTTTGTCATGGTCAAGAGATGGTTGTGCAAAGGAAAGTGTTTAGGAGGGAAGATTAAGACTATGGGTAGACTGAATTGAGGTGGCTACAGTGTGTTAATTGCTGTTGATCCCATTTCACCCTAAGATTCATGGGGTGCAAGTGAATTATCATGTTAATGCACAGGGCCTTCTTACATTCAGTGACTGTATGTATGTGGATACCCATGCATATAAGTATTGGCGGGGGGGGAGATATTAGAAATCATATATTTGAGAAGATGTTTTGTTCAGAAGCTTAGAAAGTAACCATTTCATTTGAAGTATTTCAAATAAGTCAGCACTGGACTGTAAACCAATGGTGTGCCAATCCCATGCAGGTGACAGTGACAGAAATGTACTGTCAGGCATGGTCAGAGCCTGTGACTGGCAAGGTAATGACTATATTGGCAGTTGCACTCAGAAGCTCAATAATGTGTTGCAAACATTATCAGACGAAAATCCTTCAGACGCTCTGAATCCTAATCATGTATTGAAGTCACAGCAGTACCCCTTTCCCTATGCTTTCAGTTTTCTAAGCCCTCCTCTGGGTGGCTTGGACTGGATTGCACTGCTTTGCTAGTGTCATGTCTTCTCACAAAAATAACCAGACTTTATCATCCAGTAATGCAAAATTATTGCATAAAAATGCCCTTGCCTGTCCCCTAAAACAGCTTCAAATAGTATGTCTACCACTTACCAAAAAAAAAAAAAAAGGCACTGTTGTGCATCTTAGTCATTCAAAAATTGGAAAATAATGAACTTATCCCCAAAGAAAGCTTATTAGAGCTTGTAGTACAGGATAAAGCAGAGTATATTGTCAGCTGAATACCACTGTCTTTTGCTGGTTCACTTCTCTACAATTCAGCAAAATGTTCTTAAGAGACCAGCTGTATGTTTTAATTCAGCTGATGCATTGTTCCTGTTGAACCTGATCACCTTTGTTAAATCAGGGAAATGAAATCAATACCATTACTGTGGTGGTTTTCTGTCCACTCCCTCTATAGCCTCTCATAGCAAACACAAAAGTCGCTTACTAATTGATATTGATTTGTCAATTCATTGAATTCAGCTATTTCAGAGGGGAAGATACAAGGCCATTTCCATTAAAAGAATATACTGAAAGTGTGCTTCAGATGAAATGTGGGGTTTGTGTATACACAGTCATGAGGGTTTTTGTTCAAATATATGTCTTCAGGAGAAAAAGAAAACGACATAATATATAATGCAACATAAAAAGGATCTTTATTTTCCTCGCTGGCCTGCATCTCTGACCTCATCAAAAGAGCTACAGCGTGAAATGCTTTCAGATTTGACAGCCTTTTTTTCCTGTCTCTAACCTTTGCGTTTGTAAAATGCACATTAGTAAGCATTTTATAGCACTAGTTTTGCAGCTTAATAAATTAGGTATCAATAATGAATTTTATTTCTACTGCTGATAGCACACTTGAGGCAGAAGGGTGGAAACCAGAGTGATCTGCTCTGTGCATGTGTGTTTGAGTAAAAGTGAACTTACCATCATCTTTTTCCGTGAAAAAATCTGGAAGTCAGTGTTTCAGTACAGTCACTATTACATGATCCAGTGTGGCTCAGCCTGGAACAGTATTTTCTCCCCATTATTCCTTCGTACAGTGGAAGGCCTAGGGATTCTCAGAAGATTGATACCTCACCATGCGAAGTGAGATACGGTGGTTTAATTTAAGATAGACTGGGCCCTCCACAGGAAGCAAAACAAAACAAGTAAATAAAGCAATGAAAGGTGTTACAAGAAGGGACAGAAGAGTGCATCTTAGCCCTATGGGCCAATGGATATGGTTTGCCTTTGACATCTTTTTTACAGGTGATGTAATCTGGAGCACGAGTGGTCAAGTCAGCAATACGGTGCCATAATTGGATTAAGCTGAGAGCAAGAACTCGGGAAGAGCAGGAGAAGTATAATCCTTAGGGCAAAGTAAGGAAGTAGTCAGAGAATCTAGGGTCAGGATGAAGGCAGTCTGAATAGCAACCCAAGGGAAGAGGCTGAAGTATAGATAAACTTTTGACCAACGTTCATGCAGGCAGAAGGCAGTTGCTGCAGAAAGCTGCAAAGCATGAAGGCAAGTACATCATTTCCAGGGCAAGAGGTTGTGTAACAGGTATCATCACCCAAACTACCTAGTTCGGAGTTTTTTTTTTAAACAATAATGAATAATTTACCTGCTAAAATTTTTTAACTTAATTCCATATATTCATCGTCATTATCTAGAACTTTTTCCAGGATGTTCGAAGCAATATTCATCCCAAAGAAAATGTTTGTAAGACAGAGATCAAGGGCAGATTGTTGGTCTCCTGGTGTGTGATGGCAAAGGTTTGGGTTCAATAGTTAGGATTGCAACCTGGGGTTCCAGCTTTCTGCCCTTAGAATGGGAAAATGTGGCATGGGGTGGAGTATTTGAAAAATACCTAGAGGATGAGAGGGAAGTCATAAAATACTCTGAAATGAAAGCAGGTGTAGATTCTGTCCAGAATTTTAAAGAACAGTGCACAACAGAAATTCTCCTTAAAGTCTACTCCTGTTGAGGAACCTGTCTCAACATAGCCTCATCTGTCTTTTTTTTCATTATATACTGAATGAGTGTAATTTTTTAAAATGGAAAGTATCTGGATAATGCTAGTTTTAATAAAGATGCATCTGCATTTATGAATGAGTGCAAAAATTTCCTTTCAAATTTATTTGTTCACTAGCATGAATAGTTTTAAGCATCAATTCAGCCTTTACTTGCTGTGATGAAAATCTGAACATTTGATTTGAGAATAGCTCAGAGTCTCACTTCGCCTTGTTGAAATTGTTTAGATTGCTGTTTTAAATACATTAGCATGGACTCTTTGTACATTCTGAAGTAGTTAGAGTTTCCCTGAGAAGAAAGCATCTCAAAATGTTACTCATCACATTTTCTGAGGAGAGAGCATTTGAACAACAAAAGAGAAAGAGTGAAGTAATTCTTTGCTGCATTTCAGGAGGAAACTCGTAATTTTTACATGATGAAACTATGCTGAATATGAGATGCTCAGTTTTCAGTGTGTAGGGTATGAAGAACATGAGATACCAATGTGTTAGTAGTGTAATCTTTTTTCTTTTTCTTTCTTTACACGAAATGGTGCTCAGTGAATCAGAAACAATTTACTGAATGCTTAAAAGATGCGTATGTATACTTGGGTTGCAGTTGATTTCCTGAAAAGCATTGTGGTTTTTAGTACCAAAATGGGTTGGCAGGAAAATTTTTTGATCTTTCTGAAGAGTAGAAATTCCTGTGGAAGTGGCTTTAAAGTGCTTACTGTTCAAATAATAGAGGTTTACCCATGCATGAGTTTTCCTGCATGCATTTCTCATAGATTACTGAGTTTTCTTAGTAGAGGTGAGTATTATAAAAGAGCTGTTAAGTTCTAAATTTTACTTGCAGTTTATCAGTCTGTGGTAGTTCTTGTGTTTCTGTTATTTTCTACTCATTATTCCCTGCTTTTCCATTTCTCACGTCAAAGAACCATCTTTATATCGTCACCTCTTGTCAGTTAGACATCTTACTGTTTTTTGCATTTGCTGAGGCAAAGGTTAAACCTTTGCCTTTTTAATATATCTTTCTGTAATAACAGATCCTCTTGCTTTGGCAGCCTAATAGATGGATGAAACTGCTAACCTGAGGAATAAGTTTCAATAATTTACTGTTCAGGCAACTGGAAGATAACACAAATACTTTTGTTCAATTCTGCAGACCCCCGCCAGTGAGTGAAAGTGCACCAAAAGGAACTGTGGTTACAGTTGTTACAGCGGCCGCCTTGAACCAGACAATTGTATATTCAATTGTTTCAGGAAATGAAGAGGGTAAGGACTAATATTTTGGTCTTAGTGGTTATGGTGAGCCTAGTGCATGCATCAGAAGTCTTCAAGAAATAGTGATAGAAATAAAGCTGCTGAGGTGAAATCCCGCCTCATCTGTACTAGCAGGAGGGACTGCCATTATCAAGCCTTGAGAGATCAGCTGAAGAGCAGATTAATTAGTAGAATTACAATAAAAATTAAAACACAATCAAATTCTCACTGATGGAAAAATTCACATTTGTGCCACATGGTGTGAATCCATGACATACTGAAATAAGACTATAAATAGCTTTGATGGAGTTGATTTGTTTAGTTAGATATTAGGAAGAAATTCTTCACTGTGAGGGTGGTGAGGCACTGGTACAGGTTGCCCAGAGAGGTGGTGGATGCCCTGTCCCTGGAAGTGTTCAAGGCCAGGTTGGATGGGGCTTTGAGCAACCTGGTCTAGTGGAAGGTGTCCCTGCCCATGGCGGGAGGGGTGGAACTAGATGATCTTTAAGGTCCCTTCCAACCCAAACCATTCTATGATTCTATGAGTTGTACTTTTTGCTTAGAAATCTGTTTTAAGGCACTATAGACTTTGCCATGCTGTAGCCACAAGTATTAGATTAGAGCCTGATATTTAAACAAAACGCCATTCCTGCATTTGCATCCTTCTCGGGTATCCTCTGCGATCCACCTTGAAATCTCTAAGCAAAGTTACACTAAATTATTTGGAGGGATGTGGAAGAATTCCCCATCCCATCCTACTTTTTGTGAGAGTGGGCTGTTTGTCTTGTCTGCTCTTGCTAGCATGTCCTCAAGTTGGTCATTCTAGTACCAGGTCAGATTCAGGTGCTGTGCTCCTTTGAAGACAGCTTCAAAGAGGAGTCACATGGGCTTTTAGAGGCCTGAGGGAGGAATGGGAACAACTTTCTGAAGACACTGTCAGAGAATAGTGTCATCACCAAAATTGAAGCACTTAGGCATTAAAGTGGTTTTGCGTCTTAGAAAGTTACTTCTGTTTTTGCTGGATTTCAGATGTCTTTGCTATTAATAACAGAACAGGCGTGATCTCAGTTAAAAAGTATCTGGATTATGAAAGTGTGAAAAGTTATGAGCTTCGAGTTCAAGCAGACTCCTTACAAGTGGTACGATCCAATCTGCGTGTCCCTTCCAAAAGTAAGTTTAAAAATCCTTATTTCTAAATATCTTTTTAATATACATATGTATTGTTATTTTTTGAGGATATTGATAACTGCACTCTAGCTAGTGACCTTATTTTGTTATCAGAAATACAAGGGTGGTGATGATATGTGAGCAGCAGAGAGTGCATTTGTGGATCTTGATGCTTGCCTTCCATATGTGGAGCTGATCAGTCTTGAGCTAAATCCTCACAAATCATGTCTGATGTTACACAGTTGTAAGCCTTACTGATACAGACAAAAGTCATGTTTATATATAAACAGAGAGTTGATGGCACAAATTGAACGTTTTCAGTGTAATTAGGGCTTTTTGTGATGGAATGTCACAGTTACTTTTTCATAAACACATTATACAGCCCAAATACAGACTTCCTCCCTGCTGGGCTGGTAACATCACAGCAAATGTTGGGACACTACTGAGAGGAATGGGGAACAGATACACAGTAAGGGTGACAGGAAAAAGACTCCTTCAGCACCCCTCAGGGTCTGCGTAGAGTTTATTGCAACCCTGATGGAGAGCAAACTGGAGGCAAGGACCTGCTGTGACAAAGACAAGTTTTTTTGCAGGATCTCTAGGCAGGAAGGGGTTTGTTTACAAACTTTTTTGCTTTGGCTCTGTCTCACAATGAGGGTTTTCTTTTTCTCTTTAATGGTTTTCTTGTTCTAAGAAAAGTAATTTGAAAGGTCTTTTGATGATTTTTATCATCTTCCCTGTAAGGAAAAAAGTCTGGAAAGGCTGGCTTTTAAATATCTGGCTCACTTAGTGTCCTATCCCATCTTATACAACTTCCTATTTAAGCCACAGTTAGGGCGTAGTTAAAAAAACCCAAACCTTGTACCAAAAAGTATTTTGGTACACGTTTTTACACAGACTGTGTTTGTTGTCTCAATTTTTTTTTTTTTTTCTCTGTATTTTTGGTCTGTGAGTCTTAGTTTTTCCCTGCTCTAGCTAAGGAGCATCATGAATGCAATGAAAATAAGCCTAGGATGGTGAACTGTTGCAATGAGAAAAAGGCAGTGAGGAATGGAACGTTTGTTTAAGGGCTATGAAAATATTACCTCCTTTACTTTCAAATTGAATGTAAGTTTATTTCAAGTCATTGTTCTGCAGTCACAGTTATTCCAGTATGAGCTGTGGGCCAGATCTGTTGCAGGTAGCTGGAGCTTTTTCTCCTCTGCACTTCCACCAGTGTTAATCATAGAGCAAATTTTTAGCACTGGAAAAGAGTAGGCTCATCCTGACCAAAAACACTCCCATGAACTAATCGGTTGAGGGGAAAACTTCAGCCTCTTTCATTATATATGTCGGTCCAAGAGGTGCTGCTGTACCATCTCCTTGCATTCGCCCCTGCGGGAGCTGAGGAATCCCCAGAAGGTCAGGCTTTGGGTACCTGCTGTTTATTGACGTGTGTGTATAATTCATTCAAAAAAGGACATTCACCAAAAAAGGACATTGGTATTTTGAAACCACAAAATACAAATAGAGTTCAAATTTACTTCAGACTTCAGTTTTATGCAGGTAACCAATATTTAGTTACTTGTCAATCCAGGGAGACAGGTGGGGGGAGATACCATAAAACAAATGCCAGTACCAGACTGTTCCTAAACATCAGTGACATTTGGGCACTTATCAAAGTGTGTACATAGTAAAACCTTCTCACGATTTTTGGAAGCCTCCAGTAATATAATGAGCTATTTTAGTTCGAGTGTGTCTTTTAAGGCATTACTGGCAGTACGACGCTGTGGGGATTGTGCTGCCACGGACTTTGTTTTGATCTCTGTTCCCAAGGAGGTCTGCATGGCAAGCCAGGGGCAAAAAAAATTCCATCAGTCTTTCATCTGCCACTAATGTTAGACTGTCACCTTTCCACCTGCCCTGAGTAGGAGATAATTCATTGTGCCTGTGTCCAGGCACAGAGAGCACTGGGCAAAATAGGACTCAGAGCACAGTGTCATCCCTTTTTTTCCTTTGCTGCAGGGAGAAGTGAGCTGTGTCAGCTTTTTTGCTTGTGCTACTTAGGGCTTTTTGGCTGGCATATTGGCAGGCAGAGAGGCAAAGTACCACCCCATTATTGTCAAAGGTGACAAAGTTGTTCCGTGACAGACAGAATCTTTCCCACACTGCAGGTTGTAATCCACAGAGTTAATAGTCTGAGGGTTACAAAGGAAGGGCCACCCTTAACTAACTGGGCTAATTCTGCTGTCCTTTTTCTATAATTAGTGTATAGATTAGAGATCAAAATTCAGATTTTCAGGATAGTAATTTAAACAGGGTGCAAGTCTGTTTCTTCCGTACTAACATACTACTGTAGAACCTGCCTGCAATACTGAAATTGGTACTTCATGAAAATTTGCTTTACGGGTTTGTAAAGTTCTTAAAGATATTAGACTTAATGGGCTTCAGTATTTGGGAACATGCCATAAAATTGGGTGATAGACTATAGCCTGAGACATTGTACAGGGGGTGGCAGTTAAAATACATTCATCAGGCTTTCCAATATTACCCACGTAACCAGGAGAAGATTTTTGGAAATTGAGCATGTATTATCATGGATATTTCTTCTTCTTTAAGAAAGAATTGAGAGTGTGCATGGTGTAACGTGTAGGGATTATTCAGTGGTCAGAATTTTAATTGTATTAACAGCAGTGTAAGATTCTATGTGCTGTTATAGCCACCATCGATGATGTATCTGGAGAGGGAGAGAAAGAGAGAGCTAGTGCCAGTTGACTGCATTTCTTTGTGTCTGGGAGAGGTGCAGTTAAGATTATATTCTGCAAAATGTGGCCAGGCCATATGCAGTGAGGGGATAAGGCTTCCATGCAGCATACAGCTCTTTTCATATCTTTCTCTGACATGGATTAACAGACGAGGGAGTCAGCAGGTTCCAGCAGAGGTCTTTGGGCAGACCTCTCCAGTCAGGGAAGCAGTGGCCTCTGATTCCCTCTTCCGACTCAGAGTCTGCACTAGAGCAGTTCTCCCAACTGGGCAGCAGTTTTAAAAAGGTGATAGCTGAATTATTTTATTCAGGGATACTTGATAATGACTGGAGTTTGAATTTGGTCCAATTTAAAGGAAGGCGTGCGCTTCCTGTATGTGTTTGGATGTCCATGAGTATACAGCGTGTATTAGGTTTTGCATATGCACTGTGCTGGGTGGATAGCTAAAGAATTTGGTAGATGTATATTTATAAAATGCTTTATAAGTATCTGGCTAACTAAATCATGTCTTTGTAATGGCGATCCCTTGACCTCTAGGTTTGATTCCTACATTTGTATGATGTATGTCTTTCCATTTTCTCGGCACCTTTTTCTTTCTTTATGAGTTTTAATCAGATTAAATACTACTTCTGAGTTTCGGGGCACTGAATTGACGAACTACAGTGGAAGGAGATGAGGCAGAATTAATGCACCACTGCGGACTTTGGTGACATTGAAATGATGAAATACTTTGGAGATAGGTGACTTTGAATGCACTTCTCTAGAATTATGTGACGTTGAAGGAATACACCACTCTGACACTCAATGGCAACAAATTGCTGCCAGTTCTGGTGTTAGATACCACTGAATTGGTGAACTGTTCTGGAGAATTTGTTGGCAGTGAATTGATGACCTACTCTGGAGCTGCAATGATGAGTCCTTCTGGAGCTAGATAACACAGCACTGATGAACTGCTCAGCCACAAAACAGTGCTGAATTTTACAAAGCTCAGAAGCTAGGTACCAAATTGTTTTTTAACTGTATGGTATTACGGAAGATAATTACATAGAAGTAGGAGTTTGAGTTTTCATCTGTGCAGTGGAAAAGTGGATGATACTGCATTAAGTGTAACTAAGCTTGTCATTCAGTGATAGTGCCGACTGATAGCATAGTAATAACCGAATAAATAAATAAGGAGAGAAAGTAAATTGAGATGTCCTTTGGAGTATGAGAACATAAAATTGGTGACTTAAACTGGGTTTTTAAAATATGATACTAAATCATGCAAAATCACACTGTCACTTTCAGTGGAATCAAACTCCTTAAATGAGTTACTTTAACTGAAACTTTATAATATGAAATTGCAGTGCATTTTTACTTCATTTGAATGGAAGAAGAGTTAGGTTTTCTGATGATAGTGGATTAAAAGGTTGGAATTCTGGCTTGAGGAATCAGCAACTGGTGTTGCTGAGCCTCAACAGACCTTCAGTATTAATGGATTCTCCAATTCATTTAAATTGAGCAGCCTGGGTTTGTTTTTTTTTTTCTGTCTGCTCTTTGCTTCTTAGGTTGTCTATCACAATAGACTGTAGTCCAGTGGTATACTGTAGGATTGTGATTATGAGCTTCCAGATAGAAGCTTTCAGTTCTCTCTCAGTGGATAAGATGAAAAAAAGAAAAAACTGATATATAAGGGGAACATCATAGAACTGTGTGTGGCAGGATGTGTTCTGCAATTGGAAGGTGCTGCTCTGTAATCTATCACAGAGCGAGCAGCTTTTTCCTCCCACAAGGAGCTGTGAATTAGTGAGCTGAAGGGAATGTATCAGTACAGTTAATCACTTACTAAACCAGAAGTACTTCTTGAACAAGAACAGGAGAAATGTCATCTTTTACCTCATTTGAACACTGTCAGCTGTTCACAAAGTTTTCATCTGCATCTCACTGTCCTGCAGTCTGATACCCAGGGAAATGTGGTCAGAGCAATAACCTTGTTGTGGCAAGGAAGGAAGGGACAGGAGGAAACAGACGGGTTTACAGGAAATCAGAGGGAGCAGCAAAGAGAAAGTGCTGCCTAAACGCAGCGAGAGTGAGCAGTGGGGCGGTATAGACAAGAAGGGGTGAAGAGAGGGTTTTACCACTAAAGTAAACGTGGTCCCAGTTTTAAGAATCAAAGGATTAGTGGGCATCTGGTCCCTGTGCCAGACAGATGAAACGTGCACTGGGATGGGAGACATCAAGGCTTCCCACTTTGATCTGGAGAGAAGGGTATATTTACAAGAGAGTCAGAATATATTTGCATTTGAACACCACAGACAAAAGGGACCTCCAAATTCCTCCCAGTACAGAAGTGGAGGATTCAGTCTCATGTTTTCCAGTGTTCAGTTTCCAGCACCTGAGAAGAGCGCATCTTTTCATTCCCCAACTCTGTGCATATGACCCTTTCAGCCTGCTACCGCACTGTCCCTCACTGAACTGCTGCCAATAACAGTTGTCATTTGCTCTCTTATCTTGACTTATCGTTGCCTTCTGTGCACAGCTTCACCCATCCTCCGTGGCTGCTCAGCAAGGTAGCCTCCAGGCTGCTTTGGTGTCTGTCTGCAAATGGACTTGGATGCAAACAGATTGTTTAAAAATTAAACCTTACAAGCGAAGGTGTTACCAGTTGGCACAGTGCCCAATGAAAGGTTTGTCTTCATTAGAAGTTACCTGTGTTAACAGCTTCTGCTCAATCAGTTGCTGAGGGGGAGGCCAGAGGGAATATTTTTGACTGCAGGTTGCTCTACGGTAGATTTTGTCTTGTTTTGAATGTCTGAGACTGACCGTGAGATGCCTATGCCTCCCAGGTAAGTCATGTCCTCATGGCAGGGCTGAAGAGGGGAGTTTCTTGTGTCAAGGACTTGTAAATGCAGCGGAACTCCCCCCTACATCTCTGATCTTGTCACCTGCATCTTCATTAGGAAACTTCTGGCATCGCTTGTAGTCCCACTGTCATGTCTCCTGCATCCTCTTTTTTTATTTTTGCTTACACTCTTGCTGACTTCATTGGCTCTAATTAAACAGTAGGGAAAGGAAGAGCAGCAAGTGTGTATTTCACATTCCTAAAGATGCAAGAATAATGACAGAACCACATGGTTGGTTTTACTGTCTTTTAAGAGGAATTAAAAAGAAATTAAAAGCACTGCAAGCAATGAATTTATGTTTTACAGTTGTGCTTGCACTGGCTTGATAAGCAGATTTCTTTTTCAGAAATGGCAAGTGCCATCTTTGTGTTTGCATCCAGCCTGCTACAGGTGAGAACTAAACCAAGATATCCCTCCAAACTCTCATGGGTGCTGCAGAATTCAGAGTTGCACAAATTTTTATTAAAAATCAACTTCGAAGTAGAATTCAACAAGCAAGAAGAAAGGTATCTCAAGAGTGTTAGACCAGCTGAGGGGGGAATACACTTCCATGTTTTTTCATTTCAATCAGGTGTGCTAAATATTACATTCACTGCCAGATGTGAATATGTGATCTTGGTAGAGATGGTTTTTATTTTGGTATCGAAAGATTTTTAAGCAAAAATGTACCTTTCAATTTATTATTTACATGTTTTATTCATTCAGTTAGAACTATTTTTTGCCTTTAGCACAGCCCCAAGCAAGAAGTGGTGCATACCAATTCCCCAGACATATGCAGAGGCACTGCCCCGAGGAGGGTCATTTCTGTTGTCAAATTGCTGCTGTAATCCCAGCTGTGAGGCAGGGCTTTGTTGTGGGTGTTGGACAGTAAAAGAACAGATCTGTCTCTCCTGTAATGTTTTTGGTTTTCTAATCACAAAATAAACCTTTGGGAATCATAAAGCGAAAAGGGATAAAACTGGTTTTGCAACCAAAATTCTGCAACTGCTCCATACTAACTGGGAACGATAGTTTTACTAAGTTAAATATGAAAATGAATTCTGTATCCCTGTACTATTGACTTTTCAAGTAGCCCTACATTTTTAGTTTCAAACATGTTGCAAAAGTTTGTGCTGATGGTGTTTTATAAGTTGGCTGCCATGCCAGTCCCTGAATCTGGGAGACGTGACAGATGGACAAAATATGCTGCAGAGCCTAAAGAGCTGTGAATCTGCCTCCCCTGCCACACAGCTCTGGGGTAGTTTCCCCAAAAGCCACTGGGACAAACTTCAAATTTCTCTGGGCAACAAAGCAATGTCTTTTAGAGAGACTGCATAAAATGTGAGCTCCCTTTCAATTAATTATTTGGTAGAAAAAGATGTTTTATATTTATTTAAATCAGACCTTGGATCAGTGCTGTTCCAAATATGTTGCTGCTTCTGTCTCGTCAAAGCTTCCTTTTCCACTGTTCTTGATCAGCTACAGCATATGATGTGCTTCTTCAGGCTTTATGGGCACATGCTGATTTAGATCAAAATGCGACGGAAAAATATTCAGTGCTGATTCCTATTTGGTTCTGCCAAATTTAGTAAGGCGAGATTGAGTGCAGCTGCAGTTCAGTTCAGTTTACCTGCCAAAGCACAAAGTCTGCTCGACAGACTTGTAAGACAGTAGTAAAGCAAAGTGCTATTGAACCCTGACGAATTACAATTCTCATTCCCAGTTTGATTAAAATGAACTAAAAGAGAACAATCTGCTGTTACCTACTGTAGAACAAACAGCCACTGCTTAAGCTAGATGCGTTTTTTTAATGTTAAAATTATCAATGGATGAAGAGCAGCTGTATCAATGGCTGGTTTGGCATATTATAGAAGACAAGTGTAGTATCATTGGTGAAAGCATAATGTAAAACAAATCTGCTAACACTCAAAGTGTAAGTGACACTGTCCCAGTGTTCAAAAAGCATTGCTTTAGTTCAACTTAATTTCTGCAGTCTGGTGAGAAACTACAGGCTCGCATGAATCAGGCACATTATTAGCACTACTTAGATAAGCAGTGATACCAGGTAAGAGTTTTCAACAAACACGTTTGGGAAAAACTTCTGGAAATGCTAATGCACACTAGTTCTGACCAGCTCCCTGGAGTTTTTGTTGTTGTTTTTGTTTTCTGTGTTAGTCTTTTGTGATCTACTAGTTTTATGTGTTTCAGACAATCCTCTGGTTTTCTTCAGAGCAGCTTTCAGGATGTTTTCACTCTCCTTAAGTGAATCACAGAAGCTGAAAGATCCAAATGCCTCATCTTCTAGTCTTGGGAATGATTATTTAGCTCAAGCAGTGCATGCAATATGTTTGGTTATTATAAGCTGAAGATGACTTATAAGCAGCTGCAGTTCTCTGTACTCTGTGCACTGCAACCCATCTCAGGGGGGTCTAGAAGAGAGGAGGCAAATGGGACATGGGAGACCTTGCAGGAGATTGCAGTGCAGAAACTTCCTTCGCGTGGTGTATTGTCTGGGAGGCTGACTTGACCTTCATGACTGTTGAACTAATTGCTGTGAAAAATCCAGATGATAAATGTGTCTTAGCAATAAAAATGTGTGGTAAAACTAAGGAAACTGCTTATCAAATATTATCTGCATACTTTGTGTGCAGAGAAGCACTTCCCTTACAGCTGAAGGAAGGCAGTTGTACCACTCAATCAGTTTTTTTCTCTGCTCTTTTTGGCCATCTTGGCAGTCCTGTTCTGCTTTGTCCAGGGAAAGATGCTTTTTCTTCTTTCACCTGGCCAGCTATTTAGGTAGCTCAGTCACAGTAATAAGAATTATACTTTGATTGCACGAGGTCTCACAAGAAGTGCCATGGAGGAGTAACCTCTGGTTTCAACTCCCAGAATTTATGAAAAAGAATGTAACTGGGGCTGGATTCCAGATCTAGAATACCAAAACAGCAAGGTTTTACATACATCGGGATACAAATTTTCCCCACTGGAAGGTGAGTGTGAAAGTTGGTGTCCTTTGGCGTTCACTGTCCTACCCGCGAGAGTATCAGTAACTAAAAGCGCACGTTATATACTGGATGCTGTTGCCTCCATTCAGGTACCAGAAAAGAGGGCTAGAGCCACACATAAACGATATTTAAAACAAGGGTTAACAAATTTGGAATATGAAGGAAAGAAGAGTCTAATGCCAGAGTCAAAACCAGACTCTGTAAGAACGTGCTCAGGTTGGGTGGCCTTTTCAATCAGGCAGGGTGCTGGAGGTGCAGGGATGGTGGACATAGGAGCACCAGAGCCCCGCGTGCAGGGGACATCTGACTGAATCGAGCAGAGCTGGTGGGCAATTCCCCACAGCGAAGGGTCTGATGTGACCTTCACCCACATGGCCGCGGGGATTTTAATGTGCGCTTCTTCTAGGCTTTTCTGATGTGAGAATAAGGCGACCTCTGTAACTGGCTGGGAGTTGTTCACTACGGCCAGCTGTAGGCTGGAATCAGATAAAAAGCACGTGGTAGTGCGGAGTTCACAGATGCCACGTTCCCCTCCATCTGCCAGAACGAATGAAATATCTTACTGCCCGATTTTTATACACAGCTTATAAAATGAAGGTGTATGTTTAATTTAATGTTAACGATGCTAATGTTAGTTTGTATATATGCAGGATATTTAATTTGCTTTGTGCTTAATGTAATAACTTTCATTTCTCATTTTCAAAGCATTCAACCATCTCTAAACAAATCAGCATTTTGGCAGCTCAGAGAACTACCAGCAAATTAAACAAATGTTTTTGAGCAAATTGCAAAGCAAATTTTGCACAAGGCTAAGCCACCTCACCAAAACTGGCTTGAAATGATGAAGATAGTGAGGAGTACGCAAAAGATGTTTAATTTGCATTAGAGAGAGCCAGTGCAGGTTAGCAAATGCCTAGTCCTACCAGCACCGAACGTGATACAATTAGGATCTTCCCTACAGCAGTAAACTGGTGCTAGCCATTGATATAACTGTTCATTAGCTCAGCAGGGCAAGGTCACTTACACACATTGCCTGTAATCCTGCTTCAATTGCCTTCTTCCCTAAAGGGTGTAACTGCAGTGAGAAAGCCTGCCTGAGAATCTCATTTTTCTCAACAGGGCTGCAGATTCTAACTGTAACTTAGTATTGCAGCCAGAAACATTGAGGATCTGGTTTAACAAGAGAGAGATTTGACTATTCGTAGGACCTCACAGAACCTCTTTGACTGAAATTTTTCTTCACTGTGATAAATAATGTAGTCAAGGTAAGAAACGTTCTTTTAAAATGAACATAAGCAAACTAGAGATGATTACAAATAGACCATTATGTCCACATTACACACATTCAGATGTTGGATTATGGCTTTTTTTTTCACATCCGTAAAAAGAGAGCTTGTCATGAAATCATTTTCCCGTGAAGTAACAGCACCTAAAAGTTGTTTAATATATCTGCATGGATCAGTGTGGAAGGTGAATAATTGATTATTCCTCTGAGGAAATGTAATTTCCTTTTTTTCTTTCCTTTCTCTTTTTTCCTTCTCTCTGTACTAATGCATTGGATGGCATTTGAAATGTTTTTTCTCAGATTTCAGTTATGTTTATGAAGTCCTCATTTGTTTCCCATCAGTTGGACCATCAGATAGACAGAATATCTTTGGTGACTTTGGCAGTCTAAGAAATAGTCTGGGTTTTAATTTTTTGGTACCCTAAAGATAGAGCTACTAAGGTCTTTCTAAATGAGACTGCATTTTGAAGCTAACTCAGATCAGCATGGCACCTGTGCAACGTTTAAATTACCCTGGCACTGAAACAAGTTGGGAAAACCAACTCTGAAATGAGGCAATTTATCACTTGAAAATGTGGTTTTAATGAACTGGATATCATAATTTCCAGCAATCTTTCTGGATTATACAATTCTGAAAGAGAGAAACAGATGTTGGTATAGATTACTGCGCAGTTGAATCTTCTTTTTGCACTAGGTCCACAGTTTTTGCTAGAAGTTTTTTTCTTGCAGAAGGAGAGAGATGTTTATTGTTCAGTGGGATGGATCAGTAACTGTTTAATAAAATGCAAATTAACAGCAGTATTTTGCTTGAAGATGTGTTGAAACTCTAGGGGGGAAGTAGTACTTCTTGAGTTCCCATGGGCCAGGCCAGGTTGGTGATGAAGACAGGCTTAGGCATGCATTCCGTTAACACAGTAAATTCGTTAGGTGTTGAGGCTGTATAGCCAGAGCTATTGTATGACATTTGTGAGTTTACAGACACCGTGGCAGAATCACCCGTTAAGTATTTGCATGGGAGTTAGTAATAACTAAAATATATAAAGCAAGCTGGTCTTTGCAATGTAACTACTCATGTACATCACCTGTTCGCTACCTCTTTATAACACTTGTGAGGATTTAATGTGACCAAAATCTGTGTAACTGAAGTACAATATTCTTTCTTGTGCTTTTCTATTTATGTGAAAAATTAGTTACAGGTCTTTTCTTATATTTTCCCCAAATACTTTGCTTTCTAAAGAAAGCCATGGCAGCTTTTTGCTTACAGGCAAATTCAGATAGCCCTAACAGCAAAGTGCAGGTGTACAGATAACAGGAATCATTTTCTATAAAGGTACAAATTTGAGCTCCAAGTTAAATCAAGATTCATTCAGAAAAAATGCCAAATGCAGAAACAATAAAGGTAGGTAAAAAAAATAATGCATGAAATCTCTTGACTTCCCTCAGGTTCATACTTTTCATGCCAAATGTGCCATTATTTCTAATGTATTTATTTTTACGGTATTATCTATACACTTATTTTTACATGATCTGTTTGATCTGTAAATGTATGAACTCCAGTAAGTGTTAAAGATTTATTGCAAAACTTTCTATGTATACTTTCCATTCCCTCTTTTAGGTAATACAGCCAAGGTATTTATTGAAGTGAAGGATGAAAATGACCACGTGCCTGTCTTTACCAAAAAAATGTACATTGGAGGAGTGTCTGAAGATGCCAAAATGTTTTCTTCTGTGCTTAAAGTTAAGGTAAGACTGAAATTTTTTAAACAACATTCACTTGCAGTGGGAAAATATTTAGTCACTGGTTAGATTTTTCACGGGAGGTTACAAAATATGTTTCTTCTAAAACTGCTTTAGCTTCTCAGACACTGGCAGTAATTTCCATTTGGTTTCTTCTTATAAACAAGTATAGCGAGCACAGAATGGGTAAATCTTATGAAATCAGTGTTTGAGTATGAATATGAGTGTGATGGTTTCCATTTGTGTGTGTGTGACTGACATGCATTGGCCCAGTATTCCAGCAGTTACTGATGCAAGTTGATTTTGAGCTTAAAAGACAGGTTTTATTTCTCTTGAATTTTATGTGCTTGTTTTTCATTTGACGATTTGTAGCTATTGTTTTAGATATGTTAATATTTAGAGGATTCTTTTATGCTCAACACTAGTTTTTACCTTAAATTTTTCTGACTACTTCTTTGGCAGCAGCATGTTTATGCTTTAAAAAAGGAACGAACAGTTTCTATTTCAGGTCAGCAAAGCAGTTTCAGGTTTGTGCACAGTGACACAACTGTGAGTAAAGTTGACTATCCGTAGATTTTTTTAAAAAAAGAGAGAGAAATTTCAAGGAAAGATAATATATAGAATGTAATTAACATCAGACATAAAAATAGCTTAGAATAAAGCTACTTGTTTTCTATAAAATGCTTTGTGATGCAATCATTTGTGCTAGAGACAGCTTGAGTTGCCAGGACTTTCCAAGTCAGCTTGTTTCCTCTGCCCTTATTTTGTTACCTCAGCAGGCCTCCTGCATCTTTTTTCACCTTAAGCGTTAGTATAATAGCTTTGAAGTTGCTGATTCTAGCTTATGCATGAAAGGGCACAGAAATATGACCTGCTAAGAGTTTTACTTTGACCTCATGATGTGTTTAGAGTACCAGGAATGAAATAGAGAATATCAGAGCTTATTAAAGTTGTCTATTGCTTTTTTGTTTCATGGCAGTCCTTCCCAAAGTAAGCCCAGAAATGGCAGAAAAGTGGGAAATTGTTAAGCATTGACTATTGGATAGAAGCTTCTGTAGATGATATTTGTTTACTTTGTGAACTAGTTCAGGGTATTTGTTTTTTCTTATTTTTTTATACAGTGCTTATCATAGGCAAATTTTTGTTCTCAGAGTATCCATATTGGTCCTTTCTAGAAATGCATGCAGCAGTCCAAGTAAACAGCTAGGAATTTACTGAAGATAACTTGGAAAGGGAACATCATAATGTATAAATCTGCCCTATGCCAATTCTTCCCAGCTTTCTCTGGAGGCAGATTATGTTTGAGGCCATAACAGGTAGGGACAGACCTACTAAATGGGGCTGGTCAGGAATTCCACGTTACATGCTGCCCTGGGATGGTACTAAGGCTGAGCTTGTGCTTGCTAGTCTCCCAACTGCAAAAACGTGAAGGGGCCTTAATACCACTTTGCCCCAAGTGTGTTCCTGGCGTAGCAAAGCATGCTGTTCAGTGGGCAGCATGAAACGTTGCCTGATGGAAAGACCTGTGCCCAACCTACAGGATAATTTGAAGAACCAGATCAGATAAGATCAGTTAGCAGGTCAAAGTCAGTGCGACTTCTCTCATAGCATTATTAGAACACTGAGTAGTTAAAAAGAAGTAGCAATCTTGAATAAAAGGGAAGGTGTAGGGAGGAATTATGATGAGAGGAGATGAAAGATACACATTGGTCACTGGAAAGAGTGATTAGCCCAGAAGGCATGTTTACTTACCTCTGTTTTATCAACTGTGAAGACTCAGTTCAGGCTTCGTAAATGAAGCACAAAAAAGTCATCTAGCATGTGCAATGCCTGTGTTTACTGTAAGGATTTATTTCTATGCAGTTAAAGAAATTGTAAAGTGAGCAATAAAGCAACATTGTGTGTTGGAAATAATACTTTCAGAAAAAGAATTGCAGAATTTCCTTTCATCATTTTCTTTTCCTCCATCTTCTGTACTGAAGTTTTAAGGTACACCAGATTTCTATACTATATAAAATAGTGACATATAACCAGATATCTGCTCAATTCAATGAAAATTCTAGATGCACAAACTAAAGAAATAGTAGTATTGTTGCTGTTAGGGTGATCTGAGACCATGACTGAGCAGAGTTTTGAAGGTAGGGGTAATATTTTTGTTAATATCTTTTTTTTCCCGGACATTTTGCTGGTTATTGCTTCTGGCTATGAACCTTAAACTGAAGGTCTAACATACTCAAAAATAGGAAACTGAAAATTGTGTCAAATCCATGGACTTTAGAAGTGCTGGAGATAACAGTACTACACAAAGATACTGGAGTAGATGAAGAATACTGAATAGCAGAGTTACTTAGATAAAGGAGTGTTATCTGTGTGAAAGTAAATGAAACACTAGACACAAATGTAAAATTGCATTTTGAGTTGATTATACAAAATGTGAACAGGCTGTGATATCCTACCTGGCTTTTGAAGAGGCATTCTTGATTTCTTAGGCACAGATATTCATGTGTGTCAGTCAAGGGGATAAGAAGTGTGTGAAAAAGAGCAGGCATACAGGTAAGGGATATTTGGGGGTGAAGAGGGGAATCTGCTTTTACCCTTCAGAAACATTTGACTCAGAAATGGTGATCAGAGGACAGAAAAGGACTATCAAAGGAGGACACAAAAGAAATTACAATTTTATGTCTCTAACCTGTTTCTGTTAAAGCGTATGACAGAATTCTCCCTGAGTTTGCTGACAGGCAAAATAGAACAAGGTATGAGACAGAAGTTGTTACTAGTGGATGGCATCAAACATAACTGTGTGCTTAGTTAAAGTAAAATTAGAAACAGTTAAGAAGTGCTTGTTGCAGAAAATCAGGCTGTAATTTATTGTTCTAGCACCAAGCATTTTCAGCAGTCGGTGCTAGTTAGCCTATTTTCTGTCCTTTAGAAAAAAAAATAATTGCTCTGTTAGTTAAATACGATACCCATTCCAATTAGTTTTAAGAATTAATCAAAGTAATGTTTTTTTCTTGAAGAGTTCAGGTGAGTAGAATTAAATGAGTAGTTTTCCAAGTTGAAATTTTTAAGAACATTAATAAAGTACACGCATAGCTTGCACTGTAGAAATTATTCAAATTTTGATTCTAATGGGGAAGCTGGGTTCTTAGGAGGAGTTTAAATGCATTTGCTTTCATCTTCTGCATTCATTAATAGTTGCTAAATTTTTTAATGACATCTGAGTAATTTTGAAGAGAAACTGATGTTCTTGGCATATTCTCATTCTTCCTGTCACTGACGACAACTTTGATGATCCTTGAACATGGGGTATTGACTAGCAGAATATTTTTTACAACTGGAAGACATTAAACTGCATAATGTAGATGGTTGAAATCATTGTTATTGAGACTCATAGTGAACGAACGTTTTCTAACTATGAACAGTGTCATGTTATTTGTCATAGCAATGCCATACAGTCACCATTGTAGAAAAGTATGCAACACTTCCTGCACACTGGGACCTAAACTTGCCTTTTTTTCCCCGTACTTCAAGGAGATACCAGCAATAAATAGGTACTAAATGTGTAGAAGTGACATTCACCTTTTAATTCGTTTCTTATGTAAATTCCATTATCCTGAGGGAAGGATACAGTGTTTGCTTTAAATTAAAGTGTAATATTGTTGTTACCGAAAAAAGAACGGACTCTGAATTGAGCCAGTGTTTTCCTTGTATTAAACAAAATCAGGCATTCTAGAGGTACAACAGGGACTCTGTTGATTAACTCCTAGCTTCTTTGGTTTTTCTCTTGATTTTTATCTATAAGTGACAGATTTTGCTTGAAAACCTGAAAAGTCGAAGACTTCTATTAGTAGTGGATGATTTGGATAGTCAGGTCAGTTGTTTGAAAATTCCCAGCCCACCTTTTCTTTGTCAGTCACTCTGTGTGTGCGTGTGTATGTTTAATACCAACTCCAAGGCCCTTATTTTTATATCCCTTCATGTGAATATCCATGCTCCTAATGACATGTCAGTTCCTGCATCTGTGGACAGGGCTAATATAAGTCATAACATTGTTTTGTACCAGGGCATTTACTGTGCTGTCAATATGTAGAGGCAGTTGTCAAAGTTTGGTTCTCTAAGTGAGGTGAGATGCTTAAGAAATTGCACAGGAAAGGGGATAAACTGAAGTCCGTAAACCAGTAGGGCATGTTAGAAGAGAAATGAGGAGAAGCCAATTCAGCAAACAGAGAATAAGAAGATAAAAAAAAGCACTTGATCAGAGGTGAGGTAGGATCCATCTTCTGCTTTTATATCATAAAAATGCAAGTTAATGCTGATATATTTCTCATGACTCTTTCATCACTTGTGTGACTGTTATATACCATAAAGATGGTATAGACAATGGAAAGGGATGGATAAGTCAGGAATGAAGATAATTCACATTGTGACCACCTACATTTACTTTCTTGTGTGAAAGTGATAAAATATGACAAAGTTCTTTTTTGAGGTGACCTACTTGCCCAAGTGTTGGAAGCATTAAGGGCAGGCAACCATTTGGCACTCTTTGACTGCCTTCGTATAGTAACAAAAAGTTTTGTATAGCACAACTTTTATAGCATAATTTACTAGTTAACCGTATTATAGCAGACTTTCAGAGAAAATAAATCACATTCATTAATTGTATTTTTACATTTTAAGCACAAACATGTCTTTAATTTGCCTCAATGGGTACAATAAAAATTCCCCTACAAGGGCCTTCTGGCAGGCTGGCGGAGGATGCTGCTTTAGGAAGCCCTAATTTTGGAAACACCAGCACTGGCTCCGTTAGTGAGAAATGGCTTTTTCTGGAGTGGCAGAAGGAGATATTGTTGGTTGAAAACAGGGGTCAGATTTATTGAAAGAAGCTGGTCATTGCTAGTTCATTTATTTTAAAAGCAAAGCGGGGGGTTAAATACATAATACTTGAGGTAACAAATCATCATCTGGGTACCTATGTTTACTTCAGCCTTTTACATCTGAAGATCAGGGTCTGGAATTTCATGTTAAGCCCAAGTGCGAGATAGCAGTTTGGTTTCCATTACCTTTAATCCATGCATCCATTTTTGAGGAGACTATCATGACAGAAAACCGAGACTCATCTTGAAACTTTTCCTTTCTCCTAAAAGCACAAGGTCAAAGCTGTTTGTGGCTTTAGCAGAGGGTTTGAATGAGCACCACACAATTCTTTGTTATGTTCAGATATCTTCAGTTTCAGCTTCCTGAAGTTTGCAACATGTTCCTGAGCTGAGCATCAGCAGCCAGGAGGGAGATCGTATGAACATGGCTGCACCAATCGAGAGCTCAGTCTGCTGAAGCTCTGGGACAGCTTTACAAGTGGGCAGGTCTTTTGGGGCATCGTGGAGCTGTTTTAACATGGTGCTTTAACCCAGTTCTTGTTGTCTGAAGAGAGGTTGGAGCAGGCCTGTGCCAACAGGTTTGCTTTGTCCAGTCGCTGTGGGTGGAATAACCAGGGGAAAAGATCAATGGATGGGTGGGTTAATTGCAGTAAGGAGAATGACGGGTGTTTAGATATTGATATGCCTCCTGCAGTTAGATGTGATTTACAGGGTATGCCTGCTTTTATTTGCCATTGCTGTAATTAAATTAGCTAAGCATAATAATCACAGTGGCAGGCACTTGCCAGCAGTTATGGTTTAGCAGCAGTTTAAGCTAATACAATTTTTCCTTTTTATCAAATAGGAGATGGAAAAGATGAGCTGAGGGAAGTTAGTTAGGAAGTACTAAATTGTAGATGGTTACCAGTGTAGATACTAAGGAGGTTCAAAAATTATTTTATAATCTGGGTAGAAATTAACTGTGTCTTTATTTTAGAGAGTATGTGGGTTACATCAAGCAAGAGGTAAAAACTATTTTAAGTTTTCAAAAAAAATGTATCTAGTTTTGCAATAGTTTAAAAAAGAAAAATAGTCTGAAATGTCAGAACAGCATTGGTATTAATACCAAGAGGTGCTCATACTGCGGGACAGGATTAACAGATGTGTTTATGCCCAGATCCTCACCTCCGGTGATCCCTACCCCACCAAAATCTGCAATGGCCTCTTCCAGCAATTGTCCAGGCCAAGGGATGTATTAAGGTGCTCGCAGCTCTCTTCCCAGACGTGCACCTTCATTTTTCCAGAGGAAAGCGGGAGGGGTGTGCAGAGCACTTTCTGCTCAGGCTTTGCCCTGGGTAATTGGTGTCCTGCCGACAATCCCTTAAGCTGTAGGCAGATCTCCAGTTCTGTCTCATTTTAGCGTTTATTAAGTTATTCTCAACTAGCTCTCTGTCTTTGTACAGTGTTACTGGCACATGAGAATGGCTCATTTTTGATGAGTGTAATTTATATGAAAATAAAATTACAAGCTTTATGGCCCTGTGCAAAAACTACAGCTTTCAAATAAATAAAAGACCCCAACACAATTAGTTCCTCTTTAACAGTACTTAATGATTTGCTGTAGTCATTAATTTTTAATATAGTAGTTTATGTAAATGGGGTTTAGCTAAATTCATCACAAATATACTGCTGAACATTTGTATGTTTAACTTCAGTTGCTTAAATCATTCTGTACTCTGTGGCTTGAACAAAATTTCACCCCTCCCATCAGAGCACAGTTCTTCCCCTCTTGAAAAATATTTTGTAAAACACCCCAGTCTTGGCACTAATTATGCCATACAGCCTAGTGAGTAGCACTGGGAGTAAGAAATAATCTAACTGCCATGGGCCAAACACAAAAAAAAATTGAGGGAGAGAAGAAAACTAGTACTGAGTACGCAATCTTACACATGAATTTAGAGACAAATAGGCCAATAAAATATTGGATAAACACTTCTCTCATCATCAAAACAGTTACATATGTGACTAAGGCAAATACTATAGATTGCTTCTCCCAGCTCTATAAGGTACAGCAATTTTGCTGGCAGCAGCAGCAAACGCCCTCTTAAATACATTCATTTGAATATAAAATCCTTTTAGAATAGGGTAATGCATTGTCTTGCTCTAGATTTTTAGAAAGATTACTGTAAGTAGATAAAAAGGAAGCTTGAGCTCAGAAGAATGCCACAAATCTTTATCATAAAGTCACTTTTAATTAGAATTAATTTGGTTAATGATATTCCATATGAA
This sequence comes from Harpia harpyja, assembly GCF_026419915.1. Classification (NCBI taxonomy): domain Eukaryota; kingdom Metazoa; phylum Chordata; class Aves; order Accipitriformes; family Accipitridae; genus Harpia; species Harpia harpyja. The sequence goes on from NC_068949.1 coordinate 7,933,022, forward strand.
TTATTTTATATGAATATGAACGTTTTAAGGCTGGTATCCTCTGATAAGAACTAATGTCTCTAAAAAAAAAAAGTAAAAGGAATATATTTCTTCAAATGGCACTTTTTACCAAGGCTTTAGTCCTTGCATCTTAAAGACCATGTTGATATTGCTAATAGCTCAGCAGGAAATGTGGAACTGTGTTAAATACCATTTCTCTTGAAATGATGGCTGAGGCTGATTATCGTGTCTCAAATCTACAGGCAATTTCACACAGCCGTCTTTTTAAGCCTACTCATTTCCCCAAAGCCTACCAAAGATACACTGTGCACAGATGAGATCTTTTGAGTCCAGGCTGAGGATCTGATGAAAGACCAAAGGGTAGTCAGAAGCCGTGGTGGTAGGACAGCTGCAGTGTGTCTTGGTTGTGGGTTATTTGGATTTCCCTTTCACTCTACAACCATTGCACTGGGCCTGCAGTGGTGGGACAGCTGGAACAGCAGTCTGGATAATCGCTTTAATTACAGTTCTAGTAGTGCTCAGAAAAAGGTTTCAGGTGTTGGACAGTCCTGATGGGGATTGGTGTTATAATAACCTTTTATGTTCTCTCCCCTTTTCTGCAATTCTCTTTTTTTTTCCCCAGAATTTTTGACGTATATAGGAGCCCATTTCCATGATGAAAGGCCTTTTCATGCTTTTTGTTATGAATATGTTATTTAAAAACAGATGTAATACTCATAACTACTAATTTATTAATTTTGTGGTTTGAGATTTGCTTTGCATTTCATTATATTAGAATTATTTATTTTGCTTTGCCACTGGTATTTTCATATAACTCCTGGTTTTCCCTTCAGAATTAGACCCAGACTTCTTTAGCCACATACACAATATTTTCAATCTGCTCTATAAAAACAAAACCAAAATCAACACAATCTTTAGGGAAATTACTAGCAGGAATTGACTTTTCACTATAATGGTGTGTTATTAGTCCTTTCTTTTTGAACATTATCTTTAACAGTATGAATGTCTAGTTATGTTTATTGAAGTGCATTTAAATGAGGAAATATCAGAGGTCCTAATTCTAGTAAAGAAAGTGAGAGGGTTTTTTCTAAATTACTCCTCAGTTTATAAAGGTATTTTTGTGCTGAAAATGTTTGCAGAAGAGGAAGCTTGCCAAAATAAGTGCCAGTGAATCAAAGTCTCTGGAAGTGGCTGACCTGTGTTTGATAGAAATGGCTCTAATATGAAGCCAGCAGAGAGGTTTGATGATGATAATAGGATCCAGTGGAGTCTGAAATGCAGTTACATCCTGAAGGAAACTTGATTCTTTTACAATATGGTTGATGAAATTTTCATTTCAGCCCTTTTCTGTATTTTGTGCCCCTTTCTGATAGGCTTCATAATGTAACTTCATCCTTTATTACTGTTTTAATATCTTAATGTACAGAACAGCAAAATAAAACAAAGCCATTTTATGCTACAGGTTTTTACACTAATGACACACAGGGCAACAGGAATTACTCTTCACTTAACTGTAGTCCTTGAAAGCAATCTATCTTAGCAGTTGCATACTGATCTAAAGCAATTGATAAAATAAATGTTTAAAATTCCTGGGTATGGATATGTGTTACATATAGACAGAATAGTGGGATAACTTTTTTGCCCAGATGCATTTACCCATGCTAAATCTCTGGTTATTTTCTATTCATGCCTATAACCTCTAGTTATTTTTCGGGGGGTTTTTATTTCCTTTTTCCTCGGGATGACAAGTAAATCTTCAGAGTGGCAAGTTCTGTAAAAGTGAGATTCAACCCTGGGCACCTTGAGACAGCTTTCTGCTGTGAAGGACAAAGTGTTCCTTTCTCTAATTTTGCTTTTGCATGTACACAAGAGAACAACTTCTGTATAACAATGAACTGCTTTGCCAGTCACAATCTTTTATTAGTTAAAATATGATTTATGAATCACAGGGAGTAATCTGTAGGGAGAAAACATACTTGGTAGAAGTAAAAATCTACTTTGAAGCCTATTTGCAGTGACAACAGCACAGCCTCAAATACACGCATCTGCTGTAACATCTGGCCTCTGACAGGAAGCTGCTTGCCCTGCTAAGAATAATATTACAGTAATTCCAAGCACACAGGTAATTTCCTTCAAAGAACATATCTCTAGATAATATGTTGACTTGCTAAACTTTTTAGTCTGGAAAACAGTACTATTGTTTTCCTTTGGCAGTGTTCAGGAAAAGCTACTACCCTTTGCGATTTTTTCAAATGTAATATTAGATTGTTTCAATTATTATGTTATTTTCCAACATTTTAACACTGTTAGTCCTGCATGTGCCTTCCAGAGTAACGTACTCCTACAGAGGCTGGAAGGGATGAGTATGCCTGGAGTGTTCACAATGCTGGACCATTCCCATCCCATGGAAGATCAGCTGCGTGGTCCGCATTCCCTCCCAGCACATACACATAAACCTACTGTACCGAGCACTAACTGCTATTGGCATAGCAGGATATGCTATAAAACCAATGCTTCTAATTTTTTTTTCAAAATACAAGTTTGGGAACACCTCTTATTCAACATTTTTTCCTGAGAGACAGCCTATCAAAATTGATCCATGTTTCCACACCTTGGGTTTTTTGACAGCATTGGACGAAAACAACTCTCATTCTTTTTTTTTTTTTTTTTTTTTCTTACTACCTGTATTTCTCAGAAGTTTCTGTGGAGCTGGGGTTTACTCGGAGTGGGCTGGGCAGTGATTTGCAGTATGCTTAGCAGAGTCCGTTCTTTTTCTCTTTGTTGTAGTACCTGTGTAAGTATGCCTAACAAATGATGTATTTAAAGCATAAATTAATTAATGTTTGGTTCCATGCAGCCCTCATGAAACGTGATTATTTTACATTTCTCAAGTCTGCATGTTTCCACAGGGATTATCACAGTGTGAGGCGTAACTATGTAGCTGCACAATCACAGTGTTACGGTAGAGCACTTATGCCCTCACCCAGAGAGACTTGTAAAAGCAATGCCATGTGGCAATAACACTCTGATATTGTCACCAAAATTGCCAGTGGCTTGTTTGGGATGAGCATTAGAATCTTCATTAATCGTAACTCCTGAATCTATTGCATAATCATCAGATGATTACAGTTTTTATCATTATCAGCATGAGCTAAATTCAAACTAGCTGCTTAGAGTTAAATGCAATTGTTAATTTTAAATGTTTTCCAGTCTCCCTAGCAGGGTCACCCTTAATCATGAGCCTGAGGATGCTAACAGGGCATGTAAAATGAATGGGACCGGGCTGTTGGGTTTTTTTTCTTCTTCCTAGCAGATGGCAGGTTCAACTGTTTCCAATCAGTCGCTGGCACATAAATAGCTTTTAGAACAAGACCATTTTTGCTGGTAGGAATTTACAGATTGTTGAATATTTTCAGTTCTGAAGCCACATCTGCCATTGTACAGTTTTAGAGGTGGTTTTACTTTGTGATTTACAGACACTTAAGCCAGTGAGTTTGTTGTAGCTATTGCAGTTTTCCTCTTTTTTTTCTGTATTTCTTCATTACTGTGCTCTTTTACACTGTTACCTGTCTCTAGCACTTTGGAACTCATGGTCATCAGCTTGGTTTTGCCACAGTGCCTCAGAAATTTATAGCTTTGCATGTCCTGACATCTGCTCCTCAGACTTAACCTCCCTTACAGACCTCTTTCCACCAAATTCTCAGCTGTGAGATACTTGGACAGCCTTTAGGGACAGCTGCTGTGTGAGGTGCTCACAGGCAACCCAAGTCTTGTGTTAGTTACACCAGTTACACCAGAAAAAACATATATACTAGGACAAACTGTAACTGGTTACAGAGACACCACTAAAGGGATGCCTATCACTCCTAGTTTTTGGCTCATCTGTTTTCATCTCTAGTCTTTCAGGCATGCAGCTTGACTCAGCTCTAGTGAGTCCTATATATTTCCATGCTTAAGCTAAGGCTTTTTTCCCTCTCAGTTCTCCTAAAGGTGAAAACCAAACTAAACAGAAAGTACCCTTCCTCTCTGTTTTAAGGCAACTGATGTGTTAAAAGCACTTTTTGTTGGCAGCAAAGCAGCTGTACCCTTCATCCCATTGCTGCTGCAGTGCTGGGCTGGATTAGACGTTGCTTATCTGAGGACGAACCCAGCACCGGCGGCGTCCATCTCTTTGCTGCCTCTGCAGTGCCAGCAGCTTTAATGTTTCTAATGACTTGCTGCGAGTTGTGCTGGCAGTGCTTGTGTAGGAGATGTAGTCACCAAGAATGCTTGGCTTATTGGTCTTTTTGTTCCAAGAGAGATAGCTGCCAATGAAATAAAAAAAAATAACTGTTAATGACTTTGCGGTAGATACCCTCAATGTTAGGGCCTAGAGCAGCATATTTCAGCTGATACCTGGCTGGTCTGATACCTGGCTGGTGTAATGTGCTTTTGTGGTGGGGTTAGGGAGCACCCAGCAGCTGCACCTTTTCTTCCATGAGAGAGGATGGGTGAGGGCTGGAGGTAGCAGCTGGTGATGCCAACGAAACTCCGTTTGTGTGGGCACGCTTACACTTAGTTACAAGAGGGTTGAAATTTGGCCTGGTAATTCCTAAAATCATACATATTTATCAGTACTCAATCATAGCAGAATTTAGGAGACATCTGTATTTCTTGCACAGAACAAAAGGAAGATATACTGCTATAATATTAAGATTAAGTATCGCTCTTTCTCTTCTTTGACAGTCATAATGCAACTCTTGAGATGTCATATATCTCTTCCTAATGAAGTGTCAAAAATATTTACCTTCAGGACAAATTACAAGAATAGCAAACATCCTTACTCTGTATTAAAGAAGTTGGTACATTAATGTCAGCAGCTCACAAGCTCTCTCTGGTGGTCCTGCAAAGCTGAACATTGCACTGAGTGTTGTTAGGTTTGATCCCAGTATAAATAGTGCTGAAAGGGGGGATGAAATGGAAGCAACAAAGTTAAAATACTTGAAACTGGAATCTGATGATTTTTCCAAGTTCCTCAGGCTGTTTTGCACCTGTCTTTGCTCATCTGCGTGTAGGTGGTTTCTGGGATGGAAATAGCCTGAACTCTAATGATACTGAGGCCATTGACTTCTCTGGGGTGCCACTGAGTTGTCAGAACTTCTGAAAATTAACTCGTAGCCTGTCTACCAGCTTTGGGCATCTGAACTGCAGGATTTTAGAGGTTGCATGCTTAAAATTTCAAAATGCCTCTTTCACTGGAGTTTCAGACATTAAACTCAGCTGCAAGACTTACCATAACATTGCTTATAAGCAGCCACACTAGTGTCATGACATTTGTTCAGAAAGGCCAACTATATTTAAAGCCTGTGCCTGCAATATTGATACCCTAATTTGGATCCAAATTTTGTTTGTCCTTAGTTGCACACATATACAAGCGTGAAATACTGAAGGTGAAATTGCTTTCTGTTGTTATTGAAATGAACTACTATTAAAAGTCGTATCTTTCTATTGAGATAGAATTTGCTAATATTAAAAAAATTATAGGCTTATGGCCTGGCTGAACCAATCTAATAAATCCATTTTAACAAAGAAATTGGCTTTTTATTGAAAGGGCGTAATGCTCATCTCACAGGACACCTCCAGAGAGCCTTTGGCAGTTAGCTGGGTAGTCGCTGTAAATCCTGTCTCAGTACAGTGAAGACCCCAAAGGAGCCAGAGCAGATATTGCTCTCCTACCTGCTGCTATGTGCCTCATGTGCCAAAACACATGCCATGTGGGGTTACAGGAATTACTTTTTTTTTTTTTTCCCCAGCTCCACTTAACAATATGCAAAGTTGAGTGTGGATAAGCCAGAGGTTTTTGCCAGACTGGTCTCTTCTGCACTGTTCATGACTTTAAAATGAGCTGTGTTGTACAAGCTGTACTCGCCTGATCTTAGATGCACGCACACAGTGATTTGTTAGGTATGAGGCAAGGAAGTGATTATTTTAAAAAGTTAGCTGCTCTGTATCACCATGAAATCCTTTCCAAAGAGGTTTCTTTCTTGTCTCTCGGGTAGTGCATAGGTGGTCTTCTAGATGGATTGTACCAAATATTATTTTTTACATATTCAAGTATCCCCTGCTACTACAGGCAGAGGCTTCCTGATCTCATCTTTGAGTACATGGAGGATCTAAAGCTCTCTTACAACATGTTGACAAAATTGATCCAAAAAGCACCAAGAGAAGCCACTTGGAATGCTTCTGTAACCTCCAGTTTGCATGTTTTCAAGGATGTTTTATTTCTGTTGTTATGCCATTTCTAAATGTTTCTTTAGTAAGGGTAACTTTAGTAGTAATAGTGTAGTAATAGTAATGATGTGGAATCTTTTTGTTGTAACTTTAAGATTTCCTTTGCATTTGGTTAAGAGCAGGTACTTGAAGTGAAATATTTGATTTTTATATGTGTATGGGGTGCCTGCGCCCAGGTGGGGGCTGAGGGGTCTCTGGGAGGAGAGGCCGGGGCTGCCCTGGGCTGGGCACAGCCCCTTCCAATGGCCCCATGGCCAGGCACAGCTGAGGTGGTGTTTTAATTTTTGTCTTTGTTTCTCACCATCCAAACATATTTTATATAGCAGTAAATGAAATTAATTTTTTTCAAGTTGGGGCTATTTTGTCTGTGACAGCGATTAATAAGTGAGCTCCCTATCCTTATGTCAACCCATGAACTTTTTCATCTTAATTTGTCCCCCATTCTCATGAGGCGGGGGTGAGAGAGCGGCTGGGTGGGCCTCAGGCAGCTGGCCAAGGTCAACCCACCACAACACGCTAATTTGAGAATACATCAGATAAAACTGTGGTGGGAGTAAGAGTCCGATAAGGTCACTGAAGTTGCTGCAGTTGCTGGAGGAATGAAGGCAACCTGTTGTGTGATTCAGGCATTTATGCACTTCTTAAAAGGGCTGACCTGAGCTCAGTGCTGAGCACTGACATTTAGCTCTCAAATAGTGATGACTGCTAGCACTTGCATATCAACCTGATTTTTAGGTACAGCCGCTTCCTCGCTTCCTTGTGCCATATAGCATGCTTTCACGTTTATTTGTTCCTTCAGCAATTTACTTGTCAAAAGGAAAGCCAAAAATGAGCTTAGTCCTGAAAATCCACCTGTCAAGCTCCCGTCTGCTAGCTCTGTGATGTTTTGGGGTTGTATTTACCCATGCCAGTTGGATAGCAGGAATGCTCTGGAAAAGCTCACCAATGTCTTTACCTTTTGACTGACGGAACAGGGTAAATTTCAGAAAGCTTTTAACCTTCCCCATCTTTCTGAAGAATGCTAATAAAGGGGTTTGAGATCACCCAAGAGGTAGTAATCTTGATTTTAAAAGCCTTAAAAAAAGCTATAGAACTAGAGAACAAAAGCACTTTAACACATTTTGTATTTATGCTTTTCGTAGCCAAGCCAGATAAAGCTGTGTCAATTTAGAGGAAAACAAAACATTTACAAAGGATGCAAGGACCATTTTAAACAGTTCTGTTTCTGTGATGAGTGGCAGCCAGTGTCATTGTGGGAGCTCATCTTCCGGGCAGCTCTGCAGCACAATGGTGTGCTATATGAAACATGTTTGCTACCTCTAGCTAAACCAGCCCAGATATTATCGCTTAAGTGCTGTATAGTTATATCTATTCCATCTGGCCTGATAGCAGTCGGAGTAGCATGGAAGGCACATACAGCTTTGAGCACCAGGATCATTCATCTGGTACGAGTATCTCTTGATGGTGCACAATGCAATCCCTGTGCTGCATAGATTCGCTTGTTACATCTCCTTACTGGTATTCCCTGAAAATTATCAGGAAATAAAGACAAAATAGGAGTTAGTAAAAGTTTCCACCTTATAGATCTTGTTCACTGATGGTGAGGAAACAATAATGATTAATGGCTATCTACTGAAGGCTTAATGACCTTGCACAGATAATGCTTTTTTAAATGGCAGTGGCGTATCATGGTAAACAAATCTTCACTCTGCTGTAAGCCCTGACTAGATGGTGCTTATTGTTTTTAAGTCATGGTGAAGTATGGATTTTACACAAAGACCTGCACCTTTTTGAAATTAAGGGTGTTTTTCTCCAACATTAGCTTAAGCCACAGGCTTAAGAAGTCATGCCAATATTTTGATAAATGCCTGCTAATAGCTGCTGAAGTGTCCCAGATGCTGAGGCAGTGCCCAAGTCTAATGAGTGGGCAAATGTACAGGAGGTAATTAGCTACCATCTTGCTGACCCCTTCCTAGAAGGAGCACATGAAAGCATTATAAGGGTCCTCAAAACTACTCCCCTCGGAATATGGGTACTGCCTTTTGAACAGGAGCATGGTTTGTGCAAAGGAGTAGGTCGGGAGAGGCCAGAGTGGGGCTACGCAGGGTTGTCAGGCACAGGGCAGGTGAAATAACATAGCTCCTGGGGCTGCCTAATTGGTGCCAAGACTGGGTCCTAATTCTGCAGCAACCGGAGAATGCCAGGGCAGCTTTGTGTTCTACACTGGGTCTGTACATCAGGTCCATTGTGCAGCATTGCAGGAATGCCACTCAATCCTTTTTTTTTTTTTTTTAAATAAAAAAGGATTAAATCACTCCAAAAATATATCTGCTCAATCAGTGAGGATGCAGAATATCTCTAAGAAGAGGGAGGACATTCTTGTTGTGTAAGTTTGTGTGTTGCTGGGGTTTTTTTTCTTTGGTATTTGTCAACAAAAATTTGGCAGTGGAAGTTTCTCAGAATTAAACTGTTCTTACCTGTTCAGCTTGCTGCAGACTTGAAAAGTCCATTTATATTTTTCTTCCTTTTTTCTTTTTTCCTTTTTTTTGGAGCAGTTTAGTGCCAACACAGGAGAAAGAAATTGCTGGAAAAGCAAAACTGTATGCAGCAAAGTTAAATGAACCATTTAAAGTAATAGCAGTATCTGCTCTCTGGGATCTAATGTTTTAAATGTCAGAGTAGAAGAAATTTGCTGGACCAATATGCAACTTTATTTAAAGGACAAGGTTAATGATTCTTTGCATGCATATTTACTTTATTTCCCTCTGCTTGTTTTCTTTTTCCTATTAGGCTGATGATAAAGACACTGGGAATTACAGTGCCATGCAGTACAGACTCATCATTCCTCCAATCAAGGATGGTAAAGAAGGTTTTGTGATTGAAGCTTACACAGGGCTAATAAAAACTGCTATGCTGTTCAAAAATATGAGAAGATCCTATTTCAAGTTTCAGGTCATTGCAACTGACAATTATGGAAAAGGACTGAGCAGCAAAGCAGAAGTACTTGTAAGTATGAGCCAGGCATTATCTTTATGGAATAATTCCTGAGGAAATTCAAACACTACATAAAGTTTAATTCCAGGCAGACCTATAGGAAGGCCATAAACTGTATGTACTTAATCTTTTAAAGTCACTGAAATAAAGCTTTTTTTTTTTTTTCCAAGCCAACATGTGTTCATGTTTCATGGCAGAGATACTGATCTCAGTTATCAGACTAGACATGATGTTCTGTATTTTATTTATTCAATGAGCCATTGTTAATGGTTCAATTTAGATTCTAATTGTTTGCATTAAACATGGACCTAAGTTATGTTCTGGGTGTTCTGGACCCAGATGGCAGCAAAAAAAAGTGCTGGTTTTATGCATTAAATGTACAAAGCAGGTCACACCTGCATGAAGAATTTACAGATTGTCTCCACCTATTCTCTAACCCAGCAAGTGCAGCCAGCTCCCATATCAAAGCTGTGAAGTAGGGCTAGCATGGCATTAAACCCCAGTTAATAAGCCAAGCTGAAAGCTTGCTAACTTGAGCTGTACTCTGTGTTAACATGAGTACATAGCTTCTGGGTCAGAGTTAGATCTGGTGTATCTTGCAGTGCAGACAAATATCTCAGCAAACAGTCTTTGAAAGCTAGAAGTCAGTTGACTTACTGGGGAAAGCCAATGTTGCCATGTCTTAGTTGCTCATGTCTGGAAGAGAGACACAAGGAATAATTTTTGGCTGAGACTGTACTTTAAGTTTTCAGGGAAGCAACGTTTCAAAACTGGCACCAGCTTTAGGCCTTGAGCTCGTGGTGGTGTGCTGAGTAAAGCACATTGACTTAGTCCAGTCACAGAAACCATCAAAGCTAAATTTCTTTAAAGCCTATATAACTTGATGGATTAGATTAATATTAGCATAATGTTGTAGGGATGAAGTGCATTATCTGGTTCATGGGAACACTGTCAAATGATACAGATGATAGCCGTAATACTTGGTATATTGAGTTATGCAGGAATTCAGCAAATAAACATAATGTATGATGTCCTCATGCTTGACCTCCCAAAATGATAGGGCATTCTCATGCTATTTATGCAGTAATAGTATATTAAAATATACCCAGAAGGTATCGACATTAAAATTAGAAAGTGAAGTATGTCTCATTAATTTATAGAGATATCTTTAGGTTGTCTGAGTGATGAGCAGTACACTCAGCATTTTTGAGCAAGGCATGAAAGCTTAGACTAGCTGTAGATACAATTACAGACTGACACCATCCCACCATGAAAGTTTGGGTTTGCACTGAGCATGATCCATACATGAAGATCCTTTCTAACTAGACTAAGCTGTTCCTGGGCTTCATGATTTGAACAGAATTTGTCCTGCTATCACTGTGGTGTCAGGTGCTCAGACTGGGAGGTGTTATTCCTTTCAATACAAGCTCAAGCAGTGCACATAGATAAGGGAAATGAGTTCAATTACTCCAATGCAAAAGAATAAGATGTTGGGGAGGAAGATAGGATTGCACTGAGTAGAGGTCTAGACAGAAGAGGTGGGGCAACACCAGAGGAACAGTACTGGGAAGAACCAAAGTAGAGCAAGGTATCCACTAGAATTGGGGCCAGGATGCTTCCTCAGAGCCCTGGCACAGCTCTGTGAGCAGCGTAAGCTGTCAAATCCACTGGTAAAATGTCTTCACGCTGTAGGGGACGGCCCATGTGAAGGATACCAGTCCGTTCCTGCTGGCTGGGACTGGCAGGATGGCTCAAGTTAGACATCTGTGGATCTATAGTTTGGTTCCATGTGGTGGAATTTCCCTTTTTAGCCTCTATGAGACAAAAGAAGAAATAAGAAATTACATTTTAAAGTAAGTTTGCTGCAAGTAAGCACGTAAAGGTACTAAGTAAGTGTGGATAGTAAAAACTCACTATGACATAATCTTTACTCAAATGTTTGTTGGGGTTTGGGGGGGGGGCCCAAGGCCCCTTCCTTATTTAGCTCTCAGCATAAGCTGCTCCCAGGAATCCATTGGTGCTATATAATGATCAAGACTGTTTGTAGGCTCTGCCTTGCTCGATCTAAAAATTGGAAAGTGCCTAGTGAATGAAGCACGGGTTCAAGGGGCTATCACTTACAGGCTAGTGGTTATCAACAATTATATGCTTTCCCTGCCTCTCCTGCAAACTCCCAGTTTGTTGTGCTACTTATTTAATTTAACCTGGAACTTTCCTAGTTCCCTGCAACGTATTCTTCAGATACTTACGGGCGTGAGACACCTGAACATGCTGACTTCCAGCCCTATAATTGAGGCTGGTGCCTGCTACTTAGCATCACAGGACCTGGCTGTATTTTTGCTCCGTAGACTGGAAGTAGCAAAAGCTTTCTAAGGAACGGTGGGTCGAATGATCCCTGGTAACTGTGCCCCAAAAAGCTTCCAGAGAGCGGTGACAGTGGTGCCTCAGGAAGAGCCTTTGCTTTCCCACACCTTCTACTTCTGTTCCCAGCATGTTTCTGTGTGTCCTGGAGTGGAAGGGAACAGTTTCTCCCTACAGCTTCTGTTACAATGTAGTTAAATTGGACTTAGTTCCTCAACTTAATGCTATTTTTAATAATTGAAAAATGAAAGCCTTTAAAAATGTGGATAGCAAGCAAGTTAATGTTGCTACGGAAACCTTAACTTTTTCTTGATTTTTGTTCAACACTCGTGCTTTACTCTAGCTTGTCAAGAATGTGTGTTTATTCATATTTTTGTATATGAACAAGTAGTCATAACTGTGATTCCTCGAATATCAGAAGAACTGTTGCCTTTTTTTAAGTGTTGCATTTATGCAGTACTGGGTACGTAGGTGCACAGTGTTTGCTTGGATTGGCTAATGTAGTTAATTCTATTAAACTGTTCATTGCTTTAGAGTTCCTTTCAATGATCTTAGTCTAAATTTTATTTTGAGTTCATTATAATTCTGTTTTTCTTACACAGAAATCTGTACATGCTGATCAGTGCATCTGATGACATTTCAAGAACATTTAAATATTTAAAGTTGAATTAAGCTTCAAAGCTGGTGAATCAGTGTTTGATGTGAAAGTATATTATGGCTTGTCTGCTGAAGTGCTTACAGGCCTCAGGCTTCTCTTTTGAAAATCAGGGGTTGTTTTTTTCTTTTAGAATTGAATCAGCCAAGTCTGATTTTTAAATTTATCAGGTTTAACATTGTCCTACTTTTCCAAATTTACCTCCAAAATCCTCTATAGGGAGTATAGGTTTGGAGTATAATGTTTGCTGTCATGCCTAGATGGACATGAGCCAAGTTTCAAGAAATGTTTTTTCTCCACCAGTATGGGAAGTAACCGTTCCTTTCACAACCTAACGGGAAGTTGGCTGTGCTAGTGAAGAGAGAGCGATTACAAAATGAAAAAATACTTAAAAGGGAGCAAAAAGCATGCAGTCATTTTACTGGAAGGCAGCCTTTTCTTGGGATAAAAATAGTTTGAGGAGACTAGATCAGGAGATGTGAAGCAGAGTTTACCAACTCTGCTGAATTTGATACATGTGTAGTCCATTGTGCACACTGACCCTCCAGCCTGCCTTTGAGAAAAAGAAGAGTTACACTGCTTTTGTAGCAGAAAATGCTACTGTGAGAGATTTGTTCTTGGGTGGAATCCTGGAATTATTTATTTATTTATTTATTTAAAACAAAGCCCACAAGTCTTGAGTCTGTTAGAGGCATTTTTTCCTGGCCTTTCAAGTAAAAAAAGTTCAATTGTAAAATGTACGTGGTTATGTACAGTTTTATGCTATATAGAGGGAGAAGCTAAAAGAACTTGGAGATTGAAATGAAAACTTTCACTGATAACTTCAAAGTAAATGAACAATTTCCTTCATCAATTTCTGACAAAGTATCATTGATTAAGTTAAATTAATCTTGTATTTGCATTTACGTTGGTGCAAATTGCATATCTCCAGGATTGGATTTTCCTGTCAAGTCATCAAAAATACCAAAATGCTCATAAGTAATTTTGAATGTAGCACGTGGGAGATCCGTGATTCTGTAAGTAAAGTCTAAACTATGAAGAACAGGTTTTGTAGTCCCCACGTTAAAAATCTGTGATTCCGACGCAGTCCTGCAATTACAGTTCTAGTTAAATCTTTGCCTGGTGTTTATGGATTTTGGCTGCCAAGCAAAGCAAGATTTCCCAGCTCTCTTATTCGGAATTAAAATGAGAAATCCGTACATCAGGGCATGGCTGTGAAGGCAGGAAAGTAATTATTCCATTCTTTTTGTATGGCGAGGATGTTATGCATGGGAGTGCCATTTGAATTTCATTCTTTTGTTTCCAGGTCTCTGTGGTCAATCAGTTGGATATGCAAGTCATCGTCTCTAATGTTCCTCCCACCCTTGTGGAACAAAACAAAGATCAACTCATAGGGTAATAAATTTATTTACTCTACAAATATCAGACAATTTGCTGGTTTTGTGTTTAGATTCAGTAAGGAGTGCTCCCTTTATGCCATGATCTCCTTTCCTTGACAAAGGACTTGACAATGAGCAAGCGGGTATTTTGATGGGGAGCACAACTGGCTGAGCGACAGCACTGCCCCTCCCCCCCATCCACATTTTGCCCCTCCTCTGGAGAAGGCAGAGGTACAGCACTTCTTTGCTTGCACATTTGTCCACTTTGCAGGCTGCAACTTGGTTCAGAGCTGCCCCTAATACAGACTATAGCGGAGCCTCCAAATTCTGAGCACAGAAACTGCATCTGTCAAAATCTAGCATGTAAAATAAAGCACATCTCCAAAAGGTTGGGGCAGTGTGTCTCAGTGAGCTGTATTGCTTCACGATGATTTTATTTGGGTGACATAGCTGTAAGGGAAAGCAGAATTTAGAAAATTTATACTGGTACAATTAATACCACTAACATCTTTACATAAAATTTTAATAGCAAAAAATTGGTAACAGGGTGTCATTATTCAGGCCTAGCAGGTATACAATGTTGTGATGGGGAGACAGGTAATAGGAAACATTAATGCTTTGCAATAAAACAGAAGTATTTTATCATGCTGGAAGTCAGCTAAAATCCTTTTGGTCAAATATGTTTTAATAGCACTCATACACCACAACATCATCAGCTTCCAGGAGTCAGGTTTTCACTTCTAGCTTGTTTTTGTAAGACAAGGACAAATTTCTATACTTCGTGTCATTAGGCATATAACCATGAATTAGACAATATGGGAGAGAAAATACTGTAGGAAATAGTTTAAAAACAATCTTTGTACTCTTCTGTCATTTTAATCAGTGATGAATGGCATTTCTCAGATTTCAGCAGGTCTGTTCCATCCTGGCTGTTGTCATACCTTTACTTCTCCATGGAAATTGAAATACCTTAGGCTTTATGATATAATCACTCACTGAAAAATAAGTGTTTTGTCTCTAAATGGCTCGTGTCTTAACTGGGCTAGGAAAAAATATCAACAGATTTGCTTCTGGAGATTTAGGACATGTTCCCCTTTTCTCTCTCTGTTTTGAGCCAGGTGTAAGTTAGCTTTGATGGATTCTCATGTCAGAAACACTAATGAAGTTGTTCAGGCAATAGTCTGTATTCACAGGGACTCCATTGCCTAGAGCTAAGAATAATAAGGGAGTCTGCTTGCTTAACAGTTAGCATCTAGCTTTCCAAAAGTGTCAGGTGTTGGTGTTGGCTGGAGGGATGAAGAACAATGTATCTTTCAGTGACAGTAATAGGAGAAGTTTGCTTCTGCTTTGCTAAGCCCTCAAGTTCACCTTAGCGTGCTGCACTCTACAAATTTTTTCTTCACACAGTAATTTGTAGCTTTCCTGGGCTTCTGTTTTCTTGAGTGGAGAAGATGAACACGTGTTCTGTACCATGTGTTTCTACATGACATAGGATAGATCTCATGCGAAATTGGACTTAGGCTGTGTTTGAGATCTTCCCACTTTTGGACTGTCCTTGGGCCAAAGGAGCCACCAGCAAAATACAGACAGCTCTTACAGAAGGTGGCTTGAAAACAGGGTGGAACAAGGCTGGCTTGAATGAAGAGTGTCAACTGCATGACACACGTGTCGTGGGACTGAGAGCATGAATGCTGCAACAGGTGGCCCGGCAAGAACAGCAAGAGCAGATAGTATCTCGCCCTTTCACCATCCCTGCAAAAATCTCCTTTTGCAAACACTGGAGCAGCTTGTTTCCAGCTCCCAGCAGGTCTCAGCAGTGTTTGCTGAGTGCCTCAACAATAAATTGTGCCGTAGTCATACCCTCACTCCTCTCCTACAGGGCCCGGAGGAATAGCTGGCATATCCTGCCACAGTCTTGGAAAACAGCCCAGAGCCACATTCCTTAGTGTCCCTGCTCCAAAAAAACTCTTTTCTGCCAGGCTGGAGTCTTTTAAAACTTGTTTCATGCTGGTTTCACCCTTGTGCATGGAAGTCTCTGACAGATGTGTAAATATTTCACAGTGAATGAAGCTTTTGAATGGGTACAAAAATAAAAAAACACGGGCAGGCTTTGAGTTCTCAAAATTAGCTTGGGAGTCTTTACCTTCACAAACACCGTGAGGCCAGCAAGTGAGTGTAGTGTAACATTTTCACTTCTAAGGATAAGTTTTTAAGGACAACCTTTGCCAGAAGAGATTGCATAGCTTGTTTTAAAATTGTTGCATTCTTTACTGAAAATAGTTGCAGAGCGCAAAAGTCTCAGAATTTTGCATATGTGTACTTGTCTGTTTCACATAGAAATGTATTTATTTCATTGCTAGCTTCAAATTTCTTGGATTTTCTTCTTAAAGTTTAAAAGATTGTGCTTTCTCTGTTTCTATAAAGGCTTTAATAGTTCATGCAGGACATAAAAACAAATTAATAGGAATTTGTGATTTTTCATGCATGCACTATACAGAAGATATAACCACAGGCAAAGGGAAACCAAATAATTTGGAGACCTTCTCAGGCTAAAGTACTTTTGCCTGAAGAGGTTTCTGAGCCATTTCAAATAATGCACTAATTTATAAAATTAGAACACTTTATATAATTCATTTACAGATACAAAGACTATATAATTAACTAAATTAGTCACTACAAAGGTTATTCAGCTTGTCCTCTCATTTTGGCACTGGAGTGATAGTAAATATTAATCTCTGAAAATACAACATTTAACCACCAGTTGCAATACTTGGTGATGGGGAATGTTAGGGAAGTGGGTAGTTAGGTCATTTTTGAAATTATAGTGATTTTTCACAATAAAATAAATAGTGATTTAAACAACTTTGGAGAACAAGTTATAACAGATTTTCCCCAGCTGCCTGTAATTTTCACTAGAGAGTTGATACAAGGAATTAAGAAATACATAATTCAGTTCTTCCACACTGGAAAGGCTTACTCAGCAAAGCCCTGAGATGCATGTTGGTTAATGGTCCAAATAAATGAAGCACACTGTAGGAGAAAAGATTTAAAATATCACTATCTATTTGGCTTAGGAATTTGGGCTTTTTTGAGGGATACAATGGGTATGTCTTCAGCTGACATTTCTGATAGTGTCGTGATCCTTTGCAGTCATTCAGTAAGCACCTCAGTTTTCCTCCAACTGCTTTAATTTCATCAACAAGCTTTTCATATCCTCTGGACTGCACATCAATGTCAGATTTGCCATTTCTCTCACCCACTTCAATTATGCCTGTTCAGATAGGTCCATTTATGTCTGCTACAGAAGATGACAGAGAAAATGGAGTGAGGCTTAGCGGAAAATTCAGTCGTGTTCCTCTCCTTCAGAAAACTCGGTAAAGGCAGACAACACAGAGTTCTTTAAATATGGCAGTGTTTGTGAGTGCTTACTTGTTGGGCAAGGAGCAGCATTTCAACTAGAATAAAATAGCCAGCTTGCATGTTCAGAGCATTTAGTTCTTTGGTTTTCATGTGACTGCAACTTAAATCTCTAGCTAAACTCAGATACGCCACGTTACCAAGAGAGACCTGGGTTTCTGTCGTCCTATAGGTAATAGAAATGGCTTGTGAATTCAATTCCTCTGTACCCACTTCTATAGATGGCAAAACATTTTCTCTGAAATGGAATAACGGAGTTGCTCACAAAGAGTGCTTTGATGAAATACTCCATAGACATTCCTCTTGAAAAGGCTGGGTTTGCCCTACAGCCTACAAACCCTGCAAAATGGGGATAATTTTGCTTAGGGAACTTTTTCTCCTGAATGAGAGCTAGCCAAATGCTTTCTGAGCTGATGACATGGCTGAAGAAAACACATTTAGCTGCACTTGGACTGCTCTGGAGTTGTTAAAGAACAGTATGAGGATTGTCTCCTTGCTTTCCAAAATCATATGAGGTGTCCCGTGTTGTTCTTTCCTCCCTGTAGTGAAAAGTGAGCCCGGAAAGAATGGAGTTTCTTTTCCATCCATATGAAGAAAATCTCCTAGTGGTGGTCTAGGAATCTTTCACTGGAAGAGAGGATCTGGTGGAATCACCTCATACTGCTAGTAAATGTGCATAGATACAAAAATAGATAATTGCTTTATTATTTAATAATAAACTATGTAGTAACTATAAATAATTAAACACTGAAAATTTAACTTCCCCCATCAAGAAGTTTCTGTAG
This sequence comes from Harpia harpyja, assembly GCF_026419915.1. Classification (NCBI taxonomy): domain Eukaryota; kingdom Metazoa; phylum Chordata; class Aves; order Accipitriformes; family Accipitridae; genus Harpia; species Harpia harpyja. Next base: position 7,950,883 of record NC_068949.1, read on the forward strand.
TCTCCTGTATTTTCAGGGTGGTCTTGGTGTTGATTCCCTTTTTTTATATTTTGGCTTCATAACAGGCAAGTCATGGTGCCTGTATTGGTGCAAAGGTAGAGGTCCCAAAATACTTGTACTAGTTGCATATTGTGGGCTTTTGAGCCTGCCTTCTCGCTGCATCGCTCTAGTATTTTTCACTCTCCTGGGCTGAGGAATTCAGGTGCATGTGGCCTTCTGGCCAGACCTGCCTCTGGAAGTGGAATCCAAGTGCAGATGTTCTTGGGTAGCAACTTTAGCTGTCTTCTCAATGTTCATGTGTATCGTGTGTATCTTAGTAGAGGTTAGTCCCTACTTTTCATGACAAAATTACTGGAAATAGCACATGTGATAATTCCAGCGAACTTTTCTTCATGTGTATTGTGGCCTGTTAAAGGCTGCAATCTTTTAATAGTTTAATGCTTATAAAAGAATGAGGCAGTTCCATAGTTAAAGAAAATCCACACTCAAAATTGTAATGCAATGTAGAAGTGACCAGGAAGTTTTTTACTAGAAAATCCAAATGTAAAATCAAGTGCTGATCCTCAGAGATATACTGAGTGAGTGTTTTGGAATATGAGCTTTCAGCGTGCTAACTTAATAGTTTGCATATATAAAGTTGACTGCTGTCATTTCTCAAAGGGGTGTCTGCTCTGCTTTGCTGCAGAGAAACTGTGGTCTACTTAAAACAAATGTCATAATATATACTATAGCAATATATATACCACGTGAACATTGTACATCATATATAATTTTATGTATAATCATAGTATATGAGATAATATATTTTATATATAGGAGCTAGAATGCACAGTCCTCTCTTTAGGGAAATGTTTCAGAATATGGATGATTTCCCTTCCGTTGTGTTTTGCTATTGACAATAGAGCAAATGGTGTTTTCTAATCTCAGTTGCAGAAGCCAGGTGCTGGCATTTAAAAGGGACAGCTGACATGAGTGCTTTACGTGGTGCCTGTGTATAATGTTGTATTTTATTTCTTTGTTCCTTCTTGCTTTTTTGTTAGAATGTCGGTGTGTTCGGTAATTGGGAGGATGAGTGAATGCTTCTGAAATGTAGCGTATTTATCAAGATGTGGCTGTGTATAATGAAATCAGATGTTACGAGGCATCACTGGGATTCCAGCATTCTTGGTACCTTTAGTAAAGCCAGACACAACTACCCCTTGGATGGGCCGCCTTAGAGGTACTTGTTTGGAAATGTAGTGCCTCTGAAAGCACTCTTGACTGTATTAAAATAGCTAGCCTTAGTGCACCAGTGTTTTTTCTTCTCCTCAGTCCACGAATTGGTAGAAAATGAGTATGTCTCTCCTGCTGGATATAGTTGCAGTATATAAATCACTCAGACTTATTAGTTTTCCCATAGGAGAAGTACCATTCCGTTGCTTGCTTTATGATTTTTGCCACATAATTGCTGATTTAAGCCTAATTACAGGTGACTGGACTTTTTGCATATTGGGGTGGTGGCAGTGAATTTGCCATTAAGCACTCTTCATAGCTAGCACTGACTTTCCTCCCCATTACTAAAAGTTCTTTAGTTACAGGTACTGCTATAGCTGCCTTGTTCTTTGCCTCAGTGCTCATTGATGCTGTTATATGGGTTCATTTTGCTCTTGGCCCTTTGGTCCACCTCCCCTCTGCCTTTTTCCCTTTCACTTCTTTGCACTGTATTGTTTCATTCTAAATTAAATCACAAAATTAGCAAATAAATAAATAATGAGATTAGAGACATGTTTGCCACCAACGGGCTGCAGCATATTTCGTATCCACCCTACATTTGGCTTTTCTTGGAGAACGCATGTCCTGTAGTTCTCACTGTGTACCACGTTTAACAAAGATCACTCCATTTCTTAGCTGATCTTAGCCTCCCTCCGCTGTAATCGGGATGATTAATAAGAGCAGGCTACCTTTATTAAGTTAGGTAATAGAGACCAAAGCTTATTCAACTCCAGCTTTTCCACTTGCTACTTCCACTGCCAGCTGGGAAGCACTGGTTCAGTGATCTCCTTCTCCCTGCCTCCTCTCAATAATACCCAATGTTGTTCTGTTAATGTATTTTCTCTGAAGCGCTATAATGCAGTGCATGGCTTCTCAGATAAAGCTGTAAACTTCTGCTTTATTCTGAAATTGCTTACTGTTGCAGTAAAAACCCTTTTGTGCTGAGATCTGAAGATACATCTTCTGGGTCAAAGTCAAGATGTCTCTGTGTATTATTCTTTGGGTGAGTGTAGTGTAATGTTCCTTCTGCAACTGGGAAAAATGATACTGAAATAAAAAGTTGGAGTATGTGTAGGTTTTTTGGAGGACAGGATTATACATGATGAGCACAAAAAGAAAAGAAACTTCAGCAATATGTAAGAAAGCAAATTTCCTTTATGGTGAGCAATCCAATATGCTTTTATAGGATTAGGGTAAGTAGGTATAAAGACATTGTCTCTGGGTAGTTTTCTGAATAATTTAGATGTTATATGCAGAGTAAATTGGCTCCGTGGTGCTCCTTCCTGCTAGACACATGCCTTGTGTGGGTTTTTTGGTGCCCAACGTGGGGCATGAAAGAAATAATCTTGGCCAAAAGCCTGTTTTATAAAGAAGGAATAGTCTTAGGCTTGAAATAAGCCCTAGTTCTGGCTTTTTTATTCTACATTACAGCACAAAGCAGACTGACTTAGCTGACTAGTAAGGGTTTCTGGAGTTGTATTGGCAGCTCAAAGCAGCTTGGTGCCTCTCCAGAGGCCACAGAAGTAGTATAACGTTCCCTGTGCTGTATGTGTGTTGCAATAAGGCATCTGGGAGCTGGGGCCCAAGTGCATCAACCCCCGAAAAGCCATTGCTAACCACACAGGAGGGGCTGGAATTGGTCCTTACTTATTTGTGAAAGTACAGTTGAAAATCCAGCAGCGTAGTTGTCAATTATTAACCTTGCAGAAACTCAACACAGCCAGAATTTGGCTGAAGTTGAGCAAAACTGAGAGTGTACTCGGGTTCAGTGAAACACTTGAAAAGTCTGTATTGATGTGTACTGGCAGAGCTGAATGCTCTCATCTGTACATTGTTGCCAAATTTGCTTACATTTTCAAATACCTAGAATATGAATTTATTGTTGTTACTAAGTTATTCTGGGGAGCTAGAATTTTCAGTGGAGGAGCCAAAAGTTATGCAGGTTATCTAGTCTTCAATACTTGTAGCTCCAAGTCTTCTTTTTATTTCTTAAAATACTTTTATGTGCTCCAGAAACACAGCAGGCTATCAAATTACTAGAGAACTGAAACATCTTTCTCCCACAGAATTTTCTGCTATGAAAAATGTGCAGTAATTAAATTCAGGTACTGGTGAGGATCTAAAATGTTCTGTGGATTGAACTGTTTCTTTTGTTCGTGTGCTGATTCGGAGAATATACATACAACTTAGCAATTCAGCTCGAGGGTATAAAACTACTGGAACGTTGCGGTGCTCTTTCCAGCCGTGTCACACATCTTCTCTGCCAGGGACAACAAAGGGTCATTAAACTTTGCTGCTGACTTACCAAGTCTTACACAGTGACTGTTAGTCTAGTTGAGTTGCCATTGCTGCTGGGCTCTCGTGCGGCTGATTCTGTATCTCATATTTTGAGGTGAATTAACTGACTCATATGAACTTTCACATTCGTTTCCAAAGAAGCTTCTAAGTAGTCCTTTGCATCTTTCCCAGTAGCAGGATCTCTCCCATGCTGGGGCACGCATCTGGCATGCCAGATTCATGCAGCTGTGGGGAGAAAGCAGCAGGATGCTGCGGTGCCTTAATTTATCCCTGTGTTCAGCAGGGTCTTCTCTGCTTGTAATGGGGTGCAGCAACCTCAGCCCTGCCATGCAGCACGATGGCTCAGGTACACATGTCAGCTCATAGACATAGCGCTGAGTGTGGCCCAGGAATGTGGTGCCTTATCCCAGATTTGGGGTTTTGGTCTGCTGAGTTCAGAAATGTTCTGTGAAGCAGAATGCCACCAGCCAAGGGACAGCTCAACAAACCAAGTACCTGTATTTTTCAGCCTTTCCATTTCTTTTGCATCTAAAGATGAAAAAAATAATCTCTGAGTTTTCAGGATATTTAGGGCCACGTTATGTCCTCAATGACAGTGAAAATCCTCTTGTCCTTCATTTCATTTCACTGATGTCACTGATGGGAATTTGAAAGGCGATGGTAATGAATATGCACTGGGAGGCATTTCTGTTCATTACATTATGTCTGCAGAGCTAAAGGGAGTTAGAGCAGTAGGGAAGTCCCGTCGCCTGTTAAGTGGCTGCTTCTACTGCCCATTACACCACTGTTGGGAGAATGGTAATTACCCTTGTTGCATTAACGAGTGACAGACTAATTTTAAGCTAACTTCTGCTGATAAATACAGTGGAGCTGCAGATGCTGTTGCTACTTAAAGTATGCATTTTTAAAATTGGTCCTTGTGAGTAGTACTACAAGCAGGTGGCCACTTTCAGTAGAGTTTTAAAACACTACAGCGTTTTTAGCATCACAAGTTCAGCTGAATGACTTTTAAAATAACTCTATGGGGAACTGCCCTATTTTTAAGTGCATTCTTTAATTGCTACTTTTCAGTCTTCAGTGCATTTTTATTACATATTTCAACCTAAACATGCAATTTGTGTGTTTCAGATGAAATATTACTATCATTCCACTATACTTGGTGGTGTTTCTTGCAATGTCAGTTGAAGCCAATGGCTGCAATGTACCTATTTCTCGTAGTCAGAAAGTCATATGCTATTTGTTCTTCAATTTTAATCATGTTTTAGACAAAGATATTCTCAAAGTCAATGAATTCCAGCAGAAGCCATGCCAGGACTTTCTGAGAAAAGGGAATGTTGTTCTGCTAATTCTGCTAAAAGTGACCCTACTTTATAACCTTCCAGCCTTAGAGGGCATTTCTGTCTTGAGTGAAATAATAGTTCTGTGCAAGGAAACAAAAGCATCCCCCCCTGCAGCAACAGAAGATGATTGTATACTAATTAGGGAGGTAAAACTTTTATATATTTGGTCTAAACACCATTCTAAAGATGGGTTATGGTTTCTTTTAGTCATTTACATTCATGTAATGTTTGGAGGTTTTTTAATAGTAATCTGCATATCCCAGATTTTTACTGTCAAGTTTTACCTGGGAGAATTATTGTTACTGAGGAGCCTGTGACAGGTTATCACCCTAGCTACCAGTTAAGTGCGTGCCAGAAGCAGAGATGAGTAGAGTTTACCGTATCTGCAAACAACAGGAGTGCTTGTTTAGGGGATGCTAGTCAACTAGCAATGTGTCAGACAATCTATATTTTTATTTTCCCTGCAAAAATGGCTCTTCACTAAGAGTATATATTCAGTGCTAGGCTAGGACCTGGGTCTGGCAGACTTGGATTTTTCAAAATCTTTTAGAAAAGCTTCTTTTTTAAGGGCATGCTAAACTTTCAAACAAAGAGCAGAGAAACTGGATGGATGAATGTGAATCAGTGGACTTGAAAAATTATGAGATGGTGATACTGCTTTGACAGCATTACTTTCCTTTGGAAATCTTGTGTCAGGAAAAAAACAACAGCAAAATGTAACCTCAGCAACTGCAAAAGGTTTTGTTTAAAACAACAAGTGTCTTCTTAAAGTCATTGATATCTTTTTTTATGAGATTTGTCTTCCTCTGCACCCAAGTGCAGCCTTGATATATCAGGCAGTGTGTTCCCTTGATATTGCCTCCTAACTCAGCTATTGCTTTTTGATTTGATATTCTGATCACATAAATTAGCCCAGAAAATCTTGTATTTTCCCATAACTCATACTTCTGATGGAGTGTTTAGACTTCCAGCTTCTCCTTGCCATACTTCTTTGCCTTTGTGTCCAGTATTGATGATATTTGCTTTTATGCCTTTGTTTATAAAATGCTCTGTGGACTTTAACTGAACCCTTCTCAGTCCCAGTTTGGAAACCTCATCACGCCATTAGCAAGTCTGTGTGCAAAGACGCTCTTCCCATTTTCTCTGAGATGTATTCTGTCCTTGCCCAACAGCTGTGGTTAAAGCTCTTCTGATGGCACTGTCTAAACAGCTTTCCATGTTCCTTCTGGCTCCATCCATTCTTGGTGAGAGTCTGGGTCCCCACCATCTTGGCTGCCAGCCCCAGCTATGGTCTTGATGGGAGTACCAGTTCTCCCTGTTGCATACAGAATTTGAAGGTCATCCAGCTGAGCCGTAATACTTCTAAACCTCCTTTTTGCATTGGATTCACAGTGCAGCAGACACAGAGAAGCAGTCTGCTACAGGAACTCAGCAAATTTCATGGGCCCCACTAGACTAGCAGACCAGACAAGGAGGAAGGAAAAGAATAAATTTTTTAAAAAACTATTGAGGTCTTGTCCTTTCTAAAGCAGCTTGTGAGAGCGGTAGTGAGTTTTGCTTGTAACTTTTCCTAAACTCTCCATATCTGAGGTGTACAGGTGTGCTTGCTATCTGTGCAGAAACTTCTCATGTGCTCAGTGAGGTCCTTTCCGCATCGGTTTGGTGCTTCTGCAGGCATGCTAGAAGCATTTCAACCTGGCATAGGTGTGCGTATTTTTGGTTGGTTTGTTTGGAGGGGCATTCTGCAAACAGCCATTCTCCCTTTGCCTTTTTGAATATTTTAGGAATAACGTCACATTTTAAGACTTCTCCCATAAACAGTTCTGCACGGAAAACTGTAGAAAAATATGAGATTTTGAATTTAGAACAAAGGCTTCCAAAAGCATGTACGAAGATGTCTGCGGACATTCAGTTGTCAAAAAAAAAAGGGGGGGGGGATTTTCAGTATTAAAGTTAAAGAAAATTGGTCACATAACAAGAATTAATAAAATAACCAGTAAATGTCATCATCTCTAATAAATTTTAATTCCCCAGAATTGCATTTATTTCATGTATTGACTCATTGTGATTCATATACATATCCGCAGACTGTGCCATTCTGTCCTCTGGCAGCTTGTAATGAATCCTTCTCTTTGGAAAAAGAACAGATTTGTTTTGGTTTATTGTTGTTATGCCCTTGTTATCTCGGGCATAGCTGCTGCTGAATTCTATCAACCTATCTTTCTTCTGCAGGTAGAACTTCTGCAGCTTATTTTATTTTTTTCCTGTGGTAGACGTGTCAGCTCGATATTCCGACTTTCTTATGGCTGTAAAACTTGGGCCTTTTGCAGTAGCAGGTCTTCTGGCACCTGATATGTTGTGCTATATTGGAGGGCCAGATGAAATATCTCACCGAAAATGGTTGAAGTAGTTGTTTCTGTGAGTGAAAATTTATTGTATGCAGCCTATGTAAGGCTGGAATTGAAGAGTTTGAAATCCTATAGCTTAATAAAAGGATGACAGGGGTTTTTTTGTGAAATATAGATGGTGTTTCCCATGAGCCATTTAAAACTCAACTGATGTCATAAATACAAAGAGCTAGACTTAAGGACACTATTTCTGATGACCTCTCCTAACACTGCTAAGCTTTTCCCAAGAGTTCAGCATTTAAGAGGTTATATTGGAGCAGAGATTTTTTTAAAAGTGCTCTGAAGGTTACCATCCTTCTAAGCCTGTGGTTTCTGTCTACGAGTATCTTTTTTGGGCTGTTGTCAATCTTGATCAGCACAAATAAATCACTGCAGCTTTTTGGCTCCATCTTGTCTTTAGGATTTTGGAACGCTATGTCCAAGATCAGATTCCCGGTGCAACGGTCGTGGTGGAATCCATTGGTGCACGGAGGTTTGGGGATGGGTACTCTGAAGAGGATTACACCAAGTCCGACCTCATGGTCTATGCAATTGACCCACAAACAAACAGAGCTATAATGAGGAATGAACTTTTTAAGTAAGTATATTATTTGTTGCTCTTCCTATATTTCTATGGACTGTTTTGAAGCCTGTTGGTCTGTCTCTGTTAGCAAGTGGTTCAACACAACAGGAACAGAAAAATCTTTTGAAGCAGTTGGTGCATGCCACTACACCTGCCCTATGTGCAGCTTGGGAGTTTACAGCTTTACCAGGTTCAGTCCATTCCCTTGAGCTGAATGGCTCCCATATGCGTGATTTAGACATTGTTGCCAGGAGAGCTTGCGATACATTTGGTCCACCCTGTGGAGGAGCTTCCAGTTTAAATTCCTCTGAAGGAATTTACTTGATGTGTACCAAAACTTCTCTGTGATCTCCAAGCAAGGGCCTTCGTGCTCCAGTCGTTGACCTTCAGGCTTTCTGCAGTTTCCATTTGGAGCATGTCTCTTCTTGTGGAAACTGAAGCAGAAGAAAGGGAAGGGGAAGGAAGAGAGGTGGTGTACACCTGGTCTGAAGCATAGACATCGGGGCATGACCCAGGTGTACATCTACATGCAGGAAATCAGTAGGGCTCACAGGTGCCCAGTGGGCTGAGCAGACAGATCTGCATGGGCCCATCCCACTAGCTGCTAGAAGAGATGGTGAACAGCAGTAGATAGGTCACTTATATTCACATTAACAAAATTTGATGTTGTTTTGCCTTTTCAGTTGACTTCCAAATAAGCGGTTAAATTCCAGTGTCACATAAAATGTAAGAGATGGCTTTTTATTGACTGATTATACTCATAGCATGCTGCCAGTGAATGGGCCAGCTCTGGTCGCTCCAGCGGAGCAGTTTGATAGGGTGCCACTCTGCCTGGGCTTTTGCACCTTAGCAGAGCTCCAGTGGGATTTCACTCTGGCACGCTACTGCTTTGGGGGCCAGTGGTAACTCCGCTCTCTTCCTTGCACAAGAAGAAAAGCCAGAGATTACATGGGTAAGGAAATGAAATTAAGGGAGTCTCTTTGCATGGTTTTTCTGAGTCATCACTAGTGGCAAGTAGGTTCTAAGACAAAATTAGCATCTCAACCTATTCAGCTGCCGATGTATCAATATGGCTGTAGAATCATTTTGTTAGAAACTCTATTTTTGTGTTTCAGCATTCTGCGTATGATTCAAAACAATGGAAATGCAAATCAGGCTCTTCTTCTAAAGCAGCCGCTATCTTTTGGACTTTTTTGCACGTGTTTCACCTTTGTGTTTGTTTTTTATCTCAGTAAAAACTAGACCAGACTGTTCCATGATGCTATAAAGCAGCATGTCAGTCAGCAGCCTAAAAAGCAAATGGCTGTGACCCATCTCAGTGGACTGTGATTGAAAAAGGGCTTGTTCTCCCGAGCTCTTAATTTAGTACAGATGAATTATAGCACACTAAAGCTCTGCATATATTCAGAGTTTATAGGTTGGAAAAGATCACTGTGATCAGTCTGACCTAGTATAATAAAGACCTTAGGAACTCCCAAAATCAATTCTGCTTTAAGCGTGTCTGTCAGCAAAGCAGCTGCTCAAGAAAATCCAATCAGCTACAACCTTTGTATTGTTATTGCAGGGTAATTATTTTTACTGTCAAAAATTAGGTCTTTTTTTCTTTTTTTTAATTTGTCTAGATTCAGTCATAGAGTTTTATTATAACTTTGGGTGCTAGATTGAAGCATCCAGTTGGTGCTTTTAATTTTGGGTTCCCACCAAGGTCTAGGCTTATGATCACATCATCCTCTTAAATTTTTTTCTTGAGAAGTTCCTTGACCTCTGCACTCTGGGCTAAGTTTCAATTCTTTTAATCACTTACAGTTTTCTCTGAACCCTCTCCAGTCTTCCAGCATCACTTTCTGAACTAGGAATATAAAAATCAGATGCAGTTCAGCAGGAGTAGCTTTCAGAGCAGTGGCAAAACAGCCTCCTTCCTTCCAGTGGCCATTTTCTGTTTGTAGGTACCTCCATGGCCATACAGTCTTTTTAGGTCTCGGTGATGCACTGGGAGTTTGTGTTTGCTTGTCCACTGCCAGAGCTGCTGATCGTTCCCAGAATGGGGTCTCTGTGATTTTGTTCCCAATTTTATTCAAGAGTGGAAGTGGAAATTAAGGAGACCTGTCAGGAAGCCAGCAGAAATCCGTGACAGATAAACATTCTCCTTTCTCTCTAAGGAAAAGTGCCGGTAAATCTGCTTGCAGTGCTTCTGTAAGTGACTGTTGTACCCCAACCCACTCCTGAAACTGGTCTCAATAAAATGTATCTTACTGCCTTACACCCAGACTACCTACTGATCCCTCTTTATCATTACTTTTCCACTTTTACAGTTTGTAAATTCACTGAGGTCTGTGTTTTCTTCCAGTCGTAGCCAGTTCTGAGTTTGGCCAAAGTGGGATCCCATTAAAAATGCTCAAGGTCAAGAGGACATTATTTGGTGCTGTCCAGGTTCAGAAAATTTATCAGACCTTTGATGATAGTTGAAAATTCTGACACCCTTTTACTCCTCACTTTGGAAAGCTCTCTGCAAATCTACTGTTAGTGGTATATAAAAGTGTGTGGAGGCAGTTAGCTGTTTCAACTCCATAAAAAGAATCTTTTTCTGACGCAGACTCTCTTCATGGTCAGAAAATGTTTCCCTCTTCATTTTGGTGCCCTTTGAAAATATAGAAATGTCTTTTTAGGGATGTTTGGGTGTCCAGTGAAATAGGTTAAAAAGCAGTTTGTCAAATGTGAAGGGAAGGTTATTCATTTGCCTGGTCTGCAAATGGGGTATCAGCTCAGAAGCAACCTCATTAAAATGCTACATGTGCCTGCATACTCAGCTTTTCTTTTTCTTTTTTTCTTTTTTTTTTTTCTCCTTTTTTCTCTTTTCAAAAGCTTTTAAATATTTAAATCAGCAAAATCCTGGGGAATGCTTTCCTGGCTTTAGGGTAGAGGTGAGTAAATGTCAGCTTACTAAAGTAAGGAGAAAAATGAACTGAGGGTTTTGTAGCTTGCTGTCTGAAGTCAACAACTTTTTGCTAGCAGGTGGGTGAACCTCAAGAGATTTGGGTCAGCTCAGGTGCTTACCCAAATCTAAAAAGAAATTCCTTCTGTGACCATCTTTCCTGGAGTTTTGATCTTTAGAGGGATGGCTCAATGTTCTTCCTGCCCCAGCACAGGACACAGTAGCAATGGTTGTCCCCTCATTGGGAAGAGATTGCCAAGAGTCACAACCATCCTTCTGCCAGCCAGGAGTCTGCTCTGGATCCTAGCAGAAGAGAGATCAATAGGAGAAAGGATCATTTAATAAACTGGATGTGATGGGAGAAAGGTTAGAAAGTCAGAAAGAGATGGAGCCCCCTGTTTTAAAAAACTTAATTTGCAATAAGGAATATAAATTTAGCCAAGGTATTTTCCAAGTGTTGAAAAATTTCCTGATGTATATAGAAGAGAGAACTGTACCAACAGCACAGATTTAGCACATGAATTCTGCTAGCTGTGATTTTAACACAACTTACAAAATTACTGTGTATTGGAAGATACCTGTGGCTTTTCTTAAATGGGCTTTTTGGGAACACCCTGCTGTGTTTCACTTATAAAACATAATGGAGGTCCTGACTTTAACAGAGTTTGTTAAACCTGTCACTGTTTGAAAACAATTATCTGTGAAGGTCTTTTAAGGAATGTGGGGGTAAGTTGAGGACAGAGTGGAGCAAAGCGACCTGTCCACCTTTGCAGGTGGAGTGCTGCTGGGATACAGACAAATATCATTGGTGACTCATCCTGGTTGGTGCTGGCAGCCAGGCACAAGTCAGAGCAGTGCTGGGGTCCCAAAGGTGCTTGGCTTTTCACTGGAGCTGGGAGGAAAGGGTAGTTGAGACAGCGGATGCCCATCAGCAGCTGAGCAAAGTCACCCTCCTGACCAGCTACAGAGCTGCATTTCTGCAAGAAGTAAGCCCCACTAAACCATAGCTAACATTTGAGGCTCCCATAATCACCTCTGGGAAATGTTGCTCCGATACTTCAGGTACTGTCCAACAGTCGTTTACGAAGTGAAGAGATACAAGGAGGTGCAATGTGCTCTGGATGTGCTGGATTAACGCTGATGTGCACAATGACAGCGCATGCACAGACTGTGCCATATTCGCTACCAGGCTATTTTGAATGGGCTGCCTCACAGCCAGAAGTCCCAAATGACTACCCTAATTCCATATATTTGCATTCAAGCAAAATGTTTGGCTGGAAAACAAAAGACATGATTTAGAAGTCATGGACATAACAGCCATGCTGTGTTCGTCACTGCCAGCTGGGGAAAACCCATGGGTCTCTCAAGACATGCTGATTTTTCCCTATCCTGTACTTTGTAAGACTGATACGCAACAAGAGATTCATACTTTTCCTTTAGACTGTCATGACTGATTGCCTGACATTTTTATTAATCAGGAATCTGTCTGGTTACACCAAAAAATGGGTCTGAATAGTAACTGTGCTTTGTTATTTTCTCCCTCTACCACAAAATCCGAAAAGTCTTTGAGGCCACTTAGATAATTTTACAGACTGAAATGATCAGCCTCCTTTTTTATCTTTTATATGAAAGAAGGTTTGATTTATTGGAGCATAAAAACCAGTTGAATCCAGAAAATTTCTCCTGCATACATTAAGTGGAAAATGTCCACCATTAAAAATAAAATGCTTACCCTGTCTGAATCTTTTGTACAATGTGTCATGTTTCATCATGGAGTAAATGTGCACGGTTGAGTTACGAACCTGTTAAAATAGGGTTTGTCAAGAAAATGCTAACAGAATTTTAACTGAGAGATTCTTAAAATCATCCAGAGATTTAATGCTGTCCTACTTGAATGCTTTTGCCAACTCGAAGGATGTGTAAGATGCACCAGTGACATCTAGCGTACGACAAAAAAATTAGAGCTCCATTTATACTCGGTTTATGTCTTTGTGAACCATCATTGCAGGTCTTTAAGCTGTGACAAGATTTTTGTTCAAAGGGATTTTTGCTCAAATACCAAGAAAATGTTTTGCGGATGAAATCAAGGAATTAGTTGTGAATATCAGCAGAGCATGCTAATACAAAGGGAAATTATTCTTCAAAATGCCTTGGGTTGCTTTTTGTGAGGGTGTGGGTCTGTGAGTGAGCAGCCACTGCTGCTCTTTGAAGTTAGTATCATGAAACCAGCACTGTTTCATCATTTGGGATGCATTATTCTGTATGTTATGAGATCCAGCTAACACGTTACAAAGAACAGAGCGCATTTTCCCCAAACTTCAAAAAAAACCCCAGGGACAAACAATGCTATGTGGGTTCCTCAGTAAATTAATTTGAGAGGAAATCAATTGTAAGAAATTAACACCCCTTAAGAAATGGTCTTTTAGGAGTATAATTTCTGTCTCGTGATCAGGCTAAGGAAATAAAAGCTATTTCAGGCTTTCTTTAGACATTCAGAGTTTATATGCAGAAATCCTTTCAGAATATTTTTTAGCTGTTGTTTTGTTTTTGTTTTTTTTTAATCTCAGCATTTTTCACTTGGCTTTCTCCAGGAGAAACACTGTACATGTAAGGGTCTGAGGTTCTGCTATAGCTAAGAGCCAGCAGGATCCTCCTCCATCCTAGTGGGTGCCTCCTACTTTGATCTATATCTTTATAGCTGGAGCCTCCTGCTTGGCAGCTTGTGAGACAGTCAACCCTCACTTCAAAAGTGATCCAAGAATTTTTATTTTCCTTTGGAAGTTAAAGCCTTGGCCAATATATTTTTTCAAATAAAGCCTTGGCCAAGATATTTTTTCAAACTCCTAAAGCAAATTTCTTTAACAAACATACTGTTTGCATTCAAAAAGTCATCCAATAGAAAATTTTCTGTCATACGGGAAGTGAGGTCATATGGTTAGGATTTATGTTTGGCTACTGCCTATTATCAGATCAGATACTGAACTTCTTCCAATGCATTTGATTTTTCAGAGACTGTTCCAGTCCTTTGCTTGGTAACTATGTTGTTCCAAGTTCCTCTCATAGGTGATGTACAAACAGAAAATGGACGTTATTCTAGGCTGCAAGCAATGACAGCAGCGTGTTGTTCCTGGTTAGCTAATACCCTAGTTTTGCCTAGAACCTAACTCTGTCTTAACAGTGTGCCTTGTTAGGCGTACTTGAAGCCAGTGTTTTTTCCAATAGCTGTATAGATAGCCTATTGTTCCTGTAATTAGTAATGTTGGTCAAGATTGTTCTGGTATCTGGCAGTGTTTGGGGAACCTGTGAAGCTTAAATTACAGTTTGTTATAAGCATTTAGTGCTTTTCCTTTTAGAAGAGGTGTGAAACTCCAGAAGAAATGGCCTGCATCTTCTCAAAAAAAGAAGACGAGGCAGTTTACAGTAATCTCCTGTCTGTCATCTTTTGTGACCTCCAATTTGACTTCAAGGAAACGAGTGCAGATGATGTAGCATTTTCTAAAAATGCTACTGTTTTCCTTGTTACAATTCTGCATTTCTCAGGAATGTTGCTACAGATTCCACCCCAAAATTGCTGTAGTAGAGAGGATACTGTCAGGTAGCCTGAAGCCAGTCAATAAACTCGCTTAGCACTGTGCCAAACGTTGAGAGGGCACATCCTTTAGCTGCTCTGATGTTCATTCCCACTAGAGATGAGCTCATCCGATCATTGTCCCTCTGGGTTTTCTTCTTGCCATCAAACAGTCATGCTTTAAGAGGAAAGTCTTACTCAAATAATTCAATACGTAGTACCAGCACTACAATCTAAGAAAATAGTAGAGACATGGAGGCTAACTAGACAGAGCAGATGCAAGAATGAGGTTCAGAATTGATGCAGCTGTGGGAAGGGGGTGGGGATTAACAAGAGCGTAGTTTTTCCAAAGCCCTGTTCTTTTTAATATTGAAAGGGAAGTAAAAAGAGAATAAACTGTAGGCTATTTCTTCAGCCAAAGGATTTCCCTAAGAAGCTGAGGAAAGTCCTCTAAAAATTACCTGCTTTTAGAGTAGCATCAAGTTGATCTTTAAACCAGAGTAGTCTTTAGGAGTGTGTGCAGGAGGGTTAGTTGATCCTCTGCAACAGACCGCTGAAGGAAAAAGCACAAAGCAAGCCATTTCCCATGCTGCTCTCCATGGCATGGAGAACTTTTTGCCCCTAGAAACCAGGATAAGCTTCAGCTCATCTCTCCTTTTCAGTGTTTAAACTGTGTTCTGGTATTAAGTACTTTGGAGTTATCACCGACATAGGGATTACAGGGAATTCCTAATATTCTCAAGCACAGAAAGAAGAGGTATGTGCTTTATCAGACTACAGTTATTAACCCAACTATGCAGTAATTCAAACACAGTTAATGAACTTGTCTGTAATAGTTTTCTTTTGTGACATCGAAGGTTCCTGGATGGCAAACTGCTGGATATCAATAAAGAGTTTCAGCCATACCTGGGGCAGGGGGGACGCATCCTGGAGATCCGCACCCCAGACGTGGTAGCAAACGTCAAGAAGCAGGCGCAAGCTGTAGGCTACACGGAAGGCGCGTTACTTGCTCTGGCCGTCATAATCATCCTTTGCTGTATGCCAGCTATTTTAATAGTTATGGTCAGCTACCGACAGTAAGTATTTCTCCTCCTTTTTGTGGTAGCAACATTGCCGTAGGGATGCTACATTTCTTAGCAGAACTGCTTTGAAAATTATCCTTCATTGCAAGGAAATTATTATCCAGGGAAATATTTTTAATTTCCCTCTCACCACAAGAGTTGGTCGATGCTTGATGTGGGCTGTACGTGAAAAGAGAAAATGCATGGGAAGTGCATCTTCCTATAGTTTCTAAAGTTGTGGTGCAGTAAGTGTTTTAGAATACGTGCCTAAACACAAGATCAAAAGCCAGGTGTTTGAAATGCAAGTGTAGATTCAGAACTAAATTCCCTGCCAAAAAAAAAAAAAAAATAGGATTGAGGTGCTGTTTCAGTAAATGAATCAAAAATCAAATTGTGTAGCTCAGGCAAAATAAGAAGACTCAACTTTTTTTGTTTAAATCCTAAAATACTCACAGTTATATTTTTTCCCTAGCTGTATGCTTCTTAATTGCAAATGTTTCATGAAGAATTGATTTTGTGCCATTTTAGTGCTATGTAAAGCAGTGTACACCAGAGAGAACCTTCTTGATATTTCCACTCAACTCTCATAGACTCAAGAGGTTTAAATAATTGGACTAATAGACTAATTAAAGGATCAACATCGCTAACAAGTTCCTCTTAACTATGCCTTTTCAGGTCCACTCATATTTAAAATCAATGCATTTGGACTTAAAGGCTGTATATTTATTCTTTAGTTTCTTCTCATGAAAGATTTCTAATTCCATGTGCATCCTCTAAGCATTCAAAGAATTACGAAATCAAAATATAAATAATTCTGTGTATCTTCCCCAGTAAATGGCTATATTCAACTTCTGTAGATATTGGTCTGTACCTCCAAATCTTTCTATCTTCACTTTAAAATTGGTGAACTAGCTGGAATTTAATATGCCCTCATCATAGAAAACCTCTGCTCCACAGGACCATGTAGGAAGGAGTTCCCAGGGCCCTGCTGGATTTTGTTTGGTTGGTTTTTTCTCTTTTTTCTTTGTTTTGTTTCTATGAAAAATGCTTTGGCACCTGCTCCCTTCATTGTGTTGAGGGCAATGAAGTGTCAGTGCCTGTGCAGACTCCTGCTGTAGTGTTGCATCTGTCTGTGGGAGGAGAGGGCGTGGAAGAGCTGATATACATGTATTACAGTAAAGTAATTACAATCTGAATGCTGCAATAGATGTAATGTGGTACAATACACCAGGTAAGGTTTACACTGTGCATTTTTCCTTTCTGCACTGCAGTTAGGAGTTAGCAAAGCCCTATGTTGGTCATCATTTAAAAAGCATATCCTACAAAACAGCAGCCTGCCTGAGAGCACTTTCCATAGCGACACCAGAACATCAGCCAAGGATAGCCATTTCTTGATGGTTACTGCACGTTCATTGGATTATATTTACATCCCAGTTTCTCCAAACGATTTGGGTCAAAGGAAAAAGTCCTTTTAAGGGAGTTTGAAAGAGGTTGGCAAACTTCTGCGCCATTGGGATGGCAGTGCATCTCAAAGCTGCTTTACTTCTCCCAAAATTGTATATAAAATTTGCTTCCAGTGAAACACTACTGAACCAGTTCAAGCTACAATTAGGTGGTTGTTGTTGTTATCTAAATTGCCTGTCTTTAAGAAATCTAATAGCGTTATTTTTCCTTGACATCTGTTAGATTATCAAAAGGTTATCAATCTCTCTTAAGTGCTTTAAGGAACCTGTCTAACTTCATTTCATCAAAAAAATCACATTTTTGTTGTCTAGAAGTATGACTTGGAGTTGGATTTATAGCAGACCAATGTGAGTAAATTATACTTTTTATGAAATGTGTATCACTGAAGAGTGCCAATGAAAATCAAAGGAATTTTAGTGTTAATATCAACACCAAAAGGTATCCTGAGCCTTACAGTTTGCTGTTACATTACAGCCTTTTTTCTCCTTTTCAAAAGGAGTTTCAATATTTTTCCTGATAACGTTCTGGCAAAGTAGGTGCTCCAGTCAGCTACTGAGCATAGAGATTATAGCAGGATAAATGTAACTGTCATACTCACAGCCCATATAATGGAAATGTTAAGATTTTCTCACTGTTAAAACTTTTTTATGTGCAGTAGGTCCATTTTTCAGTGCTTTCCAGATCAGTGATCAGCTTACTAAATTTTGTAAAAGTAATAGTTGCTGAAAAGAAAACTCATTTAATTTATAAAATTATCATTGTCAAAGTGCAGCTCAGTGCCTACATTTATGACTTGTAAACAAGCCAGAAACTATCATTATTCTTTTCTATTAGTGTCTTTGAAATACACTATCCAGTACAACCCTGTAAGATAACTATAAATAACATATTATTCACTGATCACAGAAGACTGGTATCTTCTAAATAGCAACCAAAAATAAGACTCCTTCACTATTGAAGATGGTTTCTGTAGCATTCTTAAAACGTGTTAAAATGAGAAAACAGTTATAAAAATGCATCCCTAGTAGTCCACCTGTTAAATAAATATCATGAGGTGTTTTCATGTCTTACTCTTTTCTGTGTGTGTGTGGCAGGGAGTTGTTTTCTGCAAGCCCAAAGTAGTTTTTCCCACTGTAATTCATGTTTATGCTGACTGCAAAATTGTTTCAAGAGTATCACAAATAGCAGCTCAACACTGTTCAGCTCTGGAATTATGATTCTTTAAACATGTCATTAATTCTGTAATTTTATATGTGGAATAATTAAGTAGCATCTAGTTTATTACTCCTGTTAGGTTCACTGTTTGGGACAATTGTTGCAAATGGATTCATTTAACATTCCTTTTCATCTCTTTATCTTTTTTTGCATAACAAAACAGATTCAAAGAGTAAGTACTTATTTTCAGCTTTGTTTCTAACAGCTTGTATAGGAATACTGACAGCCTACCAGTCTTTATTTTTAAGAAGAAGGGGTACTTGACGTTCAGTAAGAGTTCCTTCCTATACTCCAACTTGCTCCTGAACACCTTGTATGGCGAGGTTAAAAGTTACTTATATGGCTACTCAGTGTATTTTATTATTGCATGCTAGCACACATTAAAAATCCAGTGGTTCAGGACATTTATTTTCACATGTGTGGTATTCCTCAAGCAAGCAATGTCAGGCTAGAGTGCATAGAGAGACTTCCCTAGGAAGGATCAGGTATTGACCACCCTCGAAACCAAAGGGAGGTAGATCAGTCATGTCACTGCAGTGGCACTCCCCCAGTTACACACGGGAGGGACCACAGGCTTTGTTTTCTAGATAGAAATTTGCTTCATAGTGAATGTACCCATTTTAAAAAGTAATTTTTTCAGGAAAACTGTTCATTGAGACAGAAATTCCGCAGCTAACTCTAATGAGAAAGGAGTTGTAAGTGATAACTTAAACTTTGCCAGAGACTTTTTTGGCATTTAAAATTACAGTTTCTTGGCACTTGAATGAAGCATTTGACCAAAGAGCTTACTCTCTCCGCTGTTAGTCTTGGGCAGCCAGAACAGCTAAACCTCCTAATGAGAGCAGTGTCAGAGCTAGCATGTACATTATTTCCTGGGAAGTACCTGCTGTGTCAGTGACGTACTGCTGGGCAGGAGGTTTCTGTCTCGGCGGAGCTCTGGGATTCCACCGACAGAGAACAAATAACAGAGAGCTGAAAAAGCCAGGAGAAGATTATCATGTTATTACTTTCCTTTGAAGAAGACAAAGTGCAGGGATGTTCTGAAAACTGCAGGAAAAAACATAAAAAAACTTTACATCTCGGCTTATGTTAGGGTATAAAGTGTTTCTAATGAGTATTTCTCCTTCCCTGCCTGGCTTACCAAAGGCGACAGGCTGAATGCGCAAAGACTGCGAGAATCCAGATGGCTTTACCAGCAGGCAAACCAGCAAGCACCGCTGCCAATAACCTCTATGAAGAGCTTGGCGACAGCACCATGTAAGTATTCCTTGTGATACGTCAAGGGAATTGTTAGTGACCAAAGCCATGATTCACGTTCCAGGGATATCACTTCATGCAGTCTATGTCAAAAAAACTTTTCTTCATGAAGGCGTCTTTCCCCAGCTGCTTGGGGTTCTCAAATGTCCAGAAAATAAATAGGATGACTCTGTAAGGAGAGAAAAAACAGTTTAACCTGCTAATGGGGATTTCTTGTAGTGCATGGGGGAGTCTTTAACAGGTTTTAAGTTGGCAAAAAGCAGGATATAACCAGATGTTTTTTTCTAGAGCAAGAGCCTACAGCAGGCCATTGCTACCAGGGTAAGCCAGGACTGGGGTCCTTTAGTGCCTTTGCAAATCCAGGCCAGCATGCCACATTTTTCAAAGCTGTTGACTAAACACATCCAATGAAATTGCTCCCCCAAAGTCCCCATTTGCTACAGTAAGAAATATTCTGTTGGGTAAAGTGGGGTTTTTTTCTTCTAAATTTGAAACTGTTCGAATATTGAAATTGAAGGAACTATCAAAATAGAGAAACCACTGGCAGTTCAATGAATATATCTTTTACCTATTATATGCTCCTAAAATCATAATATTGCAAAGATGCCTACCTTTTCATGCTTCTGTAAATCTGAAGTTTATGGACTCCAACAACAATTTAACTCTCAGTATGAAAATATTACAGCGGAGGATAGCCAATTAGTATTTGTATCATACTGGGCAGGGGGGGTTGTTGATAAGCTTGCCACACTTACTCATCTATGTTTATATTTTAAAACCAAGTAATGCGGAAGAGCGTAGCATTAATAATATGTTTGGAGGCAGGTAGGGAGAGAGCTGCTGGTGGTGTTGAGGATTGCCCAACTTCTCTATTTTCAATCATTGTTTGTTTTGCTCAGAAAGTTGAAATTTTCCAGATGCTGTGATTGAGTTTATAAAATGTTAAGGAGGCATGATAGAGCGTATCACTGCTGCCTTAACTCTTGGCCATCTGAGTGCAGTCTCTGCATTTGAAATAATTCCAGAGCTTGAGCTTTTCTGTGTAAATAGAGGAGCTATACTTGAAGGCAAAATAGCTTCTCCTAACTAACTGCTGAATTTCCTCCCATGCATTTTGCCTTTGTGAAGTGTTACTGCTTGGGCAGGAAGAGAGGAAAAATGTACGTTCGACAGTAGCGTATAGTCACATCTTTAAGTGTAAGCACTTATGCTTGTGAACCACATGAGATCACATCTGTACCCTTACACATACAGTGAGGTGCCCTGCTGGATAAAATGCCTGTTTCTTTTCCATTTAACTAAATTTATGCTGAAATTAATGATTCACTTCTAGTACTGGCAGTGATATAAAGCTGATTATCTCTTGGAATTGGATATCCCAATGGATGAAACGGTGTTTTGTACTGGTGAATACCTTATGCTAAACCCAGAACAAGCCTCGTTGTGCTGGGTTTTTACGTGCAAAGATTTTTTTTTTTTATGTTTTACTACTGCAACATATAGGTACAAATTTGCAGTATTGACTTTGAGGCTTAGATTTATGTTCATTTTGACTAAAAATAGTTTTCATTGCACCAAAAAAGATGCCATATTTGGAGTATTTTCTCTCAGATGTCTTTGCCTACAGCTAAGATACACTTATATCCATCATGCTAAAGAACTGATTAAACATAAATCAGTAGAAATCCTTACAAGAGAAATGAAAATCCTTAGGATTTTAAAGAAAAATAATTACAAATTATCTTTTTTTTTCCTGTCAAATACTTGATTTCAAGGCACTAGTACACCTTAGGAAATTATTATTTGGGAAATACCTTTTATTAACATTTTTCATGAATTTTAGTACAATATTTCCTGTCTTTATTTGTCCTAAGACAGTCATCTTTCATTTGTGGTGCTGCCTTGTGTCTTGTTTTCTTAATTTGGTGTTTATAGCAAATGAAATGGAACTAAGCTCTTTAGTTTTAAATCTGCCTTGTCTCATAATTTTCATTTTTCTCTGTCTTTGGATACATAGGCATCAGTAAGTAAGCTCATTTCATTGTCTTAATATTTGTAGCTAGTAGAAATGCTAGTTAATTTTCCTTTTGGTAATTCCCATTAAACCTTGCAATCTGAAACTCATATTTTATTTGTCCATTGATCAAGTACAGGAAAGACATTTACTGTGAAGTTTCAATACTTCTGTGCTTCTTTATCCTTTTCTTGGAAGCAGAGATCAAGTATGATTGCTGAACTTGAATGGTATTATTTCTAAAGCCAAATAGTCCTACTACCTTGAAAAAAAGAAACAAAACCAACACTGAGTACATGCACAGAGGTTTGCTTTCAGTTCATGGACTTAAGATCTCACAATTGGATGCAAGCAAAATCTTGTCTGCTATTCACAATTCCTTGTGAGGCAGGTACACTTCTTTCAGTTTACAGAAATGTGCTTCAAACTGGTGAGCTGATGTTTCTTGTTGATTAAAATACCTATAGATAAACAGAAAAAGATTGCAGGATAACCTCATCCTTGAGAGGCGTCATGTGAAGCGAGGAAGGAACTGAGAAGCTTTTGAAATAATCTGTACCAGTAGCATAAAGGTTTTGTCATCTTGCATGAGCCTGCTACTGGAGAGTTTCCTTCAAGTTCAGCATCATTTCTTTCTCTCACCTCTAAATAGATTGAGGGTGCTTGACCAACCTCAAAGTGCGCTGCTTTAGAATAAAGAATTAGTTAATTATTAGCGTGAAGTCCATTATTTTTCATACAGTTATATTCTGCCCAAAGGCAAGTCTTAGGCATACCGGTTTTTGGAGAACTGCAGTGCTTGGGGAGAGTTTATTCACTGGTATAACCCTTCATAGCTTTGCTGGGTGTTATTCACAAATGGGAGAGTGATCCCCGTACTCTGTGAATTCTGGTGCAGTGATTCTTCTCATCAGTCCTCTCAGGTCCCTGTGACCATTAGGAAGCTGTGGCTGTTCTGCGTGGGTGATCTCCCAGTCAAAACAAGAAACAAAAGTTAAGAAGCAAATGTGTTTCATTAATAAATACAGGCCTTCGGGGCACTTTTATTTATTAAATAACTTAGAGGAGATTTAATATCTCTTAATTAACTCCTATCTGGTATCTAGTTATTTAAATTTCTCTTCCAGTTTTGCTAGGGAATATTTAACCACTAGAGGTTAAATTTCCATTCATTTAAATTTGGTAATATTTTCTGAGATATGAAAAAACACCACCAAAAAAAGATGGAATCCATCTGACCAAGAGGTCTAAAACTTCCATCTTCCAACATTCACATAATCATGGAAAATGTAGTTTTTCCCCTACTCCTTTGTTAATAAAGCCTAATCATTTTTTTATCTAAATTCTAAAGAATATGATTCAAATTTTGGTAGAGACAAGACTTAGAATTTTTAACTCAGAAGGTTTTGTGAAAATATTGGACAGCTCTAAGTTGCTAAAAATAGTTTTATATGATACTTTGATTTGTGTGTGTGTGTAGAAGTCATTGTTACTTATGCTATACTTTAGCTGCAGTTGCTTAACTGCAGAAAATAGAATGGTTTTAAGTATGGCATTCAAAATGTGGAGTACCAGTATTAGGCAGAGATAGTGAAGTTATAAGTGAATTGTACAAAAGTGGAATTCAGTCTTTATACCCCGTTTCTACCATAATGTTCCCTTATGCCATCATGTTCTCACCATAGCCTGTCTTACAGATATATTTAATATTTCAGAGAGGTTTTAGAGTAGGTGTCCTTTTTAAGACTTTTGTTTTTGTTTTTGTTTTGGGGTGGTTTGGTTTTTTTGCATCCCCATGCTAGACAGCACGTCTGTTCAGTTACAATAAATACGGCAGCAATGGAAATGCGTTTTGATTTGATCTCATTGCTGACAAGGGTAATCTTCTCTTTGAAAGGATAAGGGGTTTGTTTTTAGCTCTATCTGACATTGGCCAATATCTTAAATTTGTCACGGGTTTGGGGGAAATAAATTTATTTTCAGCCTCAGGTGAGCATTATTTAAAATAGGGCTCTAAGGACACACTTTTCTAGCAGGCAGATACTGATTTTAAAATACTGTTTAACTTAAGATCTGTTCAGAATTTTGTGATATTAAAAATCTTTGAGGAAGGTAGGTTAATGAGTCACTCAGAGGTGCTAGATGAATTCCAGAAAATGGTGAGACCTCCTACTTTTGGTGTAGAAATTCAATGTAATCCAGCTGCAGAGGTTTTTCATTTGGTTTAACATGGCGCAGAGATGAAACTCATACACATACTGATGCTTCTGCATCAATATGTATATCATAAATGCAAGAAATAACGCCCAGCTTGGTAATTCTTTAAGAATCAGTGTCAGGAGAATGGTCTGAGTCTGACATGCATCTCCGCTGACTGGCTTCAGCTCCTGTTGGCCACCTCACAGAGACCCTACAGGTCTACGCTTCAGGTGTGCCTGGGTGCACCTCTGACTCCTCCTGGGGCCACCGTTTCAGGCTCACCGTTGGCTTGAACCACAGTTCTAATTTTGTGTGACCTGTGGCCAGTCCTTAAAAGGCAATGCAGGCACACTGAAAGACTGCCTAATCCTACATGTGTTTCATAGAATAGTGGAGTTTTGATGCATGATTATTACAGAATAGGTTTAACATAAAAATCCCTGTGAATATTCTGCGTTGGCTGTGTGCAGTATGGCACAGTGCCACTGCCGTTTGAATGATAGAGACACAATTATATATACATACATACAGTACACATGCCATGAGTCCATGTTATGTCACAGAGAAATTGTATCGCAAAACTACGTAGCATTGACGTTTTCTGTCACTGGGGAGATAGGGTATGGTATTGACTGATAATTTTGAAATCCAAGGGTTTTTTTAAGAAGAGTTTAACTTATTTTTGAACTCGCTGAGTAGCTGAAAACTTGTTTTAAGTTTTCATCCTCCTCAAGTCCTTCTCCCTTAAAGAAGACATAAAAGTAAATGTCTTGCCCAGTAGTCTAGTAAATGTGATCTTTCTGTTGGATAATAGTAGTTTGCTAGAAGTAACTTAATGGCTCTGATTCATATCATAAGTTCTTTTTTTCTCTCTCATAATTATCTGTGTCCATGCATGTTTCCTCACATGTGATTATCTTCTTTTCTTTCAAGTCTTTTTCTTCTCTACCATTTTCAACAAAGCAGGGGAAAAAAGTCAGTCTTAGAAGAAGGAGACCGTCAGAGAGTTATAAGCAGCTTTGCTTCCCGTGCTATTGAGGCTCACAAGCAATCTAATATCAATGGATCATTGAACAATAATCTCCCCAAATCTTCAAGTAACATTACTTTTTTATCTGATGAGAACCCATTAACTACTCAAAACCCATTATATGTGGAAGGTGTCACTCAAAGTCCCGCTGCTGCTGGGTTTCTGCGGAAAAGAAACGATACTCTAGATACTCTTTCTCCTTCAAGACTGGTCTTGAGAGATGCCTCTTTGGGAGGCAGTCACCGTGCGTGGACAGTACCAACTCACGTTACTAAGAGACACACGCCTGGTTCTCCGAGTAGGCCAGTTATCTTCGACCCCATTCAGTGGCAACAGGAGAGACTCAAAGCAGAGAATGAAGGAACTGAAAATCAGCATAGTGGTGTTGATATTAGCAGTCCACTATTTCAAAAATTAAGTGGCCCCAAGTTAACTGTAAAAGAGAAGGCAAGACAGTTTGAGCAGCAGGCTTTGCAGGAAATGAAACAAGTGAAATCTCCTGATGTGAAATCCATCCGATCGCCAACACACAGCGTCTGTTTCCAAGAAGGAGAGAACGTGCTAGAGCAGTCTCCTAAAAGTGTGGTTGCTTCTCCTTGCCTTCACTCTTCTCCTCTGTCCTCTCCAACACCTTGTGCTGAAGTAGTTGAACCGGAGGCCTCTGCGGTCCCCTCTGTAATCATCACTCACCACGACTACCCTGAAGAACTTTCTCCTCCACCAACTCGCAAACCAACTCCTCCATCCTTTAGGATAAAGAAATCAGTTTGCCAAAGTTTTCTAGCTCCTCAGACCAAAGAAGTTATAGAAAGCATTCCAGATCCGCCTAGAATTCCCCCGCCCCCACCTCCACTGCTGCCACCTCCACTGCCACAACCACCTCCATCCCCTCCTCTGTTACCACCACATCCTCCACCTCTGCCCACAGTTTCTTCTTCTTCATCTCCTCTTAGCACCCAGCACCTCTCCCCTGCCAAGCATTCAAAATCCCCTGCCAAACAGCCAGCTGTACCACCGCCGGCCACAGTGCCAGAGCCTCCTCCCCGTAGGGAGCTGAAAGGTATTCTTAAAAACATTCAGAATTTAGCGGCGATCGAAAAGTCTGTGGCCAACATGTACAGCCAAATAGACAAAAACCACATTCTGCCCAAGCACGTTTCTAAGCTCAAACCGGTTGCAACACCAGAGCTGCCAACTCCAGAAGCTGTGGCTGAGCACAACCAGCAGAATGGCAACTTGAGCTGTGTTGTGGAGGAGCTTGAGAAACGCTTTCCGTCTCAGTCGACAGCACTGTAATATTTATGGTTGGATGTTTTCTGCATGTAACATTTTGAGTGAGATGACTCTAATGCAGCACATGGTATCTGCCTCAGACTCTGTAGAAATTCAGACTTTTTCCCTTTCTCTGCTGTATATCACTACTTATTCAGTCCTAATCCCAAATTGAGAGACATTGTCTTTCCTGTTCACTGAGAAATTTGTAATGTATAATAATTCTACAAGTTGTTGTCTCAGAGCTAGATCTCACTGTTCTATGATGCTGGTGGTTAGTCTGTTTACCAAAAATTCTTGGGGAAAACTTTCCATTTTTACCCAGCGATCGGTCATAGACAGCAGAGGGCTTGATACTGCTTTATGTTAAGCAGCCTTCACTGTAGGTAATATCAGTAAGCAGAGTGATTTTTCTGCAGCTGTAATTGGAATCTCTTGCTTTGCCCATGAAATGTACCACCTGGGAGGAATCTTACTGTTAAATATTGGATGTCAAAGAAAGAAAGTACTGGTAGTAAGCAGGCTCAGCAATAGTGAGCCAGAGTTATTGCAGTAATGTGTCTTCGTATTCCGTGGGAGATGATGCAGCGCTCTGCTACGCTGGCATGCTTTCTTTCAGCTCACATTTGCATCTCAAGTCAGAAGAAGGGGTTTGTCTTGATTTGTCAGTAAACCTGGCTGTCTTCCCTCCTGTTACCTATGTTCTGCCTTCCATTGCATTTTTTATATTGTAACTGCATGTTGAAAGTTTTTATTTTGTAAATTTCTTTAATGTACAAAGCATTTGTTTGGTTTTTATTTTGCATGTGCATCTTGTTGGCGTCTCTCTAACTTTCCTGCTAGTCTGCCATGAGCTTTACAGCTGAAATATCTCATATCTTAAATTGTAATAAAGTCACTCTGATCAGTGTCACCAAGTGAAGCTTTTTCAAGTACATGTAAAAATCCATGTAACATGGATAACATGGATTTACTTACTGGCTTTTTTGCTCACAGACATCTAAATCAGACATTAAATTTGTCACATTGTAGTAAATTAGCTTGTCCTTTGAAAAAACTGGTAAGTAAAAGCAGTTTGGGCATTTCAATGTACGTTAGTTTGGTTCACCTTGCAAGTTTCCTTTTAGTCTTTTGCCAAAATTCAAAATATTTGTGTTTAATATGACGATTTTTAAAAACATATTGGGAAAGGCAGATGTTACATCATGAAGAAAAACTAAAAGCCCAGTTCAGTATCAAATGTAATTCTGAGCAAAAAGGTAATTCATTATTTATCAGACTGTCTAGAGATACTCAGCATTTCCATGGTGCTTGGCTTTTTCTCTTTTCCTTTTTTTTTTTTTTTTTAAATCTGCAGTTAGGCCATGTATGGATGCTTCAAGCGGAAACTGCTGAAGGTAGTTTCTCTTTCTTTGTCCCAGAGTCAAACTCCATAAACTCCATCACACAAGTTTCACTGGTGCATTAGAATTTTTCTTTGCTTAAAAGTCTTGTTGGGCTAGAATGTAGTTCCAAGACACATATAGTAGCTAAATGTGTGAGGGGAATGATTATTGATCATAGCATTTTTGCTGTAACACAATCTGTATAATTTACGAGATGCACACATGTAGAATACCTGCCGATGATGCTAAATTCTCCAAGAGTGGCATGACTGCAGCACCAGCAGCAAATAGTCAAGTTCAGAAGCTATTAGGTAGAGAAACTTTTAAGAGCCAGCATCGGAAGATGGCTTGCATGTTTACTTGTTTCTGTGTGTCTGCCATGATCCTGGCATGGAGACAGTGGGACAATGGAAAGTGTGCAGAGATGAGTGTGAGAAATTATTGTGCTAAGCATGTTCAGAGTGGATCGACCCTAAGACAGAGATGTGAATTTAAGTACCCAAATGCCACTTTAGAGCTGGTAGACCCATAACAGGTGCTTTTGTGAAGTTCATTACATCACTAGTGAAATAGCAGACAAATATGACCTAATTTTGCAGCATCTAGTGTCACGCGGTAAAGCTGCAGCTGCTTAGTAATTCACAGCATAAACTCCAAAGGTTTTATTTGGCTACAATTATTTGTGGCATTCCTTAAGCAGAAAGAGTGGACATCACACAGGAGCTCCTTTTTAAATATTTAGTTTCATCAGTCTCAGAAGAGTCTGTGGGGGTCACGGTAATCAGCTCTTCACTAACGAGGAACACCTACTTTCTCATTCTGGAAACCTTTAGTAAGTTGGAAGTTAGGTTCATTTTGTCTGGAATTAATGCAACCTTTGTTCTCCTGCTGTTTTTTTGAATAGCCTTTGTTAAAATAATCATTCTATTAGACCGGGAAGGAAACTGTACCAATAGCATGTATTTTTAACCTAACCCAGGGAAGTTCTGTCCCACTGAGATGTCTGGATGCTACTGCAGTTCTGCAGCACTACAAAGTATTATAAACAGCATAGTAGTTGGTAAGAAGTTGAGCATATATAAGCTTACTGACCCCTCTTCAGGTTGTCTGATTTGGTTAATTAGGGTCAGATGTGACCCTGGATATAGCTGTTATGCTTTCATCACCAGCTTGACTGGGCTGAGTTCTGAGCAGGAGCAGAGACTGCATCAGTGGAAAGTGCTTCTTTGCAAACCTGTTTACAAAGCTGAAATCGAGCAGTAGCCTATCATCACTCATCTCCCTTCCAGATTCTTTCTGCTCAGTTCCAGCTATGAATTGCAGGAAACCTCCATTTTAAGAGTCAGGGCTAATTGATGAGCAGTTGCCTGCTTTGAGCAGTATCTGTAGTATTTGGAGTTTATGATGGTCTTGCTTTTAATATGAAACAGATAGAAAGTATGAAATAGCAAATGCCTGCTTGGATGCCAGTAATTGGGAAAATTGTTGCTTTAGGCAAATCACAGTTCCTTTATCCTATGTTAGCAATACAGATCTGTGAAAGGTTGGCACATTTTGTACACGTAAATTCATTCTTGTTTTCTTTTTCATGTTAAGTACCAGCAGTGTATACTAGCTGTCATATTATCCTACATCATCATAGGCACTATGTCCTTGCTTCCCATTTTGCATTGAAGATTTCTCTCTGACTGACTGCAGTGAAGTCTGGCTGATAGTGTTTATCCAGAAGCAATTCCTCCCTCGGTGGAGAGCTTTAATTCCTTCCTGGAAACAACTGATGTTGTTTTGACCTTTGCCTTTTTGTAAGAATAGATCCTTGTGCTGTATTGAGTGAACGGGTATTTTTTGCCTGTTGCGGGCTTTTTTTTCATCTAATCATGGCCACACAAAACTATAAGAGAAGTATAAGCATCTCTCAAAACACAGCGTGGTGCTATTTTTAAGAAAGTTGAATTCCAAATTTAATTAGAATTACTTATATTATGCTTTTAATCTGCAATATAGTGAGTACTCGAGAGCAATTAAGAGTAATAGGGTTACTTATCCTCTATGCAACGCAAGACCTTTATCTGAAGATTGTTGTAGGCGATATGGAAACTAAATACAGTGTTCCTCAAGTGGGCTTTGAAAAGTCACAGACGATCTTTTAATGATAAATCTTCATTTCAGTTGTTCATTAGTTTTATATTACATGGGCAACAGCATTAATTTAATGCTGATAATCAATTCCATGTGCTGAATATTAATAGAACACTTTATAGATGGTGATATTAAAGAATTAAAAGGACTTCTACTCTGTTCTTTATTATTTACTGAAGTGTAATTAAAGACTTTCCCTAGACTGCTGTCTGTGTACTAGGTTAAGCTCAACATAATTTTGAGCATTTACCCTCTCCTTCTTAAAAAAAAAAGTAATAAAATCCAGGGTTATCCTTAATAATAATGCTAAGACCTAAATTGGTGTTCCCTGGTTTTGTCTAAACCATTTTAATTTTCTGGCACAAAATATGAAAATGGAGAACTTGATAGACATAAGTGCATTTGTCATGCATATGAATGGCTCCAAGAAAATGAATTAAACCAACAACAAAAAATTTCCAATAAGATCAAAAGCACAAAGCCTGTGGCAAAATAATCATAGGTAGCAAAAATAATTTAACTCCCCCCTCCTGAGCAAATGTTAGGAAATGTGTAATTTTAATAATAATGTTGTTACAAGAAATTAGTAATAGAAGCTCCAGGCCAATTTCTAGCGAGTCCCGAGTGGATACAGGAAGTCCAGAAGTAGAAGAGAAACTGTTTCACTGTTTAAGCAGTTGCATGAAATAACAGAGTCTCTTTGTAGATGGTCTCTGAGACAACAGAGAAGGTGGCTGGGCAGGACCTCTCTTATGGGAGCGCAAGGAAAGCCAAACACAGCATTCGCCCCCTTTCCCTTTGCTGAGCTCCACTGGGTGCGCTGGCTCTCTGGCTTGTGGGGATTGGGGATTTCTTCTCATTCATTTGCAATCTAAAGCAAGAAAAGATCCCAAAGATTCACTAGCGTTTCTCATGCAATGATTCCTAAGTCCAGAGCAAATCTAAAGAAAAACATATTTTGTATTGTAGATATGTACTTCTTTTCTTGCTACTAATATTTCTAATTACATTATTTTTTCACCTCTGTCCAGAAAGAATGGCAATATGCATCTTTACATAGTCTCACAGAAGTATACTAATACGTTTTTTTCTTTTTCTGACTTCTAGGCGAGGATATGCACAGCAAGAGGTAAGGTTGTTCCCCAATTATGTTTAAAATATTAATTACATCAACATACTTTTCCCATACAGCCTGTGTTGTGGTACTCATTGCTATGGGGTGGTTTAGAGGCCAGAAATATAAAGTGGTTCAAAAAGTTCATGAGGCATAGATTCACTGGAGGCTAGTAATCATCGTGGCACAGACATAACCTCTAGGCTAGGAGACTGCTGCTCAACAAACTGCCAAAAGCCGTTTCCCTCCACGCTTGCTGTGTTTTCTTAAGGCACGCCTAATCATCTGCCGCTGCCCACTGTCATGGGCCTGGTACTGGACTACACAGACCTTCTCTGCAACTCAGCGTGGTCTCTTGTTCTTGCAGCATCTTTTTCTCCAGAGATGAATAACATGGGGAGTTTCCTTCAGAAATCTGAATGAACTTACTTAATAATTGGAAAATTCTCCAAAATACATTTCTATCATAAAGGCTGATATTTACTGCTGAGAGCTGGATCAGTTTTACTAATCTTAAGGTGTGCGCCTGGAGCCTGCTGCTCCTTATTCAGTGGTGCTTTACAAATTGCAAGCTTTCTGTTGTCCTGCTGTGGTTTTTCCTCCCTTTGCAGAGCTGATTCATGTCTCATAATTCAGATACAGACCTTCCCCATCTCTCAGGGTTTGGTTTTGACCAGGAAACTTGGCTGAAATAGTGCCACCGAGTTTGGGGAGGAGTGTGGGGACAATGGTACTGATTTTCCTGAGTAAATCAATCCTAATTTACAGAACAGCAAGTGATGTGCATCAGAATGTCATTTGCAGAAAACTGGAGCTGCAGAGTAATTAACAGCATGACTACCAAAACTGACCCATGTTTAGCTGTGACACACCTGAGAGGAGCCGTATCATCCTGTTGGTCCTCTCCGTGCAGCCTCCCAGGGTCTTTTCCCTCACATCAGCATGCTTTTCTCACTGCATGCCGCATACACAAAGAAATCACATGTAAGCTGTAGAGAAAACAAGTGAGAGAATCCTTCACTGTCTTATTGGTACTGTGAATTAAAGTATATTTGTGGTTGCAAGGTACTCAGTTGAAAGCCACAGAAGTATATAAATATAGATGGAGAATTAAAGTGATGGTATTGCAGTAGAAGCTTGGGTAAGAAATGAAATCACTTCAGGTTTTTAATAGCTGAATCACAGACTTTACTGCCAATTCCCATAGATTTGTTTTCTACCTGTTGTGGATAATTTTTTGTCTACCATTGTCTCCCTGCTGTCTCCAACATACACCACACAATAGTTCTCCTGGGCTCTGACAGAAGTTCTTGAGGTAAATAATTTAGAGAATCACCACATAAACTGGGAATTTGATTTTCTATTAGGCAAAAGAAATAGTGGGCTGTAAAGGGATTTCACTACATTAGGTGCTTAGCAGTGTTCTCACTGAGTATGGAGGTATCCAGGCGACTGCTGTACAAAAGGCTCTGAAGGACGTGTGTTCTTAGGATTTCTTTCCAATCTTAACTCAAACACAAATGACCTGCACTTTAATTGTTGCCACCTAATTAACCCCTTTCTCATTTTCTTTTGTAGCAACAGCAGTTGCTGAGACCTTCTCTTCTCAGACCAGAGGTACCATTATTATTCATTTCTTAATTATTCTATAACTTTTTAAATGGCTTTTACATAATTTCCTGTCATGGTTTAACCCCAGCCAGCAACTAAGCACCACGTAGCTGCTCACTCACTCCCCTCCCACCCAGTGGGATGGGGGAGAAAATCAGGAAAAAGAAGCAAAACCCGCGGGTTGAGATAAGAACGGTTTAATAGAACAGAAAAGAGGAAACTAATAATGATAATGATAACACTAATAAAATGACAACAGCAATAATAAAAGGATTGGAATGTACAAATGATGCGCAGTGCAATTGCTCACCACCTGCCGACCGACACCCAGCTAGTCCCCGACT
This sequence comes from Harpia harpyja, assembly GCF_026419915.1. Classification (NCBI taxonomy): domain Eukaryota; kingdom Metazoa; phylum Chordata; class Aves; order Accipitriformes; family Accipitridae; genus Harpia; species Harpia harpyja. The sequence continues at coordinate 7,983,347 of NC_068949.1, forward strand.
GGTGATTCCCCCCGCCCCCATTCCCCCCAGTTCCTATACTAAATGGGACGTCACATGGTATGGAATACCACTTTGGCCAGTTTGGGTCAGGTGCCCTGGCTGTGTCCTGTGCCAACTTCTTGTGCCCCTCCAGCTTTCTCGCTGGCTGGGCTTGAGAAGCTGAAAAATCCTTGACTTTAGTCTAAACACTACTGAGCAACAACTGAAAACATCAGTGTTATCAACATTCTTTGCATACTGAACTCAAAACATAGCACTGTACCAGCTACTAGGAAGACAATTAACTCTATCCCAGCTGAAACCAGGACATTTCCTAATAAAAACTTGTCTGTCTTATGTAGTATTTCCCCCCCCCGACTCTTTTAGATGAAAAGAAAGTTCTGACATTGTAACCCCATTTATTTTGTTTTAATTAAATGCCTTAAATTTACTGCATCGTGGTATATTCCCCTTGAGCACCTTTTAGTTGCTCCCATGGACTTCATCACACAGAGTGAAAGCCCTCCTACTTTCGTGTCCAGATTCTCAGACAGAATAATGTCCTCGCTGTCCAACCACAATCTATTTTTTCAGATGTCAGTCAACTGGTAATTGATTATTGTACCTAGAGATGAACTAAGCAGTTTGCCTGCCAAGGTAATGAAAGCTTTAGCACACTGCTGTGAAGTGCAAGTGCAAAGGCCGCTCTGGGTTATAAACCCAATACTTTCTGTTTCAAATCTTTTAGACCCAATATCATTTCCAGAATAAGCCATAGAGCAAATGTAGCTTTTGTGAGACGTTGCTGTTGATGGTATTTTTGTGGTACAGAATGGTGATAGTTTCTGCAGTCGTTATCAGTAATTATGACGAGATGCTCTGACACAACTTTAAATTCATCGGACAGGAGAAAAACCTCTCGGAAGCTGTGAGGTAGAGACGACTTGCAGTCCCTGGCCAGAACCCAAGCCCTGGTGCTCTGTGTCCATCCTGCAGTTCAGAGGTATTCCACAGAGCAGCCTAATACCAAACAGGGTGTGAAAGGAGCTTAAGGACATGCTAACGTTTTTGTAGGATACAGACAACTACCTCGCTTAGTCCAGCGCCGCTCATGATTGTTGATGGTTGAGAAAACATTAAATAAGAGACCTGACAGTGTAAGTAAAATAGCCCTAATCTTTCCACGCAGTTTTTTTGTTTGAGGCGCAAGAAGTGACAGCGTATTTGCTGTAAGTCCAGTTTACTGAATGAGGTTTTTGTACAGGGTGAGACAGTGTCCCACACCAGAATAGTATCTGCATTTAGCTGACTTAGAACAGTTGTTCCCAGTGAATACACCAGGGAAGGGGTCATTTAAAGCTCATGTTGGCTTCTCATTATGGTTCTTGACAGTTGTCAATGTTCCTCAAACTATTATCATTTTTTATTTTGCTTGTTTGCACTTTAAGATACTGTTCTTTGCACCTTTTTCATCAGTCATTACTGTGCATAACTGTTTGCCTTCAATCAGTGTTCCTCTTTTGACAGGAGTTAAGTATGGAGTCTGGAATTGATCCAGGGCAGGAATACTATGGGCAAGATTACTACAGTTACGAGCACGGGTATGTTTTCATTTTTCCTATATATTTCTGAAAATGCTGCTTTTCCAGGTTGGTGGTGTTTATTATTACAGCATCTAATCTGGAGACTTTACTTCACCTCAGGATTACTTTAATCTTTGTGTCCACAAAGGCGTGCGCTGACAACAAAACTCTCTTTAAAAGTTAAGGGGGCGTTGTATAACTCCCTGCTTCTTTAGGAATCTAATTATTACGCTTGCGGAGTGTATACTCCATCTATCATACTTTTTTTATATTTGCTTTTTTATTTGCATATTTCTGCTGTCTTGGAAATTAATTTCCATCATCTCCTCCCCTTCTGTGGCTCACCAGCCTGACTTCAGTGACTGATACTTTCTGCTCGCAGTTCCCAGCCAGCGTCTGGGCTTTTACATTTACCTAGAAAAACATCATCCTGCCTTGTTCTGATAACGCCCCTCTGACTGGGAGCACTTCAGGGATTATTGCTGTTCTTACAAGCTCACAGGGATTCTCCAGAACTGATCCCAGGGAACCTGCTCTTTCATTCCCTAATTATAAAAAAGATCACCCCAAAAATCAGGTACCTGGAAAGAAGGTCGTTGCACTTGGGGGATTCTTGACTGATCCCAGAGACCTCACAATCTGGGTTGCCCTCCAATTGTCACGGGCTTGTGACCAATTGCAATAGCAAGAGGTTTTGGATTGTGTTACCGCTAAGGAAAAAAGAATAATCATCTTCTCAAAGGTAGAGAGAAAAGAGAGCAAAGAAATTCTTGTCCTTTTGGGATGTGAGCGTGTGCATTTGTTGCTGTGTGTGGAGACACCCGTGAACACGTTGGTGCACGTTACGAAGAGATGATGGTGTTTTTGCCAGGTATGAACTGCCTCAGTACGGGAGCCGCCGCCGATTGCTGTCTCCTTCGGGGATGTATGATGAGTATGGGGAAGTTGTGGTGGAGAATGATGGTGGCTACTACTATAGTCCACATGGATCGGCAGCAGAAGAGGTAAGTGTCTCTGGTGTGTTGATTCTGTCTCTGCAGCAAGGTGAAGGACCATTAAACCTTGTCAAATGTATTTTGTAATTGATTAGAATATTGTGTTCTGTATAGACCAAATAAGCAGCTCTTCCAATGCTAATCACTGTTTGCCCTTCTGATGACCGGTAAAGTTTGTGTCAGCACCTCTTTCCCTTTTTCTAGACATAAAAAGGAATTGCAAAGTTTCTTTTAATATCCACATCTATTTTTCCCGCAATGTAGATTTCTAATTCAAAGCAAAAATCCACATAGCCTTAGGTAATTCCATTTTATATTGTTAACCAAATAGGGTATTAGTAATATTCAGCCTCTAACTGGTGATTTTCCCCCTGAGAAAAGCAGACACCTAAACTCATTTATCATAAAGTTCACAACTGAATGTAAAGAAATTTTAAAATGTCAGTGGCAGCCAGAAGAAAGTTGACTTAAATGTTCCTTTGTTTTTTAATCTAATTTTCAGAAATGCTAGACTCTTTATCCATCACATGGTTTTAATTAAAAGAGATAACATTTCTGAGCCAGTATTTTTCCCTGTTGCAGAGTAAGGTAGTTGTGCACTTGCAGCCTATTCTAGAAGTAAAACTTTCCCCATAACTTTGGTAAAAAGCTATTCTAAAACAAGTAAGTTAGTTTTGATGCTGGGAAAAAATGTTGCATTTGTTCCTACTGACTTACTTTAGAGTAAGAGTTTTCACAATAACTATCTTTGAAATTGTAATCAAGTTCCATTTTCATAATTTGCAGGGAATGAGTCAAGGCAGAGGTCCTTCAAGCAGAGTTGTAAGCCAGAGAGCAGGGGCTCAAATCGAAGGTAGACCTTTAGGTGGTGGGATGGATCTAAGAAATGGTTCTGGAAGAGCATATAGGACCAGCCAGGGAAAAAGGAAACTAAAAGCAGTGATGCATTTAAGTCGCGTAGCAGTCAGTGCTCACAAAGCAGTAGGAAGAACTGAGTTTGCTCATTCTCCATGGAAGAAAGCAAAGATATTCCCGATGATTCTGCGGAAAGTCAAAGGTGGTAGGAAAGATTCCAGTTATGCCAAGTTGATGTCAGCTCGCCAAGTGGATGGTGAGAAAAGCATGATTATCAGGGGAAGTTACTTCCAGAAATCAACAGATGACAGACCTTCGATGAGAAAACTAAATCATGTGTTAAAACGCATTAGTGTCTCCAGAAAATTTCAAGAGCCCATTGGCGAAGATTCGGTGCATGCAAGAGGAAAAGGAGAGGAAGAATATGAAAGACATGAAGCAAAATCAGGAGTTTCAATAAATATCACAGCAGAGAGTGAACATGAGGATAGTGATTATGAGAAGAAGAAGAGAAGAAAATACACTTCAGATGAATCATCTGTGAAGAGTAGTAGCTCTGGCTCGGAGTCAGAAGACAAAGACTACTTGAAAGTAACTCTGGACCAAGATGAAGCCACTGAAAGTACTGTGGACTCAGATGAAGAAACTGGGCACGATTTTGGGGATTCTGATGACGACTCTGGATCCAGCTCTAGCAGTGAATCGGAGGAGGACTCATCTGAAGAGGACGATGATGAGGAAGACTCTGACAGTGATGAAGATGTTAGCCTGTCAAAGAGCTCATCTACACGAAGTTCATACAGCAAATCAGGGACTAGTGAGTCCAGCAGTATAAGAAGCACTGAAAGGTCCAGTATAAAAAGTAGGGGAGGTAGCTCTCGTGGCAGAGCAAGGCGATCCAGCCAGAAATCAAATATTAGCTTTAATGCATCGGGTAGTGACAGGGACACGAGCTACAGGAAAACTTCAGGATCCAGCTATAAGAGCAAAACCTCCTCCGCCAGCCTTGAAATAGAAGACACGATAGAAGAGGTGTCAGAAGAAGATGAACAAGCGGATGTGGAGCAAGTCAGTGCAAGCCCCAATGAGATGGCAGATAACTCAGATAAGGCAGTTTCTGAAACATCTGCCACTGCAAAAACTACTGCTACTGAAGAAGACAAGAGAGGAGAATCAGCTATTAATGGTGAGGATAGCATGGATGAAGGCACAGAAGAGGTTGATACAGATGTTAGCGACAGGGAGGAAACTATCAGTAAGAATGAATCTTCTTGCCTAGAAAGTGAAATCAGTGTCACTTCCAAAGGTACTGAAGGGACAAAAAGCACAGCTAGCCCCACTTCTGGTAAAACTGCTACTTCCCCTGATACTGAGAATCAAAGTTCTGACACCAACATGAAAAGAAAGAAAATAAGAAAAAAGATGTCCCAGGAAAAGAGTCAGTCTCAGTCAGGTGAGACCCTGGATACTGCCATTACAGAGTCAGAGACTGCTGGTGATTCTACATCCTTTTAAAATGGAGCGACAGTAGGTGGACGTTTTGCAGTAAGGAGTGATCTTGTTTGCTGTGCCTTCTGTGTGGTCTTTCCTATGCGATACACACTTGACTAGAGGCAGCCAAAAAGAAAATGTCAAAGCTTATTGCTTCAGCATTTGAACCCTATATGCTGTCTTAAGGATAGAACTGTAGAAAACCAAACTAATACAATTCCTCTGAGAGACTACTCAGGTATACTTAGTGGTAGATGTAGAAAGATAATTTGGCAGGAATGGCAGGAAAGAGTACTTCTTTTTCTCTGCTAATTTCAGAAATGTAGTTAAAGAGGCATTGTGTTGATTCTTAGAGTTAATCCTTTTTGCATTATGGACATTGTGAAGCAAAGTAACACTGCATTTTGCATTAGCTCTGATGGATAGCTTGATGAACCTGATGGCACAAACCTATTAAGAGCCCTATGTTCATGCAGGTTATGTCTGTCCCAGAATGGAACACTGCAGGAAGAAAAAGGGGCAAAACATGGAATTCAGTGAAGAACAGGAATGATAATGAGGATGAAAAGACTTAGAAGTCATGCATGGTTTCACCTTATGTTCCCCTACTGTACAGTATTTGCTAATCTTCAGATAAGTTCTTTGCTGTAAACATTAGCCATATTTGCAAGGAGGACAACTCAAATTGCAGCAAAGCAACACTCCCAAAACTGCAGAGTATTACCAGCAGAGCTGGGATTAAACTACTTCTGGATCATGGGATTCAGGTTTCAGGTACCAGTGGTGTGCAAGACAGGAATGCAGAGGTAGATGTACAACGTGAGCTTGGTCAGAAGAGGAAATGGATTACATTTTCCAACTTCTGCCCTTCCCACCTAACAGTACAGTGATTTTATTATATATTTTTTTAAAACATCTGTTTAAAAGTTTGAGATGCATAACAGCAAAGTATTGCTGAAGGTAGCCATCACCTATGGTCTTTATTCTGGTATCCGCCTTTTAAAATTCAATAACCTGTGATATCTGATGTCATTCAATAGAGAAATCTTGTAACACTTGCATTAGCACAGTTCTGCTCAGAATGAGCATGACTGCATAGGAAGGACTTCTGTTACTGACAGCACAAGTGGCCTTTGTGTTTTCCTATAAGAAGCAACCTTTGCATGATGTACCTCCTCATGGAGCTCTTATCCGTGCTGTTGGCACACAGAGTATGCAAGCTTTGTATACACACAAGCAATCCGTGCTTTGTTTACCTTGTATCAAAACCTACAGAGCTGTTTCTCAACCCCTACATTTATCCAGATAAGCCATAAGAAGCCTAAATAAAATTAAAGCTTTGAGCCAGTATTGGATTGGTCTTGTGAGTGAGTACTCTAGCTAGTACAAATTCTGGCATATGCACCAAAGCTCTGCCAGGAAGTCTCTGTTAGATGGGGGAGAGAAAAATGTTCTAATTTTTAAGATACTTGAGCCTGCTGTGGAGTTACCTTGGCAGGACGATTCATGTTGAGCTGCAAAGCGCGACACTAACTTTTCAACTACTGTTTTTAATTCCAGTTGAAATGTGAACTAGGTTTATGATCACTTACCTACTTTTTTGCATTCCCAGGTAGTATAAAGTTGTAGCTGCACACAGTGTTTTAATGTAAATCCCATTTAAACTAGTCAGTCTTTTCATCCATCTGAATATATCTGTGTGAAGAAAATTGTATGTCTTTATCAGGAACAAAAGAATAGGCATCCAAGTAATTTGTACAAAGTGTAACCTCTCAAAAGCTTAAGAGTAATCACCACCTGTTTGTACCCTGCATGATTTTCCTTCTCTAAAAACTGGCTTTTCTTGTGTGCATGTGTATGTATTGCAGTGGGAGTTATCTGTGATGGTATCTGCTGCCTTAATGAAATATCAGTGTTTTCATTATTAATTCAAGAATTGTAGTAGCTTGTTTCAGTATACTGCAAGGAGGCATTTATTTTAAAAAGATCAATTAGAAATTAAAATAAGTAAGGGGTTTTGTGTAATCCCTATTAGTACAAATTCACAGCAACATGGAAATCGTTTGCATTAACTCTTTAAAAAAATAAATTATATAAGATCTAAAGTCTCATTTCTCCACCATCTTCCATTTAATAGCAAAGCATGTCCATTGATCCCACTGGATTGAAACTGGCACAAAGCCTTATATCAAGCTTTTCTATTTTTAACCAGCCAGTTTTGCCAACGTCATGCCTGAGAATTTCCCTTGTGTAGGTCCTGAGATCTTTCCTTGCTTGATGTGTCGTGCATGTAAAACAGACCTGCTCAATGCCATTCCTGCACTGAATTTACAATGTAGTAATACCCCAGAAGAAAACTTCGGGGGCCTTCCTAGCATTTACCCATTAGTACAGTAGTTTCTTAGAAGTATCACTTACACAATGGCTTCACCATCAGTGTCTTCCAGTTTCTATTAGAAGGGGTTATTAATCTAGTTGGTCTTCATCCCTCTTTGTAAGACAGACTGAGGAAAAAAATGTGTCAAAATATGACTGGCTTACCAATATTGTGATTTTAACCTTCAGAAAGTAATGGCTCCGTTCTCAGGATTCGCTAAAGGGAGGTGCACTATGACTTAATGGGAGCACAGCTGAATGCATCTTCAGCAAAAAAAAAAAAAAAAACAAAACACCCAAGAACCCAAATTTCTCACTACTTTCCAAACCTGAAGAAAAAAATCACAGTTCTTCTACACTACATCTGACTCGTATTATGCAGTTCATGAACTAAAATTAATTTTTATGTCTTATGACTTTTTAGTACAAAGAATTGTTTGCGTGTTCAGGCCATTAGGTATACATGATAGGGGCACACAGTGGTGATCAAAACAATTAAGAAATATCTGTGTACAACCAAAGAGGAATGGTACAAAAGACCAAGTTAATAAAAATTCATATAAGTGTCTAGATAAAAGACAAGATAAATAACAGATAGAAAAGGGCAGGAAAATGTAAGAAATAGTGCTGAGATTTAACAACATTTCTATTTATTGTCAAATAGTGGGCCAGAAAGAAAAGGATCAAGCTGATAGTCGACCCAGAGTATGAGACCAGCTCCACTGGAGAAGACAGTGTTCCCGATTCCAGCCAGAGGAATCGTCTTAATAACCCGAACATTCAAAACAACATCAATGGTAACATCTACGTTGCACAGAATGGCTCTGTTGTCAGAACCCGTCGTGTTTGCCTTGGTAATAATTTAAAAGTCACGTCTCCAGTGAGGCTGGGGAAACAATTCAAGAAACTGGACAAGCTTGCAGTGACACATGAGGAGAATGTACCACTGAACACCTTGTCAAAGGGACCATCTTCTAGTGATAAAATGAACACAAGACCTTGCAGTGTCTCCTTTGCTTCCTCTACTATAGGGGCCGAAAATATAGTAACAAAGCCAGGGGGCTCCAAAATGAAAAGCACAGAAGAGCACGAATCGGTTGTTGATAATGAGGATGTCAAAGAGCCCTTGGAGTCGCACAGTGAACACACACAGTCAGATGAAGAGGAGCTCTGGATGGGCCCTTGGAACAACCTTCACATACCAATGACAAAACTGTGATTTTTTTTTTTTTTTAATTTTAATTTTTACTTCAGTTTATAATAAACTGCGCTTTTTATTGTCACTGAGGAAAATGTATGAAATTTGTATTGTGCACATATGTTGTATACTACAAACAACACGCTTTAAAGTTTAAAAACAAAATTTGCACTCACATTTGTACCAATTAATTGTCCTCCCCAACAACTATTTTGACAGGCTCCCATTTCACTAAACAATACTTCATTTAAATTAATTAGGTTTTTTGGATCTTGATTTATTGTTTAATAAACAGTAAACTACTAATAAATGCACAGCAACATTTGGTTGACTTTTCAGACAGTTCTATACATGCCTAGCTTGTTTTTCTGTATGGTACTTGTGGCTATACTGTTTAGATTTGGAAATTGTCTATTTATGTTCAAGATTTATATCCAGAGCTCTTGATTCTGAACTCAGAGTAATAAATTAAAAATAAATCCATGAAAGTCAATGGAGCAAATCCTCGACTGGCTTAAATTTGAGTAACAATACCAAAGTCAGTAGTGATATACCAGTTTATGCAAACAGAGGATCTCGCTCAACACCCAGCTAGCAAACTTATGTAAGAGTGGAATTGGAGTTTGTACAAGTGTAGCACCATTACATAGAAAAGTGGAATAGAAGATTAAATAAGATAAAAATTACAGAGAGGAAGGAAATATATAGCAATTAATCTTATTCAGAGTTACCTGGCCATGGTTTGTTCATTTTCTTTTGTAAATTAGCTCATTCCAATTTTCTTCTCTAGTCAATTTTTCATCTTTTCATCCCTTCCCACATCAGTTCTGTTTTCTTCTTTATATGGTCTTTAGCTCTGGTTTTTATGCTCCATCAATAATTGTCATCCTGTGGCTATATTCCTCCGAAATAAACCAGGATGATACACGAGTCTGTGTGATAGAAATAGGCATTAAAGAGTAATTAATAGGAAGGGGATGGATACATTTTCAAGCCCAGCTAGCTGTTGGGTTAAATGGTACAATCACCATTCCACTCCAGTAGCGTTGAACATAAACCTGCTGAAAAGACAAATGGATCATGGTGAAGAGGATAAAAAGTGAATATTTTACGAGGCTAATATGCATAAACAGATCTGTGAAGGGCAAAGGGTGACAGAACACACACACAGAATTGTTTCAAAAACTCTAAGTAAGCATTACTTGTAAAATACACTAGATAAATTTTGGCATCTGCTTACAATTTCTATTTGCACCTCAAAGTAGTGAGTGTGTTGTGTTACAACTTGAATAGGGAGCTGAGAAATGCCACTGTTCATAGTCCCCAGTACCTAAAAGACATTAGCAATACAGACCAAAGTGTTTTTCTCCAGTGTGATATAGGAAGGAAAAAAAGAAGATACATATTCATATGAGCAAAGTGTCCTGTTGTATTACGCAGACTTTTTTTCCAGGATAAGATCAAACTAGTTGTGAGAACAATATGGACACCTCTCGAAAGATAGGAAGAGTTGACAGATAAATGCATGTGATTAGTAAGGAAATGATTGGCATCATCATTCTTTCCCTGTTGCTGTAGTTGAAGTTTCACCACAAGATCTGGATGACGATGGCTGTTGGTTCTGCCCTGGCATAAATGGACTTCTGCTACCATGGTTGTGCTTGTTTTCCCCTTGCACAGGTTCTCCACAAGGTTTCTGTTAATGATTGTCTTTAGAAGCTGTTCGCATGTTACGCTGATGTAAATGTGACATTTCTGTCAAATACCTCCTTTTCAAGCTGAGGTTTCTGACCAAATATTTTCAGAGACAGTGCTATTTTTTAGGCATGAGAAATGCAATGTAGCCTACCACGCAAGGAAAAAAAAAAAAAAAAAAAAGGACCGGGTATTTCTTTCTCCTCACTCTTTTGTCTTGGCATACTTGCACTTGGTACCGAACAAAAAATAGCTGTTTGGAGTTTAGCTAGAGTCTGAACATATAGATAAGAATGATGGAAGAAAAAAAAAAAAAATCTATTCTTTGAAATAACTAGTAAAATGTTATATTTTCATCCTGTTTAAGATACTGTTATTATTTCACTACATCATTTTTATTGCAAGAGCTGTCAGTTCAGTCCTTACTAAATACTTCGATAAAGTCATATGCTTTTTAGAGAAACATTTTCTCCCAGCTACTCTCAGTTTTCCGAGGGGAAAAAAAAATTGTTTCATTTTCTAGAGACTCGCAGCTATACCAGCTTTAGCTCTAGCTCTGTGAAGGATTGTCAGGCCTAACACTGGTGGTCGGTAGTGCTGTGTATGCTTATCAAAGGCAAAACCTGTCAACACTGTCTCCTTTGTGCTGTCCAAGCGCTCAGAACTTTTCCCACAATGCAAAGAGCATAAGAAATATCACTTTTTCAGCTATGGCTGGGGTTTACCTAAATCTAGCTCAATTTTAGCTAAACTTGTAGTGACTTTCAAAATCTTGAATACTGTTGGCAAAGAGAGGGCTTTGTGAAATCTTTCGGAGGTGCAGAAGATTTGGGGGAGGTATTTTTTTTCTTTTTTCTTTTTTCTTCTTTTTCTTTTTTCTTTTTTCTTTTTTTTTTTCTTTTTTTCTGGAATTAATACTGTAAATCAACACAGAATTTGAGTCTTTATTTTCTGGGGATACCATACTGTAAATGAATACAGATTTTAGACTGTGAGCAGGCAGTGGGTGCCAGAACCAACAGTGATAACAGTACAGGCTGATACAGTAAAAAAAGGTTACTTCTACTTTTCCTTTGGGAGGCGAAGTATTAGCATGGCTTTGGTGGATCCAGTAAGTAGAATAGCATATCTGGGTCTTGGGATATAATTTACAGCTATTTAGGCACTGAAATTTGTAAAGCTGATGCAAGGCACGAGCGTTTTCCCCTGGGTGGCAGAACTACTCACTGGCTGACCGATCAAGGTGATAATCATTGTTCCTGACATGGATTTAATTTGTACACTCCTCCAAGCAGGCACTGATAGTTTTGTGGTTTAGTATGGCATCTGCTTCATTTTCAGTATAAGCAAGATTCAAATGACTGACTGTGTGGCTGTAGAAGGGCAGTGTAATGCCTACTGTGAGGCAGAACAAGGAATGTCAGGAGAAAAATAGAAACTTCTTTTCTTTCTCCTTTGTTTAAGCATATACCACTATGAGCAAGACTGTAAAAACAGCCTGGCAGATCTATTTGGGACCTGTTAGGAAGCTTAAAATATTTATGCATTAGGGGTAGGTAGTCCTTGCACCTAGGATTTGCCTGGGTTGGTGTGGGGAAAAGGACAGTGCGGTCGTGGTGGGTGATGTGTGTGTCTGTCTTGGTGCCTTCTGCTGGCAAAGTGAAGTCACCCACCCTGGGGTGAATCATTCCAGAACCTGGTTATGTGGCTGGAAAACTTGCATAGTCAGCAAAATGGAAAAGAGATTGAAAAAACCCTGAATTTTTAGCAGTGGGAGAAGAGCACCAATCTCTGACAGAAAATTCAGCTTACATGGTGGAAAAACACCTAGTGGGAATGGGATATTTTGGGCCAGTCACAACCACGGAAGTGCTTTCTGGAAAGCGTCACACGCCCCTAAGGGAATACAGCTTGATGTTTTAAAAAGTCTCTGATAGATCACAGCCATGGTGGTGCTGGTTTCTCGTGGTGGTCATCCCCAGGTTGCTTCTGTGTGATGATATCAGTGGTTGGGAAGTGGCTTCCCTTTTTTACATCTGTTTGCCTCTAACAAATATCAGTTGTAAGGCAAAACTTTACAATTCAGTGTATTTTAAAGCCGGTGGATGGTGATGAATGCTTCTTACCTGGTAAGATTTGTAATAGAGCTGCAAATGGGGGTTATACATTTGACTGCTTTCTCATCAAGCCCTAGTTTGTGGCTGTGCAAAGACACACAGCTAGCCAGAAATAAAAAGGGCAGCAGTGTTCTCCTGCTCAGCACGCGCTTGCTGGCTTCAAATGCTGCATGCAGAAGTGGTAACTTTAAGTTACCACTGACTGTCTCATTATTTATAGTCTGAGAAAGACTTTCATTTATTACAAAGTATTGATAAACCACGAGGTTGGATAAACCCAAAGAATGGTGCAGTTTATCACATGAATTTTGAAGGCAGCTGGTTCTCAAAAGCCCATTAGATGAGTACTGAGGAACATTACCTTTTTTCTTTATTATTGGAAGAAGAGAGTTTCAGTAATTTAACTGTTTGGACTAGGAGCACTAAGCCTAGCTGATCAAATGATAAAGCTGTAGCACAGACCTGGATCAATAGTGTAGCAACAACATGAGCAGAATCAGGTAATTCACTCGTAACGTAACAAAACCGAAGCTTTCAGGGTGGCACCAGCCTGGACGGCTGGAACGCAGTTTATCTTTCTGGCACTGATTGTTGCTCTTTACCAATACGTGATAAAATTATATTGTTCCTTTCGCGAGCCACCCAACACGAGCAACACCAACCCTGCAAACTGTTGTTAAGCAACGGCCGTCTGCAATGCAGCATTGCGATACCCAGAATGAGTTGCAGCATTCCGAGGAGCGTTTGCCTGTCCCCGTATGGATGCCGTAGAAACACATGGATGGCCGTGACGTTCAGGAATTGCCGCCATTTGGCTCTGTCTAAGCAGCCAGCACGGGGCGAGCAGGCATGGGGAGCCTGTGCTAGAGTCCAGCAGAAGGGGATGCAAGCTCCCAATCCTGGTTGTGTGGAGAGGGCTGCTTGGAAATAGTGAGTGGTTCTAGCCTGAGAAGGCTTCATTTGTATGCTCTCCACCTGGCAAGGAGCAGCAGTTTCCACAGAGAGCTGGAGGAACCGCACAGAGCTGCTCAGGCAGCAAATCCACCAGGTCACTGGGCAGAAACGTGGAGACCCTTGGAGGTACCGTGCTTTGTGTAGGCCTGTAGGTTTTAACCAGTATTTGGCTTTCAGGAGGTCCCATTGAAACTCTAGCTTTGGTCAGGCTGACCTTGCTTGGAGCGGGTAATAGCCGGTAAGTTGTTTGCGCTGTATTCAAAAGCATGTTTCGGGAAGGGATGGTGCCTGTACAGTGGCTCTTTTGTGGTTCTTGAAAGAGCAAGGACAAGATCATGTGTCAAAGTGTTAAAAGTCTTTCTCTTCACCCTCAAAGCTCTGCTGAAATGCTTAAAGAATAGAAAACATCATCACCTTTTTAAGGCAGCAAAGGTAAAATTAGCCTTTTTAGTGCATACCGCTCAAGACTTCCTTGTCTACTCCCAGAAGACTGTGGACACGGTACCTGGCAAAGTCAAATGCGAGGGCAGGTACAGGGCTTATCTCATTGCAGCAGTTACCAGAAACTTTGCAAGTGCCTGTTCCCAGGGGAGGTGTTCCTGGCAGCCCTGTGAGTGCTGCAGAAGTCCAGTCAGAGGGTTTTGGGGAGATTTGGGGGGAGCCAGGGACAGGATGCTTATAGAAAAGGGCAGCTTTGGTGCAGAACTGAACGTTGTGTTACAGTAGAGGGAGATTTAGTTTTGTTTCAAGAGTTTAGGGAGAATATAAGCCTTTATACTGATAACACCACAAAGCTGTGTTGTATGTCAGTGTTGGGGAGATTGATAGTTAATGGCTCACTGGTGAAATCCATTGCTGGTTCTTCTCAGCAGTTAGATTTACAGGCTGCATATGCATCATTTCTCTGGCTGCCCATAGATTACCTGTTGTCTTTTGAGGCACAGAAATGAGGCAAGTTTCCATTTCAGAGGGCAGTGGTCTCGTGAGAGTTCGGCACCCTGCAGCCAGGTGTCTCGCAGAAGCGCTCCCGGCAGCGCGGCAATTTGCCACCAGTCGTGTGGGTTGGACCTGACGGAATTTCATTCGTGCGAGAGTCGAGCCCAACCTCTCACAGGTACCGCGTTGCTTAATGCGCTCCTGTGGGGCAGACTGAGCCGTTCCTGTGGGGCTACTGGCAAGTTACGAGCTATGTGATGTAATTAGTGGTTCCCAGCCCTGCCCCGCTGCAACTTCTCAGTAGGTCACTGGATTCTGTGAGAAAATGTGGCAAACCCACGGTGCTCAGCACTGCTGTGGTTTAGCTGCTACTCACCGAGGTGACACTTTAGATTCTTCTTAATGCCTGTGTTGAAGGCCAACAAGAGAGTTTAGAGAAACTCTTACTTTGCCCTGATTATTTTTAGTATCTAAAAAAGAATTTCTAATTTCCTCAATAAAGGTCACCAAGGGAAATTGTATTAAGGTCATTTTTTAATCTGATTAATTTTTTACAGGTAGAAGGATTATTATTTTTTAATGTATTACATTTTAGAAACTAGACCTAGACAGCATCTCTCTAACAGCATTCACAAAGAGCTATTTTATTCTAACTTGTTATCTCAGAAATGCTGGTAAGAGGCTGTTTTAGTGAAAAAGGAAAGTGCAATTTTTAAATATATAAAATATTAAGCAGGGTCTGCCCTGATTTAGTGTTACAAAAAGCTACCACAGCATGCTAGTCCTAGGAAGAGGGAGTAAACAAAATGATGAATGCGGATTAATTGCCACTGTTTAAATGAGGAACACAAAGTACAAGAATGCAGTAAACTACAAAACTTAATAACATCATCAAGCCAAGTGAGAATAGTAAATATTTGTCTCTCCCATCAGTTTAATTTACTGATACATGTTTTTCCCTTGCAGACTGAAAAATCTGCATAGTTACACTATCAATACGCATAAATAAATGAAGTACGAGGATGCGAATTCTGAGTAGACATCGGGGCACAAAGTGGCCTGTAGGGACCTTGAAAGACTTTCCTGATGTGGTGAAACACTGGTTGTGGATAGGATTGTTAAGGCCAGGTGAATTAGAAGCAAAGGGAGGGAACAGAAGCGGTGCTCCCAGATCTCATGTTCAGAAGCCATGCTTGGCTCAGCCACTGGCTCCTTCTTTCCCTTAAAAAAGGTGAGCAAGGGCAGGAGAGACAGGACTCTGCACAGTACGTGGAGAGATAACCCATCTAGCATGGGTGCCAGGGTGCTGCCCAGGCTAATTATCCTGCCAAGATGATAAATTACAGTCCCTTTTTTTTTTTCTGGACTTACAGAATAGCCATGCCCTTGTTTGCTCAGAGGGGATTTGCTCTCTTTGTGCGCGTATGCATGTGTATCTGTAGACACACATGCACCCACCTGTCCATCGTCCTTCTCCATCTATAAATGTATAGCTATGACATAGACTATTAGATAAAATAGGTCTTCCTGTTAAAACAAGCTAATGGCTAAGGAGAGACTACCGTAGATGAAAGACAGAAATTCTGATTAAAAAGATTGAATATATCTTAAAGGAGGCAGGAGAAGGGGGAAAGAGAGAAATGATGAAACATGCAGCACTCATTATCACTACACAATACTGGGACCGCCGGTCCCTGGCAGCTCCCGAAGTGGGGGCAGGTGGCTGCAGTGCTGCGGTGCGCACCAGGAGGACTTTGCAGCAGCATGCGCTCCGTGGCAATGCAGCACCTCTCCCTCCTGGTCCCACTTGCTGGATTCATGCCGTGGCTGTGCCTGAAACACAGACCTGGAGCTGCCTGCCTGCTGCCCTGTGCCCGCTGGCGTGAGGTGTAGCTCCTGTCGAAGCCGGTGCACGTTTCTTTTGCTGCTGTGAAGGTAACGGAGCCAAATAGCTTCTTGTGCCAAATGAGTTTGGGTTAGCAGGAGGCAAAGTGCTCAGCTGTAGACTCTACAAAGGCAAGCAGAAAAGTCACATTGATTTCAGCAGCTGCTCTGTTTATGACACAGCTTTCCAGCCTGCCTGATAACCTCCACATCCTCAAACTAATAAAGATGTAGTCGCTAAAGGAAAAAAGTATAAAAAGAAAAGATAGCAAAGCTTCTGAGGTTTAAAACCAAGGTAACAGGCTGCAAGTATAATGAAACAGCCCATCTGCTGCTACTGCAGGACGTGTCACCTTGATTTCTTGCGCTTCCTTCCCAGCATCCATTCACCTGGCATGTTGCACGAGAAAACAGGTGAGGGCAAGATTTGCCACCTTAGGAACTTTGTGGGGAGTTGTAGAAGTGAATTAATCCTAGGCCATGATATACATTCATCTGAGTGCTGCTAGTTTAGCCTCCATAGAAAATACACTCTATTGGTACAATTTTGGGGCAATAAAATCTAATAAATCATATGAGGCAGCAGCTGGAACTACTGTCCTCCTAAGGTCCACTTAAGAGCAGAGACTTGGCCGGTATGTAAGCACACCGCCCTGCTGTTGGCAGTACCCTGAGCACATGCAAGTGCAAAACTGTGGCTGCTACGGCTGGACGGGTGTAGCTTTTCCAAATTTTAGACCTTCTTTTGCTGATCCATAGACTGCTTGTAAAAAATTTTAAAAAAAGGGGGGGGGGGGCAGTATGGGCATGAACCTTAAGGCCTGGGGTAGTTAGTCACATAATGTTGTAGATAGGCAACCTTAGGTATAGTATCAACCTTAAGTCCTTCTTGAGGAAGCTTCCTGCTTTGGCCAAAAAAAAGTGGGGGGTTCCTTTTCTGATTAAAATCAAACCATCTCCTAGAATTACGTAAACTTGCATTGAATATGTTTAGTATGTGCTGGGATTTTCTGCTGGTAGTATGCGGTAGTAGTTGGGGGCCAAGCTTGTTGCGTGCATCTAGATAGGCTAAGTGCCCAAGTACAATTTGCCTGCTGAGCCTTAGTCTTGGCTTCGCTGCTGCAAAGAGGACTTCTGTGAGGCCATTTCCTATGAGAATGTGGCCTCGGTTCTTATTACTGATACATATTTTAGAAGCTTTAATAATAAATGAAAAGGTTTATAACTATTGGAATATGGACCCTTCCTTCTATTCAAGCGTCAAAATGCTACATGGATTTATAAAAGGAGACTATCTTTGTGAATGCACTGAAATAACTACAAGAAACACTGTAACATGTGACTTGGTTTGAAGTGCTTTTTTTTGTAGTAAGCTTATTATGGAAGCTATTCACAACTGATCTTTTTCATGCATAGCTAGCTTGAGCCATGTTAGCTCTGTATTGCAGAGTTCAGGGTTTAAGGCCATATTCCTTCTAAGTGTAAGGATGTAGCTCCTTAGACTTGATTCCCCGCTGTGCTGTAGGTCCCGCTCCTGGTTTTGCATTTCCCTTTTGGCAGGTTGGTTTATGGGCATTGATTCAGCGCTGTTTCTGTGAAGGTGGATTTAAAAGCTGAGCATCTGCATTGAATGCCAGAACCGGGACACAGAAATATTGGTTATTGCTAGTAAAGCAGCCTGGCTACAGCACGCGTTAAATAGACGAGCGGACTTTTCAGTGAAAGGTGTGTTTCCAATGAAGGTTCAGCATCCAAGGCAGTCTTCTCTCTGTCTTTTTTTGCAAACAACTTCTGCTGCAGGATTTGCATGGAAGGAGCATTTGGCATTTCCTAGCTTCTTTCTCATTTTGTGCAGCTAGGAAGTAGAAAAATGCCATGACCTGTCTGTCGATGCCCAATTATTTTGACTGGTTTTGGTTACTGATACATGTTAGGCTGTGCCCTGATTTCCGAGAACAGTCAGTGATGACTCCAGGAGCTCTTCCTGTAGTTGTACATATTGGTTCAGAGTTCAGCATCTTGTAGGTAGTGTTTGGATTATTTTTTCCCTGTAGGCATTTCCTTGCATTTATCTCTGCTGAAAGTCACCTACCTCCCCTTTTTTGCCCACTCATTCAGTTCTGTGAGGTTTCTCTGGAGTGCTTTAGCATAATTTTGGCATTCAACTATCCAAAACTACTGGTTTATTTGGTTTTGTTTGCTTTGGGTTTGTTGGTTTGGGGGGGATTTAAATATATTCCATAATATGGAGTGAAATAGCATTTGGTGGACAGGTATTCTGCGTTGTTGCTGGTGACAGTACCATTTATTTGTATTCGAACAGTGCAATATGAATGGGACGTTCCTAGCAGTCTAGCAGTAACATGTGAGTTCAGCTGGTCTTTAATCCCTCTTCAACTTTCTAGGAAAGGTTATATTTATAAACAAATGATAAAATAAAAGGTCTGGTCAAGTAGGTAGTGTTGGGGAGATCTTATTTACAGTTGAATACAGCTCTGTGTGGCTGAACTGAAGAGGAAAATATAATCCCCAAACCAAGCGGGGAAAACTGAGGCAACAAAAGTTGTGGAGATTAGAAGCAAGAGCCTCATGTGCTCCTGCAGGTGACTTCTTTGCTTAAGAGGGATAATGAAGTTCTTGTAAAAATACATATGCTATAATGTAGTTTGATTATTTTTTCCTTTTTAAACACCATGTTGTTGTTAAAAGTTCAGCCTGAGCAAGTATTCTGCTGATGACCCTACTTGTACAGACTATCGTGTTAACTTTGCTAGTTTTAGCCTGTGAATTTATTGATTTGCAGACCAGATGGAGTAGATTCACTCTCTTTGCTACTCTACATTATAATAAATGTTGCAGACTCATCTTTTGAAAAAGGTATAGGAAAGAAGTTTTACAGTCTTGCTTAATAACATGTTTCCAGAATCTTCCTAGCTGAATCCAGAGAATGGAGTGTTAGTTTTGATCTTACAGGATCACTAAAATCTTCAAAACCAACCAACCAAAAAGATTTCTTACAGTAGCGCTTCTCATTAATTTTAAATTCCAAAGGTAGACTGAAAAAAAACCACTCTTGTATCATGATCACTACTGTTGCCTCTTCAGTGCCCAAGCCACTTCTTATTTCCTCCCATGAAAACCTTTGGAGTTTGGTTTTAAGAAATATTGTTCCTACGGACTTTCTGCTTCATCACTTCTAAGGCATGGTTCTGGGGTGCCGCCTTTCTATGCTGTATCACAGATCAACTCTCCATTGACCTTAAACTTGCCAGACTGCCCTAAAAAGCTTTGGTTTTGTGGCATGGCACAGGCATCTGAAGCCTGGCCAGTGTTTCAACTAGCTGCTGCTGATTGCCCTTACTTTCAGGAATTCAGTTTCTTTTCTAAGTGATTATTTTATTTACAGAGTTGACTGTGCTCTTTATATTTGGCAAAGAGCCCTATTATCTGTAGTCATGCCTGTATCTTGTGGGAAGCGCTCATCCCATGCACTGCAGCATCACTACACCAATGTGCATATATAACCGGTACTTCCCAGATGCCTGGTCAAAATTAGTCCATCAACAATTAGGTCTGCAACATTCGTGAGGTACTAATTATCTCTCCTTATATTCAAGGACCTCTTTTTTTTTCTAATGTTCTTGTTACTCTCTTGTTTCCGGTTTTATTTCCTAGGGAAACAACACATAGGTGACTGCAGTGTCCACCCACCTGTCCCTCCTGCTCTGAATAATTTCTGAACCAAATGACCAGTTTCATCCAAATTTGAAGGAGGGTTAGCAGTCTCCAAATTAATTAAGTTTCCACAAGCTTCAGGAAAACTGACAGCTGGGTAGAGGAAAACAAGAAGCAAATGAGTGCTTCTGTGCCTCCAGAGGAAGGCGAGAATTCAGCCATTACCTGTTCAGTTGACCACAAGCAGATGGCCAGCCAGGACGCACCCAGGGCTTCCATGACTGCTGGGATGTCCTGGTGGCCTTGGGACCCCTGCCGAGACTCTGGCGTGGGTGGCAGAGGGATGGGGGAGAGAAATCCAAATACTTTCTTCGCTCATGGTGCAAGTCATTTTCTTCTCCTGCTGTCATACGCAGCTGAGATCTTAAAAACCATTACAGAGCTGGTCATCACTGTCTGATACATGCCTCTGCCATGAGACACAAACGTGCTCACCGCTGTTGCACTTTGACTAGCAGAACTTTTCAAGCGCTGTCCTCCAGCATAGACTTAAAAACCTTTGACTTTGGGTTTTAGTTAATGTTTGGAAGATATAATAGGAATTTAATATGTTGAGTAAGAACAATTATTTGCTAACTTATAATGAGAATTATGGCAGCTGTGTAATACAAGTTTTTTTCCCACTAAAATGAAGATCTAATTAGAATGATAATGTCTCTTCTTTGGGGAAGCTTTTAAAGTAATTGCGAGGTCACCTACAACTTTCTTTGAATAGGCAGTTAATTCTCAGTTTCATTTAGTCACTATCTTCTCTGACTTTCACCATAAACCCACAGCCTCCCACTAAATGTAGTTTCACAATAACAGAGTTTTAGTTAGATAGATACTCAAGGTTTCTTTTGCATTTTATCAAAGAAAGGCGCCGTACAGACAATTCAGGGTGGAATTTATTGACCCTGTTATATTCACTTCCTAAAAGTTAAAGGGAACAGAGCCTGTGTTTTTAAATCTTGGTTTTCAGTATAACATATTAAGTGAACTCTAAATGCTGATAAACCTTACGATGTGTGATGTATCTGAGCTAGAAAGTGACACATGCAGCTGTGCAATACCAAGCTTTCATGGTAGCCGAGTGTTAGTGAGAAGTACAGCAAACCACGGTTAAACGTGTGCATGTTAGCAGAAGCCTTAATTTGTGCTTTTGTTGTTCTTCTGGCAGTTTGTAATGTGTGACACTATGGATTGCTCAAGTTGATCAGCACTTGGCCACACGCCTCTTCCCTCCCTCCTGGCACTCTTCTATGTCGTATTCCCCTTCTCCTGCTCTGCTCCCCGAACC
Organism: Harpia harpyja; assembly: GCF_026419915.1. Taxonomy (NCBI): domain Eukaryota; kingdom Metazoa; phylum Chordata; class Aves; order Accipitriformes; family Accipitridae; genus Harpia; species Harpia harpyja. The sequence continues at coordinate 8,004,424 of NC_068949.1, forward strand.
GCAAACTGCTGCCCACACCCCTGCCCGTCTCATGACTTCTTGGCACCATCTGTCTTCTCATGCACAGTGTGCACTGCTGGGGGTGTGCCTCGGCAGCCTGGCACATTCTCCCAGCCCTGGAATATAATCAGAGGTTTCTATGGGTGGTCAGGGTTTTTTTGTTTGTAGTTTCTATCTAGTGGATCAAGGAGGTCTCTTGAATTCCCCTCTGTTAAAAGAAATTGATAGGATATTTGCAATGTGCAACATGCGGTACAAAACCAGGAGCGGAAAGGAGCCAGAACAGCAGTTGGACATGAACATAAACTTATACCTGTTAATGAACTTTGCAGATTAACAGCTCCTCCAGGCTTAAAAAGTTAAAGCCTAAAACAGTCTCTGCACATTCAGCTGCAGAACTGATTTATTCATCCTTTCCCTTCTCTTTGAAATTATTTTTGCCCTATAAAGTTGTGAAAGAGTCCCCCTCGTGGTATGTGCCATAAAAGCAACAGGCAGGACTGTGATTTTGTCGGGTCTGATTTTCCCCTCTGGTCTGCAAGTTAAATGTATAGCTCTCTAGTAGATCAGAAGCATTAACAAATCAAAGTGTGCCCTGACTTTTTCTTGGGGAGTTTTGCAATTGTTATCAGAACACCAGAAAGTAAAGACATTAAGACTGGTTTTCTTCTACTTATTGCAGCTCTAAATTCACAGCTTGTCAACTGGGGCTTCATCCCACCTTCCGCAAACGTAGTACTGGAGGGGTGAGTGCAGAGGGTGAGAAAGCTGCGAAGAAGGCATTTTTGCAGGATTTTCCTCAAGTCTGAAAAGCTGAAGTGGGGGAGAGGAAACAAAGCATTGGGTCTGTGCTTCCAGAAATCCCAGTGGTGCTGGGAAAGACGAGAGCTGTTCAGTGTGGCTGTCAGCACTGAACTTGCCCCTTGGTCTTCTGGGAAAAGATGCAGCATCTCTTCTTTTGGCCACTGCCTCTCTCTCTCCTTCTCCTCTCTATGTATTCAAATTTGGTTTTACTGAAGTGTACGGAAGTCTGAGTGCTGCATGGGATGGCTTATGGAGCTGCGAATTCTCGTTTGTGTGTTCATCTTACAATGTGTTTTCTGCTTTACTCCTCCACTGTGGGTGTGTTAATAACTTTATCTGCTAATGAGCTGTTCAGGGCAGTTGTGCTTTGTGGGCTGCTCCATCTCCCTCACAAAGCAGAGGGCTTTCTTGAGCGCACAGTGAGTTTATTGGCAATACGTTTGGTTCTGTTTCTGCCAGGTCACTCTGTACCCAGCACAAGTGCGATTGCATTTAGCTCCAGACAGTAGGGAGAAGGAACTGTAGTTTTTGTAGCACGTTTTTAAGGCTAAATTAGTGTTCAGGCTGTCTAACCTGCTGATGAAAAGAATTCCCTTCTTCTTTGAGGGTTTGCACCACACTCTTTTTTTTTTTCTTTTTTTTTTTTCAATCGCAGCAGCTGTTGCTCCTGTGTCCATTTGTTATCTCTGTACAGCAAAGGAGAAATTCATAGCTTAGAAGCTTGACACCCTGCAACTTTGATGCAGCAGCATTTCTGGGTAAAGCCTGGTTTGACTGTAACTGTTTCCTGCAGTGTGGGAGAAAACAAAAAATGAGGCCCATACTATACAAGAATTCTGCACTTTTAAGTAGGGTGGTCTTTAAAAGGGATGCCCATTCCATAAAACCAAGGATAGTCAACCACCCAGCTCCAAGGGTTGGCCACACAGACCCTCTGGAAGTGTTTAAGGGCTATACACTGTTCACCCTACTAACTCACCAAACACACAGTTGGTTGTGGGGCTTCCCCCTCGCCCTTACCCCTGTAACGGTCCCTGTTCCCTCCTTTCACCTGGGACCAAGGACAATTTATCATGTGGGATGGGGTGGGGAGGACATCCTGTCTGATGTGCTCTGGTGACCAGGAGAAAGCCACAGTTTGGATGATTTCTGGTGGACTGGGGGTGCCCAGGGGTGCTGGAGGACACATGGAGCCCAGCCTAATCTCCTTGTGGGAACAGGGCGGGCATCAGACATGGCTTGCCTGGACCAGCTAAAAGAGGGAAGTCTATAATAGGTAATGTTTTCTGCTTTATGGGAAAAGTCCTGCCATGGGATAGCTCAGGCTGGACATGTAATGGTCCCGTAACTTTTTCCTACCTGCCTCCCTGATTTGGGTACCATAAGAACTACCCAACTAAAGTTTCTTGCTTTCTCCATCTTGCCAACCTCCCATTTAAAAAAAAAAAAACAAAACAAAAAAACCAACCAAACAAACAAAAAAGTATTTGTTGGGCTGCACTCAGAAACCAACCAAAGGCTTTGCTCATTTACCTGCAGGGTGCAGAAAATTTTGCATCTTCTTGGATGCAAAATTGTCAGGAAGCTTTAGAAGTAGGAAAAGAAGGGAGACAGAGATGAGACACTGGACAGTTGTATGTGATGCTATAGAAAGCTCTTAATTTTAAGTATGCCTGCACTGAAGAGGTGATTTTTATGTGTGTATATGCTTGACCGAATGCCAGATCTGAGATGCAAAATGGATGGGGCCTTTTCCACCACCCCATACTTACTGCAGGTCAGTGCAGAGTAGCAGCTCAGTCTCTCCTTTTCTCTGTGCGAGGATATACATGATACCATCTCCAGATGACCAACAGCCTTTCTTCCAGCCCAAGCTATTGTCCTGGTTTCAGCTGGGATAGAGCTAACTGTCTTCCTGGTAGCTGGTACAGTGCTATGTTTTGAGTTCAGTATGCGAAGAATGTTGATAACACTGATGTTTTCAGTTGTTGCTCAGTAGTGTTTAGACTAAAGTCAAGGATTTTTCAGCTTCTCATGCCCAGCCAGCGAGAAAGCTGGAGGGGCACAAGAATTTGGCCCAGGACACAGCCAGGGCACCTGACCCAAACTGGCCAAAGTGGTATTCCATACCATGTGACGTCCCATTTAGTATAGGAACTGGGAAGTGGGGGCAGGGAATCACCGCTCGGGGACTGGCTGGGTGTCGGTCGGCAGGTGGTGAGCAATTGCACTGCGCATCATTTGTACATTCCAATCCTTTTATTATTGCTGTTGTCATTTTATTAGTGTTATCATTATCATTATTAGTTTCCTCTTTTCTGTTCTATTAAGCCGTTCTTATCTCAACCCGCTGGTTTTGCTTCTTTTTCCCGATTTTTCTCCCCCATCCAGCTGGGTGGAGGGTGAGTGAGTAAGCGGCTGCGTGGTGCTTAGTTGCTGGCTGAGGTTAAACCACGACAGCTATTTGGCTTGATATGGGGTAAAAGGGATAAAATTAGTGCCCTGAGACAGGACTGCATACCAGACTATCTGTGCTATTGCTCCCTTCTCCAGGAAACAGCTAATTTGGCATTTGGTTACATGACATCACTTTTGTGTGACAAGACTTGTACTTGAGCCAGCAGCACTTAGAACCAATTTTAAAATTATCATGACTTTTCTATGTGCCGTCAAGTCTATTTCCTGTGTTATAGGTTTATTTAATTGAATGAGAAGGTGCTGAAAGAGTTGTGTGTATTCACTTGTTAAATACACTGGACTCCTCACTTCTGTGTTTGCATTGTTCCAGTTCATTATCCGTGAGGCTACAGCAGACGAGAGCTGGGTGAATAGTTACCGATTGGCTCATCTGAAGCCAAGAGACCCATTCTCGAAAGGATGCAAGTAAATTAAAATAGTGAGAATGAGAGGCCTAACTCTGAAATTATGTTGCAAAACCTCCTACTCTGAAACCACTTCACCCTGGAGGCCAGTAGCCTCTGTAAGCAGCTTCCTTGGGTTTTGGCAAGGTTCCCTAGGCACTGCTTTGTATGGACAGAAAGCGTTTTCTTGGGGGGCACATGCCCGGAGGCTGTACCCAAAGGCAGCTCAGGACCCCATTGGGTGGCTGTTTCAGAGCACACGTGACAAGTGGAAGGGCCCAGACTCCTACAAGGAGTCTGTGATGCTGTGAGGCCAGTGTCTTTCAAGGTGAGGGAAGAGAAGTGCAAATTTTCTAGAGTCGTTTAAGCATTCAGGGAGGAGTTGGGGGATGCAGGGTACATGTAGGTCTGCCTTGAGGTCATCTGCAGAGTTGGTGTCTAGCTGCCTCCCTAGGTAGGGTGCTAATATGTCCTGGGTGTCATGGTTTAACCCCAGCCAGCAACTGAGCACCATGCAGCTGCTCACTTACTCCCCCCCCACCCAGTGGGATGGGAGAGAGAATTGGAAGGAAAAAGGTAAAACTCATGGGTTGAGATAAGAACAGTTTAATAGAACAGAAAGGAAGAAAACAAATAATAATGATAATAACAACAATAATAAAAGGATTGGAATATACAAAGCAAGTGATACACAATGCAATTGCTCACCACTCGCTGACCAATGCCCAGTTAGTTCCTGAGCAGCGATCCCCCCCAGCCAGCTCCCCCCAGTTTATATACTGGGCATGACATCACATGGTATGGAATACCCCTTTGGTCAGTTTGGGTCAGCTGCCCTGGCTGTGTCCTGTGCCAACTTCTTGTGCCCTTCCAGGCTCCTTGCTGGCTGGGCACAAGAAGCCGAAAAAATCCTTGCCTTAGTCTAAACACTACTTAGCAACAACTGAAAACATCAGTGTGTTATCATCATTCTTCTCATACTGAACACAAAACATAGCACTATACCAGCTACTAGAAAGAAAATTAACTCTATCCCAGCCAAAACCAGGACACCAGGGTAAACCTGTTTGCTCCTTCTGATGGGCAGTTGTTCAATACTCAGCTGTAACACATGTCCATGTGAGGACCAAGCAAACCCTTGGATCAAACCAATGTGTCAGGTGAGATGGGGGCATGAAGCTCTTGGTCAGATAACCTTGCAAGTATGCTGTGAAGGCATTGGGAGTAGAAGACCTCCATACCTCCTGAAAGAGCTGTGCAGACCACAGCTTCACAATGAAATTGCATAGCCAGGACATTCCTGTTCTGCCTGAAAAAAATAAAATAAAAAAGGCTTTATTTGGAGATATAGCCAGTTTTGGAAGTTTTGGAAGTTGAATTAGCCTTTGGACAAAGCAGCAAGGTTCAAGATGAATTGTATTGGGAAGCTGAAGGGTGACTTACACCCCACACCCTACGTCTGAGCTGTCCCTTGCTACAGCTCAATAGTGGTGCAAAATAAAAACAGTAAAGCGAGTCAGTTCTTGGGGACAGGGTGAGGGTTTGTTGGGTGGGCTTCTGGCCAGCCAGGAAAGTTCTAACGAGCATAATCCCCGCAGGAAAACAGAAGAGTGAGATTTTTTTGGTCTGGTTTAGAAGTCTCTTAATGGCCAGAAATTGGAGGGTTTGTGAGCCGTCCTCCCCCAGTGTCACTGGATGTGGTTTTGTGCAGTCTGAGTCGGCCCCAGAAGATGTCACCACGGGACAGCAGGAAAGCAGGCGAGACCCTCAAGTCCTCTTAAAAACAAAGAGGAGAATGCTAGATCTATGCAATAACCAGCCCAGGCACCCTCTAGGGTTTCCGTGGTTGGATTTATATTTAGAAAACTGTTGTGTTTTTTTCTTTCATCATCAGATGAACATCAACACAATTATGGTAAGAGAAAAGCCAAAAATGCGGTAGTAGTGGCAACACTTTTTTCCAGGGAGAATTTTTTTTCGTCAACATTTGCATTCTGGAATAGATATTTATAAGCAACTTACAAGACAAAACTGAAGACTATTTTTGAACAGTCACAAAAGCAGTCATGGGAAAAAAGTCATTTTTCTCCATAAAAGGAGTGGTCAGATGGTCAAATGAGTGGGTTTATTAAAAACAAGCAGTGTCCTGCTCTTGTTTTTGCATTGCTCTGGGGCTGTTCCTCTCATTTCCTCTTCGCTGCCATAAGTTTAACAAGTTTCTCATTTTTGCTAGAAAGCTAAAGGGTCATTTTTTAAACATAACAATGATGGACAAATAAATAAAGCAACTTTTTCTTTTACTAAGTCAGCATAGAAAAAAACAATGCAAACAAGTATACCCATGATGTGTCAAAGCAATCCACTTGGGATTGACACAGGCATCTACAAAAGCTTTATGAGATCTGCAGCTGTATGCTCAGATGTATTTTAGCTGCTTGCACTTACTTAACTCTTAAGGCTCCAGTCTTTCACCAGGAGATCAGCGTGTAAAACTCATCCTTTCCAGAGCCTTGCAAAAATTGCCATGAATATACATAGTAGCTTCAAGCAGCTTTGCCCGCTTGTTTCTATAGAAGATCCCAATCCCTGCAATATTTCGCAATGAATTATATTTATTATTTGCCAGGAACAAGAAGACTTTAAACATAGTAAAGGAAAAAATCAATATGCTGTATTATGTGCTAAAAGAAAGGGGTATGTTGCATGTTGTTCCTAACGCTGTGCCTGTGACTCCCCTTTTTTCAAATTTGCACATAAACTGTCACAACACTTCAGTTACGGTAGAAAAGATTTAGAGCTATCCATGCTATGGTCCCTTGGCTGCCTTCAACATGGCATATCCCCGCTTTGCAGCTGTAAGAAAAGCAATCTGCCTTTATGCTGGATGAGTTGGACTCCTACAACTCCCAACTGCTGCCTATTTCTCCACCTCATTCCTCTGGCCACCACCGGCCTTTGGGTCACATTGTAACACAACCTGATTTCTGAAATGTGTTCCCTTCGCTGGTGCTATTTTGAATAAAAATATATCTCAAGAGGAGCCGCTCAATATAGGACAGCTCAAAACAAATTACTTGTCCCCTAGGCTTCGAGTCACACACATGAGGTGCAGGGACAGTTATTTAATAACACATGCTTTGTAAACAGACAAAGTTGTGAGGTTTTCTTCAGGTTCAGTTTTTTAAAGTTATTTATTTATTTATTTACTCTTAAGCCATAGCAAAGTCGCATATTTTTTTTTCTAGCAAGCCTTAGCAATACAGCAGAGAGAGGGTCCTGAGGGAGGGAATTTTTTTTCCTTCCTGTGTTCAAGCCTGGGACTCAATACCTTTGACATATAACTTTTCCTATTTTGTGGCTTGCATTGTCAGCTGAGTTTTGAGAGCCCACCAAAGTAACAACTCATTGTGGTGGCTCTAATTTATGACTAAGCTGGCCCTGCAAGCAGACGTCATCAGGAGCCCCTGTGCTGGCCTGGGGCTCTGCGCAGCCTTTATGGGAAGGTCAGGGGCATCCTGGCCCCTCGCACTGTCCAAGTAGCAGGTCTTCAGGGTACGTTGCAGTTGTGCAAATAAATGCACCGGTATCAGCAGAGGAGCCCTCTCTGGCAGAAAGTGGCAGAGAGATACACCTCCTGATAGAGGCACTTCATGGGTACACAGCTTACGTTCATCTGTACGGATGTCACAATTCTCCAGGCTTGTATGCCAACCAGTGTACCAACTTTCAGCAAATAAAAAGGCCAGGATGTGAATAACAGCTGAAAATAACTAATACTAACAAAATCTTTCCCCAATGGTATCTATAGCTCCAGATTGACCCAATATATACATCCCTGACAATTCTTCCTAAGCTAACTTATGTTTTCATAAGAGACATCAGTAAAGAAAAGTTTGTGCAGCAAAGTAAAGTTTCATTCAGGTATAAACCCCAAAATATATGCCCCTGCTTAAAGTCATCATGGAGGACAAGCCAAATTGAAAAACCTCATGTTAAAAGAAGCAGCTGGGCTGCAAAGCCAAGGATTCTGCTTCAGAACTGATGTTTTCTGATCAGCCGTAATTGCTCACATGCATCACAGTGGAGTCACTATGGCACCATTTTCTTCTGTTAACTATGTACCAGTGCATAGGAAATCAAGCCAGTCCTCTCTCATGTGTTGAAAATACTAGCAGCATCTCAAAAATGTGAAGAAATAATTTTTATCCTTATCTAGTTAACAACAAGAATATAAACAGACTGACTTTGGGGCATTATGGGATTATCTCCCCTTTTCTATATGCTGCTGATTAGATGAAAGTATTTACCATCTCATTTTATACCCTGATGAGTGAGGTCTTTACTATGAGACAACAGAGGAAAATTTCAGACTCAACTCTCTGACCTCACCACGTTCCCATGAAGAATACCTCTCTTCTTGGTCAGGTGCAGACAGCTCTGCATTAGCTCTGCCTACTCTCAGTGCCCATGTATCCTCTCACCAGAAATTCGTGGCCATCCTACCACATCTGTGTTTGTTTGGCAGTGTGTATGGGATAATAAGAGCAAAATAAAGTGTCTAATGAGCTTCCTGATTGATGCTGCTGCCTACTGCAGGCGGGAAAGAGTCTCTGTGATCTGTAGATAGCACTGACCAATACACAATTTAGCCAAAATGAAACCCAGCCAAAAGCTGGAGAATGGAATGAATACATCTGAATTTCTAGATGTTTTTCCTTCCCATACTGTAGTACTGTTCAAGACACTTTGACAAACAGTCTTGAGAATTGATGCACCAAAATCCAGCTTTTCATGCAAACAATCATTTAGTTTTGTATTGTAAAGTCTATATTTTATAAAAAAGTGACATGTTGCATTATATTTGAATTTTTTACCTGCAGGATTAATTGTCTTTGAAGAATGGACATTTTCCTTTTACCTTTTTCATTGTAAGTGAACCATTGCTTATTTGCAAATGCTTGTCGTCTTCTTTCTTTTTCTTTTTCTTTTTTTTTTGGGGGGGGGGAGTGTTTTTAAAAAAAAGTAAGAACACAGATAGTCCTAAAGGGATGAAGTTAATATTTTGAATTAGAAGCTGAATGTGGCAGGTGAAAAGTATGGTAACTCAGTCACATAGTTAAAAGCTGTCTTCTGTTGGATTGCAAAACCAGTTGTTTTAACCACCTGGCTTTTGAGCTGGTTCTCTGATAACTACTGCTACACTTTTCAGTTTAGCTTCATTGTAATTTTAAGTCTCATGTTTCAATACTGTACTTTCATTCTATGCTGTCAGCATCTTTACTGACTTACAGTGTAACTAATAACCATCTTCCTACCCTTTTTTCTGTACCTAAAATAGTGCAGTCACAACATCATTACACTAGATGGCAATGATGGCCACAGAGAACGAAAACGGACTCGAGCATCAAGTTCTGCAGAGGAACTGAGTTATTTGGGACATTTCACCCCCTCTTATTTAAAAAAGAATATTATATTGGCTAGGGAAATCAAGGTTGAAAAATAAGGTGACAGTGATTTACATAAAAGAACTTGTCAAGGTCTGTGGGTGAAATGTGTATACAAGGACAGCACAGCTATTATTTCCAGGGCTGGTTACATTTTGAACACTATTGATGTCTGAGAAATGAAGGAAAGCCATACCTTAAAAATTGAATACCTATGTCTAATACTGCAGTGGAGGAGCAAAATTACAATATGATTTCCCTCCAGCACATTGTTGCCATAATTCAGCTTCAAGCCTTGTCTTGGATGTGTGCTTTGTGGCTTGCTTCATCCTTCATTTTCTTTCTTAATTGAACCATGTAGCTGTAAATCCAGAAATTAATATTTTAGGAAAAAGAAGGGGGGGGGAAGCCTTTTACCTGTTAGAAATCTACAGATCATTTGCATAGCTGAGTCTTTAAGGGCAGTGTCGTGGTTTCAGCCCAGCCGGTAACAAAGGACCACGCAGCCGCTCGCTCACTCCTCCCGCCCCCCTCCGGTGGGATAGGGAGGAGACGGAGGAGAGAAAAGAAAAAAAAACTGGAACCTCGAGGGTTGAGATAAGGGCAGTTTACTGGGACAACACAAAAAAAAGTTACAACAACAACAACGGTACTAATGAAAGAATATACAAAACGAGTGATGCACAGTGCAACTGCTCACCACCCGGAACCCGACGCTCCGCCACCGAAAGTCGAGAGAGCTCCCCCCGGCCCGCTCCCCATTTATATACTGAGCATGATGTCACATGGTATGGAATAGCTCCTTGGCTAGTTCAGGTCGGCTGCCCCGGCTATGCCCCCCCCCCACCTCCCAGGTTCCTGTAAAAATTAACTCTATCCCAGCTGAACCCAGGACATTATCCACCCCTTATTCTATACCATCTACATCTTACATTTTCCAATCAACTACTACTACTTTCCTTGTCTTATATGTATATGGACACCCCCCCCCCCCAAATAGTACTCCCTTAGTCGATGAGCTATCCCTCCAATGTGTCCATCAATTTTATTTAGTCCATGACTTTGGGGCTCCATCTGTTGTAACAGTTCTTCAGGATAAGAGAGATGGTGTGAGGTGTTAGGTTGTTGTATGCTGCCTCTGGAACTTGTGGCCGGTACATTTGGTGCAACCCACACCCTTGGCCTGCAGGTCGAAGAGGCTGATCTTGAGGAAGTTGCTGGGCACCAGTTCAAGTTCTATCACTGTTGTACTTGGCTCAGTTTCAAAGTCCATCCTTCAGTCATTTGGGTAATTCTTACAGTAATACCCTTGATATGGCATATAGACACTATAGCTACAATGACATACATTGGCAGGTTATTTAGCAGTTAAATATCATACAGCCTAATTCACTGGCTATTCTCTCCCAAAATCAAATCTCCCTGAGGTACACATCGAACTTCCCCATCCTTCTGCATCACCCACCAGGTGTACCCAGGTCCCTGAGCAAAAACAACCCCTTGGATGGGTTTGTCTCTGCTTGAGGGGGGACTAACCCAGACTGCCTTTTCTAACATACTTCTCATGCGCACTACAGGGACTTTATCCCCTTCTACAGTATGTGGAAGTCTTGGTTGGGCAGGGCCAGCCCGATTGGCAGATCCTCTAGTATTAACTAACCAGGTGGCTTTTGTTAAATGTGTATCCCAATGTTTGAAAGTTCCACCCCCCATTGCTCTCAATGTAGTTTTCAGCAGTCCATTGTATCGTTCAATTTTTCCGGAGGCTGGTGCGTGATAAGGGATGTGATATACCCACTCAATGCCATGCTCTTTGGCCCAGGTGTCTATGAGGTTGTTTCGGAAGTGAGTCCCGTTGTCCGACTCGATTCTTTCTGGGGTGCCGTGTCGCCATAAAACTTTCTCTTCAAGGCCCAGGATAGTGTTCTGGGCAGTGGCGTGGGACACAGGATATGTTTCCAGCCATCCAGTGGTTGCTTCCACCATTGTAAGCACATGGCACTTGCCTTGGCAGGTTCGTGGGAGTGTGATATAGTCAATCTGCCAGGCCTCCCACTGTTTATATTTCAGCCATCGCCCTCCACACGACAGGGGTTTTAACCGCTTGGCTTGCTTAATTGCAGCACATGTTTCACATTCATGGATAACCTGTGCGATAGTGTCCATGGTCAAGTCCACCCCTCGATCACGAGCCCATCTATATGTTGCATCTCTTCCCTGATGGCCCGAGGTATCATGGGCCCACTGAGCCATAAATAGCTCACCCCTATGTTGCCAGTCCAGGTCCACCTGAGACACTTCAATCTTGGCGGCGTGATCTGCCTGCTGGTTGTTTTGATGTTCTTCAGTGGCCCGACTCTCGGGTACATGAGCATCTACGTGACGTACTTTTACAACCAGATTCTCTATCCGAACAGCAATATCTTGCCACAGTGCGGCCGCCCAGATGGGTTTACCTCTGTGCTGCCAGTTGCTCTTCTTCCATTGCTGTAGCCACCCCCATAGGGCATTTGCCACCATCCATGAGTCAGTATAGAGATAGAGCACTGGCCACTTCTCTCTTTCAGCAATGTCTAACGCTAAGCTGGATGGCTTTCACTTCTGCAAACTGACTCGATTCACCTTCTCCTTCAGCAGTTTCTGCGACTAGTCGTGTAGGACTCCATACAGCAGCCTTCTACCTCCGATGTTTTCCCACAATGCAACAGGACCCATCAGTGAACAGGGCATATTGCCTCTCATTTTCTGGCAATTTATTATACAGCGGGGCCTCTTCAGCCCGTGTCACCTCCTCCTCTGGCGACATTCCAAAATCTTTGCCTTCTGGCCAGTCCATGATCACTTCCACAATTCCTGGGTGACTGGGGTTTCCTATGCGAGCTCGTTGTGTGATCAGTGCGGCCCACTTACTCCACGTGGCATCAGTTGCATGATGTGTAGAGGAGACTTTCCCTTTGAACATCCAGCCCAGCACTGGCAGTCGGGGTGCTAAGAGGAGCTGTGCTTCTGTACCAACCACTTCTGAGGCGGCTCGAACTCCTTCATATGCTGCCAATATCTCTTTTTCAGTTGGAGTATAGCGAGCCTCGGATCCTCTGTATCCCCAACTCCAAAACCCCAGGGGTCGGCCTCGGGTCTCCCCAGGTGCTTTCTGCCAGAGGCTCCAGGTAGGGCCATTCTCCCCAGCTGCACTATAGAGCACATTTTTAACATCTTGTCCTGCCCGGACCGGCCCAAGAGCTACTGCATGAACAATCTCCCACTTAATTTGTTCAAAGGCTTGTCGTTGCTCAGGCCCCCATTTGAAATCATTCTTCTTCCGGGTAACTTGGTAGAGAGGACTTACTTACAATTTGACTGTAACTTGGAATATGCATTCTCCAAAAACCCACAACACCTAAGAAAGCCTGTGTTTCCTTTTTATTAGTCAGTGGGGACATAGCTGCTATTTTGTTGATCACATCCATAGGGATGTGACGACGCCTGTCTTGCCATTTTACTCCTAAGAACTGGATCTCCTGTGCAGGTCCCTTGACCTTACTTTCTTTTATGGCAAAACCAGCCTTCAAAAGGATTTGGATTATTTTCTTCCCTTTCTCAAAAACTTCTTCTGCTGTGTTGCCCCATACAATGATGTCATCAATGTATTGCAGGTGTTCTGGAGCTTCACCTTTTTCCAGTGCAGCCTGGATCAGTCCATGGCAAATAGTGGGGCTGTGTTTCCACCCCTGGGGCAGTCGATTCCAGGTGTACTGGACGCCCGTCCAACTGAGAGCAAACTGTGGCCTGCACTCCGCTGCCAAAGGAATGGAGAAAAATGCATTAGCAATGTCAATTGTGGCATACCACTTAGCTGCCTTTGATTCCAGTTCATACTGAAGCTCTAACATATCTGGCACAGCAGCGCTCAGCGGTGGCGTGACTTCATTCAGCCCACGATAATCTACTCTTAGTCTCCATTCCCCATTAGATTTCCGCACGGGCCATATGGGACTATTAAAAGGTGAGTGAGTCTTGCTGATCACTCCTTGGCTCTCCAATTGGCAAATCAGCTTATGGATGGGGATCAGGGAGTCTCGGTTGGTGCGATATTGCCGCCGGTGCACCGTCGTGGTAGCAATTGGCACGTGTTGTTCTTCAGCCTTCAGCAACCCCACAACCGAAGGGTCTTGAGAGAGACCAGGCAGGGTAGACAGCTGTTCAATCTCCTCCATCTCCAATGCAGCTATACCAAAGGCCCAACGGTACCCTTTTGGGTCCTTAAAATACCCCCTCCTGAGATAATCTATACCAAGGATGCACGGGGCCTCTGGGCCAGTTGCAATGGGGTGTTTATGCCACTCATTCCCGGTTAGATTCATTTCAGCTTCCAATACGGTTAGCTCTTGGGATCCCCCTGTCACACCAGAGATACAGATGGGTTCTGCCCCTTTATAACTTGATGGCATTAGGGTGCATTGTGCACCAGTGTCTACTAGAGCCTTATATTCCTGTGGGTCTGACGTGCCAGGCCATCGAATCCACACTGTCCAGTAGACTCGGTTGTCCCTCTCCTCCACCTGGCTGGAGGCAGGGCCCCTCTAATCCTGGTTAGAATATCCGTTACTCACTTTTCGCACACATGAATCAGAAGTCCCTTCAAGAGGATCAGAAATGGCATCATCCCATCTACTGCATCTGGGGGACTGCTCACGGGAAACTGGAGCAGCAGCTTTCCAAGAAGAATCCTCTTTTCTGGTTGCTTTTTCTCGCAACTCCTGTACCCGTGCATCCAGGACTGAAGTAGGTTTTCCATCCCACTTCCTCATGTCCTCTCCATGGTCACGCAGGTAAAACCACAGGTTAGCCCGTCGTGTGTACTTTCTCTCTCCTCTCTCTTGGGCAGAGGAGTGCTTACTCCCAATAGCTGCAATGTGGGCCTGTACAGGTGGGCAGGAGGACATATCCACTTTGAATTGCTGGAACTCTCGGGACAATTCCTCTACAGCTGAGACACAGGCCCGTAGGGAGGAAGAGAGACTTCCTTCATATTGCCGGAGTTGGACAGCCAATTCATCCGCCGTTTGTCCATAGCCTTCTTTCCAGGACATTACTGCCAATGAGTTGGCATAGGTTGGTGGTGCACTTCGTAGAAACTTCCGCCACATCGGTTGTGTGCATTGGACTTCATCTGGATCTGTGGGTGACTGCGCATTTTCTGGATCATTATAAATCACCTCCAGCACAGCTAATTCCCTCAGGTACTGGATACCTCTCTCCATGGTGGTCCACTTGCCTTGGTGACATGTAACTTCATCCTTGAAGGGGTATCTTTCCTTTACACCTAACAGAAGTCGCCTCCAGAGGCTGAGGACTTGTGTTTTTCTCCCAATCGCCTTGTTGATGCCCCCTTCCCTAGACAGAGATCCCAACTGCTTGGCTTCCTTACCCTCTAATTCCACACTACTAGCCCCATTATCCCAGCATCGGAGCAGCCAGGTAACAATGTGCTCACCTGGGTGGCGGCTAAAATCTTTTCGCATGTCACGCAACTCACTCAGGGATAGAGATCGGGTAATTATTTCAGGTTCTGCCTCTTCCTCCTGTTCTCGTGATGACCCTGGTTCATCTTCACCTCTCACTAAGCGAACTGATTTCTTTGTGTGTTTCTTTTTCTGTACAGGGGCGACTGATACTGGCACAGGTTGGTTCTCTGGTTTAGCTGCAGTATCTGTCACCGGGGTTGAGGTAGCCACGGTGCCTGTTGTTGGGGTTTGGGTAACCACGGTGCCTGTTGTCGGGGTAGGGGTAGCCACGGTGCCTGTTGTCCTGTTTTTCATCTTTTCCCCTTTTTCCCCCTGAGGGTGCTGCCTAATATCAAGCAGTGTTTGGTAGATACTGGCCAGGGCCCAGCATAGTGCAGCGAGTTGTACGTCTTTGGAATAGCCACAGCATTTTTCTTTCAAATATTCTACCACTTCATGAGGGTTCTGTAGTTGTTCGGGAGTGAACTTCCAAGCCACTGGAGGCGAGAAGTTCTCTAGATACCTGCCCATATCCTCCCACATGCCGTGCCACCCATGAATATCCAGCTTTGGGGCAGATCTCTGGGTGGTACTCTTAAAGAGCCTTTTTGTAGCCCTAAACAAGACCTGAAACATATTTAGGAGGCATAGCACTAACAGCACACTGGCTTGCGCATCCCAAGGATATTCAAAATTCTCAAAAGCTGTTGTAATTAGTCGGAAGGAGAGAAGGGAGGCGAACGGACGGGGGGAAGTATCCCCCCCTAACTTCCCCATGGAGTGAGTGTAATTACCAATAAAATCCGATAGAAGGTGCCCGAAGTATGGAAATGATATCACTGCCTCATACAGATACCAGCTTAACCTCATGACCAGTGATGTCATCATTTCACAAGTCGACATTGCCCAGTACAGCAAAATGATAATCCCAATCACTCTCCCAGAGGTGAGAAACGTGACTACAGGCAATACATAGAGCACATAAGAACTTACAAAACGCCACCATGTAAACAAATGAATCAACATTGTGACTAACATCTATTTATCTAATATAAGAAACGCGTATGACAAATTTGTTTCAACACGCTCTGGCCAGATCTGTCGTTATCTCAACCCTTCCTGCCCCACGTTGGGCGCCAAAAAGGACTGTCGTGGTTTCAGCCCAGCCGGTAACAAAGGACCACGCAGCCCCTCGCTCACTCCTCCCGCCCCCCTCCGGTGGGATAGGGAGGGGACGGAGGAGAGAAAAGAAAAAAAACTGGAACCTCGAGGGTTGAGACAAGGGCAGTTTACTGGGACAACACACAAAAAAAGTTACAACAACAACAACGGTACTAATGAAAGAATATACAAAACGAGTGATGCACAGTGCAACTGCTCACCACCCGGAACCCGACGCTCTGCCACCGAAAGTCGAGAGAGCTCCCCCCGGCCCGCTCCCCATTTATATACTGAGCATGATGTCACATGGTATGGAATAGCTCCTTGGCTAGTTCAGGTCGGCTGCCCCGGCTATGCCCCCCCACCTCCCAGGTTCCTGTAAAAATTAACTCTATCCCAGCTGAACCCAGGACAGGCAGCAGTGTCAGGGAAGTGAAATTTGCTTGGAAACGTGTACTTTGCAACGTGTTGCTTTTGGTGGAAAAAGGATCAAAATGTTAATCTCCCCTTGTGTTTTTGTACACATACACATATGTACATGCACAGGTATCTATTTGTAAGTGTACATATACATGTTTATTTATAGATGTGTGCATAATCACGTGTGTTTATAATTACCCCACGGTTTGGATTTAGGTAAAACTTAAAAACATTTTTCCCCTCCCCAGGTCAGCCCAGCGCAGAAGACTCATGTGCCTCTCTCCAGCTTTATCCTGGAGAAATTTTTGAGCACGTTCTCCCTGTGATCCCTTGGCTTTTCCAGCATTGTGTGTGTAGCTTCTGGCTCCTTTCCCTTCCCTCACAGCAAATCAGCTTTGGAGCACTTAACAGCTGGAGCTATCAGCTGGTCCTTACTGGGAAAGACCCTCTTGGCCCCTCCTGCTGCAACCCATTACCGAGTGCTGGAAGCAAGAAAAGGGATCACACAGAGTCAGGGCCCCACAAGACCAATGGGGCAATCTTCCTTTTTTACAGGTGGCCTCGGTTTAAAAAGCCAAAGCCCTCTATGCAAGACCAAAGCAGCTCCGTATGTGAGGGTGGGCTGTTTCTACTTGCCTAAGGGGCTTCTGGCACATGCCAGTGCTCACTGCTCTCTGGTTCTCTCTCCTGGTGGGCTACAGAGACCCAGCTTTTATAAGCCAAACAGTTTACCCTGTGTAACCTCAGCGTAATGTGAAGGTTTGCTGTAGGTACAAACTGCGGAATATGCATTTACCTCTCGGTTAATTGCCTTGTCTGCCGTCCAATGCTGAATGGACCATCTCTTGAGCGCCATACGCTTTCTTCCCTAGCAGCTGTGTAAGATGGCAATGACCTTTTGCAAGAAAAGCTTGGCGGCTGCAAGACCTAGGTGCCAAGCTCAGGGGTTTATTTTCTCATTAAGGGCAACTGTGCGGCTGCTTGTCTGGCTTCAGTGCATGCAGCTGTGCTGCCTGTCCCCCAGGACCCACAGCTGCCAAGCCTTTTGCAAAGGTAAGCAAGTACATGCAAGGAGCCCTCAATGCTGCCGCATATTTTAAAAAGTATGCTTTTCAGTAATGAGTTCCTCGTGTTTTCATGTAATTGACTTTTCCTTACTGAAATGAGCATCCTGTGTTACACTGCCAGCTTTCTAGTCCTTTCACCATGGCAAAAAACAAAATTCTGACATAATACATTGCCTATCTACCTGCCCAAATCTAATATTTTGTTATTAAAGTTCATTTGAAATTAGACATTTGTTTTGGAAATATAGGGTCTCAGAAAAGGTAAGTAGGCTTTATCTCTAAATCTTGCTGGTTTTTCAAGATCTTGACAGTGTTTCAATGTTTATTCAGTAGAACTTTTGCTATTGACTTAAAGGAATTACAGACCAGCCCCAAGTCTTCCAAATGGACTCTCTGCTGCCAATAAATTATACTGCATTTTCTTACTTAAGGGCATTTCTTACACTTAATGTGGGAATTCAAAAGGTTATGTATGGAACTGGGAGCTATACAAACAGAATTGTGTTTACAATGTAAATGTTTACCCTATAATCTGACCTGTTCTTGCCTCTTGGCTACGGTGCTGTTATTAGCTAGTCTGGCTAGATATTTTTAGTTTTCCCTGTTTACCTAGCATCTTCATATACTTTAAATTTATTCATTCATTTTTTATGTGGAAAAATTTATCCATAAATAGATTTTTGGGAGGAAGATATTGGTATTATTTGGAGAAAATATTTCAAAGAAGTGACAGATTTAAACTGTATCTCCTAAGGTTATAAAGTTGCCTGCAAATTTAAAGGGAATTTAAATCACTAGAACTGATTTCTGTTATGTTTTATCATGTTAGAGGAGTAAAGAAAAATTAGTATTTAAAAAGTGAATAGGCCAATATAGGCAAACTGGTTGGCTTGACAGTGAGTCTGAGGCTGGATATTGGAAAGATATGGCCAGATGCAATCAGTGAAAGATTTAAGACAACGTAATTAACACCAATCAAGGGCATTTCGTGAAAAATAATTCTTGTGAAGCAAATATGAAATCTATTCTGACGGGGTCAAAAATTTAATCAATAAAATTAACTTTCAGTAGTGGGGCTGCAAAATCATTTGCAGCACTTTTAATTAAAGTCACAGGAAAGAGCATGTCATGTGGTATTAAATTGAGACTAGACTGCTTAGGAAAGCAAAGAGTACAGTTCAAACAGGAGTCAGACCCTGATGTTGGTGAGTGAAGTCCTGCAGCAGCCAGCCTTGGTAAGCCACTGTCTGTTCTGCCCTTCAAATCTCAGAGGCGAGTTGGGCAGAGGTCCTTTAAAGCTCCTTTAGATATTCATGTAGATGCATTAAAAAAAAGGCATCGCCAACCCCAGTAACTGTAGATCATAGGCTGTCAATAGCCTGTTCAGGATGCTTCAAGGTTGCAGTGATACTGGGGTGTACTTTTTTTCCTCTCTGCTCACAGGGCTGATGTTTACTTTTTTGGTTTTTAATGAGCAGTGACAATCTGACACCATTGTTATTACCTCATTAACCCTAGTCCCAACAAAATCATGAGGGCTGGCAGCACTGAAACAAACATTGTCTATGAAATACGGAGCCTCAGTATACTTTTCTGTATACTTCTTACCATGAATGTACACATTAATCAGTATAATTGCACTGTACTGTAATTATACCGATTAATGTGTAAATTAGTGGTGAAAAGTCTACAGAGTTAGAAATACTGGTGCTGTTTTCAGGATAGCATACATATGGAAAAGCCAGGACTGGAGACCAAACAGAGGATCCAAACTAAGCAATGCATAAAGGAGACGATATGTCCTCTTGTAGCTTCACTGTGGATGAGGAGCAGAGCAGAAACCCTCTGAGTGTGCGGGAATCCCAGGGCAGGTAAGGAGAGGCTTTCAGTCAGTTGTCCTAACCCATGGGTCAGATTGCACTGGAAATAAATAAACAGCACGATCTGACTTGTCAGTAGGGCTCACTAGGAAACCCACTGTCGAGGTTTGCTCAGGAGAACCTGCCTCACTATTAACTGAAGTCAGCTACATGTCTGGGCAGTGAATTGTAGAAAATGTTCAACCTCGCAGTGTGTGGTGGTGCAGCATGTTCTCGCATGACAGCATTCACTGGTTGTCCCGCCGGGAAAATAGTGTCAGGTTTACTCATTCATACAGAGGCATCCTTTTCACAGGACCTTCGCAAAAGTGAGAAAAAGTCTTGATCTTAGGCAAAATGTGGGAACTACTTGCTGATAACTGCAGTTCCTTATCAGTGTTATAAATGTGATCAGTCCTTGATCAAGTGCAAGGTTTTAGGCCTCTTGAGGGTAGTTACAGGTTCCCAGAGAGGTAGTTTCCTCCTCCTACAGTTAGAATTAAGTTCACAGCTTTAAGATACAATAATGTTATTTAATCCTGGGCTAACGCCCCTCTATGCCTATTTACCTGGCAATAACACACCCTTTATGTTGCTTGATCACAAAGGTGCTGATTCGAATTGTTTAAAAAGTCGTTTAAAAGAGTTAACTCCAGATAATAGAAGGTACTGCAAAGCAGCTGTTGCAATCTGGAAATCATCCTAGATCTTTGGTATGAAGGAGAAGATAAATGTTTTTTCCCCTTTCTAGAGTCTCTGTTATGGCATTAAACCATGGGTTTGATTTTGTTCGTTGTGTTCTTGCTTATCATCTGGTGCAAAATGGTGTCTGAACTTTTTTCATAACTGGTTTTAGGATAACCCTCCTGAATTCATCTTTTATCACCAGATGTGCAGGTTGGCAGTATGTTGGTTTCCTTTGCAAGGAATGGATGAGGCAGAATTTGAAGTAATTTTATAGGGAATCATCAAAGATATTGAATGGTCTAGCTGTATTTCACAGGTGATTATTTCTCTGGCTCTTCTCAGTTTTGGTACTAATTTATATAACGAATTATTTGGTTATATTGAAATTGCAACTAATCCTACAATAAATTGAGGGATTCTGTTCTACTTTACACCATTTATAAAAATGGAATAACAGGTATAAAATTATACAAACTAACTAATAAATTAGCATTGAAAATAAATAAATTTTGAAGGAACTAACACAATCAAGCCAGAACCACATTTTCTTCCCAGAAGATAGTCACGCCATCAGTTCCCCTGTGAAGTTATTGAAATCAGAAATAAGGTAAATTTGCCATCTCTTAAATGGAATTGATAATTTATAAAGTACAGTGATTTCAGTGGTGGGTGAAGAAAGGGTTTAGCAAGGGCTAGATAGCTTGCAGGAGTGTTATTGAATAAATTTAGTCTGTCCAAAAAGAGTGTATTTTGTGCCAGATTTGTTGAAACCAGATCTAATTAAGATTTTTGCAGAATAGCCTGTATTTGAGTACCCCAAATGCTGTTGAACTGGCATGAGTGGTAGACAGCTTGTTTCCACGTTGTGTGTCAGGGAACTAAACTAAATCTGTTACAAAGGCAGAGTGAAAATTAAAGAAGTGGGAGGAAAACTTGCACAGTCCTGTCACTTCTTAGGTCTGTAAGCACTAGCAAAAACCAGAGGAACAACTCGCATGGGATAAAACCATACCAGTGTGAAGGCGGGTAGTAGAAAAGTGTTTGGAAAAATGACAAGAGGCTTCAGCAAACCTCCCTCACCCACCTCTGCAGGGATTTAATTTGCTTCTGGTGCCAGAGCAGGTGAAAATGGTTTGAACTAAGAGGTGCAGCCTGTGGGGGGATCGTGAAGGGCTGCTCTCTGAGAGTCTGTAAAACTTGGCTTGAAGAGAAAAATAATTTTTAAGAAGTTCCTTCTGCCTCCTTTCCTTCCCATTATGTTGCCTCTTTTTGTCTCTTCTTGCTTAACATCACCTCTCATTTCCTGGGAGGCGGCTAGGCAAAGGCACTGGTGTTGAGTAACTGAATGGGTATTTGGAGTTTTTCCTCATGCCTTTCTCTCCGAAGGACATGCTTTTGGGGGCTGTTTCGGTGCCAGAAGTAGCATATTTTGAGAGTGAAAATACTCTTTTTTTTCCCCAAACATTTTCCTCACAAACCATTGGGTTTCGCTGCCTGAGAAATTTAGCATCGATTTAGCCTTAAAAGCAAGCTGCCCGTCTCTGACACCAGGCAACGGCGGGCAACTGTTGGGCCTAGTGCATGTGGGGCCATGTGAGGAGGGCAGTGGGGCCCGGTGCCGGTGGAGCACGTCAAGGAGAAGGGACTGGCTGGGCGGCAGCAACCCGTGAGGAGGCTGTGCGAGGCGGGCTGGGTGCGTGAAGACCGGCCAGCGGTTTTTGGGGAGAGCTCAGCCCGCTGAGGCAGCTGTGCGGGCGGCATGCGAGGCCTCGTGATTCACTGGTCATAACCTGGCTTCAGAGTGACACTGTTATGCCTAGACAATCCGTTCCCTTGCTTCTTAGAGAGCTAACGTGGGTATAAACCCTTTTGCTCCCCCAGAGTGCCAGTCTGCGCAGCTAAAAGGATGAAGTGTTGAAAGAGTAACGGGCGTTGCAGTCATGTCTGGCTGGACAGGAGTCTACGGAGTGACGCGTTTAACTGGCACTGCTGGTTGCTTTTGCCTCTGTTCCTATGTACTCAAGGGTGAGTTCATTTGTAAAATTCACCTCATCTGCAGAGTCTTCCACCTCTGTGCAGATGAGTTGTGTTTCTAAGGCTAGACAGCTTATCCTGAGGCCTGCCATGTTATTTAACTAAGGTAACAGGTTCAGCCTGTCACTAGAAAGCCTTGGTTAGGGGAGGGATTATGGAAATTTGCTTGCGAAACACTCAGTTTTATGCTGTTGGTTGCTTAGATAAGTGGCATGTTGTTCACTCGTGGACGTATATTCCATGCACCTTCAGTGCTAGTCAATATGGTTATAAAAGGACAGATCATTCTGATTGCAGTTGCCAAACTTTTGGATGTCTTCACGATTTCCAAATTGCTTACAAGGCAGGGGAGCCTTGTGTTGGCCGAAAATCTCCATGCATGCTCCTGCAGCTTCAGCTTCATGGAAGGACAGTTGTTTGAGGAAAGTCTGGAAATGCTTGGATTTGTGGGGAGATGGAGGGAAGAGTCACCTGAAAGATAACTGAATAAAACTTGCTTTATTTATTGTCCCATCCCACCTGTCTTAGTATTGTGTAGCTTCTCATATACATACAGAATTTTGGCTTTGCTGGGTCCCAGTGAATATCAGTTCTTAGTCTGCACTAATAATTCTTGAAGCAAATAAAAATGATGTCCACCTGTGTCTTAAGAGTACCAAGAATTTGGCCACTATGCTGTTGTTTGCAAGGAGGGTTGGGGACATATGCTGATGTTCCTACACAGTCTAGAGGTCAATCTCCTGTGATGTTCAAGGTGTAACTGTTGACTTCAAATGGATTCAGACTTAACTGTGGGGCAACTAGGCTTCAGCCCAGTGCTCTCAGGGAATCACAATCTACTGTGGGGAGGACTTTAGAGAGAGAGCAGTCAGCAGCCAGAAATACTATTGATTTTGATTCGCCTCTTTCATGAAGCTCATCATAGCTTGGGGTTTTGTTTCTGGAGTTGTTGGTGCTGCAATTTCATCTCCTCACTTGAAGATGTAGGGGGAAAAGTTGCACTAAAGGGGGGTAGTAGGGGTATTGATGTGCAGGTGGTTGGATGCTGATGTATAAGGGCATCTATTGAAAAGGTGTGTATGTATGTAAGTAGCAGATTATTTGTTGTTGGTGGTTTTGTTCTGAAGCTCAATTTAAGTATAAGTTCTTCTGGACATTTCTGGCTATTGTAAAAGTGTTATGTTTGGAAAATTGTCTAAATCTGAGTGCAATCAGATACAGGCTACAAGTAGATGTCTTTGTGATGTTTTGAAAGTTATGTTAATAGACATAAAAGTGTGTAGAACACTGGTTGATAACTGTTTGCATGGTATTGGCGTCAGTGCTGAGTTCCGATTGGGCTGCAATGCCATGCTGAATCTATAGGTTATAAAGCGGGCACAGAAAGAGCTCAGGATGCAAGATCAGACACCCTTTTTCAGCCCCTGAAACGTGGCAGAAAGCCTACACATCAGGTGAATGTACTTAGTAAGAAACTTGCAGTTGCGTTTAAGCAATTGTACTTTGCATCGTGCTTCTGTTATTGGACAACACTACACATTATCAAACCATGAAGTTTGCTTTGCCATATACTGTTAGAGCTGAGAATAGTTTCTGGCTTGTGGCTTATGTATGGAAAGTTATGATTTGTAAAAGCTGTTTCCAGTCTTCAACTGGAGTCTACTGAAAGGTCCAGAAGGCTGCTTGTTGCTTCTTTTTGTACTGAGACTTAATATGGTGAAACTAAAACTGTGGGGGTCACAAAATTTCAATTCTATACAGAACCAAAAGGGTAGGAAAGGCCATGTTTTCAGATGTTGCAGTTCTCTGTAAACAAGTATTTCAAGGGTTTCCTGTTATTGCATATATTGAATGCAACATAAAGCAGCAATCTAAATGCTGTTATTTTTTATGGACTAGTACTGTACAAGGTAAAACCACATACTTTGTGTAGAATTGCTTGTTATGTGTAATATCCCTGTACAAAAGAGGTATTAGTGTGTTGTAGTTCACGTGGCCTTCTTTGGTGACATCACTAGAAATGCTTACTGTGAGCTCTTTGATTTCTTTGTTACAGCCCAAATGTTGTGGGTGTCAAGACATTTGTCTGTTGTGTAGGCAAGCTGGTATGCCGCTAACTTCTGGCTCTTGAAAATAAACACGAAACTCCCACTGCAGAGTAGAAGCCTGGAGACTGTACTTCAGGGCCAGGAGTCAAGTCCAGCAGCACTCAAATTCAGCAGCGGATCCCAGGAATTTACACTGGAATTAGCAAGGTCAGAAAAGGCAGGGGTCTCAGAGGACATGCCTTGGAAATGTCAGTTAACCCACAACATAAAAATTATTACAATAACAGCTGCTGCATTCTACTGTAATTGTATACTGTATTTGGGAAATCTTGGGGATTTTGTTCAGTCAGACCTGGATGCCAGGATAACCTAAACAGTATATTAGCTTTTAAGAAAAAATAAATTCTGCCATAAGAACTGGATTGACAGTGATTTGAATGCAACTGTTAAATTTCTTGGTGTGTAGTTGGGAATATCATGTCTAGACTCGTAGTCTCAGGTATCACGTCTGTAAGTTGTGTATAAGCAACTTTTTAATATGAACAAATGATGCTTTTCTAGACCTTTGGTGTTTATTCATGTGAAAATACTACCCCTTAGGAGCCTTTCTTGCACTAGCACTTGTTGATATACGTTTCTGTTGTGTGGAATTTTGACATCTTCAAAAAACCCGAGGTTGTTGGTAGGCTTAAAACCACCTAGTAAATTTAAAGCTGGAGAAAAATTTGAACAGAAAGAATAGAATAAAATTCTTCTCCAAAACAGTGTGATATTAACTGTGATTTGGACTGTGTTGAGGTTTATATCCAAATTTGTACACGCTAAGACTATTTTTGGAGTCTGAACATAAAGCTAGCATATCTATGAAGACTAGTGGATAAAGCTTTCTGTCATGAGTAAATCCAGATCTTCAAGTTTCACACCTAATTCTCATGCTGATTTACTCAGAACAAACTCTTCCTTCCCCCAGGAAAAGAAGTTTGAAGATTACGTGAGAAATTAGGGCAGGATAAGTGTATCACTGAGTTACATAAACCCACAAGGTGACTTGTAAAGGCCAAGGAAAAATGTGTTAGAGAAAAAGAAAGTAATAGGAATTCAGAATCAAGTTGCTGATGTGTAAAACTTAATCTAGGATGATCTTCTCTTAATTGGCAGTAGTGAACCTTCCACTTTGTGAATGTCTCTCCTAGGATACAGGAAAGACCAAATGCATAGACCTATCTAGGACCTACCCACCAGTGATTTGTACAGTTCAGGTTTGTATTTGGCTTATCAGGACTAGTGACTAGTGGTCCTACTGCTATCTGGTATTTTAGATTGCTGCTGGGCAAAGGTCAGCTTCCCTTCAAATGTGGGTTTAGCTTTGGGGCAGGTATTCCATCATTCCAGCTGGGTTTGGTTTGGGGTTTTTTTTGAGAATGCTTATTCTAGTTCATATACTGTAGGAACAAAGACCTGACCTGGGAAGTGTGGCTGGAAAACACCAGCAGCTGCTTGCATGCAAAAAGCTGGATATAATTACTATGCCAACCAAGTAACAGACAAGCGCTGCCTGCAGCACTCTGTGCACATTTCCTGGAGAGGTAGAAAAGACAAAATGCCTGTGGAATTGCAAAGTTACACGGCAGTTTGGTAGCAGGTCCCATGAAGGAACTGACTTCGCCTTTATGCTAGTTCACTGGTATTGGTGAACTTTTTTGGTAAACCTGCTTTTAAGTATGGACTCGTGACAGTGGTGGTAGTAGGTGGGTGGTCTGGAACTCTTTCTCTTCCAGTATAGTGCCAGGCATTGAAAATAATTTCAGTTTGCTTTTAAAAATGGTCTTGTTTTCTTTAAAAGACTAGTGAAAGAGGAATGAGTTTACAGGGTCTGGCTGTGTTTCTTCAAAAGCTCCTTTTTAACCATAGTGGTATTTCCAGAAAAAGACAGTAGAGGGGGCTCGTGAAATACACATGCAGTGGTGTTAGTTTCTGCAGTAAAATACTGAATTTCTTCGTTTTTCTCCTGCTGGGGGTGGAGGAGGGTGCTGAAATTGTTTTTCAGGCAGACAGTGCACCACCAGTGTAGGCTGGAAGCTGAGGATAATTTTGAGAGGATGCCAGGTGAGATCTACTGTGGGAAAAAGCCTAAAGCACCTGAGAAGTAAACTTCAGGTTATGTTTACTTTTGGGGTTTAATGTATGGAGTATATACAGAGCATGGAGTGACCTCAGTTCCTTCAGTGGGCAGCTTGTGGTCCTCGATTCAACGGAATGAGCTTTTTCGAAGGCCTTTGGAGTGGCCTTTCCTATGTTATCATATTGGCAAAAATTTCATTCTCTCTTCAAATAATCACCAATTGTGACAACATGCCTCTATACAGACATAGGACCAAATGGTGGATTACTCACAATAATGACCCAATCTTAAATGTGACGTAAATGTAGAAGGGGTGGGAAAGGTGAGTCAACAATGAACAAGAGCCATATGGGTGAAAATAACCCAGTTAGTAGTCTATATCATGATGTGACTATAATACACGCACACAAGCAATTCCTTTGAGTGAGAAGTTATTTCTTATTTTATCAAATCTTATATGTTTTCCTATGTTTTAGGGCGGTTTCTTCAACTTTTTTTGTGCTTAATGTGTCAGCATGTTTGCTGTTGATAAGACAAAGTATCATGAATACTAGGAACAGAAAAACAGTCCTGCTATAGTAAACCAGTGTTGTTCTAAATGTTACATGTATGACATCTTTGCCATCTATGTTTTAAGCATCTAAAAGAAGCGCTCTAAAAGCTATCAGTTGCACTATTTCAGTGCCTGGTCTGCCTGCTTGCCCAGGACACTAAACTATCACAGGATTAGCTCATTACTTGTAAACAGACTGAATATACTATTGACACAGAACAGTATTGCAAACAGTTAAGACATAATACAACATCGATTAAATATGTGCTTAACTGTTCTCTTAATGTTTACTGTGCTGTTGAACAGATTAGAAATGTGAACAGATTTCTTTTTAACTTGAGGTATTTCTCACTGAGACGCATTTGCTATTCGATATGTCACCTTCTGACATGACTTAACTGTTGACAGGAATGACCTTCGATTTGCTGTCAGTGACATCGTATTGAACCTTGGTCAATATTCCCTTGTAGAACCATGGCCATAAGTGGTGTGTGGTGTGTTTAGTTCCACATTTCCCTTCCATAATAGCAATGACATAATAACCAATGCACTACTGGAACCATAGTGTATTTTTTTTTCCAGGTAATTGAATTCATATGGATTTTGGCCTCATGTCCTGTAGGAAACCACAAGTACAAGGTGCTGAAAAATCCCCTGTAAAGCTAGGGAATGAAAGTGGACCTTTACAGAGTAGAGCTATTGCTGAAACCTTGCGTCCTGGAAAGCATATTACAAATATTCATTGTTAAGATGAAAGCATTTAGATGATATCTGAAAACAACCCCCTCTTGGTAAAATAGCCAAACAGGGTGATTTTTTTTCCATGCAAAGGATGACAGTCCTGTTGTGTATATGTGTGTCTAATGCAGAGAAATATTTCCTGGGGACTCTGTGGAAATGTATCAAACCCCATAATTAGCCTGTTAATAAAAGTACCTCATTCTGAATACATATTTTGTCCAAAGCACTTTGTCAGTAAAATATCAGGTAGGTTTAAAGTGTCTCCCCCTTAATTCGTCACAGACCAAGTGCTGTAAAATATAAATGTTATTCACAAATCCTTGACAGAAAGATTGTGTTGTAATAAGAGAGCTTTTTAATGCAGAATAAATCAGAACACGTGTATATAGAAGGGCTCAATCATGCTGAAAAGATGTACCATCTCTGGCAGTCCTTGTATAAACCTGAACTATATGAGGGGTTGTTTACTGATTGTGGACTTAGACATGAGGTGTATTATTGATGGCTGTTCCCCTTCTCCTTCTTTAATGGCCCAGGAATATTGTCTGCCACAGTGTTCATGTGAATGATTTGGTTTGGGTTTGGGGTTTGTATGTTATTGGCAGAAGGAAGTAACTAGAGTGGTATTGTGAGCAACTGAGGTCAGGGCAGGAGCAGGTGTCCTGACCCATGTATTGGCTGCTGAAGAAAAGCAACCTCTAGCACCTGTCATATGCACTCTGCCTTCTCATTGTCTAGTGATTTTTCTAAGTACATGGGGTTTTTTTTCCATTTTCTTTCAGCTTTATCCAGTTTCCTCATAGTCCAGGGCCTATATGTCTAGTACACTTGCTAGCCACAGCCTCACCTGTAAGTAGTTTTCTTCCTGGAACAGCAGGTCCCAAAGATGTGGTAAATCTTCTTCCACCTTTCCTTAACATGTCAATATATGAACTAACTGTGGGAACTGCATTATTGGGGCTGGTTTGAGACCTGTCTGCTCCTGTTGCCAACCCTGACTGAAAACCTGGAACTAGGTAGATTAGGGATCTTTTGATCTTTTGTTTCTCCATACCGAGTGTCATTCTGTCACTAGTGGCTGGAGATTAGAAGAAGTTCAGAAGTGCAAATGCCCAAGTATCGAAGTCTAGCTTATGTATTGAAATCTGGCACAAGGTTTGGTAGGAAGGTGCTGTGCCACTTTACGGCTCATCTCAGCCCCACATTGCTCTGCGCGGTCATGCACACACGACAGAGTAGCCTTGCATCTCCTGAGCTGTGCCTGGTGCAGAAACCAAGTGTACAGCTCTTCCTTGCTTTATGCAGCTTTACTGCAAATTAGGTTTACCTTGATGTTGTAACAAAATTGTTCCATTTGTTCCTCATACTTTGATCTTGTGGCCTATGTTGAAGAGTGAAGTAGTTGGACTAGGAGGAGGTGTTTTACAGGGAGCAAAAATCCTCTGGGAGCTGGCTGACCAAATTCAGGACTAGAGCAGAGCTGCTGAATCTGACATGTGATCCTAAATTGTAGAAAACTTCAAGGTCTCAAGACTTCTGAGATCTTAAATATCAATCAGAGGTAGAATAGAATCCATCAAAACCTTCCCTTTCTCTCTTTTTTCTTTTTCATTCCTTTTTTTTTTTTAATAAGCAGCAAGCAATTATTCAATCACTTCCTGTTGAAGGAAAAGGATTCAACCCAAACCGTAATGCTTAAAAACCTGTCACTTTTGCCTTCTGTGTCAAGCACAGGGGAGTTACGAATTCTCTTCTTTGGGGAATGGGGAAGCAAGAAATAAAATAAAAGTATATTGTGTTATTTCTTAAGTAAACTGAATATGAAAGGCAGAAGTATTAATGACAAAACCCTGTAAAGAAAAATTTGAGCAAAATAAATTGAACTACTTGAGCATTTGTTGCAGCAACTTTACAAATTGATGTATTTTTTATACTAGTTTTTTTCCTTATGCCAGGTGTTTTATGTGAGGGTTAGTGCCAGCACAAATCTTCCTGTCTTTGAGCTGCTACAAGCCACAGATGCTACCTGCAGGACCAGAGATCAGTCTATAGGAGTCTAAATTCTATAAAGTCTATTAAAGCTAAAGAAGGGGGGGGGGGAGGGAGAGACAGGGGGAAAAAAAAGAGGTAACTACAGCTGAAAAGATGAGACTCCATTTTTGCCAGAGATCTTGACTGTGTTTTTATCTATATGATTTTGTTTTCAACTATTACTGTTATTTTTCCTCTTTTTTTCCTGATAAATACAGAATACTACTCTAAGTATGTCCACCACATGGCCTCTAACAGAAATCAAACTGGCCAGCCCAGATTTTTATAACCACAGCAAAATTAAACTTTTGGGTGTACTATTTTAGGTCCTAGCAGAGACTGGAGAAGATACTAAATGCCTGTTGGCAAGACCATACAACTCCAGTTTTAGTTGGCCGATGGATATTGCCAACTTAAATGTCTCACCTAATTGAATGCCTCAGTATCAGGATGGAAATCCTTTTCTACCCCAAATCAATATGATTTATAGGGAGAGCTAAGAAAAAGGAACTGAACTGGATATTTGTAATGAGAAGGAAAAAAGTCCCTCCCCTCTTCTTTCTATGAAAATGAGAAATAACCCCAAACCATTAGCCCAAGTCTTGCCAGACCTACAGTTAATGGAAGCAGCTGAGTGGTTGGACAAGATGGAGCTGGATGAATGAGCAGAGTACAAGTGGGCTTATTGGCGCAGAGGTCCATACTGCATGGAGCATTCACATGAATCACTGGGTGGAATGTCTCCTGCAGTCCTTGACATAAGTCTTTCATGTTGAGGTACTTCCAGTTAAGTGGCTCATTAACGGTGCATCTTTTGCATCATCAAATTCCGTCAGGAGGTGTCTCAGATTTCCCCTCATCTTTGTTGGCTTATGTAGAGCAATATCCTTCTACATCCTTGGCATCTGTCCCCTGTATGTAATTATGTAGTAATTAATCTCTGTGTATCTGAATAGCTCATTTTCCAAGATTGACATGAGGGCTGCTTAAATTGTTATTAATAAAGCACCTAGATATATCGGACAACTCTGCAAGGAACAGGCACATAAACGTCAATGTGTAAATAATACGCTAATATTCTAGCTGTCTGGTCTACAATCAGATGTTGGAATGCAAGTGCTTTCTTTTTTCCTTGAAGACAGCAAATGTTACATGTTTTCCACTATGTAAATGGCCTTAGTTAACATTAATCAAAACTGCTTATCAGCTGCAAAACACACTTCTATATGTGAATGTCCAGGGCAACCCAAAGCCAAATGGGTGACAGGCTTCTAATAGATATCTCATGAAAACCTGTTCCGCTGGCACTTGTCTTTGTTAAAGCTGAACTGTAGTCCATGATGTTCTCATCCCGTGATACAGGGTGTGATATGTGTGGGCTGGTCTTAGAAACCATGACTCCTTCATGCTAGAGGAAAAACAGGAGCATGAAAGCAATGCAAATATGCAACCCAAACACATGCAAGGCTTTTTCCCCACAGATCCCTCAACTTTGAGGGTTTCTTGCAAGACTGTGAAAAGCTCACTTAAAAGAAGCATCCAGTCAAATCCACACAGAGGTTCCCTCAAAAGTCTCATGTCCCAGTGGGCTATGCCATCATTTCCCATTTGAGGAAATGTGCACTTCCACTGGTATATGCTGTTACTAAGGTAAAAATTGGAACCCATACTAATACAGTAGGTTGGCTTCTCTGTGGACAGCAGAAAAGAAAGTGGGTCAATGAATGGGCTAGAAGTCAGTGTTAAGACTGCTTCACAAGCAACTAGTTTTGCACTTGGGGATGAAAATATATAATCCATAAACTACTTGCAACTATATATATAAAAATGTGAAGTTCCAACAGATTCTGTTGGTAACTTTCTGAGCAATGGTTTCCTGTTACTTTCCATGCAGCAGAGAGTTAGCTGTGTTAACAAAATGAGAACTGGATGTATTTAAAAGCTGTGTCCCTGTTAAGAGTAATACAGTTCACACAAGCATAGACATCCATGTGTTTGGGAAGGTGGGGCAGCCTGTAGTGGAGTAACAACAGCCTAAACAGGCTGTTTGGTTGCTCAGCCTCACATCAGTCCCCAGAAAAGCAAGCCCTGTTGGATTCCATTTCCAGATATTTTAAGAGCAAGAGGATAATCGCGGATGTCGAGAGCGAATTGTGCTTGACCAGCTGGATTGCCTTCTCTGATGAAATGACCAGTTATATGGTTGAGGGGAGAGCAACAGACAGAAACTACCTTGATGTTGCGAAAGGCTTTTGATAGGATCTATCACAGCATTCTCATTTGGAAGCTGTAGAAGGTATGGGCCTGAAGAACAGCCAGCCAGATGGGCTGAAAGTTGCCTGAGCTGCCAGGCTCAAAGGGTAGTAATGATGGGCCAGATGTCCAGCTAGCAGCTGGTTAAGAGTAAAGTACCCCAGGGGCCTGTTCTGGAGCTGATATCATTCAATATCTTCATCAACAACCTGGATGATGAAACAAATTGGCCCCATAGCAGTTATTAGGTTGCCCTTTATATATGTGTACTAGTTAGTAACAGAACCTGTGAGGCTGCTGTATTTTCTGGTGGTAGACTTGGGAGATTTGCTGGTGCTGGGTTTTGCAACACATGATCATCTGTGAAGCTGTGGAAGACTTTTAAGTAGGCTGAGTTTACTCACCAGTATTAGAATCAAAAAGGGACCCTGGTGAAGTAATATGTGGGACCTGGCTAGGCCCAGTTCCATGAGCAGCTTAAGATCTTGTAAACAAGGTAAAGCAGCCCAGCCCCAAGAGCGATTCAATTATTCTTTTAGTAAATCTTATAAATTTGGCTTGCTGGAGCAGTATATTACCTTCATGCAATATAAAATCATATTAGAATGTCATTCTCTTGCCAAACAATGGCACTTTGAAATAGGCCCACTTTCCTATTTTGGTATAATTTTCCAGAAGAGCAGCTTAATTCATGATTTATGCTGAGAGATCTTTTGCTCATACAACACCTTCAAAATACAAGCTAGAGGACTAAAATCTATTAAAAGACAATTTTTTTTCTGATACAATGTCTTAAATTCTGAACTAATTAGGTAGTGGCTGGAAATATGCTGTGATTTCACATAAAATAATTTTCTAGGTGAAACGACAAAAATAGTAGTTTAATTTCAGTGGTCCCTGAGGAGGGCAAAAGTAAAATATTGTTTCCAATACAGAGTTTCAAGTTTTTGTGGCATTAATTAAAAACATGTTTTGGGGCTGTTACCTGTTGAAGGGCTTAGAACTTGCAGTGCCTAATAAAGTGCTCTAAAAAGAAATAACTTCAATTATGCATCATGGATGCTGGTTCTCACATACAGGTTTGTGTTCTCATTGTGCTTTTTTTTTTAAGAACATAATATAAGGACAATACTGAGAAAAAAGATGTACTCTCCCAGCTTCCAGTCATTTTCAACTCAAGGAACCTCCTAAGTCCCATATAGTTTCTGAGTGCTAAGAAGCTTGGTGAACTTTTCTTCCATGTTTGTGTGCATTTCCCCCCCGACTACAGGTGAACTGTTCGCATCCAGGACATCTTGTGGCAAGGAATTACACAGTTTAACTAAGTATTGTATGAAAAAAATATGTTCTCATGTGTGTTCTTGAGCCTGCCACCTGCTAGCGTCATTTGACCCCCAGCTCTTGTGCTGGAAGAGGCAGGCAGTAGCTGGCCCCTATTCAGCCTCTCCTTGCCACTCATGATTTTACAGATATCTGTTGCTCTCCTGTATCATCTTTTCTAGATGAGAAAGTTCTGGTTTGTGCAGTCATTCTTTGTATGAAGGAATTGGCTCTTCAGACCATTGGCCATCCTTGTTGTCCCTCCTTGAACTTTTTCCAGTATCGGTCAATCTTGTTGAGAAGGACCAGAACTGCAAAAATTATCCAAGCTCTGGACAAAACATGGATTTACACAGCAGCATAGTGATGTTCTCTGTTTGCTTTTCTAAGAATGCTGGATGATTTCTGGGTTTTGATGACTGTGCACTGAGCTGATGATGTGTTTGTTAGATATCCTGCCTAACCCTAAAATCTTGCTCTTGAATCGAATTAGGCAGGATGTTCCCCATCATTGTATCTGTGAAGTTAGGGCTTTTTTTTCCACTTACGTCACTTTATATCGGAGCTGATCTGTCATTTTAACACTCTGTTACTCAGTCCCATAGGTTCTCCTGCAGTTCTTCATGATCTGCTCTTCTCTTTACTAACTTGAATAATGTAATTACTAGACTTTGTGAGTTAGTATTTATCCCCTTTCCCGTGTTGTTTGTGAATACCTTTTCACATATACTGCAGTGTGACTAGCAGTTACCACCAAGCAGCCAAATGCATTGGTTGTTTTGAGGTAGAAAAACTGTAACTGCTGAAGAATGATGGAACTGATTCTGATTTAAACATGGGACTGTTGTGAGTGTGTTTGCTAGGTCGCTACTGTTGATTTTGGACCTTACGCCTACTGCCTCAGGTCCACTATCTTACCCACAGCAGTGAGACTGGGGCTGCTGTTGCAGGATCCCCTCAAATAGTCTGCAGTTTGTTTCCTTGCTCATAACCTCCAGTCCTACCTTTACAGGCAGTGTATACACAGGGAGCCTGTCTCTGCTTTTTGGCAGAGAGCTGCTGTCCACTGGCTTCTGCTTTCTTTGGTTTTTACTAATTCTCCTACTTCAGTCTCCATGGGTTTTAATCAGTCCCAAATGAATTCCTGCGGACTTGCTTGGGTAAGCTTCTGCTCAGTGTTTGGCACGTTTCTGCCAACGCTTACCCAGCCGGCCTGGATCTGGTTTACTTTTATCACTTCAGGCTTATGTATGATTAAGCAAAATTTCATTGCAGTTGACTGTATAATTTTGCCTAGAAACAGTTTTCTGTGGAATACAAAATAGTTTTCTGTTAATATTTTCCATGTGAAATACACAAAGATACCTTACAGAAACCCAACTTCGCTGATACAAGTTCATTTAAAACCCTAATCTAATTCCTCCAGTTTAATTAGAAGAATATCAGTCATTCATAAAAATACACACTAGAAAGAAGTTTGATTCTGCATTGGTATTCGTAAGGTAGAAAGCTACAAAGTTTGGCAAAAGTCTTTCCAGCCCAGCGTCTCATCCTCTGCAATGGCCAGTAGTGGGTTTTCAAGGAAGAGCCTAAAGAACATGCTGTTATTTTTTGTCATAAGCAGAGGTAGTTTTGCAAGGTTTGTCTGATATCCCCTAGGCAGAGAGATGCACACATGCAGAAACTCTGTGCAGCAGTTGGTCAGGGTCAGGACTGGCTCCAGGGTGCCTAGGGATGAGCTGGCTGTGCTGCCCATGTGCTGCACAGCTGGGTCTTCCCATGTGCAGGAGTTGGCACCCAGAGCTGATGCATCCTGAGTGCCCTGGGTTTGCTCGGCGTGCACAGGCCATCTGTGCAGCACGTGGGTGGCAGATGTTGTATGGCTGGTCAGTGCTGGGCATGCATTGTGCACATGTGCTGTGGGGGTAACCATGCAGTGGGCTGCTCTGGGGGCATTGCTGATCATCTTGGTCCGCTGAATGTCTCAAGGCCACAACCTGTATATGGGCAAAACGTCCGTTGGAAAAGATGATGTGTCCCAATGAATCTGAATAATGCAGGATATGCTTAGCAATAGTTTTTAAATAGCCACTATGGCTACATTTCTGGTGCATCTCAAAGTTTGGGAGTAATCCCTCTTCCATTGAAGCTAGGGCCAAAAATCACGCTTGTTTCTACTGAAGCCGTCATTGGGATCCCTTTCCACTTTCACCAAAATCCTAGTGCCAGTACGTATGAGAGGAATTGGACAATAGGGAAGGGCGACATGCAGTGAAATCAGCACCTGTTTAACTTGTGGCATTGTGTCAGCAACTTGTCTGGAGTCAAGACTTTGGCCGTGGATTTTAATTCTTCCAGTGCTGAATTTCCATTCTGCTGACAGTGAAGAGGAATGACTAAAATCATTGAATTCAGTGGCTATACGAGTAGGTTCAGCTCATTTCTTTGCTGCAATTGCTCTTTGTCTTGTGTAGTTCCCCTATTGTTAAGAAAAGTCAGTCTCAACGCATCTGACTCACAAGGGTTCCATGAGGCTTGCAAACTTCTCTGAGGTACTCACAGCTGCTGAAGAGCTTTTGATTGACAATACCACTTTCATGTAATTCTTCCGTGTTTCCTTTTGTATTGTTTTCAATTACAGTAATTTCAACAGAGCTGTCTACAATCAGAAACTATGGAAATTGAATACAGCAAGATGTAATATTTCAAGGAAGAGTAAGTATAGCAGTGTCATTTTTTTCCTAGAGAAAGGATATAGATTTCTCAAGACCAGCTCTGTATTCTCAGTTTAACTGGCAGACAGGAAATGTTTTTTCTTTCTTTAGGTCCCAAAGGATGTTTCTTTGTTAGAAAGCCAAACCTCCATTTCCTCTATTTCTTGTAACTGATAGCAAACCTGGTGAACATAGAGTAGACTTGGCACCAAATGCATGAACTTGTAGTCTATTTCTTTTACAAACCAATTTCATTTGAACATTGGAAGTCTGCCTTTGTTTTCTGCTAGATAACTTGGTAGGCAACTAATTGATTTTCTTGTGGCCAGATGCTGGAGCCTACACTGATGTTAATGAGACTTCACTTACACAAACAGTCTCAATGAGGTTAACAGCAACCCGTGTGTGCATGGAAGTCCCTGAAGCAGCTGTTTTATACTGAGAAATGTTAGCAGTGGCTTGATCTCAATCCCCACTTTGACCAGCAACAAATTCCCCCGTTCTTCCCCAGGATCCTGTGCATACACTGAATGTGGCTGGACTGCATAATGCATCCATAGAGGTACTCAAGCTAGCTTTGGTAACAAAAACAATGGCTATAGACAGCCACAAACCTGCTTTTAAGAGGGCTAATTGTAGTTTGGGTGGCAAAGCATGCTTTCCAAATTGCTGTGCAGCTAACACATGGCTTCATGTCCTGTTAAATGGCAGGATGGAAATTTCAGGAGCATTTTGAAACAAATCAGTCTTGTAGTGATCAAAAAGCTGTGACCACAGCCAGCTGGTTAGGTTGAGTAAGTCGGGTATCTAGGGTGCCAAATAAGTGTGGCATGATGATTTGGAGCAGGTATTATGTAGCTGAGAGGGTTGGAGAAGTATTGCAAGGATATACAGAAGTACCATCTTAAACAGCGCAAACCTGAGATACAGCAGAACAGCACTGGAAGTCAAGCTTCTGGCTATTACTGGCACGTAATTGTCAGCTGCAAGAGCAGAAGCACCATATGGCCCAAGCTGGCCTCATGTTCATGGATGCAAGATTCTAAGCATCAACTGTGTCTTTTTATTTTTCTGTACAGAGGTTAAGAACCTTTGTTGCTGGAGTCTGCCATCTCTGCAAACTAGTCTGAGTCAGTATCTGCAACATTACCTCTTCATTGTGTTTATATTTTCAGTGGATGATTTTTCCTGTTTTACTTCAGATCAGGACACAATACCCGTGTGCTTTAAAGGATTGCTGCCTAATATGTTTCCGTGATTCTGAACTCCAGTGTAAAGTTTCTCAGCCATGAGGCTCTCCTTTGCAGAACTGCTGAGGTTATTTGGATTTACAATGAAATGAGAGGCAAAGTTTAGCCTCCCATTTTATCTGGTTTTGTGCCCACACCTCTGAACTGCTTCTGCAGTGGTTTGTCTGACCACGCAGCTGTAGAGACCAGACAGAGACAAGGAAGGTTTCAGCTATTTGATTGTCACCCAGCTGGCAATACTAATGTTTAAGTTGGGTTTGGGGGGCGGTTCTAGCTGATAAGTAGGTTTATATGTTTGAGTTTGATTATTCTAGGCTCACTGTTGTGTTTACTTCTAGTTAAAAAGTTACTTGAACAACCAGTTGCTTACTTTCACCATATGCAGAAGTTCATGCTTTATTGGTGAATTAGCCATGTATTTCTTGTTTAAAAGTTCCGAAATATTCCCTCACATTGCTTGTCTTTGATATGTGAAGCACAAGGAGAATGGCAAATTTAGGAAGCCCCTTATAACAAGCATACAAATAAAAATTAAGAACCCATAAAGGACCAAATTATAGGCTAGAATTGTGACGTTGGATATCTATCTTAATTTAAAAAAAATTGTCTGCTTGCAAACAGCCTGCAAAAAAGATTATCTGTGAAGACAATATTTTCAGAAATAAATACTACGTTTTCTTAGAGGAAACTATAGCAGTGAAGGAGCACAGGGGAAAAAAGTAAACACGCAAGAAGCAGGGCTATTATGTTGCCTGGCTTGAATTGTATACTTTACTTCCTGAGGTTAAATTTGATCTTGATAGTCAGTTCTGCGATGAAGTAATTTGCTGTAGCTCTCTGTTGCACTACCATTCAAAGAAGGCAATGAGGCTTTTTGACTGGTGTAGTCCAGCTTTTATAAAATGGGAAGCTAAAATTGTAACTTCATTCAAGCCATCAGTACATTTCAACTGTCTTAGCTGGCAAGAAAAATAGTATAAATTTTAATAAACTTGATAAAAATCTTGTTTTATAGTTTCATAGTTTTATGATACAAGATGAGTAGTCAGGCTCTGGAAACACATGTAGATAACTAGTGCTCAGTCTTCACGTAAATACTTGATACGAAATTAACCACTGTTAATAATTTAATCATCAGTCTAACTTTGATAAAATGCAGTCATTAGCACCTACCTATTTTGTCTAATGCTGAGACACCTAGGTTCTTTTAGGTCATGTTTCCAACACAAATTTATTTTGTCCATTTGTCTCCAACTGCATATTCTTTGTAAAATCATAATAGCTGGATGTGGTTAGAACATCATACATGATATTACAGCTCTTAACAACAAGGCTTTTCCAGGAAGGGATGTTGGAGACTTGTCTGATATAGTGCTTGCAGCCATGCCCTAGCAAAAATACTGACATCTTGTCAAATGGGATGTCTGCAGTTAGCTTACCAGCTACAAGAGAGGAGCAGTGAGGCTGTATGAATTGGTGGTCTTCACAACTATTTTCACTGGTCTTCAGCAAAGTCCCTTGACCCTTACTGGAAAGTTAGACAATAAGGTGCTTTTGTTTTACAAAAACAGACAAACAAACAAACCCCAAACCAAACACCCCGTCAGTCTATCATTAACTTACTCGAAGCAAAGCAACAGAACCGTACTTTTCTGATAGAAAATATGGACTGCGTTCTTGTTGCTACCGCACAAAGCATATGTCACCTATGTGCAAAGTAATTCTTCCTACATGTTGATGGCTGGCTTTGCCACTGAATTATTTTTAAATGGGATCCATTTTAAATGCAATCCACTTTCTTAATTTCCTCCTAATTAGTCTTCTATAGACATTATGTATGTCAGTGGTCCCTCAAGATAGAGATGACCTGCTGCAGGGACGATAAATAGAAGTCCAGGGTTTTTTCACAGGCCTCACAAATCTGTGTTGCTCTCCAGAGGGTTGGTTTTCTTTCTGTCTTGTTCCTTTGAAAAAAAATCTTTGGTCCAAAGCAACCTTGAAAATCATAAGGTAAATGCAACCAGCTCAGATATCTGAATCTGTGAAGAAACTAAAACCAGGTCCCAGAAATTAGCTGGGATTTGTATGCGAGTTCTGCGATCTCTCTGGCATCTTCTGAATAGAAATACTGCTCAGAAGATTTCCAACTAGGGTTGCCCAAAGCAGAGGGTAAAGCAGAGTTCATTGGGCATGATGCTGAAGACAGACAATCTAAGACCTGTAAGCTTGTAATGTGAGGGGGCTTTAGGGTGCAATGATGCTTTCCTGAACTGGGGCTCAGTTGCTGGTGGTTTGGGAAGCATTGCGATGGTCATGTTAGGGTTTTGTGAGAAGCTTTCCTTGCTTAGGCTTAGTCCCTTGTATAAGATGGACATCTCTGAAATGACAGATAAAGCATCCCATTGCTTTGCTTCAGCTGAGTTTTACTTTATTGCAAAAAATCTTTTAAATGAAGAAACTTATCAGAACACTATATTGGAAAGAACGGACTGTTTGGTTGCTGTAGACACATGAGATGGACCTCAGTGCTTTCTGCAGTCACCCACGGACCTTACTTAACTTGTGGAAGCCATGTCCTGTAAGAAATCAGTCCTCATTCAAGCAGTGTTTGGACAATGCTTGGCGTGCAGGAGAGCCGATAGAGCTGGCCAAAAGGAGCGTGACCAAAGTATGTGTGTGTTTATACAGCTTGTGCTTATCACGAGGCAGAACTTTCCTTCACTACAATAATACCCCAGTGGCTGCCGCTCTGCTGATGTACGGAGGTTCACTGTTTCCTCTTCATTACGTGGTCACTCTGCCTTGTGGGCAGAGGCAAGGGACCGAGCTATGGGGACTTCAGAAGGCCCCGTATGGCCATCCCTGTGGGTGCCTCCTGTGTAGCACAGTGAGAGCAGCTCAGAGAAAAGCAACGTGTTTGCTATATGCTTGACCCAGATACTGGTGGGAAGAAAAAAATCTTTGAGGTTTTACTATGCACACTGGTGTTTTGCTTTCCATAGAGAGCAGTGGTGAGCCAAAGAGGCAGCCGTTTCAGCAAGTGAAATACAAGTAACAGTTACTGATGGCAACAGGTCTCTTGTTGACAAAGAAGCTCTTTTCCTAGTTCTGATGACCCAGTGTAATATATAAATTTCCAGTCTATTCCCCCCTCCCCATTCGTCAGATGAACTGTAGGTCTCAATAGCTACTTAGGATCCTGCAGTTGAAATAGGATCCAGAGGTGTGTACATTTATACTTAACAGCTGCCATAGTAAAAACTCTGTGGTTTGATGATCCAATTTAGTATAAATCACCACTTTAATGCTCAGTAATATATCACAGTGAGACATCAGCCTTTGAGAAGGGTCTCTGTGGCTGTTATGGTGCAGTGATGAGGCCAAAAATGCTTGCTGCTCTGAATAAGGATCATTATTAAGGTGGACTGACCTACTATGGTGTTCTACCAATCCTTGCAATCTATAACACATCCTTTCACCAATCCTTGTTTAAACTGCAGGTCTTGAAGCTACATCTTTTGTAGTTGCTGCACCAGACTGTCACGAAAACTTGCTTCTTCAGAGCTGTTAATTGGTGCCATGGCTTGGTCCTTGTTTTTTGCAAGAAAATCCTGGTGCATCCTGTGCTTGCTGATTCAATTTGGGAGGGGGGTGGTGGTAACAAACTCATTTGTTCCTTTTGAAGTAGATTTTACATTTCTGCCCCACATGCCATTTTTCCTCTGCTGTAACAGTTGGATTTCCAAACAGACATTGTGGAGCCTGATTTGTCCAACAACTTTTAATGAGGGTTTCCAAATGTTTCAGGCAGGAAGGCCTAGATATTTATGCTCCCAGGAAAACAAGAAACTTAACCCACTTCTGCTGTGTGGAATCAGTTCATTATTTCCAGAGGTGCTGCAGCTTCTCAGATAAGACTTCTGTGTGTTTTTCTGTTTAGGAGCTAATTCAAGTTTAGCTGCATCCATCACTAAGACTGTCAATAGTGTCTCTGCTGCCATGATGTCTAAAGATGTGCATGAAGATGCCACATAATAATTTAGTCCTGTCTTTTGAGTATGAGGCAGGCAAAGTGTGTAAGTGAGCGAGAGAGAAGAAAAATAGATGAAGTCTGGGAAAAGAAAATTGAGGTGTTTCTGTAAAGCTTGCGGAGGTGATGAACGCTGTTGATGTAGTATGCAAACAGCAAAACAAGTGGTTTGGCAGCTGCTGCAAAGCAATTTACCTTGCTGACCAATATCACCTCACTTGCATTTCTGTGCTCCTTTTATGGCTTATACACTCCTGCGGTTCCTAGTCTCTAGCTCTGTGCCTGGGTTGGCCAGGGCTGTTTTGTTTCTGTTGGTGCCTAGAAAATGGCATTGCACTTGTTACTAATGATAATAGCAGCACCATCACAGCTTTCAGATCCTCTGTGGGAACACACAACCGCCTGCCCGTTGCTGTGGGGCGTGCATGATGGTAGCAACAAGGCTCTGAGATCCCCTGGGATTTTCCCAATCGGCTCTGGTTTGGGTGGGTATCAATTAGACATGTTAGTCAAACATTGAGAGGACACTGTTGTTAGCCTGCACTTTAGGATATAGAACAAGTGAGAGCCCTCAGTCTGATCCACATTTCACTGAAGACAGCTAAAACACTGATGTGGTCCCATCTGCCGGGGAGGAGGCCACGTCTTCTGGCTGGACTGCATACTCTACGGTATAAAACTGCTAAAAGCCATGATAGCTAGACTGAACCCTAGTTCTGTGGGAGCTGTACCCAATTTGTAGCGCAAAAGCTGCAATGCAGCACACAGAATGTGACTGATCACATCTCGGATGCAGACGCTGCTCTGAGGTTCCATCAGAAAGGGCGGCAGGCTGCTCTAACCATGACCTTCGGTCAGAGAGGATGGGATAGCCCAGCTGAGACTGTAGCAACGACATGTCCATGGGGTTAAAACGTCAGTCCTGTTCAAATCCCTGTAGCAGCAAAAAGTTTGATGTGCCCTGTAAGATGGTAAGTGAAGGAAGAAATATCATATAGTCCCCTCACTCCCTGTCTGCAGCAATAGTGCTCTTTGGAACCTGAGCCAGGGCTGTTGGTACTCCTGGACCTGGGAGCTGCTCCAAGCTGGCGTAACTGCTGAGGTTCTGCTGGTAAGTCCAAGCAGGCCCTTGAAACGCCCCCATGGGCACAGAGTACTGTATCTCAGCCCCGGAGACCGTTGTGTTAGAGCTGGAGACAGCTCCAGCATCTCTCTGTCAAGGGCAGCCTAACTCTGACCAGTAGCCTGTGGATGTTAGTTACTGGTACTCAGCTATCCCTGTTCTGTGGGGCTTTTGGGGACTTGTATGAGCAGTAATTAGTCACCTGGGTTGCCCAAATGACTGTGAGTCAGGTGAAAACACCTGTATTTAATCTGGAAGGCCACCCCTTAATCTGATGAGGTAAGCAGGAGAAAAGCATTGGGTAAAAATTGCTGGGTATGAAGGATGCTGTTAAAATGGATGGAAGCAGTAAGCACCAAGTACTGTGCAGCTCAGTGAGTGCTGGCTCGCAGTATGAAAATACTGTCTGGAGAAGCTGAATTTTGACCTTAGGGTTTTGGTTCTTAATGTTTCCTCAGTGTGGCTTTTTATACTCAGGTAAGACAAATCAAAATGAATATTTGATGTGAGTGTGTGTGGGCATGATGCTGGCTTGCAAAAGCCACTACACTTCAGAAGTTTTTGTAGCAGTGCCCATATAGGGGAAGAAAGCATAGATGTTATAGGTGTTTGGTTTCCTTGTTATTATTGCTTTCTACTGTTACACGTGGCCAAGAAGACTGTGCCAGCTGACATGCCCTGGTTTCTACAAGGGTTTTAATGCCCCTGTGACCAACTGAGACAGGCTGGCTGTTTTGGTAGATCTCAGGAGTGGTCTTTGACACAACTGATCACCTTTTCTGTTTGATTTATAATTGTGTAGGATAAAATGTGGCAGCTGGGTTAAGTCTTATCTCAATGGAGACTATTCACTTGGCTAATTCTGGTCAATATGAAGCAAGCTCCCTTTCCTGTGGTATGCCACCAGCATTTCATGTGTTTGCATTGTTATTGTAGCAATGATAAGCTGTCTTTTAACAGGAATATTAAGTGGCTATAAAACTATGCATGTTTCAAAGAACGAATGTGTGTGTTTAAGTTTTTAAGCCAAGGTTAAGAGCGGGAAAGTATAGCTAAATCTTTCTCAATAACAATTATTTTGCATTTCAGTTGGCAAGTCCCAGGTGTGTTTCAGACTAATTACTTCAAAATACGCTTGCTCACAGCTGTAGGCCAACTGTGCAATGACAGCTATGAAATACTCAGAATTTAACAAATCTGCTCTTTTAAGTCTACAAAACCACATAGTCCACAGAAATGCTTGATAGGAAACAATTAATTAATTCTAATATTAAATGGAATTAAAAAGGAGCTTCCTGATTTGCAGCAAAGAGCTCATTGTCTTCAGTCTACAAAGCCTCTCTAACTTTTATGCCCCTCTCTAAATTTTATGGTGGACAACAGGAGCTATTCTGGATTTTGCAGCTTGAAAAACCTCCCTCTCCTCTTTATCTTTGTCTCCTCTGGTACCTTCTTCTGACATCATGGATTGCATTTAAATGATTCTCATTCCCTGTCTGCAATGCAAAAGAGTTTGTGGTGTCTGGTTTTCCACTTAACGGCTTGCTTTTCTCCTGTACTTCTTTGAGACCTTACACAGTTTTCTATTTTTTGCTTTTAGAGAAATGCTCTAATTTGGTGCTTCAAAGGTGCAATAAGCTATTTTAAAAGGGCACAGTTTGGACTGTATCCCCTTGCAATAACTTGAAAATAATTGTCTAACATACTTTTTATTTCCTGAGACCTGTTTTCTTCCCCTTGCTTTTCCTGGGTGAGGAAGTATTTATAAAACCACCACTTTAATTCTGTCTTTCCATATTGTAATGACAGAAGCAATAGTCTGCACTAATGTTGCAAAGTATCACTGAGGGAATTATTAGTACATTGGTTCTGTTACCACAGCTGTAAGTACAAGTCAAATTCTGGCAGAGGTGTATTTCTTCCCAAAAGTGCAATGTTGTAAGATGTTAAAACTGTCAGTGATTCAGAACAAACTCTTCACTGTAGCAAGTGTGATTGGAAGGATACTTGTGTGATTAAACCAAACAGCTTGGGAAAACACCCTCTGAAATCATCCCTCAAAGGCGCCTTGCTGCGTGTTCTCTGCAGTCTGCTTGGGAAGAAGGAAATAATCAGTAATTACATGGGAATGTTAGGTTGCCTATCTGCACGCTCTTACCTCCACACTTCGCTATACCTCTATGCTTCTCTTCTTCCTAGCAAACCAGACATTTGCTGCACTTCAGACCTAAGTACACTTTTGTATTCTTTGCAAGAGAAAATTGTAACTATTGGTAGTAGGCTCGTAGCTGGCTTTAGGAAAGAAGGGTAGGGAGGTAAACTGCACTATTTGCCTATGGTTGAAGAGATGAGCTGGCTGCTCTGAGGGTAGGCTGAACTGCTAATCCTTCCCTCCTGCTTGTACAGGCCTATGCTAAGATGCCTTTGGGCTGGCTTTGAAGGAGGACTGATTCACTGAAAACATCTGCTCCCATGTTCTTGCTTTCCAAGCAACCCTACCTTGTAGTGTGTCCCACATTCAGAAATTTACATTAGGAAGAAGGAAGGTTACACAGGCAGTGTTATGGTGGACTGGAGAATCAAAGAATAACCTTCCCAGAGTCATAGCTGGATGTGGTACTGAGGAAACATTTTTCTATGATGATGTATTTTTAGTGTAACTTCACAGCATGCCCTGCTCAGTACTTCTGTTATGGAAGCTGGTCACCCCACCTCCCTGCTTCTTCGACTGCACGTCTCCTGGCAAGTGCCCGAACATTTTGGAAATGTCTGCTCATCTCTGACGTACTGTTGGCTTTGCTAACCTACAAAGGGATTCACTACTTCAACAAGAGAGTTTGTATACTTTTTATATATGTTAGAAATACTT
Source organism: Harpia harpyja (assembly GCF_026419915.1). Classification (NCBI taxonomy): domain Eukaryota; kingdom Metazoa; phylum Chordata; class Aves; order Accipitriformes; family Accipitridae; genus Harpia; species Harpia harpyja. Next base: position 8,049,319 of record NC_068949.1, read on the forward strand.
GGGGGGGCTAAACCAAACTCAAAGCATCTGCAGGGCAGCTCCTACTGCATGTGCTTGACTGCTCACACACACACACATGAAGCTGTGTGATGGAGCATCAGGAAGGAAAAATAACTGAGGCTTACCTGTAATCCTGTACATTTGTCTTTCTTGTTCTCAGATCTTTTCGAATCAAGGTTATAAATTGTCTTGAAAATGTGGTTAGTAGCGCGAATCCACTAAAATGTCAGCAAGTGTGGGGTGGAAGGTATCTGCCCCTACATACCTCCTGACAACATGCAGCCCAGCTCTCTCGTTTGCAGCCCACAAGAAGGAAGCTGAGTGCAAACTTCATAGCAGGAGTAGGTAGGGGACTTGTTGGAGGCTTGCTGGTGTGGTCCTCAAAGGAAGATGATGAGAGCAAGTGATGGGAAGGCGGCTTTCCTCCTCCCTCATTCTTTTAACCCCAGTGCCCCCTCCTCGTGTGCCCTGCATCCTCCAGGACACATTCTGCTGCTGCGGGAGCAAAATTGAACCTTGCCCCTAGGGCTGAGATGTTTTGAGTGCTGAAGTCTCCCTTGTCTGCCAAGGACACTGTCCCACATAATAGCCTCTGTTTGGGGTGTGACTCTGCATGGGTGTAGGTATTTCTCTGTGTTCTGGGCAATTTTAAACACTGGGAATACAGTATTATGGAAGAAAGAGAGCTGGGAGGGACCTCCAGCGGTCAGTAAGTCCAGCCCCTTGCCCAAAGTCAAGAATGATTGCAGCTAAGCCATTCCTGTGAGATTCTTGCATCATCTCAGTTGCAGAAGTCTTGTAACCTTCCTGGACACTCTCCCGTATTTACCTCTCAGTTAAAAACCCTCTGTTACCCTGTTACTTCTTACCCTATCCACTGCAGATCCAGAGAATGGGTGGTCTGTTTCCTTGTGGTCTGCAGTGTCTTTTTATCAGTTTGAAGATGGTTATTGTGGGTCTCCTCTGTCTAGCCCTTCTCCAAGTACCCTGGAATGGATGAGTCTGGTTATTCCAGATGGATGCCACAGGAGCAACTCTCTGGACTTGCTTTAGCTGGTTCTTACCTTCCAGGAAGGGTGTTGCGCAATACAGGTTACTGTGCTCTGGCAGGGACCATCCTGATACACCGTGAAAGTACATGGTAGAACATAACCTTTCCTAGCTGAAAAGTTAAGCTCCTCTTCTCAGGAGAGAAGAGCTAAAAGGGCTGCTTTTAATTTATTTTTTTTTAAAAGAAGAAGTTATAAAAAATATTTGAGAGAGAAGGGACGCAGGTTATTGTCACTTTTATTTAAGACACCTTCACATAAAATCTCATTCCTCCTCCTGATAGACATGGATCCATCCCTGATGGCATTGATCAACCTTCAGCAGCGGGGATGTATTGGCAAGTGAAAGTCAGGCACTGTAATGGCTCTGTGTTGTTGGCAGGATGTCTCCTTGAGGTGCTTCAAGGGGGGCTACTCCTGTTCTTGATGTGATCTAAGCCTTTCTTCTCCCCAAAGCACAAGGCTGGCTTAACACTTGCTGATAGTTCTGAAAGAAATTAGTTCTTGCTTGTACATTATGCATAGGCTGTAACTGGTGTTGCTGTTATGCAGTTGAACTCTTCCCTGGCTGCAAACCTCTTCTTCCCCCACAGAAAATTTTGTAGTAGAAGACAAAAACATTCTTTATAATGCTGCAATGAACGTGAGCAAAGCAGTTCACCTACTGCCACCCTGAAGTGCTGAGCAGTGAATTTTGATCAGCTGAAATCCCCCTAACTTAAATTGTACATCTGTTCATTAAAGCTGCATATAGGATCACAGTGCTTTGCTCTCTCAGAATGGAGCCTTCTTTTTAACCCTAACATATCACAAAATTGATCATACACAAGGAAAATGCTACTTCTATGCAAAGTTCTCCTGCTATTGCTTTTCCATTCCTTCTTGTTGTGTGTTTTTCCCCTGGTGTTTATATTGTTCCTATCACGTTAGAGTCCGAGTAATTCCTCGGTTTACAATTGTCAGGCTGTGTTGGAAGTTAAGCCTTCCTGTGGGGCCAGGTGTTCCTCTAACCTGCATGCAGATTAGGTTCGAGCAAATCAAAGGAAGGCTAGTGAGTTTTGAATCTTGCCTGGCTGCCATCTTGGCCGCCCTCCTAGTGGAAGTGTAGGTACAGTTAATAAACTGGGTTTGAGGAGGTGGTTATCGTCCTGAAGGAGATGCAAAAGGTGACACTGATGGAAGTTTTTGAAAGAATGTAATTTTCTTGTAACCTCCCATGTTGTACAATGTTGTTCATGTTCATAAAGGCATAATAAGAAGGGCTATATCTCTGCTCTTTGACAAGCAAAATGCTTCACTTCAACTGTATCAACAAGGCTCGGTGTCAGAGAGGCACTAGGATACTATGACCAACCAAAACCTTACTGTTGTTGTTATCCTGAAATGCTTACATACTGTCCAGAAACCACCTCCTGCTGTCATTCCCACTTTCTGCATGCTTCTAAGAAGCCTATTGAACTGTATTTTCCCCCAGACATTTTCAGTAAACACCAAAAATAGGGGCTGTTTTTCTCTAGCTGTGCCATGTGCGATTAAATAAGACACTATATCTGTATGCCCATTTATAATGGTGGCACTCAAACAGTAGTATTAGTTTCCCCCATCTTCTAGTGCTTTTATAAATAGCTAAGAGCAAACGTGTTTTTAATGTTTCTTTACAATAACCAACATTATTACCTCTGTTAAAGCATAAAAAGTAAAACAAGTTAGAAGCTTTCATCAAAATATCTATAAGCAGGAAGGTGGGAGCTTTTACTGCCTGGCTGTTGGGAGTGTGCATGCATATAGATGATTCAGCTGAATGCTTGTAAAAATGTACATAAAATTGCTCAACTTAATAATGAAATTTATGGGACAGTGAATGAAATATCTTGCTGTGCTCTAGAATAACTGTGTTTATGATGGCCTTCAGGAACCACCACTTCAGTTATGTCGGAATATTTTTCTGACAAACCATAGCTTCTTTTAAGCCAAAGGCGTGGTATTATGAAAGGAAGATAGCCTTTGATTTAAAAATACATAGGACAAGATGTGGAGATGATCCCATTTGCATTTGGGATCTGCTTGCAAATGACCTCTCTATGCCACATCCTATTCACAAAATTGCTGGTTCTTTAATGACTTTTGTGCACACGTAGTCATTTTTTTAATGCTCTGTGTGTACTAGAAAGGGAGGTGGATGGTGGGAGGCTGTCAAAGAATAAACCACTTGAGACAGTGGACTAACAGAAATGTGTGAAAGTGAGCCTGGCCAGGTTTGTTGATGGGGAAGAAGTAATGTGCAGTGGCACCTCTGGGAGGGGAGAAGGCGGCCATGAGGCTGATACAGCTGGTATCAAACTGGGAGCTGCGTGGAAAGTTGAGACAAATGCCAAAGAGCCTTGGGCAAGAAATGGAAAATGATGAGTAGCCTGAGCAAGGTTAAGGAAAAGGGAAACTGAGCTGCAAAATTGCTGTTCAGAAAATGAGCCATGAACTACGCAGAAAAGGATGGACTTATATAGGGGTAAGGATCCTCTGCATGATGAATGCCCTGGGGAGAGGAGGAAGCAGAAACTGGGAAGTATGAATGGGGTGGGTTTGTTGTGTCTTGTCTTGGGATTAGTGTTCTTCAGGTTATTCAGCGAGGAGCAATTACATCTCTATTTCCTTTAATCCAATAGATGCCTCCGAGCAGGTGAGATGTCAAAACTGCAGGGGCTGACTGAGGGAGGAGAAAATTTGTTAATATGAAAGGAATCTAATGGCTCTACACTGGGGCCATGGAAGTCCTGTAGTAAAGGGTGTCTGCCTCTTCAGTCCTCTCTCAAATTTCCATCCCACTGTTGCCCATCACAGGGCAGGATGGATGTCCCTGAGCCCTCCTCCCCAAAACAGCAAAAGTCAGTTTTGTCCCATGTTGTTGGAAAGCTCAGGACTGGTTCTGCTGAAAGGGCTTCAGATTTATCTGTCACTAATCAGATATGGTGACTATTCTGGCAGATTACGGACCTCTTCAAACTTTGCGTCTTCAGGAGACCAGCCTGGGAACTTGATGTTTGTATATATTTAGCTCTAGAAAGTATTGCCTTGCAAAACAAGATTTTTATCAAGAAAGGTGATAGAAATGTAATGGGTACACAGTCAGGAATACTTTGACATAACAGTAGCCTGAAGAGATAAGATACATGAAACGCATCTATAGTTTTATGCACAGATTTGAGAGAGGATTATTAATGGATTTGAAAGAGAATTTCCGATTTATGCATGTATGATTTCTTTCACTAAAGGTTTCTGATATGCTACCATTAATATTTCAGTGTATTTTTAGACAAAACAACCAGCTAGGCAGCTGCTCTGTAATTATTTGTAAACACGATAGTAAATAAAGTCAATCAACAGCTTCGAGAAGAGCCTATTGGCATGCCATTGGAAAGACAGTGAGGTGGTGACATACTGATTTCCTTGAGATGTACGGGTTTTGATGCTAGCTAGATAGTAAAAACTGCAAGTCATGAAAAATATTCTTTGTTGCATTCTCTGAATTTTTCTTCATCTCTAACATGTTGCAACTCTGCCTGTGCATTAATGTGCGCTGTCCAAACAGATATATTTCTATTGCTACCCCAGTGACTCTGGGGAAAAAGGGACGGACCACTCCAACCTCTTATCTCTTTTTGCAAGCAAAGTGCTCCTCAGTGAACACAGATTTGTAGCAGCAGCAATGTACATGCGCTCTCCCTCCATTTGGATTTTAATCGTATCTGGAAAACAAAACTTCAAATAGCTCTTCACAATCTATCTTAAATTATTAAAAGAATAATTTCTATGTGCTGTTGAAACATATGAGGAATCTAATTTAAATCCAATTTCAGCTGGCCCATGCTTGCTATTAGTGTTCCTCTGGCACTTGCTTATCTGTTTCAAAAGTTGGTGAAATTCTGTTGAATTTCTTCTTTTGTTCCCTTCTCTCTATTTTACACTCAGGTCTTTTTCTGACACTGTCCTAAAAAGGAACAGTGCAGAGGACCACAAGATAGTCCTATTGATTTCAGTGAAACACTTGAATTCTTTCAGAACTGCTGCTTTTATTGGTGAAAGGGTATACTAATAGATAAAGCTGTAAGTCTAGCGTAATCCACAGTGTGTGCCTAATGATGGGAAAAAGGCCACTGAACATACAATATTGCTTTCTGTAGATACACGTTTTATATCTTTGTAGAGCAGATTCAGTGCTGCTGTGCTTTCTACTGAAAACCACACGTGACTGTCAAGTGCGTGGTTTTGATCTTTACATCACGCCTGCAGAAAGTAGTGTCTGTTTTCAGTGTTTTGGTGAGGAGTGGAGAAGGAAGGAGGTGCCTCCTTCAAAAGTTGGTTTGGTTTTTTTTTTTCTCTCCAGCAAAAAGGCAAACTGGTGAGTGGGTGGGTGTGATATGGTTTTGGACAAAAATGCTGTTGTCTCAGTGGATATTAGCGTAGGAAACGGTGGAGAAGGGGACAGTAGCACACTGTGCACAGCCTAAAGCCAAAGCAGTTGGTGTGGTTAGTATTAGGGAGGGAGATAGTGCAAGATCATTTTGGTCAAATAACTGAAAACTTACCAAATCACTGAACTCGCAAAAATAATAAAGTGAAAGAGGTTGGCTGGGCAGCTGAGAGTTGAATATGAACAAAACCCTTGTACTTAGCTGGAAGTATTACTTATGTCTAAGTTTGATTCACACCATAGAGAGAACTGTGCCAAATCGATGAGAGGGTTGCTGTAAGCGCATCATATTCCCTATCTGTGGGGTCCTGCAGTGTGCATTTTCCTTTGGTGTCCCTACTTGAACCAATGAACAGAGTAAAGCTTTCCTGGAATTGCTTCCTAGCTTGCAGAGCTCACTTCCAGCACATTGTGCTTCTTGATGAAGCAGCTAAATTTGGGGTAGAGGGGCAGGGAGGTCTCCTGTCCATATATGTCCAAGTCTTTCTAATTGGATTTTGTTTGCATGACCCCAAACTCAGTGATGAAATACCCACTCTTGGTGTGTTGAAAGCTCTGTATGTTCAGAATTAAGTCCCCAGCCTCAGCATGGTGGTTTTAGGTGGTGAAGTGTGAGGTCTTGGCTCCTGGTACAGCCAGTGGAGAGAGCGGGGCACCACAGGGTGATATGTGGGGAGCCATTTAAAGCTGGCTGTGGGAAACAGGGTGGATCTGAGCTCTGCCCCATCCCAGATGCTTTTGGGTGCTTGTTCTGAGGTTGCACATTGGACATCACGGGAATTGGAGCCCACAATTCTCTAATAACAACTGCTAAATAAGCAAAGCTCTCCAGTTTCAGAGCAGAGCTGCCGGAGGATTGAGCAGCAACTCCCTTAACACTGTAGTTTAATTAGTAAAGCATAGGCTTGGGATTATAGATGTAAAGGTTCAATTTACTTGTAGGCTTGAGTCATCTCTGGCTGTTGTCATCGGGGAGCCACTGAGTATTGTTTGGGGCACCCGTGGTGACTTCTGCACATGATGGGACACGCACTTTTGAGTTACTAGCAGTTTTAGTTCTCTGGCTCTAAGACTTTTTGCCTTCCTAGTTTTGCCTTCTTGTCATTTGCAAGCAGGAACTACTGTTGTACATCCCATTGCCTATGGGGAATTGAAGGTCAGATCCTACTTTCTAGGGGATGGGGCTGCCCTGCCTGTCTTCCCCTGAGAGTTGTCGGTGTGTGACAAAGGAATCGTATTGGTAAGATGATGCAGGTCATGATGCTGCTGCTTTTTTTGGACTGCAATAGCATCTCAATGTGAGCTGCATGCCATGGCCAGGGAGGTGGGTGACCTGCGTTATCACAAGCGCCTCTGCACAGCAGTGTGCACACTTAGAACCTGTGTGTGTGCCAGACTGCTCTCCTGTAATCCCAGCTGACAAAGGGACTTGAGCTCTGAAGTAAGAGATCTGGTTCTTGCCCCAAGTCTCTAAGTCACTTTTCAAAATGTGATTCAGACACCTGAGTTATACAGGCTCTTGAGAAAACAGTTTTGTTGACTGGATAAAATCTCAAAATGTCAATGTATGAGGCCTCTTATTTTGTGATGTCTTCTGCCGAGCAGCACACTGCTGCTCTCAAGTAATTGCAAAGAATATGGGCTCATATGCTGGTTGTTTCCATATCTTATGTCAAGAAAGGGGAAAAATAGGGAAAAAAACAAACCCCTGTGTTTCATCCAGGGGACAGGTGAGGAGAAGGAAAACTCCCCCTAAAAAAAAAAAGCGGTACCAAAGTTCAACTCTGTGGAAACTACCTCTCTGGGTTCACTGAAGGGATTGATCAGAACCACCTGAATTTTGTTACACATGCAGCTGGATGAAACATGGTGAAAAACAGTGCAAAAAATGCAAGTGCTGAGGTTTCTTAAGTGTTTTCAATCTGTACATAGAAAGTGCAGCTTGCACTGGGGCAAATGTAGGTGCTCACTTAAAGCCTAGCTTAAAGAGTGAATAGTTTTAGTACATCAGAGCAGTGTCCTCATGCCCCACAAAATGAAAACAAACTCTGGAACGCAACTAGGACAAGCTAGTGTTTAATAATTCCTGGATATGAAGCTACTACTCCAGAAGGAGCAGCTCCCAGAGTTTTGAGATGTAGAATCAGACAGGTAATGAGAAGTCCTCTAGCAAAACTTTGCCTTTTTTTGTTCGTTTGTAGTTTTTGTTGTTTGATGGGGGCACAGACAGGACATGGCATGACAACACAGCTCCTCTCCTCAAAAAAAAACAAAAACAAAAACAAACCCCAAAACAAAAGTAGGATTATTTTAGTCCTCTAAAACTCCTGAAATAAAAGATTTAGGAGGATGTAGTTGTAGTTGTATGTTTTGATCACCCCCCCCCCACACACACACACACACCTTTTCCTGTGCTACTTCTAATCTCAGACATGAATCTCCAGTGGAGAGTGCAAAGCAGCACATCAGATGGGGATGAAAAGACTGGCTCTAAAGAGACGGACAACAAGCAGGAGGGAAAGATGAGAGTGAGGGGAGAAATAAAAGGAAGAGGTGTGAGACAGGCAAGTGGGCATGGGAAGTGGAGTTAAAAATGGGCAAAATTGTCAGGGACTGAAGGGTCTGTTGCACTGAAGAGGGGTGAGAGGGAAAACCTGAGCCAGGTAGAAATCTTTATAATAGATGTTATTTTACCTTCCAGCTGTTCTCACCAGTAAATACATGGTTATAGGCAGACAGATGAAATAAAGGCTCCATCGGCTGCTGAGGCTTCTGCCAATCCGTCCTGAGCACCTCTCAGGAGGGGAGACTTACAGTCTAATGTAAGCATGTGAGGAATGGGATGAGAAGAATAAATAGCTTGGTTTTGTCTCTGATGATTGAAATTAGAATAAAATGCTGGCCCAGAGATGACAGACTAGGTAACTCATTATGCTATTCAGACCCACTTTTGTTTTTCACATTTATGATAAAGCAGCAGGACGCTCATGGAAGCATAAGAGGCCTCCAGAGAGGGCTCTGGCAAACTATGCCATCCTGCATATGAAATAGCAAAACTGAGAGAGGTTGTACATAAAAATCTAGTGTTACGATACCTAGTTTCCTTTTTCTATATCTTCCATCATTTCTGACTTCTGAAAGCTGTCTCGCTGTGGTAGGTTGCTTGGTGTGGGTGTACCAGCAGATCAGAGTACTCAAAGGATTAAATATCTGTACTTGATGCTTAGCAGGCAAGTGAGATTTGTGAGCTAGTAACTTGTTTGCACTGAGCTCCCTTTTGGGCAATGTCAGGCTCCAGGGCTGCCAATCTAGCACCTTTCAGGAGCTCTGCATTAACAAAGACAGAAACTCGCTTTTGAACACAAACATGTACTTAATAGAATAATCCTTAATTTCAGGGCCTCTCTGAGACATGGGATCTTTGTCTGAATTCCTTTGACAAAAGAAAATTGAGGGTTTGTTTTTTTGTTTTGCTGTGTTTTTGACTAGGGCTCCACTAATTAAGTAGCAATTTAGTTGCTTACACTTTGAAGTTTCATTCATTACCTGTCCTGTGTTAAGTCAACAAAAGGCTACATCTAAGGCAGTGAGTCTCAGGCCGTCACTTTTTTGGCGGCCTAATTAAATGTAATTACTTTATTTTGTGCCAGGGTTTATACTTGTAACATTGCCTTGTAATAATTTAAATTGCATGTATGCTGCAGGGGGACTGTTTGACGCCAGAGAGCAGACGTTCCTGCTGTCCTTCCTTGCAATAGCATGCAAGTCAAAAGTACAGAGACATCATTTTCCTACCTACTTATTAGCTGCCCTACAGGACAATCACCGGTAAGACACTCATTTTATAGGGACAGGATGTATAACGGACCCACTATTGTGCCTAAAAATAGCCGACATTCGGGACATGCTGGTATTAGCCACAGAGGGAATCCTAGACGTTTACAAGTGAGTGACCTTCCCATGGCACATAAGCTTTGCATCCATTCTCTTTTATTTTATAATTGTGACAGATCAAAAGCATTATGCTGCCACTCATTATCTCTTTAGAGGGATTTGAAGAATTACTGCCCTGTTGACAAGGAAAATACTTCTGCTGCTTCTATTTGTTGACATCAAGCAGCAAACAGCCCTCAAACAGAAAAATCACCTGTATGTCAGTTTTTCCCCTCATGCATTAGGAAGAAGGTTGTTGCAGAATGAGTAAATGAGTAGCCCAGCGCAGTTAATGAGCTCTCCTAAAGCTCCCTGATCCACAGAGTAAGTACAAGCCAGTCTGAATTTTGAGTCAGACTTTAATGATTAGTAATATGGTAAATCTAGTCTCACTAGCACTAAAAATAGGGGTCGCCTTTGGCTCTTTGTTGGCCACTGAAATGAACGCATCTTCCTGGCGTGTCAGAGCCCTCCCTTTTTGTCAATGGTGCCAGCAGGTCTACAGTGAAGCAGTTAAAACTAATGTGAGATCTTATGTCTCTCAAGCTGCATTCAAGTTTAAAGGGGGCAGGGGGGTGGGGTGGGGACCCAAACAACTTCTGGCTTTCTAAGGGCTAGATAATTTGTGGAGTGTTTGGAGGAACATCACAAAGAATACAAATGGAAAAACAATTAATCAATTTAATGTCAAAGACGGATGGGACTGTTTCTTTCCAGAAACAATGTCATATCAGTATTTGGGTACAAACAGGAAGCAGGAGTTAATTTATGGTTTATTTGGTTCAATATAAAATGGCTTGGCGGGGGGAAGACTAAATTTTTATGGCAGTTTTGTGAGGGGCATCAAGATAAAAATCAAACATGCATGTATTCCCTGGGGTTTTGGTTTGGTTGTTTGGTTTATTTTAACTGTTAAGAAAACCTGATTCCTGCTACATGTTGTTTCAATTTAAACACCTTTGGAGATTCAAGTGCTGGCTATGCCTGAGCTAATTCTTTATCTTGCTGCATGCACTTGGCATCCAGCCCACTAAGTTTATCCTATCTGTGACGGAGAGCACACGTCACTTGCAGAAAATGGTGGGAGATATTGCAAAAATGTTTGGTCTTTGATTACAGCAGCAGGTCATCAGGATTTTAGTCTGTTTCTTAATCTGCAGGAATACGGGGAGGGAGGACTACATGTTCATCTGATCCTCTTTTGTGTTAAGGACCCAATTATATGTTGTATCGAGAGTATTTTTATAGGAAGGATGAGGATGTTGATGTCCACAGAGCAGGCTAGACAGCATGACAAGCATTTCAGTTTTGCCCCAGTAGGTACATAAGCTAAACCATATAACTTACTTTTCTCTTTTAACTTACATTTACACCAACTTACAGCCTTGCTTGCCATCTTGTGATGACATAAGCTTATTGAAATAGGGAGCCTATCAGTCTGTGTTCGATTTTAGTTGTAGGGACATCATTAATGATTAATTTCCATTGAATATCAATTTAAATCGGGTCCATTTAGAACATTCATTTAGAATGTTGCAAATGCAGAGTCCTCAGACTCAGACCTCCTTAGCAGGCTCACATAACCAAATTAATTTAAGGATGAGGTAAACAAGATGTGGTAATACAGGCAAAACTCTTTATGGACACCCACTGCAGAGTATCAAATGCATGCTTTGCGTATAACTAGTGGTTCAGTAAGAGAGGAACATAGAGTCATGCCTACTACTGATGAAAAAGCTTGAAACCCATGGAAAATGCTCCTGCTCAAATTCTGTCTCTTGTGAAGCCCTCTCCATGCTATGCTGGCAGTGCCAGGGAGATCAAACTCTGCATTAAAGGAGTAGTGGAGGGCTATCTTCATAGTGAAGTTTGTACTGCCTCCTAAACCAACAGGTCCATGGTGAGGTGTGTCTGCCCCTACAGAGATTATGGGCTATGGAAATCCAGGGGCAGAAGTAGAGCTTGTGATCTGCAGTGGGGGCCCTCGTGTAGAGCAGGCTGAGATGTCTAGCTTGCCCCCTCAGATGGGCTGTCTTAGATGAGCAGGCAGGTGGTAGAGCTATTTAAAGCCAAAGAAATGAGGAAAAGCTGAGAGTTGCTATAAAATGTAAGCTGCTCTGTGTTTTCTTCTCCACACTGTAAGAGACCTGTATTAAGAGAGACTGAGGTGGTCCCCATCTTACCTCCACATTTCTTGCCTCTTGCTCTGCCAAGGTTTGGGGCATCCGAGTCTGGCTGTGTCCTGTCAGAGAATTACAATGCAGAAGAATTTGTACAATGTTAAATAGAAGCTAAAAAGAAAGAAACCATTTGTGTGAGGATCATGAGCTAGCCTACCTTTGTTTCTGCAAAAGAACAAGTCTGACCCAAGTCACTAAGCAACTATGTGGCATACTAAAAAAAAAACCCCAAACCAAACATGGAAGTGTTAGCTGGCTTAAACCAATGCATAATGGTGCATGTTTTACTATAGCTTAGATTAACACTCGTGTTCCAGTTTGCTTCCTACCAGATGGTTTCAAACACAGCTTCCTCTTGTAGTGTTCTCAGTGGGCTCTTGCCAGATGACTGGCAGGGCTTCTTTTCCAAACTGAAGAGTCTCAGTCTACACTGTCCTTCCTTGTCCAGGAGCTGTTCTGTGTTTTTGATAAGACTGCTCTGACTTACACCACCCAGCACTATCTGTTATAGCCTTTCTTGAGATGAGGAGACCAGAGTATTCAGGTTGTGGGTAAACCATGGATTTGGGAGCATAATGATATTCTCAGTTTCATTTACTGTTTCCTTCCTAATAGTTCCTAATGTTCAAGTTGCTTTTTGACCTCTGATGAACACTGACATAATGTTTTTGTGGACCTCTTGACTATAACATCAAGATTTGGTAATGGTCAGCTCAGCTCTCACTATTTCTGTGTATGCAGTTAGATTTTTTTTTTTTTATTCCCCCCTTATGCATCACTTTACATGTATCCATGTTGAACTTGATCTGACATTTTATTGGCCAGCTTTTCAGTCTCGTATGGTCCTTCAACAATTCTTCTCAGCCCTTATTATCTTAAATTGCTGAGTGTCATCAGCAGACTTTATCATATCTCTGCTCAGATCATTTTGTTAGTATGTTGAATGAGGTTAACCATTCAAATATAGTCAGGGCAAGTCAGTTTGCACATAAACTATTTGTGAGACAGTTCTTACATAGGGTGTAAGTACTGTTTGGCTCCCTTAACACTACTTGGATTATTACCTACCATTACATTTGAAAGAGTTATTTGGACCCAGCATGAAACTTGTGAGGCCCTAAGAAATCTCTCCACCAGTTGTGATCCTGTTGCTCTTCAACAGATTCGAATGGATTTGGGAGAAGCAGTCACATCGTCTCCCTCCGATTGATTTCTGAGCTGTGTATAGACAAGATGTGAAACCAACATCCAGATCTTTGTTTGCCAGGAGCTGATGAGGCTCAACTTGAACATCAAAAATACCAAACCAAAATACTTCCAGCCCCTGTGTCCTGTTATCAACAGATGGTATTGATAGGCTGTTCCACAGTAAAACAACAAAGGTCTAACCAGGATCTTTAGCAAATTGCCAGCGGGGAGGAGGGGAGGGAGGATAAAGGAAGAAGAAAGATGGTGCCTTTAAATAGAAAGGAAGGAAAGGGAAAAGATAATACTTACAGTTTTATAATTGCACAAGTCCTGGGGCCAGCAAGAAAAAGACTCCATCCTATTGGAGACCCACAAATGGCAGAAGAGTAGGAGAGTGAGGAGAGGAATGGAATTGTTCACAAAATTTTGAAGCCTTTCCAGTACTAGAAACCTTGAATGATACGGGGGGAGTACCAAACCACTCAGTAGCAAGTATAATGTAGGTTAATTAAATTTTCTTGTACATGCAGCAAATGTCCTCAGATCTGTTGCTGTCACACTCAATTTCTAAAGGGGAACTACTTTTTTTACAAAATGGTCATTTAAAAGTAGCTTTGTCTTTCTACCAGCTCCAAAGACAGGACTAGGTAAGGGCACCTAGTCTTGAGAATAGGGAAAGCAGCACTACAGGGAACCGCAGACTGGGAAGCCTGACATAAGAACTGGGCAAATAAGGAGGGACTGTGCCTTAGACCAGACTCATCTGATGCTTTGATAAACATCATACATCTGGGAGGAGCAGTGGAGTGTCTGTGAAGGCAAGTTAAGTCTCACATTTTTTGAGTTCTCTGAGGGAACCCCCATTGCTGTGTGTGTCCCGACTCCCAGTTAATACAGATTTTGGAAAAGTGTTTGGCAATTAAAGGCACTGTGGGATGAGAGGGAAGCTATTTACATGGTGAGTAATTAGTTAAAAGACAGGAAAAATTGAGCAGGAGTAAGTAACAAGCCTTCAGAAAGAAGAGAGATCACTAGCAGGTTGTGCGAGGATTTGTTCAACGTTCAGTACACTGAGAAAGGAGTGGGAGAACCATATGGTGACAAAGTTTATTGACGATACCAAGCTTTTCAGGGGACTAGGCTTGAGGACCAACTATGATGGGCTGCAAATAGGCATTGAGACTAAATGGCTCATGTGACAAGACGTACAAAGCAGCGAAAGTGGGGGTACATAAGAGGGTGGGGAAAGTGCACTTACAGCTCTAAGCTGACTCTTTCCACCTTGGTTATAAATAATAAAGCCATGAAAACACTGGCTGAGTAGAGTAGCAGTCAAAGGAGGAGATCAAGCGTCAGGAGTGGAGATGACTGTAACACTATGAATCTGTTGTAGGTCGGTGTAGAGCAGTCTACGTGGTTCTGGTCCCCTCATTCCCGAAGGGGTGTGGGCAACTGGAAAAAGCCCAGAGAAGGTTGATGGGATAGTCAGAGGTCTGGCGTGACTTCTGTATGAGCAATGACTAAATAGGAGGACACAAGAGCCTGGAAAAACACTCAGGAGTATATGATAGAATTATGTGAAATACGGAGTGTCGCAAAGAGGGTGACTTCAGACCAGCTGTTCAATGCCAGTATAATATTTTTTATTTTCCTTTTCCCTTTGTAACCAGGTTTCCAAGTTCTGATCAAGATCTCCAAGTTTGGTCTTAGTCTGCCAATGTCTTTTGCCTGTGAGTGATGGCACTGCAGAGTGGAGTGGATCACAAGCAAAAAGCTGGTATGTCTGCAAGTGTTTTAAGGTTCGGCGTGTACTTTAAAATCCCATTAGCTGAAATACTGTCTATACTTTTATGCGGCAGAATATCAATCTCAGAGCAGTTGCAGAAGAAAGTACTTCATACTGAATTTTCTTGCCTTTAAATTATAATGATATACCGTTGTGGCTTTGCATTGTACAATACAACTCTAAAAATACTACACAAACACTTTAAGATACTTTCCCTATGATTGTAATGTCTGTCTTGGCAAATGGTGTGCATTACAAAGATATATTGTAGCTGTATTGAACGTACATGTTACACCAAAAAAATCCTCATTAAAAACAGATGATATATTAATTATATATGTATGTTCTTTTTGAAAACTGAAATTGCTCTTAAAGTACCTATCAAAGTTCAAGTAACAAACCCTTTTTTTGTTTATGTATTCCATCCTCCTTATCTATAGCGGTGGTGGGTGGGGAATCTAAACAGCATAGCGGTTCGAGCTGTAATGTTGTTGCTGTTTTCTTGAAGCTTTCAAATAACTAAATGTTGCAAATCAGATTTTGGTGTGCTGCATAAGGAACTCTGCATTCTCTCTCCCTATATAGCTTTTGCATCTCAGAATAGCTCTTCGGGGGGGGGGGCTGTACATATAAGAACAAGGTGGTGCATGGAGATCTGAGGAGAAATTCTGAAGAGTAGATGAAGTATTTTAACTACGCAGTCTGGAGGTTGTGATAATTTAAAAATACATCTTGGGGGGTTTATAAAGAAACTTTTTCAGGTGTAAGGTAACACTAGTAAACAATGGTTAGCAGAACTGCTGAAAATATTGAGTCCATTTAATCTGCAAGAGAATCCTTTGAAACCCAAGAAATGTATAATAAAGGTTGCTGTAAAAGTGGGGTGACAACATGCCAGATTTCCTCTTAGGCAAATACTTTGTTCCCAGTCAGGCAGACTGGATATTCAGCATCTGAAATAAAAACAGTGTCTTCATAAGCCACCATCAGTACCTGACTCACTCTGTCTCTCCATGTAACTGATTCAGTCATGTGTCACGTGTGTTCAGTCATGTGGCTTCTCCTTATTCAAACCCCTTCCTTGATCTGTGCTACTCTGGATTCATTATTCTTTATTCTGATGAACTGTAATCATCAGATTCTTGATTTATCTTATTTCAGTTGCAGTTTCTTGTGTCGTTGTAGATGCTGCTGTTTTCTCTCTCAAGGTGTCTTGGGCTATATTACCACCTCTGTGCCTTGAGATATTTCCATCTGTAATGTTACTGCCCAAATTCTTCTTTCACCCTGTTTTCTAGTGCAATTAGCCTTTGAGGTTTTTGCACTTTGAGTTGTCTGTGACACAAGGCCCGATTCATGCACTCCCAGCCCCTCTCTCCCATATGCGTTTCAGGTACTACTCTGAGCTCCTCCATTACATCCATAGTGCCATCCAGGACCACTTGTCACCTTCTTCTTGATAGGATATTAAAAAAAAAAAAAGTAGGTCAGCGTGTCAGTTTGCTTAGAACATTTCCTCTGAATTTATCTTTCAAACTATGTTTAGCTTTTCATGGATGTGAAAAGCTACACTGCTGACTGAAGGCCTGGCCCGTGTCATAGGCAAGCTCTGACCAAGTTTTATCGCAGAATGATGCAAACATTTATAAGGTACTCCGTTTTATAAACAGTAGAAAGGACAGAGAAGACCTACTGTAAACTGAGCCAGAACAGAAGGAAGGCCATTCAGCTATTGACTTCATGTTTGCTGTCATCTTCTCATTTCAGTTAATCTCTGGAAAACAAAGGTGTTTCAGCAGAGGCATCTGTAGTTACATGCTTGATTGCTGTGTGAGTGTATGTATGGCCACTATTTCTGTCTTTACACTGGGATAGATACTGCAGTTAATTAGCCATTACCGTGCTTTGTTGCTTCAGCAGCTGCTGGGGACAGTTAGTGATGGCATTGCTCTAGGCTGGGAGGGAAGTGAGGAAAGAGGTTGTTCCAGTAAGTGCCTTGCCTCCTGTTTGTAGCTTGGCCTGTTCCATCTTGCCAGACACACAGACTCCTCCAAGTACTTTCACAATCATCTCTTGTCTCTTCAATTACCACTTCCTCCTCCCCCTGCCTCTCTCTTCCGTTTGACCTTCTGGTAATTCCTCCGGCGGTAGTTCAGAATGGTGCAGTAGCTTATGCTACCCCCTCCAATTAAAGATATAAGTATGTGGCACATTAGAAGTTACCTAACAAGCCTCTAAGTCCCCCTCAAATGAGAGCCCGCAGTCTCATTGATGTTGCTCGACCGATTTTGAATCCCAGATTTCTGTAGGCTGCAGTTAACTGTCTGTCACAGAGATTTCAGGGTTTTGGAACTTTGCTGCTGCTTTGCTTTTCTACTTTGTGCTGTGAGCCAGGAGTAGTAGGCTGATACTTCCACATTTAGGCACAGACTGATTTCGCAGGTTCACTTATTACACTCGGGGTTTATTTTTAATTCATAAAGACCACTTGATGTAATGATCAGCAATCAAAGAATACTCAATTATCACTCTTGCAAACTTTCCTGTGCCTCAGTAATTAAACCAACAAATTAGTTAAAGGCTCCAATGCGGAAGAAGATTGGTAGACTGTGGTCAAGACACATATTTACGGATTTTCCCTTAAGCTGCTTTTCTTGAGGAAGCTTTGATAAAGACCATATGATATCAATTATCATTAACTCTGTGTGGTTTCTCTGCATTTGGAGCTCTCAGACGTTAGTAGACAGGAGCCCTGTGTTAAGTCTTTAATGTATAACTGGTATTTATGCTGCATAGCCTATTCTCATTTTGATTTGTCAGCTGACATTTGAAAGGGAAGATTTGAGACAATTTATATGCGCAGACTGTGGCCTGTTGTGCTGAGTGACATTTCCTCCTCTGATCTGGCTTGACAGAGAGCTATTCTAACAGCAGCAACAACATATTTTAAATGCCAGATTCAAAAACAAACATTTTAATTATACCTTGTGTTCAGTTACTGCCTGAAAAATTGAAGGATGCGTTTTGTTAAGGTGTCGCTGCCTGAGCTTGACAACAAAGTCAGCATGATTTAATGAACTGATTTAAATCCTCTCTTCAGAGAGTGCGCACTCATATAAAGTCCCTAAACATCAAAGACTCTCTTGTCTTGAGCTCTGTTCTACAGTCCGTCAGTGTAAGCCTTCCTTCACAGGCAGCAGAAGGAATTCAGCAAACATGTAGATGTGATTCATTCTTAAGATCTTCAAATATGTGGATGAGTCACTGATAAGTACATGTAAGTTGTGCTGACCAGATTTAGAGTGCAGCAACCAGTGCTGGAAATTACAGGATGTAGCTGGGAACAGATGAGGGAGCCTGAAAACTCTTATAATTGAGGAAGTACATATGAAAATCCACAGCAGCCTGGAGAGTTCATTTCACTGGGAGAAAAAAAAAATTCTACATAATTCATTTTATGAGGATTTACAGACAAGTTTAGGCCTGATAGTTCACAACTCCTCTTTGCTACTTTTTCAGTTTGGGTTTCTCAACAATATGGGGGGAGGCAAACAAAAATACCCAACCCCAAAAAGTCTTTATTCTGTAACTCTTTGGAAGTCAAAAGGCTGCATGTGATTGGCAGTATTGGCTCATACATTAGCTGAGCTTTATGTCCATGTCTGATCTGGATGCTGTGAGCTGGAGGGACTGGGGGGGCTGTAGCATGGATGTGGATAACCAGGAGGCAGAAACATCTTAAGAAATTGTATTTTCATTATATTTTGATTTTTTTGTTAACAACAGGTAGAGCTAGACCATAAAAGCTGAGGGAACCTTGGAAATTTTCTCTTGACCTTTTGTTTATGTGGCTGAGCCCAAGGGTTGCTGCTTTACTTTGTATGTAAGAACCCCATGATTTCAGGGACAAGGAAGCGGGAATTATGTTTGGACACACCATGTGCTCTCAGGCAACGTTCTTCAACCCGGACAGTGAAACAGTGTGCAGCATTTTATACCCTTGTTGGTAGAGAAATCAACTTTTGACTCCCAAGAGAAATTTAGAGACTTCAAATGACACTTCTAAAGATTACCTTAGTCAATTTGACTGACAGCTACATGAGGTTATCACCTTCTGCTATTTGTCTTTCTGACTTAGCACATCATTTTGAGGCAGTCCAATGTTACTATGCCTTGTGTCATGTTTTACTTAGGGCTTTTCTTCTGTTCATCTGAAGCTTGCATGGCTTTTTTTAAAGCTACAGTACACAGCATGAAGTAGTACAGGTAGTGTTTTCAAGTGTCATAACAGAAAACTTGTATATGTTTTGCAGCTACTAAATATGCAACAAACCAGCCTGTTAAGCAGCCAAATTCCTGCTTGATGTCAGCACACAGCAGGGCTCCACCTGCACAGCAGGCCTGGGCTTGACCTTGTGATTTTTCACACTGATTCATCAGAAGGTTATTGGGCTGGGATGTTGCTCTAATCATGGTATAAGTGGAAAATCTTATGCTGTTCAATCACCTTTAACCACCTACTCTTCTAACTATATATGAGCAAACATCTTCAAGGACAGCATGCCAGGGATGCAGTTTCCCATGGCTATCAAGAAGAATTAAGTGGGTTCCAATTTTGCTCAGAACATTTCAGAATTGCTACAATCAAAAATATCAATTCAACAGCTTTTAAAAATATCATCACCTTTTTGCTAGACATCTTTTAAAATAGCACTGCTACATTAATGTTTCCTATTTTTCAACATTTTCAGCCTTTCTTTTCCCTAGCTATCTCTTTATGATATTCTGAACACCTCAATGTTCAGCTTGGGAGTTTGCATTTTAACTTCAGATGTCTAATAGTTCTTGCTTGCTTGATTAGAAATGCTTACCCTATACTCCTAATTTCTGAGATTTTTCTCAGCCAAAGGTAGTGGGAGCATAGACAGGCACAGATTTACCTTTTCTTCCCAGATTTTCCGCACCAGGTTACACACTGCATTAAATAGAAATGTGAGAATCCCCTATTTCTTCTGTGAAACTCTAATATTTGCAGTGTCCTCTGGCCCAGGCACACAGGGTGTAAACTTCACAGATTACAGGTTTCTGTAGCAACCCCTGATGTTATTGAACAACAAAGCCTAGGTTTTTTTACTTGAATTATTGCTAATTTCAAACTTCAGACTATCTGCATTAAATTTAACATCCTGGCACATAAAGGGCTGGTTTAATATAAGACTTTATCCCTCCAAGAGGGTGGCATTCCAAAATGATGCTAAATTCAAGATGGGACTGAGCTGAGTGGTTGATCCCAGGTGTCTTCACACATAGAGCCTGAGCATGTTGCTGTCTGATTAGATGACCCAGGCTTTTGGTAAAAGCTCTCCCAGGTAATGAAGCTACCAGATCGAAGAGTGATGGGCAGCGTAGCAGTCAAGACATGGAGAGAGGTAGAGGGAAAACAAAGAGATTTTCACCAGCCACTTGAAAACTGCTCCATCCTATAAGAACTGTGACAGGCAGTTCAGAAGAAAACCCAGACAAGAGATATGAAAATTTCCACTGGCAATCTGAGAACAAGAGAGTTTGGAATGCATGTCTGTTAAACAGAGGCTGGCCCCTGGCTTAAACACAGTCCTTGCTTAACCAAACCTAGCTAAGAAAAGCTTGCGGTGCTCAAGACGTGCAATTTCTGAGCATGGTTAGTGTTGTAGTGAGAGCCACCAAAGAAATAAAAATTTAAATACATAACAGTAGCAGAAATGTTGTGTTTTGATTGAGTAGTTTTGCTATTGACAAGGATTTGAATTAATGGAAATAAATAATTTCCCATCAAAAATTCTCATGAATTACCCCGGTCTTTCCATTTTAATAGGAGATTAAGGTAGGAAAAAGTTCTTGCATCAGTCTCGCACTGCTACTGAGATTATGTTTAGTGAAGCTAGGAAGTAATTACATTTACTGAGGTACATCTTGACCGTTCATTGAGCTTTTTGTTATTGCTGCATTTTATTAATCTTTCTCAGCAAAATATGCTGGAATTACATTTGCTTACCCTTTGTCTAGCCTTTTACCATTTACACAGAGCCATCTCCAAACTAAATATTATGCATGCACTGTAAAGCCTTCAAAGCAATTCTCTTAATCTGCTGGGTTTATGCAATGGAAGTTGAATAGGTTACTAAAATTCATAGTGATCCCATCACCACTGCTCCTTAAGCTAAAACCTGTTTGGATATATCCTGCAATGCCCTTTTCTCAACACTTAAAAGGATGTGGGAGTGAGTTTGCTTTAAAAATCCCGTTAGTAAACTGGATTAGCACCCTGACAGTGTGCAGCCCCAAAGCAGACACAGGGAAGCTAAAAATAAGGTGCCGTTTTAAAGACACTTGTAGAGAAAGCATGCCTTCAAACTTCCCTTAACTCACATGGACCATCTTTCACTGCCTCCCTGTGTGACTAAGTATTAGGACAGAGTCATGATAGTCTGCATGGCAATTATGCTGTGTCTTTCATTGCACGTACAGCTCTGCCAGCCCTGTGCAGCTTGCACTCTGGAAGCTACAAAAAAAAAAAAAAGTTAAATGCAGTTTTCTTTCTCTTTTTAAAAGAAATTATTAAAAAAAAAAAAGCTATGATGATTGATTAATTAATTGGTAATGTGATCACCATCTGAATAAGACCTAGGCAAAAAGCCTCCAGTAGAGGGAGTGACCAAATTAAAAATCCTATCTAAACTGCCTCTGAATTATATCTTGCATTTTTATTCTTCAGGTGTATGTGCCCTGGGAAGCAGGGAACAATCTTAAACAGGACTGTGTTTTACAGAGCCTCATATGTGAGGCTGACAATTGCACTCTCACATGTGAGCTGATGCAATTCAAATAGTGACATTTAAATATGTGAACAGGATTAAAAAGAGTTTTTCCTTTCTGCAGTTCATGCACTGTGGCTGCTGTCACCTGAGTTTACTGCTCTGCATTGCAATATTCAGGATGTCACAGGCATGCATGACACTAATCACACTGCCTTTCCATTCAAAAGAAATCCCCAAATCCCAGCTTTGATCCTCAAAACCCTCACTGAGCTGACATCCAAATACAAGTCATATTTACTTCTTCTAGAAAAATATTCTGATTAATCAAAAGAATTAAAAGCTTGGTTAGCTTTTAGGTAGCACCTAAATCACTGTGTATTTCCCTGATGATGAGGCTAATATGTCCTCTTTGAAATCCATCTTTATTAGCCTTCCACAGTCACCCAGGCATATGCAGCTAAAAATGACACTCTTCTTCAAAGGCAGCTCAGAGAAACTAGTCCTAACCAGGCTGATGATGAACCATAAAAAAACCCTTTCTTGGTGGACTTTGTAAATGCACATTCTTTTCATCGCACCTCAATTTAATCTTTTTTTTATATGAAGTCTTTTTACATACAGCATGAGTACTCTGGACTGGGATCTTTATGTTGCAAGGCATCAGGCAGTGGAGATACAGTTTCAGAAGCCTCTCCACAGATGCTCACTGAACGGTTCAGAGCCGTATCAAAACCTGTCCTAATACAAAAAATAGCATATATTCTATTTAAAAATGTGATTAGAAAAGCAGTGTTTGGGGATGCTAGGGAAATGTTGCACTTGAGAAAAGAGTTGGAGGCAGTGGGGGGAGGAGAGAAAACCACACCTAGAAAAGAACTTCCAGCACTGAGTTTAAATATAGTTTTTGATAGACAACTAGCTTTTTAAATGATCCCTTACCTTTGTACTTTCTTGCAGCTTTCAAATGTAGTTTTTTCTTTTTTGTACCCAAGCTGAACTGTGTGTAAAGTAGGAGTCCCATTTCAGGTGAATTTTTAAGTTCTATAAACTTCATAATTGTAGCACACAAACACTTTTTCCCAAAGACAAACAATATAATGTCCTCTGGGGAAAACAAGAGGTCTCCAAGTTTAGAAAACAGGCTGGAGTGATCATTAGTGAAGCACAATTTCATGGCAGGAAGTCAGCTTGGATCCCGTCTATGTATCCCAGACATTTTATGGTCTGGATACAGAAAGCTCATATGGTGAATGTTGGGGTTTTTAACAGCCATATTTTGGGCCCATAAAATAACCAACTACAACAGTTAATTTTCACCCACACACCCAAATTGCTAGTTGGTATCACAATTTCAGTCCCCTGACACCCCTTACACAAACATACACTGTTCACCACCAAAAAAAGTAAAACCAGGAGGGTAGTCTTTGGGGATTGCAATGGGAGTTAAAAAAACACACACCATACACACAAAAATGAGCAGCAGATGACTGATTATACCTTCCAGCAAGTCACAGAAGGAAACAGTTTACAGAATATGTTGCCTCACAGCTCTTCCATCTCTCCATCACCTCCCTGTCCTTTTCGTTTCTCTTCTGCTCTGGTCTCTGTCATCCTCCCTTCATAAGCTGTTGTAGCCCAGAGCAGAATCAGCAGCTTCCAAGAGTACCAGCAACTTTAAAGTTCACTTTAACTCTTTCCAAAACAGCTCTGTGTGTTTTAGCAGGAAATGCAACAGATAGGTTGCTACTGTGTTGTTTTGTATTGTGAGAAAATGTAAGCAGGTGGCTAGGTTATCATCTACTCCTCCTAATGAGCACTTAGCTTGACTTAAAATACTGCTATGCTGCAGAAGAAAGAAATGGTGATCCTCTAGCTTATCAGAAAATGAACAGCATGACCAAGCTAACTTGTGAAGTACATTAAAGCTTGTTGGTCATTCAGTTCAGTAAAAAATAAAAAAAAAGGGAGAGAACACTTATTAAGATGATTTTTTCTTAAGCTATTTGAAGGATTCGGCTCCCAAGTCTCATTAGAAGTTAGTTAGAAGTAAACCCTAAGTCCCAGAGGTGGTTTTGAAAAGCTTGTTTAGTGTAAGTTTATTTTCAGCAGAGTTATGTGTTAATGTGTAAATATGTATCTTGAACTAGCATCCTCTTGTTAGGAAGATGTGGGTGATTAAGGATGCCTGGAGGATGTCATCTTTTTAGGGAGAGAGGTATTATTTGATAAATTATAGCTAGCTACTCAGTAACTTCAACTGGATTGAAATTAAAATGGAAGTTTTCTGGGCTGCATAGGTCTTCCTGAGATGTAGGAAATGCTAGGCTAAGCATCAAGAGCAGCAGAATGCTGGCTCAGCAGGTTCTAAAACAAGAAAAATGGGCAATGGGCTTGAAAGGTGCAGATTTATGGACCAGTCCTGCATTTACAGAATGAATTATGTAGATGATTTAAGTGGCCCTTTCTCTTACCTTTTTAAGTCCTGAGCATTTTCTGTGGGAAAATGATATCAAGCATGGAAAGAGTTCCAAAAATTCCAAGGTACTGGAAAAACTAGCTGTAAATATAGATTTAAAGATGATCAAGCCACTCCAGCCAGCCATGTCACCTTTCTGTCTGCCTCATCTAATCAATCTTGCCTAAAACACGCTACATCTTCTTCTACCCACCTAAGCCAGAGGGGAGCTCAGACCACAGCTTGTAAACGCAATCCCTTTGGATTCCGCATGGGAGAGGTGGTGTTTTTCCTGAAGCCACATCCCAGGAACTTCTCTCCTTAAATTGCTTCCATAGCATCATTTCATAGTTCCTCATAAAAAAGAAGACGGCTTCCTTACAGCCTTCCTGGCAGAGAATGTGTGAGAGAAGCTGTAATCCTCTTGACCTTTCCCTGCCAGAAGATGTTTTATCCTGTTTTGGGACTGAAATCACATTTCCTGTGTGGAACTTGCCTACGCTGCACACGTCTGTGTTCAGAGCTGGTCTCTCCTGGCACCTTGCCCTGCGATCCCATGGCATCCTGCAGTTGGGGTCTCCAGCTTCACCTCACACACTAATTCTTTGCAAGACTTTGGCCTAGGTTCCAGCTGCCAAGTTTCTTCACTTGCTTGGTTTGTATCTGTCTGCAGTCTTCCAGCCTCAATCAAGATCTCCAATGAGTGTCTGGGCTAAGCCCTAACAGTGTGTTTACCTGAACAAGGGATGCACTGCAGTAGCTCTCAACAGCATCCTGGCCTAGAGGCTCTTTTACTGAAAATATATGTATGTATTGCAGGTACTATTGCTGCTGGTGAGCCAGGGACGGGAGGGGATTTACAGCTCCCTTAACATCAGCTTTTTGATTTATTTTTTTATTTTTTAAATGCAAGGTAATTTGGCCAGCAAAAGCTGCTGCTCCAGAACATTTGAGAAACACCATCTCAGATCAATGTGCCTTGTGAGACCAGCTCAGCAGACAACTTTTGCTGGTACTGTTTTAAAAGTCTTTCATAGGGTTTGTGCTATTCGTGCTAATTCTGATGAAGTCCCATGTAACACGTCAAAGATAGAACATGTAGGTTTTCCAGACTGCAACTTTTTTCAGGTACTGGTTGTTTTAAGAGAATGGTTACAGCCAACCTGAGTTCAAAGAGAATACAGCGTAGCATATCCACATCTTGAAACCTGACAGCTTTGTGGGGTACAATGAATGTCTGACTTTACAGATGCATGGACATTCAGACTGTAAATCCATTATTCTAGCATGTTGGAGACAGTAGTGAAAAAATAGCTATACACCCCACTCATGAAGATTATGGCATACACTTACTATGCAAAGTATTATTCATCTACAGTCTTACATATATTCCTTTGGGGCCTGAAATCCATGTCTAAAAGATAGAAGAACTGAAATGTTGTTGTCTGACATGCAGAGCTCTCTTTTTTGAAATGTGATATATATATATATAGCAAATTTCAGCTTTAAATATGTAACAATAGCAACACCACTCTTGAACTAACTGTTTACACCATTGTGGAAAACAGAGCACTTCTGCCATTTATCACTCAGCTTGAACCATTTCAGAGTCTTGGTTTGAGGCAAACTTTTTCTGGCTTTAATTTTCAAAGGTTTTATTTTATTTCTGATCAAAGTGATACAAAATGAGCCACAATGAACTTAGCCAATATAGCACCACTAGAACTAGTTTCCAGATAGCTCATTTTCATTTTCTGTAAATCAAATTACAATGGTTAGCCTTATTGTGTGGTTTGCATGATTGCAAGAGAATTTAAAAGCAAACTTCAACACTCAGCAAATTCATGGAAATCCAATGACAAACGTACTGAGCTAAAAGCAGCTAGACAGTGTTGAACATGGCAGACTGCAGTCTAACAGAGCGCAGCTGGCAGCCTTAGTTTAATGATTCATCTTAATAATTACCATGGAAAATTAAAAGATTTAATCCGCCTATAAAAGGCGCCTTCCCAGCATTTGATGTTCTCTTCTAAGGCAATATCAATTAATACAACAGAGTGAAATCTGAACCACAGTGGAGAACCACTGAAATACTGGCTTGGGTCAGGGAGTACCACCATGAGTTAGGAAAAGCTTTGGAGTTGCTAATATTGGTTGGAGTTGTTTTTTTAAGAATTACTCCTTTGATGCATAATGTGGAGCAGTAATCTAAACTTGAAGGGCCATAATCTGCCATGAATTCCACCATCATAAACTCTCTGCAAGTTATCTTACATGCTGGAGTAGTGTCAGCTGGCAACAGCAGAATGCATACTCGCATCAGCACAACTGAAAAGAATTTACGTTAAATGTTTGGCTACTGCTTCTCTTCTGATGTCCACAAAATGGTATATACAAATGGCTACCTGTAAATTCAGTGTTCCCAACTGCAAGACATGCTTTTCCACAGACAATATTTTGGACTGTCTTGCTTACCAGTTCCAAAATTCCCATCTAAAACTGATCTAAAAATTGGCATTTGGATTAAAAAAAATCTTTCAACCTTGCAGTGGTTTTAAAAGGCAATCCTACATGTAATTCACAAAGTAAATTGGACATGGCCTCAGATACAAATTTTAATTAGTTTTCCTTCTCATATATGGGTAGTATCATAACTAACACTCTGCATATGATTCAGTCCATCAGGTTGGTTTCTGCTGGAGGAGTGTTTTCAACTGTTTTAAGCAACCTTATTTTACACTTTCATAGGCTGAGTTTGTAGCGTAAAAAGGATGGCGACTCCTGCTTTTAAAACAAATCATTGCATGTTTGCTGCTATTTTCCCCAGAGCCCTTGCACACCTTTTTCTACCAAAACCAGAACAATCTGTTCTTTTATAGAAAAAAGAAAAAATTAGGTTAACCCTGATTAGAGCATAGCCTTTGCAACCGTTTTCATCCCAGAACTGCAAGAGCAGAGACAGAAGCTGTGGCAATATGCTGTAGCCAAGGAAAGAGTCTCCAAGCCTAGCAACTTTGAACACAGAGTAGGGCTGCAGTGGCTCTCCCACATCAGACAGTGGATCAGGTTGACCTGGCACAGGGGCTCCTTGCAAACATGGAAGCTGTGAGCTAGTCTACAAGGGAGCGTGTTATCAGGCAGCAGGCCAGTTGTGCGCAACTGTTAGCTCAGGAGGTGGCTAAGCTCTGGAGTGCCAAAAGCTGGGAGGGCAGCCCAGGGAAAGACTGGTGCTAAAATTGCTGGTTGTGTTTTATTGAGGCCTTCAGTAGTGGGGACAGTCTGAAATGGAGGCTGAAGCAGATGATTTGGGAGGGCTGTTTTGGTGTGGCTGTTTCGGTGTAGCTGTTCCTATATTATGTTCAGTGCGTGCCATTTTGCAGGTGTGAACTTCCCGTGCTTCCTAAACCCTGTTTGTACAAGTTTTGCTGACACTGGGGAGAAACAACCAACCCAGATAAAAACCACTCACCCAGTGACATTTACTCCTCTGTAGTATTTTAGAAGCCCAGGTCCAGCCAGTGCCAAAATTGCAGGGCACATTTTAGGTACTGGTGTGCAGAACTCCATTTTTTTGTAATTTAAGTGGGAAAAGTCATGATTTGGTGAGTTGAACCAGACAGCAGCTTTTTCCTTGCTGAGGATAGATGACTTTCTATGTATCTCTTGTCCTATTGTTCCTAATATCTACCACAGGGAGCAACCTAATCTGGAGCTGGCTCCTTTTGAGTGTAAATCTCAATCTAACAAAGTTTTTACAAGTATCTTCTAAGCAGAATCACTGGATTAAGTAGGGTCTTCTACCTGCTTACTCCTCCCCTCTTCTTCACACCCTTCCTTCTACTGTTCTGTCCTGCAGCACATCCCCTCCCAACTATACCCAAAAGCATAGCAGGAGACTCCCCTGAAAACTAACCCATTTTCTTTTCTGGGCAATTATCCCACCAGATGGGTTCCCTAGGCTGGCCGCGCTCTGTGAAACTGCTTGCAGAGGGCTTTGCATGGGGCTGGGAATGACAAGATGCTTTAGCAGCTTTGCTGACAAATGTTTTAGCCTAGCCTGAGCAGCATGACCTAAGCAACCTATGAGCATAGGGGTGCCTGCCCAGCATCTCCCTAGGTCTCTTGTGTGTGAGAGAAGGTCTGCGGAGCAGTGAGAAACATATTTTTTGAACTTTTCCCAGTATGTAGGCTGTGCCACTTCAGAACTTTCAGAACTAAAAACACTAAAGGGAAAAAAAACCCTCCCTTTTTATAGCCTACTGTCTCGTTGAAAGTGATTTATGAAATGAAGCTTCCTGCCCACCCAGTGCACAGAACAAATACAGACAGTGCTTTGAAATAACTACAGTACTATGCTATTTTCAGTAATATTTAGCTCAGGCTTAGCCAAGAAAGCCCACTAAGCTTAGCAGACAGACATAAAAAGAAATGCTCTTTCTGCATTTTTGTGTGCGCATGCATCTATTTTAGGTTTTACTCCTCTTTTCTCCAGTTGCATAGCTGACTATCCATGCAGCAAAGTCCCAGCTCAGGAAAATGGTTTAAGCGCACTTCTCAGCACAAGTAACAGCTCTTGAGCACACACCCAACTTTAAGTGCCTTAATAAACGTAAGCGTGTGCTTACGTTGAGATACTTTTATTTACTGTAGTGAAACTTGTTGAATTCATTCACTTCAATAGCAGTGGCAAATATTGTGGTCCATGTACTTGCGTAATTTGATTATATTTTGTGTAAGTGTGTTTAGGAAGTACTTTTATCTTTTCTATGACTGTGAGGTTTTACGTTGTCACAAGATTATTACCTGTCACAGCTGGCATCAGGAGTGCAGTTGAGTAGGAAGCTCTAGCTGACACTGTCTTGGCCATCACCTGCTATATTTTGTTTACACCTCTTTCTTCCCTACCTGCAAATTTTGAGCTGTAACTTGTTTTCACAATTACATTTAGGAGAAAAGATAAAAACAAGCGTACCAAGTCATTTAGGTCTGTCAAGTCTGTTTCTCCTGCCTTCAGCAATCAGTGCCTAGGGAAGAATATAAAATCAGATTGAGCATACAGTGATAGTTCTCCAAAATACTTTTCCCCAATGATTTGGAGGTTGAAGGTCTTCTTAGGCCAGCAATCTTATTTTTGCAATAGGTGGACTTTTATTTGAAACAGTCTAATGTTTTTGAATGCACGCAGAGCTCAAGCACCCACTCTTGCAGCAAGGAGTTTCAAAGTTTAATGGGATGTGGTGTGACAGAGCATCTCCTTAGCTTGTTTTGAACTTGCTGTCACCTGGTTCTGTGCTTTTGTGGCATGAGACAGCAGATTACAGTTCCCCCTTCCTCTTCTCTGTGCCACCCAAGCAGTCACAGAGCACTCTGTCTTCTCCTGCCCTCCCAGGTATTTCTTTTCTTTATTAAGAGTCCCCCTTCCTGCAGGAAACTCTCACTTGAGTAGTTCTCTTGGCAGCAGTGAAGATGCTTGCAGGAGTGAGTACTGGCAGGATCACAGCATTGCTCAAGACCAAGAGAGCAGTGCTTTGTTTAGGTATTGTGGGTACTGTCTGTAGCAAGCATTTCTGTCTGCATCTGGATATCTGGATCCTTAATGTAATCCAGTGTTTGTCATAATTCTGTGGAATTAGAGCTCCTGCCACTTGGGTTTCTACTCTGAGATTTGTGGGATACATATGCATTTCAGTTTCAGACTGCTCCATCACGACAGTATCCTCTCACATAAACCTCACATAAATACAGATACATCTGTAAAGCTTACCAGCTTATCTCAGTTCACTGTTCCCCCACCTCCATTTTCTAACTTTCCTGGTTCACATTGCTTTTGTTATTCTGACCAAGCTCTGGGATCTATCTCACTGATGAAAGAGACGTCAGTGGTGCAAAACTATCTAGGAATCTCATCATGTTCAAAACACAGTAAGAAAGGTCTCTCTTCTTGGTGTTCCCACGCTGTTAACACGTGGTTTTCTTATTGTGGTTTACTTTATAGATCAAAAACATGTGCTGTATTAGGAAATGCTGTGGAAGGTCCGTTTCTCATGATAGTTTATCAGACAAGATCCTTTAGAACATACATTAAAAATACATCAAACAAAATCATTATTATAGTTCGCTATCTCATTTTAAGGGAATGGTAGGAAAGCACCACCAGTGATAAGGACTTGGACTTTGTGTCTGTGTTGCCATGTAAGGAGATAAACTCCCCTACCCAAATAGGTCTCCAAAAAAATCTTATATTTTATTTATTTTATCTTATTTCTTAAAATGAGAAATAACAGGTCTTTTTAGTTTAATAATGTATTGCTCAGTTGCATAGTCAGATTTACAAAATGGTGAGACTCCACTAGATAGAAAAATAAGTAGTAGTATTTAATTTACATCCTACCCATGACGGTACATGTCACTGTTTATTCTTTCATGGTCAACTAAGGTAAACTTTTTGATGTGCTATTTCCTCATTTAAAACCCATTTGGGATGTTTGTGTCTGACAATCCTAAGACCTGAGATAGACTATGGCTTTTACTGCTCTAAGAAATGGGATAAAAATTTCAAAGGCAGTAGCTGCATGCTCTGCAGAAGAGCCCAGGTATAATGGGATGCTTGGTACTCAGCCCCATAATTACAAAAGATAGTTCCTTAGCAAAGACTAAGATACTGATTTGCAGACCTTCTGATACAGTGAGATGCATTGCTCCTTTTATATAGCTTTTTCTTTCTTCTCCTAATTCAGGAGAGACTTCGACCCAGCACTTTCTGTCATGCATTAGTAACTCCAAAAACATGTTTACTTAAGTACAAAACCACATTAGCTCAGCATTATTGTATGCCTCCAACACACATAAATTACAATATATTGTGGGGTAGGAACTTTGATCAAGAAAAGCCCACAATGAATTAACTTGGAGGTAGGGAGGAGGGTTGGACCATTAAATGCTCCTTGTCTCCTTTTCCTCTCGTCCCTATGATTCTCGCTGCCAGTCAGTCTTTCCAATTGCTCACTATGTCTGCACTGCAGGCTACAAGAAAAGAAAGCACTAATAGTAGCCCTAGGAAAATCATGCTACTTTGTGGATCTCATCTCCTTCTCTAACATTCATTTCCACGTGCAGAATCTCAAGTGTCACTTGTAGAAAATCCTCCCTTGTTGCCCACAACATCTTGTGTCTCACCCTAACAGCACTGGGGTTCTGGAGCAGAAAAGCAGCTTTGGGAAGGAAAAATGCTATAGAGGGAGAGACCCCCCAAAACAGCTTGTAGCCAAGTTTTTTTTTTCCCCATCAGAGGGCCTATACTAGGATTTTTGCCCCATCAATACTGCAGGAATTTTGTACAGTGGTAGAGACAATTATTTAGCCTGGGCAGTGAGGAGGGTGCTGTTTGCGTATGCTGTTGTTGGTAGAGGACATAGAGGCCACAAAGGGTGGCCTCAGTGCCCCAGACAGGGCTGCAGCAAGGACCCAGCACACCTTCTGCCACTGGCAATGCCAAGTGCCTGCATACAGTCCAGCTGGCCCTCACTGGCCAGCCCTCCTGCTCACTGCAAGACAGCCTCTGGATGGGAGGTGGGTAGATCTGAGAAACAAAACCAGCACATTTCTTCCTTACAGACCCAATGCATTTTACCCAGTATGGTATGTCTTGCAGGTCAACAAGTCTAGAAAGCATGTTCCCCCCTTCAGCTGATAAAACAGAACACACATCTTCCCACTCCTATGCTATTTTTTTCTAGTAGCTCTGCTCATCCCCTTTTGGAGGACCTTTTGACTACCATTATGTACTGCACTGAAAGAACTGGTATATGGCTGCTCTTAAGTTGATCCCATTGCTGTTGATGCCAGCACCAGAAAGTACGCTAGAAACAGCCTCAGTGCCTGGGTGTGATTTAAAGATTGAGGAACCAATGTTGCTTCCACTGAAGCTGGAAGAAACTTTGCTCCTGATGCAAATGGAAGCAGAAATCAGTCCTTACTTGTATTTGAAGTGTTAATTGATTTTGTTGATTAGACAGCATGATACACTGTTTATCAGCTACTAAGTGAAAAACACAGATTCTTCCTGTGCCAAGTATTTGATTTTTTCCTTAGTATTTGTTTGTAAGCATAGAAATCTAAAGCCATAAAGTTTCAGAAACTTTACACTCAAAGTTACTTGCTCATCTGTTTATGTATACACAAGTATACAGAGCATTGTATGATAGTTTGACTCTGATACTAGCATGTTTTCTGCATTATTCCTCACTTGTTTTTTGCAAGTTAGAACATCCTCCAAGCCCTAGGCTCTATCTTGTGCTGAACATGTTTAAGAGCCATGTACAATAAGAAATTGATACTGCTGTTGTATGCAACTTTGTCTTTTTAAAGGCTTTGGGTCCTGCAAGTAAGTGATGTGTGTCTTGTCCAGCAGTCCACCATCATTGCAATAATCCTGAAAAAATTCTTTCCTTCTATTTAGTTTGGGGGCTTATTACAAAAAAAGTATATTACAAGAAGTATGAAGTTTAGCAATGTGTGAAAGCAGAGAGGAAGAGTACTAAGAATTTTTTTGTACTTGTATTCATCAGACACCACCTCCCTTTCCTTGCTACATCTGCTCTACAATTTGTAGTTCATTTTATTGTGAAAATTAAGCTACTTTAAACAACAAAGATAGCATGACATTTCAGAGAAATTACCACTGGAGAGCATTAATATGTCCCTAGATGCCACCAAGATTAAAGTTGTCATCTCTCTAGCTCCACAAGTCTTCTTTAGAAGTAGACCCAAAGATAATGAAAGGAGGATGTGTTCGCTGCAACTCCACACATATTCAGGGCAATATACCAGTGCAAAATGAGCCATAACAAGTTCAGCAGTCCTACAGAGTACTGCATAGAGACCACGGGACCTTTGGCAGCATATCAGCCCATATGCTACTCCACACCATCATAGCTAGCATGTGGGGGCATCAGTAGGGAGGGAAGACATGGCTTTGTACTTGCATAACACTTGTATGGTAAAATGTCAGATCAATCACCAAAAATGGCAAGTGAAAGTTGATATAATGATTTCTCTGTGTACATTGTAGGCTCCACTGAATATACCTTACACAAGAAACAAGATGAAAATCTGCCTCAGTTGAGGCCCAAGGAGCTTTTTTCCTATTAAATAAAATATTTAATGTTAAGTTGCATAAACATAAAGAAATATATAGATTTTATGACATCCGCAAGGAACTGCTGAGACATGTTCAAGCATTTTGTATGATGCACATTTTATTTCTGTGTTCCTCAAGGCTGTCCTAAGAATTGATAATTACAGTTCATGAGCTAATTCACAGCAGCTATAGCAATTATAGGTATTATAGATGCCATTAATTTTTATTATTTAATATAACCAAGTAGCTGATAAGGGACTTAAATGTTGCTTTATGTTGAACTGCCATGCCACATTATGGTTGTCATGTTATTATGCATATATTATGAATAAGCAAAAAAGAACTAGAGGATTTAAGAAGGAAGCCTTTCTCCAGAACTTGGGTAATTTGCAACACACAAGGAAACTACCCATGTTTGTTATGGAGTGTTACCTAGTTTATCTTTTCTCTGATCAGAAAAAGAAAAATTAATTGATTTAAGGTCACTGTAAAGGTCATATCCCAGGGAACAAACTGGTTATGACAATACTTTTCTCGTTTTTAGAGAAAAATTCGAGCCAGTACTGCTCGTGGATTTCTACATGCTTATACAGGCACCCTTCTCTAAGCATGCTAATGCATTTGAAATTAATTCTTGGTACAGTGATACAGCTCTTGTAATGGCAGAATTGGATTTATATGGTTTGATTAGCATCTACAGAAACCATCTAGCAGCATCAGTTTATGCAATAACTTATATTTCACTATATGCAGATTATCTGTGTTCAATTCCATTGAGTTGTCTTGTGCTTTTGCAGGCTGCCAGTACAATATGTAGCATTAAATGATCTAAGATGGCACACTCCCAGCAACTCATCACAAGTACAGCAGGGTTCCCAAATTGGAGTTCAGGTATCACACTTGTCATGCATATACTTACTGGAAGGAGTTTGCCAAACACAAATAAAACAGTGCCTATTGTCAACTGCTGTCAGAAATTACTACTAATCCAGACAGGGCTTTGCTTTAACCTGACACGGTACAGGGGTAACTGGGCTCAAGTACACTACACTTTCCTGATTTCCTCATTAAAGCTGAGGGAGCCTTTAGGAGCGCCATTTGAGACATAAGAAAATGCTGTCCTCACATCAGCAGCCCATCAGGGTGCTGTCACTGGAAATCCTCTTTATGGCAAGCACATGAGCCTGGCCACTTTTAAGGTTCATCCACAGTATCTGGGGAGATGCACTTGATTACAAATTCATCTATCCCTTTTTGAACCTGCTGGTGCTGCAGCTGGTCCTCTCAGCAGCCTGACAACAACTTTTTCCACTGCTTATCTCCCTCCACCAGGTCCAAGCGCCCCACTGTACCAGGGCTATCATCTCACATCAGGTATTGCAGTTCCCCCATCTTATCTGTCAGGTTCCTTACACTGCTAAGGTCTGCCTTCACCCCTTCCCTTAATGCTGCATGTCCTACTCACCTGGCACTGCAGGCAGTCTGGTTTGCCATCCCTGTTTATTGCAGTTGTGCTGCTCCTACCCGCCCTGGCCTTTCTGGGACATGCTGAACGTCAGACATGTCTTCCTTGACAGCCCAAAAGAGGAGCTGCCCTGAGCCCACCAGCTTTTCATTGGCTTCTCACCAAGCTACTCTTCCGCAGCCATGCCCGGTGCCAGCACCCAGTCCTGGGGCAGTTACAGTGCAGCCTGTTCCCCATGCATGGAGTCACCCTGCCCCAAAGGCTCTCAGCCCTCCTCCCTGACCCACTCCTCAGCCAAGCACCGAGCTCCAGTGCTTGCTGCCCCTTGGGCCTCATGGCAGGGACAGACAGTGATTGAGGGTCACTGCCAACCACGGGGCTCCTGCCTGGCAGCCAGCCCTGAAGCACCAGCATATCCCTGCTCCCCACCATGCCATCAGTATCCATGGGGCCCGCAGCTCCCCCAAACCCAACCCTCTGCTGTGTCAGTACGCTTGTTTTGACAAGCATTACCACCTGCTTGCTGGCTGGCTCTCCTGGGGCCAACAACCAGCCCACCTGCATCACTCGTGCCCCATCCTGACCCCAAAGGTCCTTCCAGTACAGGAGGATGCTGCTTTCAAGGGAAAAACAGGATCCCTCCTCCTCACCAGCACAGCCACCTCCTGGCCCCAGGCTCCCCCTCCTCAGCACAGCAGGGGCCATGCAGGGCCAGCACTGACCCACACCAGCCACCAAGGCCACAGTGAGGGAGCTCAAAGACCATCTGGTCTGCAGCTGCCCAAGCACCCAGGTCTCAAAGGGAGCAACCCCATCCTCAGGGCCCAGAGCACCTCACCCCCTAAGCCTCAACTAGTAACCACGCACACTGAGTTCCGTGCAAGAACCCAAGGGCTTCCCACTCTACTGCTGGACTGATACCTCTGTTCTGAGCTCTAACTATTTTTTAGTTTCTAAAGGTTCAGATTAATTCAATTTCTCCCTTGTGAAAGGGATTAAGACATCAATTCGCCCTTGTTCTAGCCTTATTACACTAGCAACAAAACAAGATCTGGCTTTGCTGAAACAAACCCATGAGCAAGTGCATGGGAAGAAATCAGCTGACCTGAAGCCCGTGTGCATTCCTATAAGGTGTAGATACTCACCAGCACAACCCCTCAAACCAAACCAATGTAAAGAGCCTCATAGTAAAGATATACCACCCTTTTATTCTCTCCTGGGTTGGAGGAAGCCCCACTCCCTTGGCAGGATTAAGGCATCACATGACAAAGCCTCCAGCCTCCACTCCTGAATTAAATATCAGCAAATTCAGCTGGCCCTTGCAAAATCCCACATGCTCACCTGGCCTATAGCCACAGCTACCCCCACTGATCACACAGGCCCCGTGCTCCCAACATTACTCACCTGAAGGAGCCAGCCCTCCTCCCTCGCCTGCCTTTCATGGGCAAAACTGTTGCCTGGGCTCATTTGCCTACACCCTGTCTTTGGTGACCCTTGTTTTACCCTTATGTACTCATTCAGCTGTACATCTGTCTGCCTACCCAGCATAAAAGCTGCTGCGATGGTGTTCTTTGTAAAGTCAATCTATGAAAATTTGTTCCATTTCAAACATTGGGGACCCTGTAGTGCACTTTCCTTTCCCTGGCTGCTGGGTATGGCTCGTGAGCAGGCACAACCCACACCGGCAGTTATGGTGGGGCACTAGCATCCTCATTAATTTCCTGAACACCATCCCAGCCAGTATTTTATCAGCAGCTGCTGGTGAGCCACAGGGACTGCTACTAAGACAAACTTCTGTCAGAGGGAGTCATGATCCACCGGCTGTCAAATTGACCTGACATCTGCTGGATCTTAACAGTTGCCCCGGATGGATGATGCCATATGATGAGCGAAAATACATTTTTTAACGTCTTTTAATAAATGTACAGCCAAACAAGAGCTTCACATCGATGGCCTCTGTGACCTTGGGTTTGCATCGCAGGCTGAAAAGGTGACCATCAATTGCATACATTGCACCTCCAAGCTGCCGAGGCCAGCATTGCTAAGAACAAAGGGTAGATAAAGTTGACTTATACACATGCCTGTCTTCTCTGACATAGATCCGTCTTCCATGACATGGCTTTCATATCATCTTGAAAAGAGCAGATGAGGCTACAGAAGCTGTCAAACTCTCTCAGCTTGCTTAGCATCTTTCAGACACTTGCCTGACTGATAATACGCAATGCCTTAGGCTAATCAATACAGACGCAGGTGCTAGTCCCCACCTTTTTCCTGAATTTCCTTTTCTGTGAACTGTATGTATTTATATAGGCTATATATACTGTACTAAGATTGAGCTGTAGTGTGTCAGGACTTCAAAACTCTTGTGAAGTTGAACAGCACCTGCTTGACACCTGGTCAGAGTGATAGACCAGAGCCTTAAAGTTGAGTAGGAAAAAAAAATAGCTCCTAGAAAGATGTCATGCTAAAAGGAAATCAAGAGAAAGATCAAATAAAATGTAGAATTAAAAAACTCTCTCTGTTAAGGTCCACCCATCTCAGCCTATTTTGTTCTAGCACTGCCATAAGTGAATCTTCACTTTGGAAACACAGCTGCCGTAGTTTTGTTTAACAACTGTACAGCTTTGGGCAGCAGCTCCATCACTGAACACTGCTGGGTATTATATAGACTGAGGGAACACAGATGCCTTACCCCAAATATTTGCAGCTAAGCAGACAGATTTGTGCAACTAAACATATTGAACAGAGCTGATGTGTGGTAACTGAAGTAGTTGTTTCTCTGCCTGATCTCATTTGTGCCTGGAGACTCCCCGTCCCTATTCCAACCTTTGACCCAACTCAGGGACTCACTGAAGTAGAGCCAATGGGGATAGCGTGGCTGGGCGCAGCCCCAGCCTGGGGACATTGGTCTCCTCTGTGGGGGTGGGCTGAGGCCAGGCACAGTCAAGTCACGGTCACGATGCAGATCAATGGATCCACAGCCAGGGTGGCGGGTTGACCCCGGCCAGCAACCAAACACCACCCTACCCTTTGCTCACTCCCCTCTCCCAGGCTATGGGGAGGAAAATGGAAGGGGAAAAGACTCATCGATCAAGATAATGACAGTTCAATAAGAAAAGCAAAAGCTGTGCATGCAAGCAAAGCCAGAAGAGGAATTCATTTATTCTTTACTACCAGCAGGCAGATTTTCAGCCACTTGCTGGGAAGCAAGGCCTCAGCATGTGTAGTGGTTGCTTGGGAAGACATACGCCGTAACCATGAATGTCCCACCTCCTTTCTCCTTCTTTCCATGAGCTTTTACTGTCATATGTTATGGGATATCCCTTTGGTCAATTTGGGGCAGCTGTCCCAGCTGTGTCCCCTCCCAAGCTCTTGCCCACACCTGGCCTACTGATTTTGGAGTGGGGAGGAGAAAGAAAGCCTTGACACTGTGAAAGCCCTACTCGGCAGTAGCCAAAACACTGTTGTGTTAACACTGGTTTAGCCACAAATGCAAAGCAGGGCTCCATAGGGGCTGCTATGAAGAAAGTTAATGTCAACTCCATCCCTGTACTGCCCAGTACAATCTTTACCCCTTATCCTATACCATTTGCATCATGCTTAGGTCCTACATTAGCTATACATCTAAGTATCCTCTGACACTTACAGGGGATGTGATACACCCAATCAGTGCTGTGTTTCTTGGCCCAGGAGTCTATGAGGTTATTTTGGAAATTAGTCCCATCATCTGACTTAAATCTTTCTGGGGTACCGTGCCACCACAGACATTGCCTTTCAAGGCCTAGGATGATGTTTCAGGTGGTGGTATGGTTTACATGTTTCCAGTCACCAGGTCATCACTTCCACCATGGTGAGCACATAGTTGTTGGGTTGCCTTGGCAGGTTGGTGGCACCTATTCAACATAGTCAATTTGCCAGGCCTCACCACGTCGATATCCCAGCCACCACCCTCTATTCCAGGGAGACTTTACTCGCGTGTATCACTTGATTGTGGCACATGTTTCGCACTCATGTGTGACCTGTGTGATGACCTCAGTGGTCAGGTCCATCCCTTGATCATGAGCCCATCTGTATGTTTCGTGTCTCTCAAGAGGTCCCAATGATTCATGAGCCCACAGAGTTACCAATAACTCACCCTTATGTTCCTAGTCCAGGTCCACCTGAGCCACTTCAATTCTGATAGCCTGGTCTACCTACTCGTTGTTTTGATGTTCTTTGGTAGTGCAGGTTTTTTGGCATATGAGAACCTACATGACATATCTTTACAGCAATGTTTTCTACTTGGCCAGCGATGTCTTGCTACAATTCAGCAGCTTGTATGGGCCTCTGCATTACCAGTTGGTCTGTTTCCATTGCTGTAGTCACCCCACAGGACATTTGCCACCATGCATGAGTCAAGACAGAGTACTGGCCACTTTTCTCATTCAGCAATCTTGAGGCCAGCTGGATGGCTTTCACTTCTGCAGACTGACTTATCACCACCTTCTTTGGCAGCTTTGATGGCTTGTTGTGTGGATTCTACACAGCAGTATTCCACTTCCAATAGTTTCCTATAAAAAGACAAGATGCATCAGTAAACAGAGCACAGTACCTTTTACCTTCTGATAACTCACTGTATGGTGGAGCCTCTTGGGCACGAGTCACCTCCTCAGGTAATGCTCTGAAATCCCTGCCTTCCAGCCTTTCCATGATCTCTTCCAGGATTCCTGGGCAGTTGGGGTTCCCCATTTGAACCCACTGTGTGATCAACACTACTCACTTACTCCATGTAGCGTTGGTTGCATGATGTGTAGAAGGGGCCATGAATATCCAGTACAGCACAGACACTCACAGTGCCAAGAGCTGTGCTTCTGTACCAACAATTTCTGAAGTGGCTCAACTGCGCCTCATACACTTCTAGTAACTTTTTTTCAGTCGGGGTGTAGTGCGCTTCAGATCCTTGATAACCCAGCTCCAAAAGCCTAGAGGTCAACCTTGGGTTTCTCCAGGTGTTTTCTGCCAGAGGCTCCAGCTGAGGCCATGCTCCCAGATGCAGTAAGGAGCATGTTTTGCATGGCTTTGCACTCTGGAGGGCACCAGGAGCCCTGCCTGGGCCTTGTCAAAGCCTGGTGAAGGCACTCTGGAGGGCCAGACTTTTGCACTGGCCATATGGGACTATTAAAGGGTGATCAAGTCTTGCTCATTGGTCCTTGGCTCTTGAGTTGATGAATTAGCCATGGGAACCAGGGAGTCTCGGTTGTTGTGATGCTGTTGTTTGTCCTCTGTCATGGTAGCAACTGGCACATGCTGTTCTTCAACATGCAGGAACCCTACAACAGAGGGATCCTCTGAGAGGCTGGGCAATGTAGGCAGCTGTTTCGTCTTCTCTGTATCCATGGCAGCTACGCCAAAGCCTCATCAGTACTGTTTTGTGTCCTTGAAGTACCCCCTTGGCCTGAGGTAGTTGAGGCCAAGAATACATGGGGTCTCTGGGCTGGTCACAATAGGATGCTTCTGCCACTTGTCCTCTGTTGGGCTCACCTCAGCCTCCAACAGAGACAACTATTGGGATGCCCCTGTCACTCCACAAATCCAGATGGGTTCTGCCACTTCCCCTCTTGATCACACAAGAGGAACCAGCAGGTGCCCAGGGACCAAGACAGGCTGTCTCCATGGGGCACTCTGACAGCCAGGACACTGGCCTGTGGAGACAAGGGAGGAGAGGGAGTCTTTTCAAAACGTCAGAGCAAGCAGGGCACTCTCCATGGTTGGTGTATAAAAGTCTGGCCAGTCCATCATTGCCAGAGTGTTGGAATATGATGCTGGTGCATTGCAGACCAACCTCATCCACATGGTCCACGTACACTGGATGTCACACAGATCTTTGGAGATCTGGTTGTCAACCAGGTCACTGTAGATGACTTCCAGCACCACTAATTCTTTCAGTTATTGGATACCTTTCTTCATGGTAGTCTACTTCCCTTGGTAATTCACAAGGTCATTTTTGAGGGGGTATCTTGCCTTCACATTCAACAGGAGCTGCCTCCAGAGGCTGTGGATTGCTGCCTGTTTTCCAATTTCTTTGTCAACTCCCCATGCCTAGCAAGGGATTGCAGCAGCTGAACTTCCTTGCCCTCTAATTCCTGACTGTTGGCCCCATTATCACAGCATCATGCTCCGCTGGCTGGCAGCTGTAATCTTTCTGCATAACTTGAAGTTCACACAGGGTTAGGGACTGGGTAGTTTCCACCTCTTGGGTGATTTCCCTCACATCCTCCTGCTTCTTTGCTGAAGGATCAGCTTCCTGATCAGACCCTTCTTCCTCCTCCTCCTCCTCCTCCCTTAATAATTGATGCTACAGACCTGTGGAACACAGCATCCAGTGTTTCTTTTTGACTGCAGGAGTGGTTACTTTAGTTGGTGTTTGGGTCCCTGTATGATCCATGGTGGTAACAGGATCAAACAGTTTATGCTAGGATGTTCCAGAACCTGCGCAAAAGAGCCAACCACCTCAGTCCCAGCGGAGACAAGGGAGGTGTGATCCCAGCTTTTATTGCTGAACACAATGCCATATGGTGTGGGATATCCCTTTGGTCAGTTTGGGTCAGCTGTATTGACTGTGTCCCACCCAACCTCTTCTCAACACCAGCCTACTGACTTTCAAGCAGGAGGAGCAAGAAAAAGCCTTGACACTGTGCAAGCACAGCTGGTGTGTTACCAGCACTGGTTTAGCCACAGATGCAAAGCACAGCACTGTACAGGCTGCTATGAAGAACGTTAACTTCATAACTCTGTGCCAGCTAGCTGCAATACCACCAGGCACAGGCTGGACAAAGCACCAGACCCTCGGATTAGAAGTAGCTCCCGTGGGATGGGGTCAGCCCTGGGTGAGACCTTCCCACAGCGCCGTCTCCAACCTTTCTCCATAGTCACCAAAGGAAGCGGGCAGCTCTCAGTGAGCCCTGGACCCAGGCAGCCAAACCTCCAGGGAGAGGCAGATGCTTTCAGGACCGTTACGCTGACCAAGGCAAACTCACTGGTGAGTTGAGCTGGCCCCAGTCTCAGCCCCAGTCATAGGATTTTTATATGGAAAAGTGAAATGATGAGCTTTTCAGGAGGTGCTGTGGTCCCACCGCGATGAGCTACTAACTAATCATTAGATATGATGTGTTCTAAGTAAAACATGCCAAGCATAGTGTGTTGAAGAATCATCTGTTAATGGCCCTGCAGTCACTACCTAATAGTGACATGAATAATTATTAATTATTAATAAATAATTGATAAAATTATTATTAATAAAGTGAAATTATTAAATAGTGGGGGAAAAACGGAAACTGTAATTTCACTGCAATTCACAGAATTCTGGTCTCTTTCTTCAGTCATTTCCCACCCTTCACAGCATGTGTCCATGGTGGGAATGCTGCTGAGCAGAGGGCTGCAGAATGAAAGCCTCAGTTAGGACTGAGCGTGTAGAAAAATGCCTCAGTCACATGCAAATCCAGATTGGCTTTTTTAGTTTTCCCCTCAATAATACTGAAAACATATTTCATAGGTCTGTCTTTTTCATTGAAATTAGTGTCTGTTCCCTGTGTGTCATTGACCGTGCAGATCAGGTTCCCCTAACTACTGTAATCACTCTGCTGTTTCTCGCCCTACTCCCCCACTAGACGGTGCCCACACATACTAGAATGGCATGTTTTAGTCTTCAACCTTAAGGCAATTCTCCTTTTCTTCTGTTTATCTTACATCTTATGGAAAAAATCTATTATAGTTCCATGTTTGCGTCTTAGATACTGGGCCTCAGAGAGCTGTGGTCTGGAGGAAGGGCTCTGCAGGGTGAAAAAAGGGAAATTAGGACCAAGCTATCGAATATGCACTGTCATACTGTATATGGTTGTAAAGCTTGGCCAAGACCAAGGTAATGAGTAAGTATGTTATGCCATTAGGGACTTGTAAACTTTTTTTATCAATTAGCAGCTCAACATTATATAGTGAGGACCATTTTTTGATGTTATTAAAAATTTTACTGTATTATTTATCTATAGTATATATCATCTACTACTTCATTATAAGCTCAGAATATGGATTATAGAATATATACTAAAACTGCATAAGGTCATAGACTCACAGAAAAATTTAGGTCCAAATGTGTCACGGTCCACTCGGTGGACTCGTGATGGTTCGTTTGCTACGATCTCGAAAGTGCAAAATTAAGGTGACCAACACCAA
This sequence comes from Harpia harpyja, assembly GCF_026419915.1. Lineage (NCBI taxonomy): Eukaryota > Metazoa > Chordata > Aves > Accipitriformes > Accipitridae > Harpia > Harpia harpyja. The sequence goes on from NC_068949.1 coordinate 8,091,987, forward strand.
AGGGGATAGCAATAATCACACAGTAAAACTTTATTGTATTGCCTGTGAAGAGGCACGCGATAGTTAGAGATGGGTGAAAGAAAGGAGAAAAGAGTAAAGTTAAGTTTAGCGAGAGGAGAAAGAGAAGTTATAGCTACCACCGCTGATCTCAAGACGTCCTAATGGTCCCGGGTCCAGCTAATGCTGCGTCGTCGATCGTCGTGGTCCTTGGTGGGGAAGCTTCAAATTTCTGTTGTTCAGAAGTCATCTTTTATGCTTAGTAACACACCTTGCTCCACCTCTGCCTCAGGAGTCTCCGCCCTTCTCGAGCGAGGCTATTACGCAGGCACAGGGTCAGTGTCCGAGGCGTGGTAAGTCTTGGAGGTGTGTTTTGGTATTATAATGAAGCAAAGTTCATCTAAAGTTCATGATTTCTTCATCGATGTTATGGTAACAATTGCAATCCATCCTTTTTGGACAGTAGCTGTGCGGTTATCTTTAACAGAGCCTTGTACCGCACGTTCTGTTCTTGGGATCGGCCACTGCACTCCCAAACAGGCCATTGTCAGATAATGTACTGTTCATGTTCCTGATGACGATGTTGAGACAGTGCTGATTTTCTGACCGACTCCTACACCACCCCGTGGCTCAACATGGTCGTCAGGATGTCAGGACCGCTTGGTGGTAGCATGATAAAGAAGAGGAAGAAGAAAAGGAAAAGAGAGAGAGAGAGAGAAGGAGAGAGGATAGGGAGGCTACTACAATGTATCAATTACAATCAAAGCTGTTTATATAAAAGAAGAATCAATGAGGTTTCAAAACATCAATTGATTTGGGGATATCCACATTGGATGGGACATCAAGCATATTGTATGTGTTCAATACAGACATCAAATGTGTTAACCGATTCATCATTCTCCAGGTTATGACATACAATACTGCTGACAAAGCCAAACTGATCAAAACCAATATCAAGAGAACCACGATGGGGTGACACAACTTGTTCAGGATGCCTGTAGCAGTAGGCGACCATCCGAAAAGTGTGTCCCACCATCTATGTTCTGCATCCTTTTGCACTCTTTCTAAAACTCGGTGTATTTCTTTCACATTGTGATGAACAGTTATTAAGGTTTTCTGTCCATTTTCCCTAATTTTTTCCAAAATCTCCACCAAATCCTTGTGTTGTAATAACTGTTTTACCAAAGCGAGATTCATTCCAATGGGTATAGGTAGCAATTCATGAATCAACATGTAGTTAGATTGCAAAAGTTGGTGAGACGTGACCGGGGCCGAATAGGAAAAGTCACATCCGACAATCTTAGTAAAATTGCAAACACAAAAATTTGAATGATTTTTAGTCTCTACAACTACCTTGTCTACAGATAGAAGGTCACAAACAGTCCTCAAACATACACAGCCTTTGCCGATATATATGAGTACTGTTTCAGGGTTTTCATTAGGATGAATCTCAAAATGGCAAATATTTTGTTCAGTATCTAAACAAATATCTTGTGCCTCAATTGCATTACCTTCACAAACAAATCCTTGTTGTTCCCGTACAATGCAAGATTCCAAATTAACAGTTTGCCATTTTTTCATTCACCTTTCGGGCCCATACTCTATGCTCAAAAGGATAGAGTATAGTTCCGTTGTGGTTCAACCCTAATGCAATAATGGGATAAATTGGGTATATGGTAGCATTATATATAGTGAGCACAAAAGTTGTAGCTATGTTTGTAACGGGATCATAAGTAAAGTTTACCAGGTTCCACCAGGATTGGAGTTCCTTCTCAAAATCAGTGGCACTGTCCCAAATTGTTTTCCGAATTTCAGTGGAGAGAATACCTTCTTCACCTTCTCTTATAATTGAGGCGGCTACAGACTGCATCCATATTTGAGCCTGGATACAACTGAGAGCCAAAGAGAGGTTATTTTGGATCACCCCAAGTGCGTCAGTAATCAATTCATGGTCCCTTATATTTACCTTTTCCTATTTTGGTAATATATTTGACAACAGCCACTGGTTAGTCCCCAAAGCCAATAACGAAGATCGCAAAGGCTGTTGTAATTTAGCCAAATCACTAATTGAAGTAGCCAACTTGTTCATTATTACTTCCGAATCGATGCTATTTAGAACTCCCAATCCTGTTCCCAAAACACTGGTTAGGTCTCTCCATGTTCTTCTCATGGGAAGAGTTCGTTTTTGCAGCCAGGTTGTCCATCCCTCATAAGAAGTCTTTAGGAAAGGTGAGCAAGCTGGCTGAATGTCTGAAACATTGTTCTGCATCAACAATTCAACTCGTTTGAGAGACCATGCCGGGTTAAGCAACATTTGTTGTAGGCCCGTATTTCTGATCACATACGGTCCAATTTCAAAGATTTTGGGGTTAAGCACAACAATTGGTTGGGTAGTAGGTATTACAACGTCTATTTTAAATCCTCCCCCATCCAATCTGAACCTCCAACTATAATTGTTACATTGCTCTCATGCGAGGTCAAGGACTCGCGATATATTAATGTCCATCATTTTGCCACGACATTATCATCCAGATCTTCACCATCCACGTCTGTCACCATCATCACTGTCAGCAAAAGGACTGGAATGACTTGTTCCTTCATGGTCCTGTAAAAAAAACGCAAACTAGGCCTCGGTTTTAAAACCGGGTCAAAGGGTTAGAAGTCTGGTCACTTTGGATGCATTCGGTCTTCGAAAATCTACTGTGAGCCTCCACTTCCCATTAGGTTTTTTCACCAGCCATACCGGCGAGTTAAAAGGAGAATGGGTATTTACCACCACTCCCTGTTCCCGCATCTCCTGCATGACTGGTTTGATACCTTCTTTTGCTCCCAGGGGGAAGGGATATTGTTTAACACTAGTTACTTTGCTAAATGGTAGAGGGGGTGCAGTTTGAAGTAGCCTCATGTTCAGCTGCGGTGTCCCGAAAGTCCACAACAATCCTTCTGAATCCTCCCACCCCCTTCCTTTAAGGGAATCTATTCCTAACAGGTTAGTTGGAATGTTCCCAACCACCATGTCAATAGTGATCGTGCCTTCCTCTCCCGGCAGCATCAGCTTTACCGGAACAACCTTCAGAACTTCTGTTGACCCTAAAGCATTCAGGACACAAACGTTTCGCTTAGAGGGAATCACCCCACACCTCTGTGCATCTTCCTCTCAGTCAGGGTGGAGATCTGTGCACCGGTGTCAATTAAAAAGGTTACGGGTGCACGCTTAGGACCTACAATAGCTGTAATCAATAAATCTCCTCTGTTAGTTTTAGTGAGCTGCCGGATATAAATCCATCCTCCGTTCCCCCGCCCACTGCTAAGGAACGGAGGTTCTAGTTTCCCTGCTGACTTTCCCCGTCGCCCGTGCTCTCCGCGGGGGGGGGCTGTGGGCATGACAGGAGAGATTTCTCTATTTGACCCTAAGTGCTTTGGGTGTTGTTTTGGACCATACCACTTTGATATCAGTTTACTCAGTTTATTAAGGGGTAAACCATCCATCACATCTCTGGGAACTCCCTTTTTAATTCCCAAGGCCCACCATTGTTGTTGAGTCAGGGGTTGTCTTCCTCCTCCCCCAGTTTTAGAGCAGGAGTAGTCAGCAACAGTGGGGGGGTCAGTGAGAGCGGTTACAATTTTACTAACAGACAGGGGTAGATTTTTAGCTCCCACTTGACGGATTCCTTTAGATTTCTCCTCCAAAGTTCTCACAGGACCATACTTCCCGCTATAATCTATCAATTCTTGTGCTACATCTCCCCATGTCCAGATCCTTTTATGCTTTGAGTGGGAAGGAGACGAGCCATGATTGAGAGGTGAACCTGTGCCAACATCAATTTAATCTCCTTTACCTTTAGTAGAGCTCTCCAATTTTTCTACAGCGTCTAAAGATGCTATGGTCCTTTGGAGAACAATCCCGGTGGATTTGAGTGATTCTGGGAGTCCCCTTATCAAAGGAGTCATGATTTCAGGATTCACCGACAACATCATTGGGGATTCACATCTGGGAACTAACTTCCTTTCATGTATCATCTGCAGGCAGGCTGCTTTGTGCACACTTTCTAGCAATTGATCAGCTGTGCCTGTGATTGCTAGGGGATCTCCCCTGTCTAAGGGGTTCAACCCTCCAGCCCAATAGGCAGCCCGCTGGGTTAGGGACCATGGGGCACGTCTATCCCCTGTTGTTAAAAAGACACCGTGGCCCCAGTAACCACTAGCTTCCCTTTCATTTAACTGAATATGGTCCCCTCCAGTTAAAGATACACGCCACACATACTCTGTTTCGGATTCTTTCGGAAGGCGCCCATATTCTCTTTTCATTTTGGCCAATTCAGTGGGAGTGTATGGTATCTCTTTAGTTGTAATATGTGGGTCATTATCCTCATCATTTATATAAGCAAATTCTGCTTTAATCAAAGGCCTCACTTGGGGGTTTTCCCTGAAGTGTCTCCTTGCTTCCTCTAGTTCCTTTTGGGGGTATACCTGACTTATTTGCTGAATACCTATCTTTTCCATCTTCATTTCTATCTCATTCAATGATTCAGCAGACTTTGAAAGTCCTTCTTTCAAGGCATCTTTTAGACAGCGATTTTCTTCCTCCTTTTCCTCTGCTCGCTGTTTGTACAAGCTAATTACTCTTTCTTTCTCTGCTACCTGCTCTTCCAGGTTGGAGGTTGTTTTCTGCAAAAGTTGTACCAAATTTTCAAGGGATTCTATGATTTGTTTTTCCTGGCTACGCCGCTTATAGCGGTCTTCAATTGCTGCGACCAGGCTGGCTCCAAGAACTGCACAGATTATCGCTTTGCCTTTGCCTGACCGTGATCCAGCCTCATTATGTATAGAAATCACTCGGTCTGTTACACTCTGTAAATTCGCCCAATTGTCTTGAGCCCACTCTTCCCTAGGTGGGGAGGGTCGAGCTCCATACTTTGCCAAAAGTGCATAAAACGAGTCAAGATTTTTTACTGATGGAGAGTTTTGATAACCATTCTTTTCAGTCATTTTTGCTGCAAAGGGCCAAACTCACTTCGGGGAGGTCAAACTTAGTTACACCACACACGCAACAACTGCTGCGTCGCCCTCCTCTTCCCCAGTGGCGAAAGGGACTCAAATCTCACTTCGGGGAGGCAAAACTTAGTTGCTCACAAGTGCAGACTTTCTCTGCTTGTCCCTTCAACTTCCCCTGGTAATCAACCTCATCTAATGAGGACAGTTCCCCCTTTTGCACTAAGAGATCCTTGCACTTGATCCTGATAGACAGAGCCCTCAATTCGAGTTTGGGGTGAAATACACTGAGGTGTGTGGGGTGTGCGGGAATCCCGAATCGCCCCCCTTGCTTTCTGGACACCTCTCACCCTTTCAGGTGTAGGGCCAGGTGCAGCTGGAACGAAATGTTCTTCCCCTGTTACAAACCACACAAAACCTGCACTCCTCTGTCTCTCAGGATCCTGTCCGTGACGCCAGTTTAATGTCACGGTCCACTCAGTGGACTCGTGATGGTTCGTTTGCTACGATCTCGAAAGTGCAAAATTAAGGTGACCAACACCAAAGGGGATAGCAATAATCACACAGTAAAACTTTATTGTATTGCCTGTGAAGAGGCACGCGATAGTTAGAGATGGGTGAAAGAAAGGAGAAAAGAGTAAAGTTAAGTTTAGAGAGAGGAGAAAGAGAAGTTATAGCTACCACCGCTGATCTCAAGACGTCCTAATGGTCCCGGGTCCAGCTAATGCTGCGTTGTCGATCGTCGTGGTCCTTGGTGGGGAAGCTTCAAATTTCTGTTGTTCAGAAGTCATCTTTTATGCTTAGTAACACACCTTGCTCCACCTCTGCCTCAGGAGTCTCCGCCCTTCTCGAGCGAGGCTATTACGCAGGCACAGGGTCAGTGTCCGAGGCGTGGTAAGTCTTGGAGGTGTGTTTTGGTATTATAATGAAGCAAAGTTCATCTAAAGTTCATGATTTCTTCATCGATGTTATGGTAACAATTGCAATCCATCCTTTTTGGACAGTAGCTGTGCGGTTATCTTTAACAGAGCCTTGTACCGCACGTTCTGTTCTTGGGATCGGCCACTGCACTCCCAAACAGGCCATTGTCAGATAATGTACTGTTCATGTTCCTGATGACGATGTTGAGACAGTGCTGATTTTCTGACCGACTCCTACAAAATGTAAACTCAAAGCAGGGCCCACTTCTTGCCCAGCAGCACCCTAAGATCCTTGCTAGCAGAGCTGCTCCCTGGCCGGTCAGTCCCAGCCTTTGGTGGTGCATGGGACTGGTCTTCCCTATTTGTTTGGTGAAGTTCATGGAGCTCCCTCTGGCCCATCCCTGCAGCTTGCTGTGGTCCTGCTCAATGGCCACCCTGCCCTCCAGCACCTCAGTTTCTCTGCACAGTTTAGCATCACCCACAAATTCAGTGAAGGTATTCTCCACCCCACCATCAGGCTTGCTGATGAGGTTAACCAGTACTGCCCCAGAACTGACCCTTGAAGAATTCCACTCCAACCACCCACCAAATGCACCTCGAACAGTTGACAGCCCCCGCTTTTTGGGCCTGGCAATCCAGCCACTGTTTTCCTCACCTTATGGGCCACTCATCTAATCCATAGCTATCAGCTGGGCTGCCAGCATACTATGGGCAGCTTGTACTGAAAGGCTTGTGTGGTGGGTTGATCTTAGCCAGCTGTTGGACACCCACCCGGTTTCTCTCTCCCCCTCCTCAAGAGGCCAGGGAAGAAAATAAGATGAAAAAACTTACTAATTAACATCACAGGCAAAAAGGACTTGAATTGAGAAAATTAATTTAATTTATTGCCAATTAAAATAGATTTGGATGGTGAAAATAAAAAGGCAAAACAATACCTCCCCCCACCCCTCACCCCCTCCTTTTTTCCAGACTCAGTTTCACTCCTTCATTCCCAACTCCTCTTTTCCCCCTCCACCCCGAGTGGCAGAGGGGTGGGTGGGGAGTGGGGGGGTTATGGTTGGTCCATAATAGTTTCTCTCTGCTGCTCCTTCCTCCTCACACTTTTCCTCTGCTCCAGCATGGGTCCCTCCCATGGGCTGCAGTCCTTCAGGGAATATCTACCTGGCCTGGTGTGGGATTCTCCATGGGCTGCTATGTGTATATCTGCTCCAGCATGGTCTCTTTACAAGCTAGAGAGAACTTTCATTATCTTTTTTAGTATAAGAAATAGTCAAAATCCTAAATCCTAAAAGAATGTGGTTCCTTTCCAGCAATTTTTTGAATCCTGCAGAACTGAATGCATTCTTAATAAGACTGGCCCACAATTGCTTCTCATTCACAAATGGTTAGGAATTGCCACAGTGGGCAGACTAAACATCTGTTGCCCTCAGCATCCAGTCTGTGGTGTGTAGGGGAAGATTTTATGGTATGGGAAAAGCAGATAATTTTGTACAGCCTTCAGAATACTGTCAGGTGTGCTTTGCAGGGTGAAGTACAATACTAATGTCCCCCCAAAAAAGAAAAAAAACCCAACAGGGTAGTAGGACAGAAAGAGGGGTCTATGAATATTAGTTTTTATCCTATTATAGAATCACATGGGAAAATGCAAAAAGCCAAGATGAGATTTCTATTTGAAGAAACAGAAATTTCTTGAAATGTCTTCAAGATGAGACATTCTCAAAATGTTGTGCTCATCATTTGTAAAGTCAAATACTTAATAACTAGAAAACTGTGGATGGTAGAATTGGCACAGGGAATTCATGTAGCCTGGTAGCAGTGTTTCAGTTTTGTCCTTTGCAGGATGGGCCAGAATCACAGAATGGTTGAAGTGGGAAGGGACCTCTGGAAATCACCTTGTCCAACTCCCCTGCTCAAACAGGGACACCTAGAGCAGGTTGCTCAGCACCATGTCCACTTGGATTTTAAATGTGTCCAAGGATGGAGACACCATAACCTCCCTGGCAACCTGTGTCAGTGTTCTGTCACCCTCACAATAAAAAAGTGTTTCCTGATGTTCAGATGGAACCCCCTGTGTTTCAGTTTGTGCCCATTGCCTCTGGTCCTGTCACTGGGCACCACTGAGAATAGCCTGGCTCTGTCTTCTTTGTACACTTTGGTAAGATCCCCCCCCCAAGCCTTCTCTTCTGCAGGCTGAACAGTCCTAGCTCTCAGCCTTTCCTCATAGGAGAGATGCTCCAGTCCCTTGATCTTCTTAGTGGCCTTTTGCTGGACTCTCTCCAGTCGTTCCATGTGTCTCTCATACCGGGGAGCTCAGAACTGGACCCAGTACTGCAGGTGTGGCCTAAGCAGTGCTGAGTACAATGGAAGGATGACTTCCCTCAACCTGCTAGCAGCACCCCTCCTAGTGCAGCCCAGGATACCATTGGCTGCCTTTGCCACAAGGGCACATTGCTGATTCATATTCAACTTGGTGTCCACCAGGACCTCCGGGCTCTTTTCTACAAAGCTGCCTTCCAGCTGGGTAGCCCCCAGCATATATTGGTGCCTGTGGTTATTCCTCCCCAAGTGCAGGACTGTGCACTTCCCTCTGTTGAACCTCATGAGGTTTCTGTCTGGCAATTTCTCCAGCCTGTTGAGGTCCCTCTGGATGGCAGCAACACCCTCTGGCATATCAGCTATTCCTGCCAGTATGGTGTCATCAACAAATTTTCTGAGGGTGCACTCTGCCCCATCATCCAGATCATTAATTAAGATGTTGAACAGGGTTTTAACCTAGTATTGACCCCTGGGGTACACCACTCATTACTGGCCTCCAACTAGATGTCATGCCATTGTTTACCACTCTCCAGGTCTGGCTGTTTAGTCAGTTTTCCATGTACCTCACTGTCTGCTCATCCAGGCCATGCTTCAACAGCTTCTCTGTGAGGATCTTAGGGGAGACAATGTCGAAAGCCTTAGTGAAGGCAAGGTGGACAATACCCACTACTCTTTCCGATTCTACGAAACCACTGATTTCATCATAGAAGGTGATTGCACTGGTTTTGGCTGGGAAGGAATTAATTTTCTTCATAGCAGCTCATATGGTGCTATGTTTTGGATTTGTGGCCAAAACACTGTTGATAACACATTGATGTTTCTGCTTTTGCTGAGCAGTTTTACACAGCATCAAGACCTTCTCTGTTTCTCATGCTGCCCTGCCAGCAAGCAGGCTGGAGGGGCACAAGAAGTTGGGAGGGGGACACAGCCAGGACAGCTGACCCAAACTGGTGAAAAGGGGTATTCCATACCATATGACATTGTGCTCAGAAATAAAAGCTGGGGGAAAGAAGGAGGAAGGCTGGAGGGGGATGTTCAGATTTTGGACATTTGTCTTCCCAAGTAACAATTATGAGTGATGGAGCCCTGCTTTCCTGGAAATGGCTAAACAGCTGCTGACCAATGGGAAGTTGTGAATGGCTTCCCTAGTTTGCTTTGCTTGCACGTGCAGCTTTTTCTTTACCTATTAAATTTTCTTTATCTCAACCCATGTTTTTTCTTGGTTTTGCCCTTCTGATGCTCTCCCCATACCACTTGGGGGAAGGTATCCGAGCGGCTGTGCAGAGCTTTGCCGCCTACTGGGGTTAATCCACAACTGTCCTTTTTGGCACCTAACATAGGGCTTACAGGGTTTGAGTTAACAACAGATTTGAATGGCATGTGCTAGACCAAATGTATAGCTGTGACGATAGCTGTTTAGCTACTAATTGGCAGGTTCCTGTGCTTGCCACAGGGCTTGCTTGCCTTACTGTATATTAGAGTTTTGTGCTTGTTAGTGGCTGCTTTTGGCTTTTGCAGTGCTGCTTATCATCTTTCACTGCTGTGCCGGGGAACATTTGTTAACAGTGATGGCCATTTGCCAGGGCTAGAGGATTGCTGTTGTTTGTGTGCTGCTGTGCTGGACAAGCTGGAACTCCAGTGTGAACCCAAGTGAAAGGGACTGTGACCTGTAGCTAAGGCCATGCATTAGCAGGTACACCCCTGAAGGGACTGTGGCCCATGGATAAGCCCATGCTGGAGCAGATACATTCTGAAGGGACTATGGATAAGCCCTGGCTGGAGCAGGTACACCCTGAAGGGACTGTGGCCCAGCAGTGACGTAACCCAGGCTGGCTTTGGTGCCCAATAACTCCACACAACACACTGTCTCTCCTGTCCTGAGTAACCACTGTAACACATGGAACCCAAGTCATGGACTAAATGATCTCAATGAACACTTTATGGACATTTTGCAGGGGTGGCTAGACATCTGCTTGCCAATGGGAAGCAGTGAATTAATTCCTTATTTTGCCTTGCTTGCACACACAACTTTTGCTTTATCTATTAAACTATCTTTATCTCAGCCAACAAGTTTTCTCACTTTTACCTTTCTGATTTTCTCCACCATCCCACTAAGAGGGACCATCTATGTGGGCCTAGCTGCCAACCAGGCTTAAACCATGACAGCTGTCTAGTGCTGTACTCAGAGACATCTGACTATAGTTAGCAGAAAAAAACCTCCCTTGAGTTCTGCTTCATCTTAAAAGATGACCACTAGACAAGGTAGTCCTCCCAATGGACAAACATTCTTTTCAGATCTGGGGAAACTGGTTAAGGTTCTTTTTTTGCTTGAGGAGATTTCAATGGACACTTTTTTGCTCATCACCACTTCTAGGTATAGGCAATTTCACCATCTCTTCTTCCTTTTTTCTCTCCTCTTGAAAAGAATAAACCATTTTCTGGGTTCAGAAGTGTGCTGAAGCAGGGCTGAAGAGCCTGCACCACGGTAGCAGAAGAAATCCTGGGTTACAGCTGCTATTGGAAAGTATTTTGTACAGTAACAAAACAGCTACACCAGAACCCAGGTACCTAAATATTATATTGTTGCAATGCTGAGCATTGTGGCAGCCAGGCTCCTTAGAGGGCTAAAAACCTTCCTGAAAGCACTGGCAGAGAAACAGCTCTTGGTGATGGTGAGAGAAGACCACTGACAGTGAGTGCTTTCAGGAAGCGGTTGTGATGGGACTGGCTCACAGCTTCTTTCAGAATCAGACATACAACTCTCAGGACCACTTACACCTTCAAATCTTTTGGAAAGAGATTGCATTGCAATGTATTTTTAAAGTGCAGCTCCCAGGTCTCTAAGCAAATTGGTAGCATCAGTTTCTAAGTCAGAGCGTGCCCTTCAGTGACTGCTGCGCACATATTAATGATCTGTGGGACTGCCACATAAACCCAATTAGAAATTGCTCATCCAGACTGTGGCCCATTTCTTGGGGCCTCAGCCCAGCAGACGGTGATGTTGAATCATTTGCTACTGATATCTTATCCCTGGCTGGTGCAGTTCACAACCTTGGTTTTAGTATACTGAAGGGTTAAATAGCATTAGGTCTGCTGAGTCCATTAAGTCTCTGACTGAGCAAAGCACTTAAGTAAGCATGCACTTAGGTAGTTTGGTTATCCCAAACAATCCTTACCTACCCAAACAATCACCCTAGCAAAGGAAGTAAGCCAGAATTCACAGGATATAACCTTCTTTTACCATTTGCAGGAAGAGTCTTAAGTGGTTTTACTTAAGCTTTTGCTGGTGTGACTCTGTACTCCCATTTAGAAATACTTCTGAACAATGAAATAATGGGAATAGGTTGAAACGTTTGAGATAAGCTAGTCTTAGTCTTTGGGATTCAGGAGCTGTACTGGGATAAACCCCCTTGAATATGTACATCTAAAAAAATGTGCAAATAGCCATGATCACAGGCCCGTCTTCAAAGTCAGGGAACAGTTTTGTTCCTTACACACACAAGATAACGAGAATCCTCCTTCCTTTGCTTAGGGTGGGTGGATGTTGTCTGCCCCAGACTCATAAGCTGGGTAGTGCCCAAAAAAGTTACCCGGTCCAGAGCTGTCCCCCACGCAAGCTCAGCCTGTTCTCAATGACTGCAATGCCCAACCTCTGCTGGGCAATTCCTGGGCTTCAGTGTCTTACAGATGGGGTTTCCTACTGACCTGAAGCCTCTTTGTCTCAAGACAATCCCACCACAGTCCATCCGCTATGACCATAACCCGACACTGTTCTCATCACCTTTACAGCGCCCTTTTCTGAGTCCCTCACCTTGGCAGCGATTTCAGTCACTCTTCAATAAAAATGGATCTCTTTGTTGTTATTTTCTAAAATAAGTGATGGAGTGGGTTTTTTAATGGTTTGAAAGTACAAAACCAATTCCTTGTACAATTCTTGGCCAAACATATGTAAAGTCACATGACCTGACACTTCTGACACATTTTTGTGTCCTGACACATTTTTATGTGACAACAACAGGTATCAAGTACTTGAGAACATGCTCTAAGCTGGACAGAAGCAATACACCACTCCAGTCCCTCGTCTGTTCTTAAATGATGAAATCTTGCACTAAGCCAATGATGCTGAATTTGTTTAGAGTATGGGTAGGTAAAAGTAGTCATGTGCTTATACAGTGTAGTCTTTTATATTTGTAATGCTGTAAAAGACTGTAAAAACATCTGAACAGAAATCCATTGTTCTGGGTTTTCATGAGCTGATTCCCTTTTATTTATTAATTGCATTTGTAATTCAGGTCCTCAGGTGTGCTTCTGAAGTTGTTCCAGCGTCAAATGGGAGGCTCCAGACATGGGACAACATGTCATAGATGACAGCCTGGTTGGGATGATAGCTCTGTACCAAGGATGGCTGACAGCTGTTTAAGTTAAGCAGCAGCAGATCTTGGGTATTGGCAAACCATGGGTACTGCACTTTCCTGTATCCCAGTGCCTCATGTTAGACAAATTCTCTGCCTTTTTAATTCCTGTATGTCTCTAAACAGCCAAGCAGTATTTTTTGGACTTGACCTTATCTGCAAATTACAATCCACATTCAGACCTGGAAGAAGATACTATATTGCCACGGATTTTAACAAAACTATTTCTAGCTTGTCCAGCTCTTAATTTAGCTCCTTTTGCTTATACTACTAATAACTTCATAAAGGAGGCTAATTAGTTCAGAGACTAAACAATTTGCAGAGAAACCAATACCTTCATCAAAACGAGAATAGCTCTCCAGCAGATGATCTGGTCAACTGATTATACTGAGGCTCCGTGACTTCAGAGAGGATCGGGTGATGGGCGGGGAACCCTATGGCACATTTTAATTCTCCTTGCGGCCTTTGCCTTTGTGAACTGCCAGAGTTATCTTACAGGACTTTCCTGTCCTGCTGCTGGGATCTTGTCATGGTTATCAGTTATTGATTATGTCCTGCAGATTAAAGGAGTTGTTTCTTTAATCAAAAATTCATTTGTTGTTTCTTTAATGAAAAAAAGCAAAAAAAATTCATTCTTGGCCAGCACCATATGGGAGTGCTTCTGCAAAGTGTCCCACTTTCTGCATTTCTCCTCTGCCTTTGACAGCAGGAAGGTATTCGAGTTATGTTATCCGCAGTGACTAGCCCCTGTACCCTGGAGACCCTGAAACAAGGAAATAATGTTATGGATTAGAAATTCCACCCCGATAACCTTTCATGACATAACCCTTTGTACTTAGAATTCTAAAATCAAGGAAACACTGACAGTTTAGGTTGGTTGATAGATTTTCCTCTAAGCCAATTGCTTGGTATAAAGCAAAGAAAATAACTGATGGGGTTGAGAGAAATGTCAGGTGTATTAAATATATCTTTTTTGTCTTTATTTCACCAAAGTTTTGTGTGTCCAGTTAGCATTTTGCAACATACAAAAGTAAGACAAATATTGTTAAAGGTGGAACCAAAGCCAGAGTTGTATGGCCACGAGACCACATTTAGCCCAGACTCCCCTCCTATATCGTTAGCAAAAAGAAGCAAGTTACAGCACTGTGGGTTAAGATAGCATGATCCAGCACCAAAACCCTCACCCTGGTCCTGCCTTCAAACCACACACTCCAGGCTCATCCTACCTCCCACTGTCTGTCACAGTTCACATCCCTGGAAATTTGGCCATAGCTCTGGAGCTGACAGAATATCCTGAGCCACTTTTGGCTCAGCTCAACAGTGCAGTGCTCCAGCTTGCACTGGGGAAGCCAAAGGCACACTATAGCACATGAGGGATCACTGAAGTGTGGGAGATACCTAGCCATGAGCCCTCTGTCTCAGTCTATAGCCATTTTGATGGCTCCATTTTGATAGTGGAGTGCTATTCTTTCCTATTTAGAGGATAAAAAATATGTCCGCGCAGTTACTCAGAGCAGCCCATGCTATGCTTAGCAGACATTATGGGGAACATGTCCTGCCTCTAGAGCTGCACCAGGGCTGCAGAGACAGCAAAGGAAAATATGGCTTGGGGTTCCTGCTTAAAGAGTAATTTTTCAGTGTATTTTAGGTAATTTTGTGAGTTTGGAATTTGCATTTCACTGTAGCCAATTAAGAAGGAAGTATCAACAACTATGTTCCTTTTCAATGTAGCCATAATTATGTGTACTTTAATGTCCTTTGCAGGGTCAGAGTAGTAGCTGGGGACTTCATATGTGTGAGATGACAGAGCCTCCCAGTCTTTGTTTAATTAACTTTTACAAGACACCTTTTTTGTTTCTTGCAATGTCCAGGTGCTCATGTGGAAATTTTCATAAATTCTTCTGTTTTGCTATTGGTATTGTAAGCAAAATAGATGTGAGTATTATGATGCAAAGTAACCTGCAGATATTTTGGGAGTTTCTGTGTTCAGTAGTCCCATGCATCTCCGGATGTCGTTTATCAAACCCAGATGTTCTTTATATCACTATGTCTTGTATCAATGTCTATTTAAAGTTAAACTGAGAGCAACCAAAGCCAAAGAAGCATGCTTTGATTTAAATAAATCAAAGCATATCACAGTCATAGCAATTAATAATCCAAGACTGGAGCAAACATGAAGAGTAGGAGAAATCCATTCAGACAGGATTGTTTTTGTTTCTTGCTGCTTTTCTAAAGCTTATTAGAAGCAGCAAGTCTTTGATTAAACTGGATCAACTTCCACAAAAATCCCTCGGCAACAATAGGTATTAAGAAGCTCAATCCTGGCAGCCTGAGCAAACAGCCTGTATAAATCAAGGCTGGGGTTTTGATTATAACGGTCCCTTATTTATGACAGGTCATAGAAAGCAATTCTACACTTGAATCATTCTCAGCATTAAATGCAAAAGCTTCTGTTAATGATACAGGATGAGGTCTCGATCTGTGATTATGTTATTTGCATCATGTTATCAGGCAGAGATATTAATGAACCACAAGTCAACTAATTATAGCTGCGGGAGAGGGAGACGGATTATAAGAAAAACTTCGAATTGTGCTGGAGCACCAAAATCAATGTCTGGTTTTATTCCTGTTAGTCGGTTAGTATTTTGTGTGCCTTCAACTGGCGGGCATCTTCTTCCCATCTTCTCCAGCACACGTTTACCACAGTACCAACTCTGATCTGACTGAACGCTGTTGTCTGGAAGAGCCAAAACTTGTCTATCTTCAGAAATATTTTTGGGAAATGGCGAAAGAGTGTACTGTTGAGAGGGCCAAGGTCTCCCACACAGGTGTAAGGGAATCTCTGGAGAAAAAAGTTACTGGTGGAAAATAGCATAAAATTAATCTTCACGTTTAGCATCACCAAACCTTTCATCTCTTTCTACTAAGAAATTTCACTGTAGTAGTGGAAGATACACAGTGCATTTCTAAGGAGAAAACACATTTTCCTTACCACAAAGCTAAAATGGGTATTTGTTCTATGAAACTGTACAGTGATAATACCATTTTCCTGTAGGTGTAATTATTTTGGAACTAGGTGTGTATATATATATATATATATATATTTAGATACTTGTAAACATTCACCAATTATTTGAAGGAATGGTACAATGACACCTCTGACATTTTATTGGCACACTTGAAGGCTGGCCTGGGAAAGATGTCCACAGGCCAAAATCCTGCCCTCTGCTGCAGGCTCCCCAGGGTGCAAGTCAGCATGCAGAAAGAAGTGTGACAGTATTAAGCAATGGTCTTGTCACATTTTCTGCAAGCAATAGGTTCATCATGTTTTCTACAATACATTATTCCTTTGCCTTTCTTTCCTTAGCCAGCTGTAGCCCAATCCGTTCATTCTGAACATGAGAAAAAGAACAATTTGTGTTTTCAGAGAGGATGGCTCAATCAGAAACATTCACAAAAGCTGGCATGGTAGAATATTGGTGAAAGCATCATTATAAACCTAAAAAAAAAAAAAATATTGTGGTCAGAACCTTTTTTTCCATCCAAAATGTATTTTTTAGTTTATCCAAACAATTTTTGGCAATTGAAAAAGCCAGAAAAATGGGGGGGTTCCCCCACATTTTCACTTTTTTTTTTTTAATTCTTCACTTTTTGTCCCAAAAGGACTATTCTACCTGATGCCAGCTCCAAGGACAAGTCATAATCTTCACTGACAAGCATTGCCCTGCCATTCTCCTTTAACAGCAGCTCTTTGCTCATCTGCAGAGCCAGCACTGAAATCATTAGGAACATGAGCCATTCGGTAAGTGTTAGTAAGGTTTAGGTACAAGCTTGTTATAGCCATACCCACTAAAGCAAAAGTTAAAATGATTAAAGAGAGTATAGCTGCACTTAGTTTAACTAATGACCCAAATGGCAAATTTGAGGCATTTATTTGTTTCCCCCTTACCACTCAGATGGCAGTGCCTTCCTTTATGAGAGATTTCAGCCGTTCGGGAGCTGCCATGCTGTTGCATCTTTCAACACAGCCTGTGCCATCATGTGGCATGGACTGGTGCATGTGGTCTCTCTGCTCTCCAATGACTGCACAGGCACCCAAGGGGACGGGGGAGCAGACAGCAGCTTTTCTCTTCTTTTCAGCAGGCACTCAAAGGTCTGGTACTTATTATCTTCTGAAGAAAGGGCACAGGTTTCTGCAAGCAACTTGAGCTCCTATCAACGCTGAGATCACGGCACATGATGTAACTGGTCAGTTCAGAAAGACAAATTGGCTTGAAGAGGAAAACGAACGCAATGCTCCGGCCCTCTGACTTAATTACTTTCTGCTCCCATCAACAGGCTGGGGTTTGGCAGGCAAAACATGAAGCGAGGCAAATGGAGACGCTTCATGTGAGACAAGGACGTAGCCCCATCTAAGCCAAGAGATGATATATTGCTTGCAGAGCTGACTGTGAAAACAACGGCGCCTAAATAAAGCTGTGAATCATCGCCCTGTCTCACACCACTTCCACTGGAGTAGCTTCCCTTCTGCAAAAAAGTGGCAGACCCTTTGATTGCAAACATTGCAAATAAATACATCAGTCCTGGCAACTCTTTGGACAGACTGTAGGTAAGTGGGCACGTGTCCCTCCCAACCCCGTTGGGGTGGCTGCTCCCTTGCAGTGGTGCAGGATGGGACCATCTCCACCACCAAATTAAACTGAAAAAAATATCTCAATTTTTGGTTCGGTTCTGATGCCTCCCAGATCCTGAAATGACTGATAGTTTTCTGAGCAGAAAAAAAAAAAATGCACGTGACGTTTGCCTTGATTAATGATTGACACTGAACATGAGTGCCGCTGGTGGTGTGATGAGGGATAGGTTTTACAGTCACTCCAGTTGCCTTCAGGGCCTGTGGTGCAGGCGAAATACTTGAAGGAAAACCCATGAGGTTAACTAAGCCAGCCCTGGCTGAACCAGAGGAACCTGCTGCACCTCACTTTTTCCGTGGATACGTTGAGTAAAAAAATATATCCCTAAAGGCTTGGCGTGCGTATTTGTTTTCTCCATTTTTCTTCATGAGATGTAACTCCCAGGTACGTGAGCTGATCTTCATTTAATTTACTTGGAATATTTGGGGGATGAAACAGGATAGTGGATGTACCCCATAGCTACAATCTGCTCAGTCTTATCCAGTCCCTGAAACCAAAATGCAGTTTGCTTTGTGTTTCACTTAAATTCTGAAAAACAAGAGATGGGGCGAAAGAAGGAAAAGAACTAGAGAACGGGTGAAGTGAAAAACATGCACTTTAGAAAGTGTGTGTGGGAACTATATATATACATAAGTCAATAAATAGAGCACCTATTTGTACTGCTGTGCACTTTGAGAGGTGTTCTGGTCCCCCCGAGTTAGAAAAATATGTTTGGTTTTTTGTAAACTGTGTACCTTGGACGAAAACAATATGATTTGAAATGGTGGTGAAATACACTTTTCTACCCTAAATTAGGAACCAAATTCTGTGAACCTGAAACAGACTTTGCCAAATTCACAAAACCTCAAACTGCAAAGTTTGCCACCTCTAACTGGAGCTCCAGGGCTGTGTGAAGAGGATCTTTGAACGGTGCAGCAGAAGCCCGAGATCTGGTGAGGATATTAGAAAGACAAATGTTTAATGAATATATGAGAGAGAATCAGTGGAAACTTTCATCATCCTCTATTAGCTATGAAGTTTCAAAAAAAAATCCAGAAGGAATGCTGTTTGAGCATTGGCCTGTCGACAGAGATTTGGCTGAGTTTGCAGGCTCTGGAAGCGTGAAAATCCTAGAAGCCCCCTAGGAACTTTAAGTTTAGTGCTATAAAACAGCTAGCTCAGGCTTAAGGAAATCACAGCCTTAGCAGTACATCTGTAAAATCCAGCAAGCCATGGACCAAGCTACTAGAAAACTAAAGACACTGCAAATAGTTATAACTATATAGCTACTGCCTCTTGTCTTTGATGATGGTACAGTCACACGTGATGCAAGAGAAAGTAAAATAACATGCCTGTGGAAGCCTCGTAGCTTGGTGCACATGGGGCCATTCCTCTGTGCACACAACTGCTGCCTGCTTTTGTAGGCACAACTGCAAGCTAAATGGGGTGTGCCCTATTTAGCAGGCATTTTGCCTGCTTTTACATGGGACAATGATATATTTTTTGATATTCTGTGACTTCATTGGTGGAAGTCAACAGAGGTTTTATTTGTCTCTTTATTTCATTGGAGGAATATCAAAAAGGGCTGGCAAAATTTGTTAATCACAGACCAATTCCCCTACAGGTCTTACTTTACATGGCTAGAAGGAGCTGAATCAATGGTTTGGAAGAAATGAGAGGCTGCTTTTGGGTTGTTTGAAAACATGTTGACTGTCACTGTGAAGTCTAGCCCAGGACTCGCTATTTAAACATGCTCTTTTTAATGTCCTCACAAAGTCACTACACATTCACTGGACAAGACACCAAGCTTTTGGCAGTGGAGAACTGCAGGTAGAAGAGGTCTGAGAGTTTGGCAACAGCTAATCTGTGGTCTTCATTTTAAACTTGATCAAAGATACAATTTAGAATAAATAAATTGCTGCAACAAAGCCATGAAATTCAAGGAATGGTGCCCCAAAGAGGTGCAGGGGCTGAGCCAGTCTTTCAAAAATTTCTTCAACCACTCATCATGCATACAAATGTAATTTTACCAAAAAGCTGTTTGCTTTCAAAGTCTTTCCAAAGCATGGTAGACCATGGGTGCTTAAAAATTTGTTCCAGTGTTAACATTAAGAAAATGTATACTTAAATAATGGTTTAGTCATGATGGGTAATGGAAAACAAGTCAGATAAAAAAAGCCAGCATTGTGTGTTTTGTCCCCTCTCACAAATTGTGTGTTTTTCAAACCGTTACCTCTAGTTGGATTTTGTTGTCCCCATTTAAGCCATTTGATTGCTGAGCTGGAAAATCCCAGCACTTGAAACCCCAGCCATGTTTATCCTCATGCCAATAATGCAAAATGGTATATGGGATGTGAGTAGGAAAAAGAGTCTTTGAAGACATGGGACTGTTTAAATGATGCCATGGCACTAAATGACAGAGGACTTTTCTTCTATCCCTCCAGCTTTCTCCTTCTGAGCGCAAAGAGCCATGAATTAGTGTAACTTGCCAGTTTGGGGAGTAAATTGGCAGAATGACGGCTCACATCTTTGTTGAATGCTGCCTCTGTGGCCGAGGGAAAGTAAGTGTGATATAACAGTCAACATCATGAATGAGCAGAGGAGGAATTTAATATACTTGACTCCATTTTCTGGTGAGTTACTTCTTGCAGCAGTGAAATAAATCACAGTGACGGGCTTATTGACTTCTGTCCTGGTTTCAGCTGGGATAGAGTTAATTGTCTTCCTAGCAGCTGGTACAGTGCTATGTTTTGAGTTCAGCATGAGAAGAATATTGATAACACTGATGTTTTCAGTTGTTGCTAAGTAATGTTTAGTCTAAAGTCAAGGATTTTTCAGCTTCTCATGCCCAGCCAGCAAGAAGGCTGGAGGGGCACAAGAAGTTGGGAGGGGACACAGCCAGGGCAGCTGACCCAAACTGGCCAACGGGGTATTCCATACCATGTGACGTCACATCTAGTATATAAACTGGGGGGAGTGGGGGTGGGGGGATTGCCGGTCGGGGACTAACTGGGTGTCGATCAGCGGGTGGTGAGCAATTGCACTGTGCATCATTTGTACATTCCAATCCTTTTATTATTACTGTTGTCATTTTATTAGTGTTATCATTATCATTATTAGTTTCTTCTTTTCTGTTCTATTAAACCATTCTTATCTCAACCCATGAGTTTTACTTCTTTTCCTGATTTTCTTCCCCATCCCACTGGGTGGGGGGGGGGAGTGAGTGAGCGGCTGCGTGGTGCTTAGTTGCTGGCTGGGGTTAAACCACGACACTTCTTTTATGACCAGTAATAAAGGCAAAGCAGTGGCCGGAGTTGAATTTTTTCTTTGCATTGCTATTTCCAGGAGAAAAAAGAAACACGCTGCTTTTGGGAATTAAATAGGAGTAGCGCACCTAGAGCAAGGGAATGCATTACTTTTTCCAAGTTGTTTACTGCAGTTTTGACATACACATATTATCCTGCTGAAATGTTGAGTAGGAAACCAAAATGGGGAGCACATCAAAAATTGATTGGATGACTTTGTAGGAGAAGTGGAGAGTGGACTGATTTTCCATCTACAGCTGGATGCAGTTTTAATAAATGCCAGGATATCCAGGGGGTTTGGGATAGCTAACTATGCTAGAAATGTTTTAGTGGTAAGTCATTAGGAGAATGACGTTATCCTTCCTGTACTTAAATGGGATTGTTAGAGATGGTTAGAAATCCTGAAGGAAAGTAATGTCGCCCATTAAAAAAATACGCTTTTGCTAAATTTTGCTGAGGTCTTTCCTTTCAGAATTGCACAAACACAACTAACAGTGTTGCATTTAAAAACAACAAAAAAGTGGAGAAGCAGAAGCATATTATTAATTCTCATTTGTTTTTGCTTAAATCTCAAAACAGAAGAAATATGCTGATCAAATAGGAAGCTTTCAGCTTGCTTCCAGTTTTCTCAGCAGAAAGGACAGTATTTGCTCTTGTGAGAACAGTACAGATTTAACCCTGTTAAAATCCTATTAAACCTGCGAAGAGTGCCACCAAAGCTACAGCAGCAACTGCATCTGTTGCCAACCTAGTATGACCTTCTTACAGTCGAATGTTTTTCAAAGACACTGGTAGGAATAGAAAAGAAGAAAAGGAAGCAAAGCTTTGCATCCTGAGCTCTGAGATGGGTTATGTGTGTTCTCAAATACTCAACAATTTTTATATATAAAGCCTCTACAGTTTGGGCACTACATCCAGCATAGCTAATGCAATACATGGTGAGTGTGTTCATACCAAATACCCTTGAGAGGCTGTGGGAAAGTTGCTTTATGAAGGAGGTTCATCAGGAGAGAGTGGTGGGTACTCAGAAAGGCTGGCATTTGCTCTATGAGGCTGACTTTCTCGGGTTCCCTCTAGAGTCAATGCCGAGAGAGAAGAGAAGATGACAGAAATCCTTTCCCTGCAGCACATCTGGTTGTAGCTAGACCGCTTTATAATATATGATATTGCAAAATTATGTGCTTTCCCATATGTTGGGGGGGGGGGGGGAGGCAAACAAACAAAATAAAATCCAATCACACAAAATTTTTTCCTTTCTTAATTTCTCTTCAGAGCATGGAGATAGTCTGCCCAGGAGAAAACTAAAAGCATGTTTTGCATGAGCCCTGATACTATGCAACTTCTTCCCTTGGCCTAAGACTAATTAAGGATGTGTTATTTTTTATTGTTAGCATTATTTACAGGACAAACCATGCCTATTGTACAAATGGCACCTTTTCCTGAAAAGCCAGAGCGGGCTGACAAGCTGTTTCCGCCTCTGGTATTGATGGCAGTGAGCAGCAGAGAGCAGATCTTCCTGCAATGCCACAAGCCTAGAGCAGCTCTCACCCTGTCCTGGCACACAGCAAGAACATGCAACATCTGAGTGCTGGGGAAATGGGATACTCAAGCCTATTTTAAAACTCTTTTATTAAGGTTTGCAGTTTGCTAATCACTTTGCTTCATTCCCCCATAGAGTTTACAACAAAATATCGCCAACCGAGGACGGCAGCATCTATCTCCTATAAACAGCTGCACTTAACAGCAGTGTTTCCATCTAGCATGTCAGATTTTCCCTTGCCACCCAGCTTCAGTTTAATGAAGCTGACATGTTTTTAATTAGTTTTAAACTCCACATAAGAAAATATAACCATATATTTCAAGTTACATGTAAAATTCAAGCTGGAACCATGTTCACAGCAATGTGATTGGGTTTGGTTTCTTCCATGCAACTAGTTTCCTTTTTTCCCAGCAGTCTGTTCTGCCCTTCCTTGAAGCCCAACATTGCTCCGACACACCGGGAGAAATGCAATGCTTTTATACTCTTTTCTTTTGCTTGTTGATTTGTTTCATATGATGTCCAGGACAATTATTGCCTTGCAAGACACTGATGCTTCATCTCTAAACTCTGGCCATGCTCATGGCAGGTTACACACCCCAAAGCCATTTCCCAGGTTTGTGGAGCACATCATTGCTCTTGTCGTCCTCCATAAGATGGTGAAACAGAGGAGGATGTGGAAGGACAGGCTCCTCTTTGTGCCATTTGACTACAATTCATACAGTGTCTCAGCTGGAGCCTATTGCTCAGCCTTAGTCTTGGAGGTCCTTCAAGACCATTCAAGGCTGCCATGGGACTAGATGTTCAAGCCAGGAAGGGTCTGACAACTACTAGACACCAACCAGAGCTACTCCACAGGTTTTTCCAGATCTTTCTACTGGACATAAGCAGCTAAAACCTGCCTGCATCCCTCCTGCAGGGCCATGCCCTACACCTCCTCACCCCACATCCACCTGCTTCAGTGTCATGAATGTGGTGAGGCATGGTGGTACCCAGCTCCCCATCTCTCCCCAGAGAGATGCCACTGGGGTTACTTTTCAATGTGACAAAGGGACTGAAGCCGAAACCTGCAGTGTGCTGACTGTTTTTGAAGCAGCCACAGCATTTCACCCCCCATCACCTCGCAGGAGAAGGAGGTCTGTGCTGACTGAGTTGTGCCACAGCCCAGGGACCAGAGGAAGCAGCAGAATAAAAGATACCTTAAGCATCCCTCCCTCCTCACTGAGCAAACACATATCGGCCACCAAAGAAAAAGGGAGAGGGATAACTGTGCTAGCGATCCCACAAGCTCCCTCCCCGTCTGAGCGAGTGAATCCTGCCTTTAAATCAAGGCTTCCACCAGCGAGCTCCCTGCCGGATGTTGCTAGACACCGCTCCTTAATGAGACTGACGTGTATTTTTAATGTGGTAATCTTTTGGCTCTGGCAATTGTACAGACACCGAGACTACAAAAGAGTCACTTCAATGCAATGAGCTGCCAGTGAGCCTTATGTCAAAAAGCCACTCTGCCACAGGGACGAAGACATTGCAAATAAACACTTCTGGGGAACTCTCTCTCCTTAAATAACACATTTATAGAGCATCCAGATGTTGGTTTAACACTTAACGATTGTGGGAGAAAACAAAGCATGAAGGGCTGTGTTTGGTTTGGTTTGTGTTTTTTTTCTCTCCTTGATCTCATATATTGAGTGTGTACAAACAGATACGGTCTAAAAAAAGTATAGGAAATCCATATATATGTATGTGTGTCAAGATAGTTATTGGTCTGTGATAATAGCTGGGTCCTGCGAGGATGGAGGTGGGAGGATGACCCTGTGAGGAGCACGCTCTGCAATGCCGAGAGACATGACTTTGCTTTGGGACAGTTGCAGTGAACTCATCTTACCCAATTTATTTCCAGACTGGTTGCGAGAAGCACAAGGCGAGGAAGGGGGAAACAACCCCCCCAGACCTTGGTAATGAGGTGCCAAAGGTCCTAAAAGGAGATTTTAAAATTGAGGAGCAGGAACCAGACAAAGTCTTATAGCTTCAACCAGGGCTTTGCAAATGGTGCTGCATGCTCACCTGGTCCTTCAGGGGATGGGTCCTGCCTTTGAAATTGAGGTGTCCCAGAAGGGTGAGGACCACTTGCGAATTGAGAGCGTGAACCCACCACTTCCCTCCCAGGGCTTGACC
Organism: Harpia harpyja; assembly: GCF_026419915.1. Classification (NCBI taxonomy): domain Eukaryota; kingdom Metazoa; phylum Chordata; class Aves; order Accipitriformes; family Accipitridae; genus Harpia; species Harpia harpyja. Next base: position 8,116,311 of record NC_068949.1, read on the forward strand.
ACCAGGTTGAGCCAGGTGAGCCTGCTGGGCAGCCGGGCATGGGTGAGGGCAGGGACGCTTCCCCAAACCCCAGCAGCTCCAGAAGAACCTGCAAACATTTCAGAGAAGCTCATTGCAGTCCCAGGGAACCGCTCTGAGTGAGAGATGTGTTTGGAAGAAAGGGGAAAGAGCTTGTGTTTTAATGAGTCATTTTACAGCGAGATTTATGTAGAGGAAATCTGGCTGTTTAATCCAGACTTCCTCCTGGCATAACCTATTTTTTGCTTGCTGCTGTTCTCTTTGCTTCCTTTGTTCCTTGGGTGGAGGGAGCCCTCAGCATCCTACACAGCTCTGCCATCGGAGAGGCAAGAGCAGTTCCAGCTGTTGCTGCTGGAGATCAGACCACTTTCCCACTCCTCTCAGGAGGCAGGACAGCCTCACCTTCCCAGCCATTTTACAGCTTCCCCAAGCCTCCCCCAATGCTCTCAGTGGATCCTCCAATTGCATAGTGTACAGACTTCCCCTAAAGCATTGGTAATGCTGAGCAATGGCTATTTCTATATGGGAAGAAGTGAGAAAACACATAGTGGATGGCATTTGTAAATCTGGTTCTGGGCATCTGTGGCCCAAAGAGTCTGCAGGATTGTGGACATTCCCAAGCAGTGTAAAAAGTCATCAAACTGAGCATCACTGCTGGGATGCTTGTAGGACTCGCAAGTATTGAAAACATTGGGAAATACAAAGTTAGATTAATACAGGGCTTGCTGTGGGATTGGGCAGCCCCACTAATATGAGGTGACTGCAGGAAGCTGCTGCACTATTCCAGATTAAATCACAGTAACGAAACATGGTCCATGAGCACTGGTGTCCTCCGGGGACAACAGCACTAGGCACTTTGTAAAGGCAAAACTAGTTTTTGAGGCTCCACCGTGAAGCCCAATGGCCACATGCCTAAATTTTGCCCCCATGGGAAACTGCTCTGTGCTATCATTGCATGAAACCAATTTTGCAGACAAGAGCTGAAAGCACAGCAACTGTTGCTAAATTGGGCTATTTTGGGGTAGCTTTCAGGGAGACGAGCATCTGGGCTCCCGCCCCGAGGGCTCCTGGCATGTTTGACACCAAAGAGTGCCTGGATGAAATACAGACCCCTCGCCTGAGCCCAGGGTGTCTGTGGGGGTTCCAGATCACAGCTGAGGTGCCTGCAGCATTCAGGTCCCCTTAGATAAGGCAGGAGGCTGGGGATTTTCAAGATCAGTGTTTGGGGTTCAGCTTTAGGCACCAAGACCTGTTTTCGAGCTGGTTTTAATGTTTTGATCACTCTTTGCAGCAGGCACTATGTCCCAGCAGCTTCCCTGGGGTGAAGGCACCAGGGGACACGTGGGCTCATCTGCTTGAGGTTTGCTAAAAAAAGAACCTGAAACTTGAACAAGGATTCGGAAATCTCAGGCCAGTTTTGCAGAGCTGTGGGGATGCTGTGTTTGAAGGAAAAAATCACAGTTCCCATATCTTCAGTGCTAACCATCCTCTATATCCTACAGCACAACGAATGATGACTGAGCCCTTCCCACAGCCAGCTTGACTCTACCTTCCTCTTTCCACCCTGACCGTCAGGATGCTGCCCAGGCACCCACAGCCCCTGCAAGGCTGTGCTGAATTGTTATGATGGGTTCAAGGGTTTTTCCCCCTTCATTCTGGCAACTTCTCTTCCCTCCTTGCCTCAAAATGTCCGAGCCAATTAGGAGCCACAGCTTTTTTTAGGTGGCAAGACATTGGGGAATGTGTATAGATAGAACAGAGGTTGAATTACTTGGTTTTGGTTTTGGTTTGGGGTGGCTGGTTCTCGGGGCGGAGATGGATTCACACAACTCAGACCCTTGCCTCTCCCTCCGCAGGCAGCATCCAGCACCACCCACCAAGCCACAGCTATTGAAATCCTGTCCTCTGCCACCTCATTCCTTGCCCTTGCCACCATCTCTTGGTCTGAAGGCAGCAGCATGGCTCCTGCCCACCGCTGGGTCGCTTCCAGCCCCTTCGCGCTCTGCGCCTCTCTTTACTGCATCCTGAAAGTGTGCACATTTGGAAAGTTTAACTTGTGCCCTTTTTTTTGTGCACTTGCATATTTCCCAGCCTGAGTTTCCCTTTTCCCACGTCTAACACACTGTTTCTGAATTTTTCAGCTCCTAATTGTGCTACATTAGTGCCTTTACTTTTCCCATCGCCTTTACTATTCCCATCCTAGGCTGCTGGCTCTCCTCCAAATCAGGTTGTTTGCTTTCCTCAAATCCTCATCCTCCAAAAAAACTTGAAGCATGACAATTATTTCAGGGCCTGCCATAAGTGTCGGAGACGATTTAATGAAATGCTGCTCGCAAAGGCTTTCTGCAAAGCATCCCTGCACACGTGCTCCTCTGAGCATCTGTTTTGAAAAATAATGCTTAATAATACAAAGTTAATACCTGAACTGAGGTCACACTCCCCATGCAACATCCTCACCATAGAATTCAGCAGATAGGCTCTGTCTCTTTTTTTTTTCTTGTAGGAAACTATTATATCCTAGCTGCAAAATCTGCCCTGGAGTCTGGCAGAGTGGAACGAGGAGCTGTCGCTTAAAAATCAATTCATGGTGGTCTCGAGCTATGTTTTTGTTCTGGCACATTAAACAGAATGAAGACATATGTCTGAATTTAAGACATCCTTTTGGTTCCCTGTATACATGAGCCAGCCGAGAAATTTGAACTATTTCAAAGCACTAGGAAAAAGAATTGTAGACACATCCTTTGTTTAGGCATATATTTTTAATTATCCTGCCTTTTAATATTCCTCTCCATTTGAGTATAATCAGAGAAAATAGATCCTGCTGGGCATTGTCATGCTTAATAAAAGTAAGACTGAACATCTGCAAATTTGGCGACAGTGTGGCGCATATGATGCACCAGCGGCTGAGCTGCATTCTTGTGTAATTATAACACCACATGCAGCTGTAATAGTGTAATTCTCTGTTTACATTAGTTCTAGCACTTATCCTAAACTCCGCTGGGTTGGGGTGCTAAGCATTTGCAAACTGGTAGCGTTTTTTCCCCTACCGAAGAAAGCTGAAAGGACAGAAGGACCGTATGTTGTCTGCCCATCGTTGAGATATTGGGTTCAGGGGAATAACCCATGCAAGGCAGGAGCCTGCCCTGCTGTGCAAAGCAGGGCTGGTGTCGCCAAAATTAGTGCCGTTAGAATTAAACCAGTGAAAGTGAGAGCAGACTTCAGGCTTTCTCTTTTCCTTTTTTTTTTTTGGCACTGCAAACCCCACATCCTGCAGCGGCTGAAGCACATGCTTAACCATGTATTCTGCAAATTGCACTGCTGTCCCCAGGAAAAACACAGTTTTGCCCCCATCTAACCCTTTGCAGGAGGGAGAGCCAAAGGCAACACTTTCTCCATCACCCCAGAGAAAGCTGGGCCATCCCGCCCTTCTGCAGAGCTGGAAGTTGGATATAAACTCCTCCAAGTGACTGATGCATGTGGGCATGTGTGGGAGGGAAAGCAGGGAAGGTCTTCTCCTTGCGGGCAGCTGTTTGCCTCCTGCGTGCTTCACCTCCCGCCGGGCGTGCTCTGTCCTTCCAGGGTTGGGGATTAGGAAAAGCAGGCAATAGGGAAAAGTGACCGAGGAAAGGGAGAAAGATGTGCATTGATGTGTTCCCAGCCCTGGTAGACATGCAAAGCTCAAGCTCTCAGCAAATATAAGCCTCTCCCTGAAGCATACTTTGCCTTACCACCAGCCTTCCCTGCACCAGTGCTTCTCCAAGAAAAAGAACTGAATTTAGACCTGTCAGCTGGGTAATCGAGCCTGGGATTATTACAGATGTATTCTGCCCTTGTACATTCAAAATCTTGCTGCACATTCAGGTTGTTTCTGTCCGAAAGCTTAGCTTCCACAGCTGTATTATTTAGCTTTCCCCCTGAATGTAACAGCTCTGTGTTTGCAATATTGTGTGTCCCAGCATCAGCCTGCTTACAGAAATACGAGGGTGATGATGCTGTAGGCGCGTGGTCATCTCAGCCCCAGCCAGAGGTGCGGGTGGAGAATGTGATGGACCTCCAATGCTCTGGAGTATTTCAGGGGACAGGGATGATCTCCCCCTCCTGTCCTAAATCAGCCCCCTGCTCTAGTGATAGGAGGAGATAATTTTTACACAGCGTCATAATTTCACCTCCAGGAAGATCTCAGCCTTTCTCTGGGACCAAAAATGGATATTCATGTGTTAAAAAAAATGTCCCAAGCCATAGGGAGAAAATGCAGGAGGTGAGTAAATAAAGCTATCGCGCCCACCTAACAAATGGGGGTTTCACTGGCCCAAATCTCCCAACTTGCAGCTTAACATTAGAAGGTGTTAAACCATTTCCTAGGAGGCTCAGGGTGGCACCTCTGCTACAATGGCTTAATCCTGACATTTGGGGGGCATCTACCAACATTCAGCACTGGGCCTAGTGAGGAGAATGGGGACGTTTCTTCATCTGCAGCTGGTGGGAGGCAATGCCCACAGTGCCTTCCTTCCCAGTGTGTTCCTACGTGGACTCACCACGCCAGGTATAGCCCACACCCTCCAAGTAACCATTTTCCCCAGACGTTAGTGCAACTCAGGTGCTTCTAAGGCATCATTTTTTGTAAAGGCAGTGCCAAACTGAAGCTCTGCCATACCCTTCTGGCTGTTCTACCCAAAAATGGAGACCTATGGACTGGCAACGCAACATCTGATGCTCGAACACTTCAGAGCACAACCCAGAAATCTGAGCATCTCCGTCTTTCAGTGACTTTCTAAACCATTGTGCTCTAGAGGGAATAAAACAGTCTCCCCTGTATTCAGCCTGACGTTCACCATTGGTGTGGGAGCTGCTTTATATCACACTGAAATCGCAGAGCTCGGAGGGTCCAGGAAGCCACCCCCAGCAATGATGGTGCTGCCGAGAGTGAATGCTCTTATTATAGCGTCACTTTAACTAGCAGGCAGCGCTTTCCCTTTGCACATGTGCTCGGCAGCTGCCTGGCTGATCTTTTGAAAGGATGCCACACGATGCAACGCCAGATGCTCGAGTTTCCAGAGAGGCTGATAATGGTGGACTTGACTCTGTCTTGTTCTTGGCTGCTGTGCCAGAAAGGAAAAAGATAATAAAGGACCAGCTCACCAAGGCAGGGACTGCAAGCTGGGAGTTTCTTTATATAATTTAAAAGCAATATGGCCAGAGAGGGAAATGATGCTGAAGGTACGAAGCCAGTTGTTGCATCTTCAAGCAAGACAGGACCTTTGGCTGCTCTGACCTCCTGGAGCTGCGACAATGACCGAAATCCCTGGGGTTACCTCATTGCAAGGCTGAGGCACGGTGGTGGTTTGCAGTTTACAGGGCCTGTCTAGTGTTCCAGTCTACAATCTTACGTGCTGATGACAGCAGCAAGCACTAGCAGGGAGCATGTACCATTCCTGTTCACACGAGCAGCAGTTTCTCTGCTCAAATGCACTGCCAGAGATGAGCTTTGTCACAGGTTTTGGGATAAAACAGGCTGGGACGGGAAGAGGGGGGTCAAGATTTTAGGTCTAAACTATTTTATGCAAACTATAGCTGTGTCCTATGAAGAGTAAAAGAATAACACATCAGTAACCAAGCTTTAGAAACCTGCCTTAAATGTGGTGTGCCTTTGTGTCTGAAAGACTTTTCTTTACAGTTCAAAGTTCTTTTGCATTTTGGTTTCAACATAACATGTTTTCCAGCGTATTTTCATTACTCGCTCTCCTGGCTGTATGCTTCAGCGTTGTAATTACTGTACCAGGAATACTTCAGAGGTGGCTCACAAGTAAGGCATGCAAAAATCATACCTCCCTACTGATGTGTCCGATGGGTTGCCAGATGATTAAGGCAGGCCTATCAAGGCAAGAGAAATGGGGCAGAGGACAGCATGACCTGCAAAGTGCCTGATGCTGAAATCTCTGGGTGCAGGATTCAATCATCTCAAGTGTATTCTCCTCTTGACCAAGTTGCATATTAAAAGACGTGCAATCATACAGAAAGCAGCTACCATTACCAACATAACCTAGAAATACACTACAACATAATCACAGTGTAAAATGTCATTAAACTAAGCAGTTATGAAATCTTCATGGTGGTCTTCTGCAATAGCTCTGGGGGCAAGAAAGGTAACCTGTTCCCAACCCATGCTTGATATGAGAGGGAGGGTGAGTTGGCAGATCAACATTAAATCTTGTCCCTTGGTGTGTGTGGCTTGTAATATCCCCCAGTATGGTCCAAAGAAGATTTAATTATTGTTTATTACACTGTATGTATGTGTAAATGTATGTGTGTGCACACTGTATTAATCCCAGATGTCTGCAGAGACCAGGAGTTTTTCCCATCCTTTGCATCTTAGCTGGCTTGCTTGGTGGTTTGCCCTTCTCTGTAGTGACAGTGAAAGACAGGCTGTTGGCTTAGCCCAGTGACTCTGTCCTGCTCATGCTAATTTTGGGATCAAAACACCATCAAATTTTCATGACACTTCATCTTTTTTACTAAAAGCCTTGTACTGACCAGCAGGGAGTGTTTGGGGTATGGAGGGCAGGTGTTCCCTGGACCATTTTCTTTGCTTGATGGCTTTTGATTTCAAGGGCTGGTTGTCCCATGCTGATAGTCCTCTGCTGCTGTAAATATGCCAGTGAATACTTCTGCTTCAGACCTGGAAGAGGTGCACTCCCAGCTGCGTGCTTTAATGGTAGGAAAGGGGAAAACGCAGAGGGTATCAACACCATGTAGCACCCCAGGAGCTTTGTGCAGCATCTCACCAGGCAAACCACGTGCTTAATGCTCCAGGTGTGACATCCAGCCCTGCACGTGTCTCTTCTGCAAGTGAGCAGCAGTGGGCAATACTGTATTCCAAAAAAGCTCCTTCCCTTGCACATTTGAAACAAACCCAAATTGCCTACTCCAAACTTCTGCAAAGAGATTTCCCTGGGGAAGGGCACAGCAGTGTTGCTCCATCTGCGATGTGACCATGCTGTAATATTGCAGTGACATTCCTTATATTCCTTATGCATTATAGAACTATGTATTATCTTATGCACCCACCCACACCATTCCATATTCCTTCATCATTAAACAAATACAATCAGCCCCCACATTCCAGAAATGAGCCAGCTTGCAGCTAATTAAAACCACCATACCCTTCGTTATCCCAGCTTTTCTTTGGCTCCCGTTTCCACAGTCCAAAAGAAATGGAGTTGATTCTGGCATGGCTTTTCCTCCTCTGGCTCTGCATTCCTCAGGGTCTTATGGGAATTGCTTGAATTCTCAGATGTTGTTAAACAATCAAAGAGTAAATATTCCATCACATCCTGATTTTTCTAAAATGATTGTGGTTGCAGAGAACAGCTTCTGTGAAGGGGGCTGAGCCCAGCAGGCCTGCAACTAGTGGTTACTGAATGGCCACAAATTAAAGGCAGCCAAAAAAAAAGCAGCAAGCCAGGACCACAAGTGAGTGAGATCGAGATGTGTGCTGAAGCGTGGATGAGTTTTGTGACCGCTGATCGCCAAAGGGAAGGATGCACTGGCTTTAGAGGGACGTCCAAATTGCAGTGCACCCCTTCTCTGCATTCCCCCCAAGTTCCTTGATAAAGATGCTGAGTCCCAGAGCCTGGGTGAGATTTAAATGCACGGATTTTGTGCAGGAGTTGCAAGCTTTAATGTACGCATCTTCATAGCTCTTGTCCTCCTCAAACGATCACAAGTGATATTGTATATCCAAGGGGCTTTAAATTCTTGTGGAGGTCAAGTTAGGCTGTGGTTGTCCCAGAAGAGGGCAGAGGTGCTCCTTCCAACCCAATATGGCATGGAGGTGGCTTCAGGAGTTGGTAGTACCCACCACCAGCTCTGCAGCCTTCGCAGCATCTTATCTGACACCTTTGGAAAGTGTGACGTTCATCATGTTGCTTCTCCTGCTCCCAGCGTGTCACAATCGAATGGCGTGGGCTGTTAATAAAATGACTGGCATTAAAGAGAAAAAACTTGTGGTTTAGCTGGAGAAATCTTTGGGTTGCAAGCATACTGGTTAACTGCATGGCTCTGTACTTTCATGAGCAATTAAATTTAGATGTCAGATCTTTAACGGTGACATCTTAAAAGTAGCCCCACGTCTGGGGATGTTATTGAGAAATTTATTCAGACCGATACTGTTCAGAGATTTAAAATGTGCAACCAGGAGCAACTCTGTTGGTCCTTATGTATTTGTCCTCAATAGCATACAACACAGATAAAGGTGAAATATGAGTTATACTTATTTTTAAAGGATTTTCATGTACTCTTTTTTCATTTAAATGCCTGTTAGGTAAAATCACAGCAGGGAGACAAAATGTAAGACATTAAGCTCACTGATTCAGACATTAATCCTGGCCTCAAGGATAAGCATTTTACTTCACCATGAAAATAAAACCTCACTACCTTTTAAACAAACATCTCATTTGCTTAAAAGTAAAAATTTTGAAAGCTGTCATACAATTTTTATGTTCACTAGCATCTTCAAGCTGGTTGCAAGGTTTAGTAGTGGTGGTTTTAGCTGTGGAGGTCTGCAGGAGTAGGAGGGGTGAGGTTTGTAGGAGAGGCAATAGCATCTATTGGAGCAACTGAAATTTGGAAAAACAGAGAAGTGTTGGTCAAATTGCCTCTACTTCTCGTATTTTTCTTTCCCTTCCCTTGTTCCCTCCCTATAGCTTTGCTGCACAGAGCATCCCATCCTTCAGAAATAAATGCTGTATTTTATCCCCCAACAACAACATAAAGTGACCGTCCCTCTGCTTGGGTGTTGTGTTTGCCCAAGCTGCAGGTGACTTCTCCAGTCTTCATCCACTTCAAATCCTCTCGTTCCTCCTTTTAAAAAACACCGTTGCTTTCAGGAGGGCTGATGAGTTTCCATTAAAACAAGCCCCCCTGCCATTGAAGGAAGGCCAGCTCAGGTGGCACGGCCGCCAATGCGCTGAGGAGACGAGCCTTTCATCTCCCAGCTGCCCTCCCTGCCCGGCTGTTTGTCCCGACCCCAGCAGCAAAGGTTGTTTGTCTTCGGTGCAAGACTTCAGCCCACAAAACTTTGAAGTTTCCTCCCTGGCTCCGTGTCACCTACTGTTCCTGTCAGCAGCAGCCAGATAAACCTGATGGGCTCAAGGTGTCTGCTCTAATGCCTTCATTGACACGTAGGCTTGTCTTCAAACGCTTGGGTAAATGGCTGAGTGCGGAGATAGTAATGCATCATTAATCCCCTGCCAGATAAGCGCCCTGGTGTATGTGCTGGCCCTCGCTTCCTAAGGCCCTAACAACCCCCAACCCTTACAAATTAGCACCTTAGCAAGATCAAAGATTTCGCTTTCCTTTCTTTCTGCCGTTACCTACTGGCAGGGTTTAGGCACCAAGCCCTCCCCGGCTTGAGCATATCTTCCCTGAGTTACAGAGCAAATGGTTAAATTACACTCACGTGAAGGTCTGGGTGCCTGTCTGTGGTCATTTTCCCAAAGAAATAATCTGGGAGAGGGTTGGGAGAGGAAATGTTTTCTTTTACAGGATAGAGATGACATACAGCAATTTTTTTTTTCATTGCCCGCATGACTTTATAATAAAAGCAGTAAAATCCTCCCAAGGCTTATGAATACAAATATATTGCATTGTGTGCAATCATAATTTTAAGGGATATTTGATACTAAACTATGTTATTGAACATGACAGAAGGGATATTGCTTGGTCTTTCCTGAAAATGCCCTGCAGAGCCATTGACTGGTCTTGTCCTGCATGACAGACCAAGCCCAGAACAAGTGCTATGAAAATAATGTCCTGTCTGTGGACAGGTCTGAAATATGCAATTCACACACATATAGCATCTTACAAAAGCAGATCAGATATTTTTCATCAAAAGACTATTTTACTTTCTCCTTTGACATGCTATGGGGCACCATGCAGCTGCCCGAGCAATAGCTATGGCTAAGTACTGCCTTATACGCAACATCTTTAGCACAAGTATAAAGTGCGCAGTAAAAATGAATACTGGCATCAGCCATGCTGCAGCTTTCAGTATTTAAGACATGCATAGTATGTAATGTTTTATATAGAGGTGCCCGTCATTAAAAAAGTGTCAGAATGTTTAAAACAAACAAACAAAAATGATATTATGATGAAGGTGTTAGAGGAGTTGGGTCTGCCTCAACCAGCCACCTCAACAGGCAACCAGATCCAAAATAGGGGCATCTGGGAGAGGAGTAGATGAAGACTCATGTAAGCCAGCTAGTAGAAAATGGTGAAAAGACAAGTACAGTTAAGGCTCAAAGAAATCAGTATGTCTTTTCAGGCAGGGTTCATCACCCTGGAGGTCTCAGGAGGTCTTGAAACTGCTGCTGGGTTTTGCCCTAATACCTTTCTTCAAGAAGCAAAAAGAGGTCCTTTCTTCCCAAAGGCACCCTCCTCCCTCTCCCTCTGCAATATCTCAGTGATTAAAGCACCCGTTTAGGACGTGGGAGATGCACATTAGAGTTCCTCCTTGCCTGGAGGGGTTTGGACCTAATCTCCAACATCAGGAGAGCACCCAGCTGGCTGGGCAAGCGCATGAGCCAGAGGAGAGGGAGGAGGAGAGATGTTCCCCCCCCCCCCCCCAGCCAGCCCCACATCACAGCTCTTGGAGCATTGGGTAGCATAAAATAAAAAAATCCTTTCTTTAAAATGAAAAGAAAAGAGAAAAGAAGTGTTCCTGTAGGTCATGCATGTCATACTTTAAAAGAAGAGCATTGGCATCTTCCTTTTTACCCACAAAGGTAAGTAGAGAAAAAATAATATCCTGGTGAGACCAGGATTTAAATGAAGTTTTAATGACTTTTAATGAAGTTTTCATTCTTAATGAAGTTTCTCTTTTATGCTATTAAATAACTCCTACCCATGAAAGAGCTGCCCGTGACTTTCCCAGGACAAGGGAAGTGTGGTTTCTGTACACAGAGGGCAAAGCTTTATCATCCGTGGTTTGTGCTACTAGCCAATTCCTTGGTTAAGAAAGAAATTATTTAGAAAGCAAATGCTTGTAGCACGTTTAGCAAACACTGCCCAGAAAAAATGATGCTAGATTTGGTTTGGGTGTGATGGCTTGAATGTGCTACTCCTTTAACCACAGAGGATGCTTTACACACTGGCTTCTCCTGCTCCATTCATTACAATAACTCCTGTCCTGGACATGTGGCAATGTTTGCAGTAGTGAAAGCACACGAAAAAAAAGGCTATTAGTAAAAAATATATTATTTTAACAGTGTTTTAAGTCATCCCTTCCAGAATAATGAGGGGGTTAAGCATTTCATTGACCCATTTCCAACATGCCAAACTGTTCCTACAGAAAGTCCAGTGGATTTTCTAATTCTGTTTTGTTCAAAAGAGTGGATAATGGATGAAGAAATGGCTCCATACTAAGTTGGAGGAGGCACTGCATTAGCCTTTGCGGTGATGGACCTTCACTGCTGAGGTCCTCCCTTGTCCCCAGCTCCTGGGAGGTCTGCAGTGAGCTGTACCTTCCTCTGAAGCCACAGACACAGTGGTGGGCTCTGGACGCACCAGGACCCATCGCACCAAACTGGAATTTGGGGCAAGGTGCATTGGCTTTAGCTCAAAAATGAGCCGGATGTATCCATGGGAGTACCTATGCAGCTTTGCACTTAGAGACTAGGGATGGGATTCAGTCACCTGAATGTAGTTATCTATCTGAGGTGTTATGGGGGGGTATGTGGAACATCTGCAGCTCCTGTTCCTCAGGGTACAGGTCTCCTGCAGATCCTGCGTCACATCAGCTGGTCCCCTTTGGCTGGAAGTGAAAATGAGTAAGTGTTCATAAAGGATTTTGGGGCTCCTGGTAGGATCTAGCAGGCGAGGAGGATGCTAGACCGAGCCATTATCTGAAGTCAGGTTGCAGCAATCGGCAAGTGGAAGAGCAGATGTGAGATCTTCCTACTCAATCTCCTGCCTCCCCTTTTGAAGTGTGAGATTAATGACCATATCAGACTGTTGACTTTACAGAGGCTGTAGTCGGGGCTAATGTCATAGTGTGATACTTCAATAGCGGGAGGACGATCCTCATGTCTGACAAAAGCAGCTAATAAACAAAGATAAATTGAATGTACTTCCAGGTTATTAATGACTTCCCAGCAGAGTAATCTCTAGAAACAATAGGGAAATGTTTACTCAGCGGGTTATAGTTTTACTTAGGTTAATGGCTGTTGAATTAACTGGCAGCTTGGGCAATGCATCAGTGTGTGCTTCGCAGCAGCATCCTGCAGGGACGGATCAAATGGTATGTTTTGGGCTGGGGGGAAGGAAAGCTCAGCTGTGACCTGTGTCTTCTCTAGTACGTGGAGACACTGGGAAAAATAATTGGAAGCACTCTTCGCCCAGTGCCACTCAGAAGATGAAGCACTCTGTTTATCTGCCCGTGTTTGCCTAGTCTTTCTTTTTCATCTTCAAAGCACTTGGCTAGCATTATCTCATTAACATCCGAGCGGGAAAGGTAAGCAACGGGCACCAGTGTGGGGAACCACAAACCTCTGTGCTGCTGATGTCCACAAGCACCACTGGGAGCTGGCTATGGGAAACATCGACCCCCTGAGAGTGAATATTCCCCATACCCAGGGCAAGGAAAGACCTGTGCTGCTCAGGTCCTGCTCCTTATGGGTTAAGGACAGTGCCCATGGCACGGGCTGAACCGCTACTGCCCAGACCTGGATTTCCTGGGAAAACTCAGAGGCAGATGCCTGGCCTCCATAAGCCATTTCCAACAGATAAAATGAATCCTCCCACAGAGGTTTTGCTGGAAATAGGAGCTGAACGTATACCTGCATGTTCACCTGGGCACCTGAGCTACCAGCAGCGACTGCCCATGGGCAGGACTATACTGGTTTTAAATACAGGACTTTTTCCCATTTCAAAAAAAAAAGTTTTCTTTTTTACCCATGGTTGCCCAGTGGAAGTAGAGCCAAAGAGTAAATGGAGCCACCGAGAAACTGAGGTTTGTTTTTCTATTGCTTTTCTGAACAATTTGAACACTGTAATTTCGGCATGTGGTTCAGCTGACGGCTATCCCACCAGGATGCTGCAGGACATAGAGCAGTTTCTCCATAGGCATTGGTTCTTTAAGGAAGAATTTATTAATTTCTTCTTCTGCCTTCCTTCCAGCCCAAAATCGCTGAGAAAAAGCTTGTGAGCCCAGGTGCCCTGGAGGAGAGGTGGAGGGGGCTGCACCACGGGTGAAAGCAATAGGGTTTTAAAAGGAAAAGAGGTAAAATTCCCAATATTTGGAGTAGCAACACAACCCCAACATTGATTGCAGCTTTGCAAATCTTTGGGTGTCACTCTCAATGAATTCCCCATCCGCTGCCAGCCAGAGGGCAAGAAAACCAACGTGAATTATATCTGGTCTCACGCTGCCGAGAGCGGTGCATGTGGTCTTACCTCAAATTAAAACCTTTATAATAATAATAAAAAAAAAAAAATCCCCCGCACTTTCTTACCTCCCTGGCAAGGATGCCGCAAAGGGCAGCGTCTCATTTTCTGTGTGTGACGTCTTGACATGTCGGGGGTTTTTTATCAGGCACTTAAATTATAGCTCCACCGTCGGCGGTCACCTGCTGAGCGGCGCTGTCGTTCGCACTCCCCATCTTCCTGTCTGCTGGTCATGTCAGAAGGTCACACAGCGTGAGTGGGCTGATTTATGGGCTCGCTGGAGTACACAAAGGCTTTTGGAGGAAGTCGGAGCTCTCCCGCCAGCGCCTTTCAAGGCCGGCGAGTTGGTCGGCGCAGGGCTGCTGCGAGGAGCTGCTGCCCAGATGAGGCCAATGCACTGGCAGCACAGTGCTGCAGGGAACACGCCCGCCCCACGGAAACAGGCTGCTTGGTTGTGTTTTTTAAGCAAAAATAGAGAAAAAAAAAATCAATATGAAAAAATAATTTAAAAAATCAATCTTTTAAAAATCAATATAAACATAATTTCAAACATCAGTATTACAAAACTGGTACTTCACTTATAATATCCATTGCTTCTTATTTAAAGAACTGATGCTGCTCTTCAGGGATGCGTTAGTGCTTTGGGAGCGATGTGTCTCAAGAGAAACCCAAACTTTTTTTTTTTTTTTTTTTAAGCCAGGTTTCCCCCTTGTACATTCGTTGCCCATCTTTCCCAACAATTCTGTCCTCACCCTCCTCCGCCTGCTTTGCCTGGGTGGGTTTTCCAACTCCACACAGGCAGGTCAATATCATCCCTGCACCTGAATCATGCACAGGTTGCAATAGCCCATGTGAAAAGGTTGAGAGCTGAGTTGAGGTCACTGGCAAATATCCTGAGATTTTTTTTTTTAGCCTCAGTTTGAGCATTTGCTGCCTGAAGTCTCTTTGATATTTAGCATTTTAAAAAGCTAAATAAATGCAGTGGTCCCCACGTGTCCGGGGGGTATTTTACTTGTGAGGGAACATTTATTGTCTAGAGAGCAGTATAGCATTAATCCAAACACACCCATTTTCTTTTACTATTAGGAAAAAGGATCCTCGTGCTGATTTACTAATTTTGTAAAATTTTTTTGGCTGATTTTTTTGTGCTTGTGCAGATCACTTCCACAGCAAGTGTATGCTCAGCCTGCGCTCAGCTACACTTCACATGCGGCGTCTACTCCACACAAAACAGGAGACCTGTTATATATCCTGATGGCTGTGCTCATTTATGATATTACCTTTGTAAAGAAAAATGAAGTTCTTGTTCTGCAACTTTTTTTCTTTTATGCTTTCCCAGTGGAAAGTGCTCCTGCGGTTTGTTAAAGAGAATGGGATGCTACTTTCCTCAGGTGAACACACAGGGGGAAAGCATTTCAGTTTTTGTGTTGATATCCCATGTCCTTGCCATAAAGTAGAAAGTATATTTATTTTATGTCTGGGTTAACCACAAAGGGCAGTTATCATTACATTAATGTGTATGCATGTATGTGTATAAAAACAATGATATGTATCTATATTTAGATTATATGTTGGTATACAGACAGTACCATCATGCATATAAACATTTTCTTTTTCACTTAGGAATAAAGGAGGGAGGGTAAAAACTCCAAACATGTTCTCTGGCCCCAAAATTCAATGAAAACTTACAGTCCAAAGTGTTCGACTGTATTGAAAGGGGAAATACTGCAACAGCAGTTTTTCTTGCACTGGTTCATCACTGTGTTGGATACAGTTAAAGGAAAAGTTTGCATGAGTCTTGCGCAGCAAATCAAAACGTTTCAATGAAAGAAACCAGCTTTGAAGGGACCACCTACCATAAACATTATTCTGAAAGCCTAAATTCTTAGCACAAGCATCCAAAGAGTAAATGATAAACAGATGAGGGAGCAAACTGAAATTTCAGAGAGTTGTAACTTTAACTTTCTGCATGTGTCAAAGAAATATGTCTTTAAAAGAGCAACAGAGCTGTTTACTATTAACAGCATCACTTTATTTATATACAGAGCACCCGGCACTATTCTGATCCACTTGATCTGACACTCGAAGGGGTTACTCCTCAGCTGCCAAGCTACAGTTTCATTTACTGTAATACAACTTACAACTTTTATTTTTGCTGCTCACTTACGTATGCCTATGTTATAGTGGTCAGATTGCATGCCTTTTTTTTTTTTTTTTTTTCATCTTTAGGTGTTCTATACAGCATATTTCCAGGTGCATACAACTTATATTACTGACCACACTGGGAACAAACAAATTGCAGCAGTTGCAATGCAAATTTGGGCACTTACTAGCCCCAGATTGGCTTTTTGTGTAGCCTTCCTCGAAGCTGTCCATCATTTTCTGACCCCTCCAGCAGTGCTCAGCACCCGCAGCATGTGCCAGCACCCTTCAGCCAGTCGCACCACCCACTCTACCGTGCCCCACCATTTCCAAACAATTTCTGCTGGTTTGATTTTGTCACCATTTTATAAATTGGCGACAAATTTGTAAATGAGTTTGACAGCTCATACAGCATTTGAGTGTGCAGCTCAAGAGAAGACCTCCGCTTATCACCACTATCTGTTTGGAGTCAAATTGAAGCAAGAATCCAGAGCATGACTTTAAAACTGCCAGTCAAATTCACTTAAGCACATTAATCACTTCAATATATCATGAGTCATGTACAGAGAGCATGTATGGCTGAGAACAAAAAAAAACCAAAAAACCCAAACATATTTTGCTGGTTGTCGGGTCACTGTAAAAATCCTGGAGTGGTCTGAAAAAAAAGCCACACCTGAAATACAAGAGGGCAGTGATGTCTCAGGCCAAACAAAACACCCCCACAAGACTCTTTCGTAATAAACAAACATGTAAATAAAAGGGTCTAATGAACAAACTCTTTGCCTTTCACAAGATGCTGTGGAGCCCTAAGTGCCCAAGCGCTGCATCCTGGCAGCTGCTGGCATTCACAGTCCTGCCAGTGAATCACTCCCAGCATTTCTAAATATATTCCTAACCAGCAAGTTGCTGGCTTGCCCTGTTACATCTGAAAGAAAATTATTTGGTCCAAACCTTTTTGATTTTGGAAGCATCAGACAGTTGTGACAGACTGACCTGCCTAGTTAGATTTGTCTTGTATGGATGAAACCAGACTGGTGGTGGTGGTGACTGGTGTCACCTTCTAGAGGCATCACCATGGTCTGGCAGAACTGGACGTCTTGTGGAGAATGAGGTTTTCGGTGCTTGTGGTGTGACATTTAAGTTTGTACCTATAAATAATGGGAACTTTGGACTGATCTGAGGGTTTAACGCCTTGGCCCCAGAAATTCAATTTGTATTTCTGAGGCAGCAGGTCCTGGATTTTAATGTGCCTGAGGCAACATCCCACCTTCACTATTCAATACCAGTGAACCCAGCATTTCGAGCTTGATAAAAGCCATAGGGTTAACTGCCCAAGGACACTTGGGATGCCCATGCCCTGCTAGCACCCTCTTCTTCTGTATAATCTGTACAATTAAAAATCCTTTCTCCCCTATCCCTGATTTGGAAAGTACATGAAGACTACAGATCCATGGGCATGGTCAGATACCCCACACCCTACCTTGGACATGGCCTCCCCTTTCCCCACCTCCATGGGTCCCAAACTGAAATGAGCTTGCATGGTGTCTCTTGAAGAAAAAGTAACTGTGTCAGGTAGTGGTGCAGCTGAAAGGGAGCATGGACTCTGTATTTGGGAAGAAAAAAAGGCAATGAGCCTAAATCCAGAGCATTTTGTGGTCAAAACCCCAACCATTTCATTACAGGAAGCCCAAGACTCCTGTAGGTCCTCCTTGCACGTCCAACCTCACCTAGCAAAGGTCAAGGAGTCAACAAAGGTTGAGGTTTTGGGGGTGCTCCGTGCTACCAGCCGTGACCGAAGGCCATCCAGACAGGACTGAAATGGTGATGGCACTTCAGGGTGGTATCCAAATGTTTCCATGCTGGGATCCCCAATAACAGGGTTTGGAAACAGCTACCTCATGCTCCTTGGTCAATGGGATTCACTGTGTGTGCGTGTCCATCCAGGGTTTAATGAAAGGATCCCTGGTGAAATCTGTTCATCTGCAGTCTCTCATTTCAACGCATCCCTAAGTATACTGTGTGTGCCCTGGAGAACTGGTAACCTACTATCAAGGGCCTGATACTGCGAAATGTGAAGCAATTCCTGGGAGGTGCTGAGCATCCACAACCCCCAGAAGTCCCTCCGTGCTTCCCAGCACCAAATAAACAGGGAGAGTTATTCCAAGGTCTGCAAACCAAAGCAAGGATCCAACCCAAGCCAGTTCTTGCCCTGTGTTATTTGCATCTTGCTATGTTTAACTCCAGATCACAGTTTTTAGTAAATTGGGCTCGAAAATTATTCGAGCGGGTTAGAGTTTGGCTGGCGGCTGGCAAACCTTGGGTAGTTATTTCCTGTTCCTGTTATTTAGCTACTTTTACATTTGTCAGAGGAGTTAATGTGGTAGGCTTTTAGCAGCAGACATCTCTTCTTTTTAGGCTGGAAAGTCTGTAAGAGAGTAGGACAACGAACTGTGAACTGGGGCCACGATCTGTGCTGCTGCTTGAAACCCCAGGAGGACGACAGGCTTGTGGTGGCAGACAGGAGTGGGACGCGGGTTCTGCAGTTCATACCTCTGGATACCAGACCTGGAGGCACTCTGGCAAACAATCCGTATGAGAAGAAGCCAAAGCTTTGCTTTCCAAGATTTTGGTCCTAAAAAAAAATTTGCATGTTCACCTACAATTCTGGACATTAATCTTGGTCCCTTTGTGTGCAATGAAATAATTTGCATTTTTTTTCCAGCTTGCCTAAAGACACTTGCCAACAAACACGGTGACTCAGGGATGGATTTGTGCAAAAAGACGACTGTAGCAGCGGAGCCCTGTGGACCTTGCGCTGCCAGAATGGCTGCTCTTCATAGAGCTGTATGGTGAGTTAGTATGTGGCAATGCAATATCTGCCTTTATAAGCAACTCATGCAGCTGCTGTAGCCAGTCAGAGAGTGGACCTTCATGCAGCTTTGCTCTCACTCAGTCTTCTTTTTTTGAAATTACAGGAGTTAAATAAAAACCAACAAGCCCAGATATGCAACACTTGGCAAGAAAGCAGTTTCAAATGGGAGCCTCCCTGGGTGTCGGCTACACAGCAGGAATGTCACCATTGCATGATGATGCTATGGTCTCACCTTTTAGGACTGAAAGCATCCCTTGGATAATCATCAAGCCATACTTAATGTAATCACTATTTCAATTCTCTGCTTTAATTCAGTGCACTGCTTGTAGGGCATAATAAACCCTATTTCACGCACAAAAAAATCCTTATGATTTTGGGGTATGATTTTTTTTTTAATTAATAGTGCTGAAACATCTGATGCAATAAATTAAGAGATATCAAGTCTATGAGAAAAAAAGGTAAGTCCTATGTTAGAAAAATAGTTTTTTATGGGGAATCAAATGCTGGCTTGACTCACTTACTGTCCTTCTGCTCTTTACGCAGAGCTGCCCCATGGTGTCAGCTATATTATACATGATTATTCTCCCAAAGCTGTACTCTTCTTCTTACAATAGCTTCATTACTACTTAATTCATGAGCAGTTCAAGGGCAGCTAGACACTTACCTTTTCTATCAACTGCTATGACACAGGGCATAGTTTCACTTTCAGTATAAGAATATGACCAAAACCCCCATCATTGTCATTGTTATCCTGCCCCATGCAAGAGCCTTGGGTAACTGGCCATCGCTGGCAAGGAGTCAGATAATTATAGGACTGTACTCCACTGAACAATGCAAAATTGAAACTATTCAGGCCACGGTGGTTTCTGGGATGCTTCTTGCTGGAGTGAAACCTACTCAGATGAGGAAGGGCTGGCTGCTGGGACACGGTTCTGGGCAGAAGGGATGAATTTAATTTCAGCCTAACCAGACCAAACACAGTGCTATTTGTGTGCTCTCTTCCCTGGTACGATGGTGTAAATGCTTTCTTACGCATCTCCTGGGGTGCAGCACTGAGGAAAGACACCCAGAATTTACCTTCCAACAATGTATAGAGTATATTGTAACGCATGTGCTACTTTTACTTACAGATTATAGGTTTTTTCCCCCCTAGACTGTCAGGCTTTCCTCCAGTTAAGTCATAGTCACAGGTACAAGACCGAGCCTTGGTGATCATGGGTCTGTAGTAGACAAATTTTCTGTGAGTGTTGAGTTGGGGGGAAAGATGCCTTGGAAATAAGGGCAGGAAAGGACTGTTCCTGTGTCCTGGGAGAAAAGGAGTGATGCCCTGGTTGCAGGCAGATGCAAAGGCTCCTGTATTCTTGCTGGGCATGTGGGCAGCTCTACAAATTTTTGCTGGTATACCATTGAAATCCACCTCTCTATCTCACCAGAGCCTTGGAAAAGCTTTGTCTTCTGAAGCCACCATATGCCAGGGCAGAATTAAACTCAAAGCTCACCTAAAATGGGCTGTGGGAAGTGGCGTGGTTTTGCCATTCTGCCAAAAACTGAGCCCTGTTGTCATCCTCCTCCCGTTCTGCACCTGTCTTGATGTGCTTTGAGAATAACAGGTCTTGCCAGCATCTGACAAATGACTCCTGTGATGTTGAAGGCCACTTTGTGTTACATGTGTGTGCAACCAGCTGAAACATGGCACGAGTTTTGCTCGGCATGAGTATCACTTCTTGATGCCATGGCAAATCACACACTGAGCTTGACTGCTTCCAGGCTGAGTCAACAAGAAGAAATAAATGCAGATAAAAATTAAGGGACTGAAGATGATAGGGGCTCTGCTGTTGCTAGCTGAAAGGAAAATAGATTTTTGGACTGCAGCAGCAGAGGACAGAAATCAAGATGCTCTTGGGATGCCTCTGACCACTGGTCCTGCAGTACTGCACCACAAGCTGAATCAGGAAACAAATCTAACCCAAATTAGGTTAGAAAAACTTTGTGGGGCCACAGAAATGGAGTTGAGGAGAGGATGCGGAGCTGAACCTAACTGTCAAACCCACAATGGTGAGACTAGCTGCAGAATAGCTCTAAGCTAAAGGTAAATGGCACACAAAGATGTGAGTTCCTCGACATGCAATACATAGGTCTCTTTTTTTGGTCATTTCACTTTAAACAAAATTTGTTTCAGGTCCCTGTTTTGCTAGACTCTGAGTCCTTTAAACACAACAGGGTTGGTTCCTAGTTGGGGAATAACCACAAGCCAATTAGAAGTTAAATTGTTGAGCAGTATGCATCTAATTGAAGTCTCTACTTTCTGCCTGCTATTTTTAGTGTTTGGACCAAGCTGCAGCTCCACGTAGGGTATAATCATGTTTATTTAAGAGCAACGTGTACCTCAGTGAGAAAAATAAAATCCAGCAGGCAGAGTTGTTTTTTACCAAATATACAAGGGCGGGTGGTACACTTCAGGTCTAGACTGCTCTGTCTCTCTCGTTGTATGCTATCTGCCATTGGGCATGCATCCTTTTTTGCTCGGGTAAGCTCTCAGGTATTTGAGGAACAATTCTGTGACAGCAAAGTTATCATATTGGAGTTTCTGGGTAGCTGCCAGCAACGGGAGGCATAGGAAATGGTTATTTGCTGGAAGTTTTCAATGTCTGGCCTCTAAACGGTGAGGGGACCGATGGGATTGGGATGGGACAACCTCCACATCAGGTTGGATGTCTTGAAAGCCAAGACATTTTTGTCTATGCTTGATGGATGAGTAAAGGGCTAGGAAGGCATGGAAAGGAAAGAAAGCAGAAAGACAATGGAACCAAATCCCATCAAAAATAGGAGAAGAAAATGATCTATCCAGCAACTTGTCAAGCAGACATAAGAGGGCCAAGAGCAATCAGCAGTAAATCAGTGGGTGAACAGCCACACAATAGCTGCCGTTGGGTTGCGAATGAGACAACCAGGTCAGCACTATAAGAGGTAGAGCAGGGGATAAGGGTGCAGCCATGTGGGAACCACAGCAGAGATTCGTAATGTTATGCACAGCCTGAATGATGAGCAATGGAGAGCTTAAGAGCTTTAAGAAGTTTTTTAGCCAGAGGTTGCAACAGAAGCTCTGGCTCTGCCAAAATACCACATCAGTCATCTTAGCTTTAGCAATGATAAGAAGGGAGATAGGGAGGCCGATCTGTGCCTTAAAAAGCTCTGTCTGTACAGTGACTGCTTGTCGTGACCTAATCTGCTTGTTTCCTTAAAACACCCCAAGGAAGTAAACAAAAGCAAAGCCCCAGCAAAATCCAGTGTTATGCTTGTTCTAAGTAATATCTGATTTTTCTTATTCATCTCTATTTTATATATGCCTGATGAATAGCTCGCATGCACGCCAAGTCACATTGGGAGGAAAATAGTGGGGTTTTTTCAGGAATTTTGCATACATTCCTCTTTCTCACCACTAAAGGGGTTTGAGTTTGTTTCAGTGAGAAGCTGTAATTTTTTTTTAAAAAACTCCCACACTGATTTATTCCACCTCAGTGGCTCTGAAAAATATAAAGTACTAAACAAAGCCCAGCAGCACCCTTCCTAAAATACAAGCCTGCAAAGATAAGCCTCAGAACTTCAGCCTAAATCAAGAAGCACAACCCCTTGCTCCTTATCTTGTTGCAGAGTGTTAGATGTGAAATCCTCAGATGGCATTGACTTGAAAGTTATTAAAATTATGTTGACAAGGAGGAAATAAAAACCAAAATATATGCAAACTGATGTTCTGAGGCTCAACAATATTTAAGGGATAAACTAAGAAATCTGGCTTGTTGAGTTACCTAAACACTCCCATAGAACACATTAACTTTGTAACAGGCAGATGCAGGCAATGGTCTTCAAATTTTAATGACAGTGAAGGTCTTTAATAGTAATAGGCTACTTAATAGGAAGAGGTGTTCAGGACTAAGACATGACAACAAGGAAAACTCCAGCTTTTAAAGGCTCTTGCCCTACTAATTATGTATTTAATTATATCCACAGCTAAAGACACAGTCAGATCTAAGAAAGGATCAAGATGCCCAGGTAATAAGGGTCTGGCTTTCTAGGCCATCGCATTTCTGACACAATGAAGAGTTGCCTAAAAACAAAAGCTGAAAAACGCCATCAGGAACACGACATCAGGTCTGGTCCCATCTCCAGGTGGTGTTTAAACACTTCTGGAAGATGTTTCCCCCAGTCTAAGGATGATGTTTGTGTTGCTCAGCCACGTTCACATCAACACAGTGGGCAGGATGTCACAAGCTTGCAGGACATGGCACCACCCGTAGGACATGCCAATGGGACCCCGTGCAACATCAGAAACTTCACAGGCCAGAGCCTGGCCTTTTCCCAAACCCAGAACCAAAGCTCAGCAACGCAGACAGACGATCTGTTAAGCAGCAGACGAGTATGGGAAAAACACAGACATGAGGGCTGCAGCTCATACCTGGGGTTGCTCAACAGCACAAAAATCAGGCGCTAGACAGCTTTCAAACATTAGAAGCATTTGCCACTAGTTTACTGATGATTACTGTATGAACTTTAATAACAAAAGGTCAAATAGCAACCTATAGGGTAGCATGCAACTCAATATTCAACATCCCAGTAAACTTTTAAAAAGCAATGAAACCTGGAAGATCTGCAAGGGAGAACACTAATATTCTTCTGTCCAGCTGGTTGCTGTTGTGGCATTTTAAAATGCTATGGTAGCGTGAAGACTCCAGTATAAATGCAACAGGCATTTATAATCCACATGATACAAATAAGTCCACAGAGGCAGAAACAGAATATTTTGCTGGAGAATAAGGAACTCACCAGAATTATGTGCAGGGATGATTCCTTGTCCCATGTTGTCCAGAAAAACCTTGATGGGCTTAAAAAGGGATCCAAACAAGCTTTACGGGTCAGATGGAAGCTGGAGGTCTCTTTTACCAATACAATGTTTGGCCAACAATTAAATGATGTTTTTTAGGAACATGATATCTAAACCAAAATAAATATCTGTTATTTACAACTCTGGAAAACCTTCATATTTAGAAATTTTCAATGTACATGACACGAACTGAAGCAAGGGTTTCCCCTCCTTACTGATCACTTTGGCTTGCAGTGGCATAAATAAATAACCCAGGCAATACTAAATTGGTTTCTCCAGGAACTCTTCACACCTCTCCTTGCCAGTGCCTCCACTTAGCACAGTAGGACCATTGCAGCCACTGCCAGCTTTCGACAACATTGAACTTGTGCTGTTCTCAGCTTCTGAGCTCCCGGGAGAATATAAAAGCCTACAACAAGGATTAAAATACATCAATAAATTGGGTCACAAGGGCTTCCCTTTTGCATTCCTGCTGCTTTCTAGTTGATGAGACAAATAGGCTGACAGCAGCTGCTACCAACAAGCACTGCTGGCTTTCTGATGGAAAGAATATTAGACTGCTCCGGCAAAGGGCATCCAGCTCAGGAATGGGATTAGCCCTTTATCACTCTGCTGGAAGTAGAGTAGATCACTGGCACATGGCCAAGTTTTGTGGACTAGAAAGTGCCTATCTGCATCCAAAGGGACTCCATATCAAGGAGGAGCTGGAAGCTCTCCCCAACACACACTGGGACAAAATATTTCAATATTGCTCATAACGGTGCCTTGTCTTGATGAGAGGCAGCCAAGACAACATCTTGCATGAATAATTTTGAGTAGGAGCATTGCCCGTGAATGAAGGTGTTGGCCCCAACCAGCCTGGGGACAGAGAGGTTAGGCTATTTCCTCAGCAAAGATGCCTGAACAAAAGTAGTACACACCCTGTAACCCTGACAGTCTTAAAATTGAAAAGCTACACATAGAAGCAGATTTCTGCACAAAGGATTTGGGGTTTAGGCTGAAAGCTCAAGAGCCCATGAGATTAAGTGGTCCCTGTGGATGGGAGTGGAATAAAGTACTGTCTGAAAATGGCTCCAGGAGTGCAGCCCATGGGTCATGGTATGCAAGAAACAAGTCTCCAAATAGGGGAAAGATCTGGGCTCACTGCTGTTGTGGCCATCACTTATCCCCCTATACAGGCTGGGCTGCAGCCAAAAGAAATTACATTTCTCGGATGATCATTTATGGTCAGGCATTCCTCCTGGCTAAGGCAGCTAAAGCCTCACTAACGTGAGATGTCTGGGACAGCAAAGCCACCATGATAGGGCAGGATCAGCACAGGCCAGTCCTTTGGGAGGATGAGCAGTTTGGGGCCACCTAAAAGCAGCAGAGACCTGCTCATATACAAGTTAAAGAGGGAAGAACAGCACAGAGACCCCGGCAGACATTTGTGATGGAAATCATCTCCATTACCATTTCACTTCACTTCCCAACACACACCCCATGGACCACAGCCTGCTCTCACAAGCTGAGAAAGAGCTGCCATTTGCATGAACCTTCCCAAGCTCCTCCCGGAGACAAGATGACCTCAGCTTGGCAGCGGGTGCATGTCGTGGTTTAACCCCAGCTGGCAACTCAGCCCCACGCAGCTGCTCGCTCACTCTCCTGCAGTGGGATGGGGGAGAGAATCAGAAGAGTAGACGTGAGAAAACTCATGGGTTGAGATAAAGACAGTTTAATAGGGAAAGCAAAAGCCACGCATGCAAGCAAAGCAGAACAAGGAATTCATTCCCCACTTCCCATGGGCAGGCAGGTGTTCAGCCATCTCCAGGAAAGCAGGGCTCCAGCACGCCTAACAGTGACTTGGGAAGACCAATGCCATCACTCCAAACATCTCCCCCTTCATTCTTCTTCCCCCACTTTTATGTGCTGAGCATGACGTCATATGGTCTGGGATATGCCTTGGGTCAGCTGTCCCAGCTGTGTCCCCTCCCAACTCCTTGTGCCCCCCCAGCCTGCTCACTGGTGGGGTGGGGTGAGCAGCAGAAAAGGCCTTGGCTCTGTGTAAGCGCTGCTCAGCACTAACAAAAACATCCCTGTGTTACCAACACTGTTTTCAGCACAAATCCAAAACATAACCTCATACTAGCTACTGTGAAGAAAATCAACTCTATCCCAGCCAAAACCAGAAGAGTGCAAAAAACTGCTTTTCATTAGAGCAGGAGTCAAGGGAGGCTCTTCACACTTCTAAAAAATGGACCGCAGGAACTTTTATACCATCCATTCTCATTCTGCTACATGTCAATGCAGAGATGCTCCTTGAATGTGCACTGTAAAATAAATTAAATCATTAAAATTAATTATAGTTCTGATTTACTGTTCCTTGTGTGAATCCAATTATTCTGAAATAGCAGTGTGAAGTCCAGGTCCTACCTGACCAGGATTATCTGGCTTCTTACCAAGTCGAGAAGTTGTCATTTTGAAGTGCTACCTGTACCCCCTGAGACTGGCTATAAAGCTACAAAGCCCCTGTGGATCAACAGAAAATAGAGAATTAATATTAAGGTGCAAGATCAAAACTATATAAAAATACTTTCTTCTGTGGTGAATTGGCTCTCAGGACTGAAAGAAAAAAAAAAGTGAACCAATTTTTGAACATGTTCTTCCACACTTTGGCCTTCTGTTCATTAGTCATATATGATGGCATTAGCGTATTTTTAATTCAACCTCATAAAACCCAGAAATATTAAGTAGCACATGGTAAAATTATGTATTTCATTTTGTTTTTTTCAAAGCACATCCACCTTAAGGCAAAAGTGGTTAGACAACCTGACCTGCTACAAGAAGTCCTTCACTGGGCACGACAAATATGGATGGAGGATGCGCTGCTCATGTCAGCCCGGAGTTTCAGGAGGTCATTTCAACGAGGACATCAGGATGGAGGGTGAGGCAGGGCTCAGAGTCACTGCTGGCTTGCCAGGGTTGCTCTTCCAGTGATGGAGCTCTTGTGCAATCACTTATTCTTCTCAAAATCAGCATCTTGAACCAATTACGTGTTTTAGAGGAGGTTTAATTTGAAAGTAAAAATAAATAAAAATAGCCCAATGCTTCCCTGTGTGTCTGACACCCACATACTTGCAGCCCTAGATCATATTCTCCAAGAGGCAACAGCAGGGCCCTAAGGAGCCAGTATTCAAGAAAAACAAACAAAAGTAACAATTAAATAAGACCCACCCCCCCAATGCTTACAGTATCATCTTTCCCACTGCCAATAATCAGCATTTAGAGATTTCCTCAGCTAGTAATCTCATCCAAACCTCTGTCTTCTATGAAATCACCTTGTCCCCACGTGACTTAATTTATGAGTTTTCATTTTGTAGCCACCAGTTACACAACTTGGCTGTGTGCTGGGTTTGTTTTAAACCTGCTGGCTGAACAGTCCATCTCCTTCTTACATTGTAAGAAACAAAAATAACCACTCAGTCGTCACCTCAGCATTGTTTACTGCCTTACAGACCTCTCATACCCTCTCCTAGTCATCTCTTTTCCAGCTGAGAAGAGCTGCCAAACCTTTTCTTGTATGGGAGCATGCCCTCACCTCCTTACCCTTTATTTTTCACAGTTCTGCTGTATGGTATGCTTCTGGAGTCACTTGGTATTGCCATATTGTCCTACAATATTTTCCTAGTCTGCTACTGGGCTTTTACTTTTTTTTTTTTTTTCCAGATTTAGCTATTCTGACTCTGTTTGACCTACAGACTTACTATTAAAAAAAATAATCTTAAAAGATAAAAAATAATAATTAGAGCTGAAAAGCACAACTCCCAGCACCCATCCTTCTAGGAAATCATCACCTCCTTCCACCACAAGCATCACCTATTTGTTCCCATGGCTTGCTCCCCAGTTATTTCAAAGGAGGGGAAAAAACCCTTTGTTTTCTCCAGCAAGCAGCAGCTTCACCCCTTTGGTGAGGCTCCTCACCAAGGTCTTTGCAATCAGCTGGATCACCTTCCTCTACCTCCTTGTTGATTCCTTTAACTGCTTCTCCTAGACTGGCAAAGCCCCACTTTCTTATGCAAAACTCAGGCTGACTCTTCGCCCACCCCACAATATCCATCCGTTCATCTATAGCTGCTTCTCTTTACCCCCGCAGCCAGGCAGAGCTGGGATTTGGAGAGGTGGGGGACACCCCTGCCAGATGCTCAAGGCGGGGGGGGGGGTGGTGGTGGGGGGGGAGGTTAACATCCTATTGTGGCCCAGCCAACCCTTTCATCGGGCTCCGGCCATTTGCATGCTGATGGCCTTATTACTCACTTAAATCACCTGCTAATGGGTCCCCTCCCTCACTGAGAGGTAAATTAGAAGCTCTGCCCAGAAGTGCCCTCCTTAAGTATCTCAGTTATCCTCACCACCACCCCCCTTAAGGTGTTAATTAAGGACACAAGTCAGGCACTGGGGGAAAGAAAAAAAAAAAGAGGAAAAAAAACTACTTGAGGAAAAAAAAAAAGGATTAGCAGGGATGTAGTGTATTTGTTTGAAGAAGCACAAGGCAAGGGGGAAACCATACTTTTAATGCTCTGCAAGGGGTGATGAGGAGCTGGACCACCTGGATGCTCTGCTTCCCACCCCAAGTGAGATCAAGGTTTGCTTCACCAAGGCCTCAGCTGAAAGACTTAGGATAAAAAGCAGCTTCAGCAGGTGGGTTAACTCCCCACAA
This sequence comes from Harpia harpyja, assembly GCF_026419915.1. Taxonomy (NCBI): domain Eukaryota; kingdom Metazoa; phylum Chordata; class Aves; order Accipitriformes; family Accipitridae; genus Harpia; species Harpia harpyja. The sequence goes on from NC_068949.1 coordinate 8,144,358, forward strand.
GAAAAAAATCCAGCCCCCCAAGGAAAACAAACAAACAAAAAAACCCCAAAGCTTTCTATATCACCTTACATCCATAAAGGTTTTCACCTGCTCTCTCTGTTTGGGGCTTTCATCTTTCTGAGCCAAAATGTGCAGTTTTCTGCTCTCTGTCAGGAGAGGTGAGTATTTAAAAAAAAAAAAAAAAAGGAACTTTTCTCATCTTAATGCCTGTGGGTGGATTTAAGGACTTTTGTAACCCTTTCTTGCACTGTATGAGTACAGAGAGGGGTTTCGTTCCTCAGATGAGTGTTTTTAGTGGCATGGGAGTTTAGTGTTAAATGCAATGTGAGGATGGGTGGAAGCAAGAGGAGTGTGAGTATCTGTTTTAAAGCTTAGTTTTAAAAAAAAAGGGGGGGGGATATTTCTTGTGCTACCACTTGGGGTGAAACTAATTTCTGAAAGAACTTAGGAAGAAAATTAAAAGCAAATAGTATTTGCTTCCCTGAAAACTCATTTCACCAGAAATCACAGTGAAAACTGTGCCGTGTCCCATCCTCCTCACTTCTTCCCTTGTAAGATTAATGCCTTTATGCCAATATTGTCACCCCGTGCAGCGGAGAGGGGCTTTTGATGATGTTTCTGTGAAAGCATCTCCTTGAAATCTGTATCCACAGTGCAGAAAAATCATCTCAGGAACACCATAGCATAGTTGGAAGAGTGATTCAATTTTCTCTTCAAATCATTGAAGCCATCTGCATTTTTACAGCCCATGTAATTTCAGGGCTGGGGTAGGGCTATGGGGTTCTGGAATGTTGCTTTATTTTTTTTAGCCGAGTGCGGCAGAGGTGCAAGTTATGCAACAAGCCAGTGGTTAAGAGTCCAGAAAGGGCTTCAAAAAAAATTCAATAATTAGGCAAATTAATAGCAAATTGGCCCATAAATGGATATCGAAGGGAATAAGACCTGTAAAACCTGGAATACCACAGTTGTAGCTGTCAGGAGGAGTATGAGAAGGAGTGGACCGCAGGCACCGATCCGGCCCACGCAGACCCCTTAAATACAGTCTCCTACCACTGCGGAGGCTCAAACCCCACCAAGTTATGTGCTGGTTTTTTTTACTCTGCCTTCCTTTAGACCCTCGAAAGGTAAAGCTTCGGAGGGGTATCACCAGCTCCTTTCCCACACCTCTGCTAACCTGGGCAAGGCGCCCAGTTTAAGGGCTGAGCAGGGCACGTGCTGTACCCTCGTGTTCTGCGTAGGGCTGTGCTGCCCATATAGCAGCGACGATGGGATTGTGCTTCTCTACGCTCTGCCAGGGCTGAAGCCACTCTTCCACCGGCTGGGTGTGATACAGGATTTCATTTGAAGGAGAAATTAAGGGGAACGGTTATATATGCTGCCAGCAACCAGTCATTAGGGGAGGCTGCTTTACAATGCTCTGGTTAAATAGCATTAATAATAAAGTTAAATAACAATATTTAACTTTACAGAGCTTTATTGTTAGCTCTTCCAGCCCTGTAACCAGGAAGAGTGAGTAAACAAGAGGTGCTAAACCTCCTCGCCCACCAAAACCTGCTTCTTCTATTAGCTTTACTCTTTGCTTAGAATAGGGTTTTGGTTTTTTTCTTTCTTTTTTTTTTTTTTTTTTTTTTTTTTTTTTTTTTAGAAATAATTTCATTAGAGAGGAGATGGGTCAGGGAAGGACATACTGAGATGCCTTTTACTACAGGCGTTACTGGATTGTCTGTCATGCGCTGAAATAACATTTTTCTCCACATTTCTCTGGATCAGAGCATGAGATCCAGATCCAGACACACCAGCCAGTTCAAAGTCAAGGGTTTGCCACATCCCCTCTTTTCCAAGTCTGATCAATATATGTTCAACTTCCCATACCACCCCCACCCCCCTTTTTTTTTTGAGGTTGCAAGTGTAAATTCAGACATTTCTGAAATACAGAGCATCCACTGGTGGGGGTATGAATACAGGAGGGACTGTGGTGATGCTGCCTATTTATTCCTCGGGGCATCCCGATGCTCCCACCCATCTCCCCTGTACTGGGGGCACAGACAGCTTTTGCTTCTGCCTCCCTGTGACCACATTTAGAGGTCAGGGCTCGGGTACTATTTATCCGCATTTCTGAGCTCCTGTTGGCACTAAATGACTATTTTGACTTCTCAGGCTGCTGAAGACCTAAGACGGGTTCAGGTTCTGGGGGCTGAATGATGCACAGGGCCAAGGGAAGACTGAAAATCTCTCCCTTAAAGAAGTGGGGGTTTAAGTCTTAACAGACATGCGGTCATATTGTCACAATTTTTTTTTTTTTCCTGAGGGATGTTACTAAATCCAATTTCTTGGCGCTCTACTTGAAGAACAAACCCTGAAAGTTCAAATGAGGCAGAAATGGGAAGAGATCCTGACTGCACACTGGGTTGTGGTAAAACGAAAGGGGGGGAAAAACCCCACAAAACCATTGCTTTTGTGAAATCCAGCCATGAAACTAATTATTCCAGAGATCTGCTGTGTTAGCATCCATCCTGCTGGGCATCGGCAACAGGAGACAGATGCAACCTGTGCTTTGGAAGTCCCTTACACCTTGCGTCAGTGCTGGCTTGAGCTGTTCCTCTTGCCTAAGAAGGGCTGCTAAAAATGTTCTTTTTTTTTTTCCAGACTGAGCAAGTGAAGAATATCAAGGCATAAGAAGCATAAAGTCATTTCTGGTTAATGCACCGACAAGTACAGAGATGGCCAAACTGCCTGAAACAGAAAAGGATGGAGAATATGGTACTATGACAAGAAATGGTACCCGAGGTTTTTCAGACCAAAATAATCACTTTATTAAGGTGTCTGAAGTGCCAAAGAGTGCTGGGTATCACCGCAAGGCCATGCTGGTGCTGAAAGGTGTTTGCAAGGAAGGAGCTGGGTGTAATGATGCTGAGCTCCACGTCCACCCAAGCGCACCTGCGAGTGGGCAAGGTTTGATATAATGTGAGTCTAACCCAAAAAGATGCATAATTGGTATTTAATGCACTGCCTTCAAAGGTGTCAAAGCTGTATTGGTCTATGTGGGAAGGAGAGAGTGCTGCAACTGTATGGAGAAAAAAAAAATCTAAGCCTAATGACACTATTTTATAGGTACTGGGATAAAATATGCCATTGTTAATGTCAGATCTGAACTAATCTAAATAGTTACTGATGCTTTTGTTCATAGCCAGGTACCTTCATTGCTCTAGTGCCATTGACTATGACTGGGCATAATCATTATTATTATTAAGTATGTTATGAAATAGTAATTTTTTTTGAAGTACCTATTTTTAAAAAGTATTTTAAAACGTGTATTCTTAAAAAATTTTTGAAGCCTTGCACAACGATTAAAGCACTAAACTGAAGCCTTTGTCATGAACTCTTTCAAGGGGCTGCTTCAAACCCCACCCAGCTCATGCTGCAACCCCTGTAAAAGCTTTTCCAGAGCGCAGACCTGGGATGGTGAGACTTAAAACACGTGCCATCCAGCAATGTCACCGCGCAACATCGCTGTGACCTGTGGATAATAGCTTATGGCATCTGCAGCTCTGGCTGCAGTTGCTCTGGCTATAGCAGTTTTCCTTGGTTGCTGCAAATAGTTTGATGGGCACAAACGCCCCGGTGCATTTAGGTGGTTTAAGGAGCGTCAGTGTTTTATTCTCTGGTTTGGGGCAGCTTTGGCTGTTCTCAGCCTGCCTGGCTGCCACCCAGCCCCAGCCTTGAAAAGAGCTGGAGGGAAGCTGGGGATGATCCCTCACCCGTGCAAAAGGAAGGCTCCTTTTTTAATCATTTCCCTCTACGTGGGGCTGTGTGCTCCCTCCTTTGCATTTTTCTGTAGCTGGGGGCTTGGTTCAGCACCAGCTGGTACTTGCAGACTCCTGAGAGCGCTGCAGTTTGGGTTTGTATTCAGTAATCCCAGGTACCGGTGCAATCCCCGAGGTCCCTAAATAGGCAGTGTTAACGCTAGAGGCACCAAACACTAGCGAGCAGGTTGCGTTTTAAAACAAGATGTGGCACTACTGGAGCATCCCTGCAAATGGGACACGGTGCCCTTGGAACCACCCAGGGATGCGCTGCTTTGCAGTCAGGTTTGGACTTTGGGTACAAAGCACTTTTGAGTTGTACAGCAAAGACGCCAGCATGGTTTTGCATCCCAAACACCTTCCTCAGACTGCAGGGAGGCTAAGGGCAGCTTGCCAGGTAGGCACAGGACAGAGTTGCCGGCACTGCACTTGCTGCCCACCAGCCCCACGCTGCACGACGTGGCCCCCACTCTGGCTCCACGCCTATTTACAACCACTTGCAATAGGTGGACAGTATTAGAAGCTAAAGGGGGGGTGGGGAAAAAAAAACGCATGCTTGCAGCTTTCCCTCCCTCCAAGCCATCCCGAAAGGGCGAAAACTCATAGTAACAGGCTGCAAAATGAAGTAAAAAATAAGTCTTTATTGTGCATGGAGCAAAGATTGCGCTGATGGAGCAGCTGAGATCACTGTGCTCCTCAGCACCCGTTGCCGCGGTCTAGCACAGCCCCTCTGGTGATCCTTCACTCCCTCCTCAACCCGTGGAAAAACCAGGCAGGAGGGTGTTTCACTGCCGCCTGCCCTTCCCAGAGCCCCAGCACCCATCCTTGGCCCTGCGTCTGGTGGCCAGAGGGTATCCAGTGGCTACCATGGCACACTGTAATTCCTAAAAAGGAGCGGAATAAACAGTGATAACCAAGCAGCCTTTCCCATGGGGTGCTGCCGATGAGCCCCCCCCCCCTTTGGGCATTTCCACCCCAGACTGCATCTTCCCTCCCATGGGGCAGGGAGGGACCACAGCCGCCACGCACAGGCAGAGACGTGCAGGCAGGGATGCGCAGGCGGCTCAGGCTGATTTTTAAAGAATGGTTTATTCGCTCGCAAACAGACGGTCGCATCCTTTTGACCTAGATTTAAAAAAACCCAGTGTGTACAAAGTCACAGTCATGGCTTGAAGAGCACAAGGCAGCACCCTCGGAAAAAAAAAAAAAGTCATTAAAAGTCCCGGCGTTATGTACAGCTAAGTGCCAGCTCGAGTATTCACAACACAGTAACGTACTGCAATTAGTCACTTAAAAGTAGTTCCCTTGAGAAACAACCTTCCGCTCCGGCGAGGCCGGAGTCCGTCCGTCTGGCGATGCTCAGTGCCGCTGGCAGGTGTGCAGGCGGGAGGCATCGGCGGGGCCGTGCTCTCGCTGGAGGCGGCACGCCAGCCCCTCGGCGCACTGGCACCGCTGGAAGATCTCCAGGCCGTGGGTGCCTTTCCGCCGGTGCCGGGTACACACCTGCCCTTCCCGCAGCACCGGCTTGCAGATTTTGGACCAGAAGTGACGGGCGCAGCAGAGCCCGGCTGCGCAGTCCGACGAGCGCAGGCAGAAGTCCCCCTCCTCACCTGCGTGGGGACAGCGGGGTGTGTGCTCAGCCCGGGATGCTCCCACGGGGGGACTGTGAGGCAGGGTGGGCATCCCCCACGGGGTACAGTGGGGCAGGGTGGGCATCCCGGATTGACCCCATGGGAGACAGCGGGGCAGGGTGGGCATGCTGGACCGACCCCACGGGTGCCAGTGGGGCAGGGCGGGCAGCCCCACAGGGGACAGTGGGGTCACAGCACCGGGGATCCCCCTTACCTTTGGCAGTGGGGAGCCAGGCGGGAGCGGGCGTCCGTCGGGGCAGAGCTTCAGTGCCCATCTCGTCCATCTCGGCGGCTCCGTGGACAGGCTCCGGGGGGGTGCAGAGCCCTGCAGGAGGCAGCAGGGCGGCTGTCAGTCACGGGTGGGACCCCGACACCCCCCTCCCGCGGCCACCCCCAGGCTGGCGGCCCCCCCCCCAAGCCCTGCCGCCCCTCACCGTTGCTGCAGGTCGTGCCGGGGCAGCACATGGCGTCGCGGAGGCAGCGCTTGCGGCGTCGCCGGCAGGCGAGGCAGAGCGGGGCACCCCCGCCGCGGGCCGCCCCCCCGCAAAACTCCTCGGCGCCGCAGTCCTCGTCCTCGGCGCAGGGGAAAGGCTGTGGGGGGGCAGAAAGGAGGCGGAGGGGGTCAGCGGGGCTGCCACCCTCCCCCCCATCCCCGGTGTGTCACCCCCCGCCCCGGTGCATCCCCGCTCCTACCTGCCGGGTGGCGGCCGGCGGCGGCTTGTTGCTGCCGTCGAAGGGGGCGGCGGGGGCGGCGCTGGCCTCGGCCGCTCCCCCCGGGGGGGGTCCCTTGATGGCGTTGGAGCTGAGGGCGCCTGCGGGCGCCGCCGCCCGCCCCGCCGGGGCCGCGCAGCTCAGCGCCGCCAACACCGCCACCAGCCCCCGCATCCTCGTCCCGGCCCGGCCCGGCCTGGCCCGTCCCCTCCCGGCCCCTCGTCCCCGGTGGTGTCCCGCCGGCGCAGCAGCTCCCGCGGCCCCCGAGCAGCAGCTACCTGCGCTGCCCGCCGCCGCCTTTATACCCCCGGGGGCTGCCTCCTGCGCCCGCCCCCTCGGGGAGGAGGGCACGGCGGATGAGATTTCAAAGGGCCCCCGGGGAGGGGGGGGGGTGGTTGTGCCGATGAGCCCCCAAAACCACCCCCCCCCACCCCGCCCCGAGGGCTCCGTCATTGGCCGTCGGCCCGGGAGGGAGTTTCGCAACGGAGAGGGCAGACCTCTTCCCCCAACCCCGACCCCCCCCCCGGTTCCAGGCCAGATGCTCCGCACGCCCCGACGTCGCCGCTGTCTCCAGCCGGGCGCGCCGCCTCGCCCGACGGGGGGGGGGGGACGGGGAAAGGAGGGAGGGGGGGCTCGCCCCATGCAACCCCCCCACAGTGGCTGGGAGCCATGGTAGGGTGCAGAAAGCCCCCCCCCCCCGCCTCGATGGCAGAGTCGCTCCTTTGGTCTGCTGTAAGTCTGCGCCCCCCCTCTCCCCCGCGCCCTTCCTGGCGCCAGCACAGCTTTGCAGGAAGGGAGGGGGCCGCTCTGCACACCCCCATCCCACCGGCCCGGGGTGTGGGGGTGGGAACGGGACACGGCGGGGGGGGGGGGCTGAACCCTGGCCCGCAGCCCCCGTCGGCGTCCGTCGCCGCCCCCCCCTCGCCTCCGCTCCTGCCCGCGCACTCGCCTGACCCTAGCCCGGGCAGCAGCTCCGTCGGGATGGGGGGGAGGCAACATTGGTGGGGGGACCTCCCGGGCCCTTTGATGCGGGGAGATCAAAGGGGTCGCCCCCCCCCGGTGCCTGCACCGGCGCCCTCGGGGCGCCGCGGGCCCCCCCCGGTCCCATGTCCCGCCCCCCCTACACGGGGGCAGCGCGGCGCGGCCGGCACGACGGCGCCCCCTGGCGGCCGCGCCGGGGCAGCACCGCCCCCCACTCCCGGGAGGTCGTGCAAGTGCAGTAGCAAACCCCAATTAATTAAATTGGGTTTTCATGATAACGGCCTAATGCCCTGATTTAACTTTATTTTTAAAGCGGGGTTTGAAAGAAAACATACAGGCAAAAAGCCTGAACCCGGCAGGGCTGCCCCGCCCCACCCCAAATATTTATTCCCGTCGGGGTGGGTGATTTCAGCCATCACCCTCCTGCAATTAAAACCCCAGCAGCGCGCACCCAGCTCCAGCGCGAGGGTATGGCTGTCGCTCTGCGGGGAGCTGCTATCACCTATTTCAGGCCCAAGAGGCTCAAGCCGGGCTAATAATTGGCTGGGAAAGTTTCGGCGAGCACCTAAGGCAGGTGCTGGCGGAAGCGGTGCTGCTGAATCAGCAGCCAGCGGACATCCCCGCCACAGTCAGGCAAACCTGGGCCTTGCTATTTTTAGCCTGCAAGAATGAGGGCCACGCCTTGCCCCGAAATCCCTGTATTCCCCTCACAGTTTCAGGTAAGGGCCACGTCACCCTGGGCTTTTTATTGTATTAGTAACTCGTATCTGTGATTGCTGCGTCCTACAAAATCATTTTGGGATGTTTCCCAGCTCCTGCTTAGGCAGCTATCATCAAATTTATTTCCCTCCTAGGAGGATGTTTTCTTGCTCCTTTCCCTGGTTTTTATCTGTCTCTGTGTCCACATTGCACGGAAGTACACCCTTAACGATGACTTTGCTGAGATTTAAAGATGACAGTTCTGTCACACGGGGGCTGAGCAGTATCCCAGGGATGTACTTAAATCCATCGGGACGTGCAGAGTCTCAGCATCCTGAATACAGGGTGACGTCTTCATGACATCCCATGTGCTGCCGTTAATGGCTGCACCTCCATCACCACCACTCTTAGCATTTCTCATAAGGGACAGTGACAACAAGGACACCATTTTTTTGACACAGGGGGTGTTTGCAGTCACATCCCATCTAGGGATGACACAGCTCGTGTTGGAAATATGGTCCCTTCCCAGCTGCATGCCCTGGACTCGCTAATATTGGCAGCAAACAAAATATAAAGCGAATTCTTGATCCCTGAAGGGTAAACGTGCTGCAAATGTGCTTATTGCTTAGTACGTTCACAGAATAATTTGGGTTGGCAGCAAGCTGTGGGGGTCACTCGGTGCCAACCCTGCTTGAAGCAGGACCCCCGTTGGCCTCGGACCCCTTTGGCTGGGCTGCTCGGGATGCTGCTGCTGCTCAAATAAACACTGAAGCCACAGGTAACTGTGGCCATTTGCCTTTGCATCCTGCAGAAAATCTGGGTGCCGGACTATCTGTAAGTACCATACATTTTGTTCAGTTATCTCTTACTACATATCATCATAAATGAGAATAAACCCCCCAATTTAATCACTAACCAGAAGAACTCCCCCAAACTTGGCTTCTGCTGTGGAAGAAAGCCATTGACACACCGTTCAAAAGTAATTATTTTTATTTCAACTCTATAAAGTATACAACAGGCACTCGGCAATTACAGCTGCAGGGAAAATACAGAGCAAAACAAAAGCGGTTAAAGTTTATGAAAAAAAGTTCTTAAATCTACATCAAAAGAGTGCAACCGGCCGATGACTGGTGGATGACTGACATTTGTCTGACAAACAAAACCTCTTTCATGTAAGAAGAAAACTGGAGAAAACAAGAATATAAAACACGGGGCTTGTGTAAAAACAGCATAAATTGGGACTCGGGACGATAGGCAACTCCAAACAAAATTTCCCCTTTTGCCGGTAAAGCCCTAAAACCGCCCAAGTCTCAGCGTTACGGCTGGTTTACGCGACCGGGGAGCTGCAGAGGACGAGGAGCTTCCAGCTTTCCAGCTCAGCTCTGTGGGAGCGCTGAGGGCTCGCCTCCGCGGTGGGTTGCATATAGAAGGAGTTGGGGGCGGGGGGAAGCACAGATCCTGTTTTGTTGAGTGGTGCAAACGAGCTACACCTTTGCATGGGGGTTTCGGGTCAAAAAAACGCAGGTCGGGTTGCACACCGGGTTGCTCGTCGTTTTTTTCGGGGTGGGAGATTTCTAAAGGGGTTTGTATAAGACGGGAGGTTGGTGCTGGACGGCACGATGGGTTGAAACTGCACAGCTTAGCAAAACAGGAATACCTGTCTACGGACTGATAGGATGTCATATATTAATTTGACCCGCACATAACATTTATACATTTCACAGAAATGACTCTGTATCTCATTAACAGATACACAGCTCTGGTACATTGAACAGAAATAAGAGAACGACTTCATCATTTCTGTAATTCATCAATATTATATAATAAAGGCTTAGAAATTGGTAGCAGAAAGAACTGTAAAACGCAGCAAGCTAAGAAAGGACGACAATTTGAGGTGTGTTTGTCTTTGTCATGCAGCATAACACCAAATTTGTAATTTTTTTTTTTTTTTAATAGGATGCCATGGATTTAAGGCACTTGCAACAATGCCAGATAGCTAATCATGTTCTAAAACTATGGGACAGATGAGTTAACAGTACAGTTGACATAAAGTTTAATAATACTGACAATTATGACATTAAGTCAAGTCTACCTTGATCTAAAAACATTACATTACAAATAAGAAAATGAAGTAATAATGCCATGGGACTCTAAAAGAAAAAGTTACATGTGTACCACAAAATATCAACACGAAAATACCTATTTACATAAATATTTGCTTGTGGTCCTGTTGTTAAATAAGAATTTGTTATGGATAATGCAGCACTGTGAGAAGCTACGGATCGTCTGCGTCTTAATGACACCAATCTTAATACACTTGTTTTAAATACGGAAGCTGATTTCCCCTTACGTAAATATGCTGTCATCCCATATGTTAAAAAAAGAGACAAAGAAGAAAGAACAGTAAGTGGAAACACAGAGGCAATCCGTTGTTGTGAATATATATATATAATGCAACTCAAATATATTACTTATAAATGAAGGCATTTTTCATATATATATATGCTAAGTATGTTGCTTAAAGTATGTTTAGGAAAGGCGATGAAAGTTGAGTGAAGTGTTTGATATCAAAATAAACTTATATTCGGTACAGCACATGCCGCACGCTGCAGGTATTAATTACCGTGCTTGGCACAAGGAAAAAGGCATAGGAAGAAAGAAAAATAACTCATCAGCCCATTTTAAAACCTTCTTCCTGTAACGTTCTTGGGTTGCCCCCCAAAATTGTTGTGATACCCTTTCCTCCTGGCAACCCCTTGACTGACAACTGCATCTCAGCTACTAAATGTCATCATTTTGGGACAAACTCCTCTCTACATTCTTCTGTACAAAGTTACCAATGACAGCAAGTTTTCTCCTCCAATGTCGCTGCATCGTCGAGTGAAAAACCAGGGGGATGCGAGAAAAGAATCTGGCTTTTAGGCAGCAGCCTGTCTGCTAAGATGCCTAGTGATTACTTTAGCCCTAGTACTCAGCACCGGCTTTCAGTGTCTTCCATCCCTCAGACAAAGGCTGAAAAGCGAGCGTGTATTTGCCCTACATGAGTAATTCCTGGGAGATGTCATTACTGTCTTTTCCCTATGGTTTTGAAGGTAAACAAGGTTTTAATGATTAATGAATAGCGGAAACAACCTGAAGTCACTGTGCTGACAGTGTTGCCTCACCCTTTTCCCTCAGAAAATGAGGAGGGAAATTTAGCGACACAGACTGGTTTTCAAAGGCGTCGCGATGACCGAGCCCTTTAGTTTGCTGGCAAACAGCAGACATCGTCAATGCTGTCAAAGAAGGGGAGAAAAAACCTTTTTCATAAGCTCTGTTAAGTCACTTTCATTAGGAACATGGGAAAGAGTGGGGATTTAGTATCGGGGAAATAATTTTTTACTGCTAAAACATATATTTTCTGTGTACTATGTAGGCAAAAGTCATATGAATGACTTTTCAGCAAAAGTTGATCTTTCGCCTTCCAGCGTATACAACAGTTCTTGGCAGCTCTGAGATGAACTGGGGCAGCATCTGCTAATTTTTGGGGCAGGGTCTGTTACAGAGTCTGAAAGCTGATGTTTCTTGTTGGTATGATGGGATAAACTTCTAGTCCCATGTATACACAACAAACAGGCATCCAGGACAGGATTCCTCTGTTACGTCCTATAAATCAGGAGAGACTGTACTCAAGCAAAGGAAAAGCAGTGGAAGTGAGGGAAAAGTGGACACACGCTAATATTGTTTTCCCCAGCTCCTTTTTCCGTACAAGCCGACTTGGCTTTAGCCATTCCCGTGCCTTAAAGACGGTCACTGGGGACCTGGTGCACTGGAGACACGGAGACCTCGCACAACCACATCCAATATCGATTTTCCATTTAATTCCACTGATTTTCCTGTGGAGCTCCTTAGTCTGGTGTAATTAGGATTACATTTTCATGGGCAATATTACAAACAGAGCCAGCAAACTGGCCCAGTACCACCTTTTATTTTAATTAGCTTTGTACTAAACATGGAAGAGATGCAGACACAGAGACGTAAAATCATCTAAGAGCGTGATGAAGAATGATGCCTCTTGCTACATATTTCTGAAATGGTGGTTGACTGAATAGGTATATTCACAGATGAGGGATGTACATAGCACCTATAAAGTACATTATGGGTCTTATGTTTTCCCTTCAGGCTCTAAAAAGGTAAAAGTTAAGCTTAGTTTTATGCCTAATAGCTAACCAGTAAGACCAGTGGGCTGCTGTCACTTTATTACAGGACCATTATTTAAGCACTATTTTATATGTAAAATGGATTAATTTTATGGTTGGTTTTTTTCATGCAGTTATGTATTTGTACCAAGGGAAAGGAAAAAAAAAACCCAAACATCGTGTTACAGTATGTTCTCAGCTGTATGAGAGAAGCAACCCATATCTGCCTTAAGGGGATCTAGAGCAGTTGTGCTTTTGTTTTACCAGGCTAAAATAAAAAAATCTCAAAAATAAAGAGGAAAAGTAACATTCAGTCTTGTCATGAATACTGCTTGGAAAGGAAAAGGACAAATTTTACCACTGCTTTGACATGAACTCTTTGACCAGTACCGTGTGGTCCTCCTTTGCTCCTACACTGGCCTACAGTAGAAGACCTATGGAGTTTGGAGGGTGGGAGTAGCCCAAATCCTGCACTGTATTTAGCTACAGCACTTAATAAATTACTATTGATCCTACTGATAAAGCCAGTACCTTGCAGCTAGAATTAAGTGCATCTTACACTATGTATCTCTCGACTTTTATAATTAAGAGCGTAGCAAGATCGTTGCAGTGATAGAAAACATATTTCTTTACCAGTGAAAGGCTTTGTGTCAGGACCACCATGTCAACTGCTACTTTAAGTTCGAACATAAAACATGAAGAGCGCTATTGTCATCTAAGCAATAAGTCCTAATGCCACTGTAGTTACTGTAGCAGCATCAATCAAGGCATCATGGTGACCCCGAGCACTAATCCTCCCCAATTCTTTCGGTTTCGCTGGCAGCCATGTCCCAGGAAGCTGTCTTCAGCAAGGCAGAAGCAGGTAAGAGAAATACATTAAAAATCTATGTCCCATCCTGAGTTGTCGTCAGGGGGTGGTTCATCACTGTCCTCCGGGAAGCTGTCAAAATTGCTTGTGTCTGTTGGAGATGCAACCTGTGGAAAGAAGAGAGTGACAAGAAGGGGACGGTCATCAAAGTGGATGCCTGCAGACACTTCCTCTTGATCTCACAACCGCGATCATTTAAGAGGATTCATTGCTAACTGCAGCAAGGAAGAAAAGTTCCGCATTCAACACTTTTTGCTGAATCTCAGGAGGACTTCCCACAGCCCTCCTACTCTAATGATCCAGGCCCTCTGGGGTCTCTAGTTCAAGAGCAACTGTCCTACCCATCGGTACAAGGTTGGCAGAAAAGCCTTGGGCCTCCCCAAAGCCCAGATATCTAATTTATGGCTCCAGGATCCTGAGTTTGAGGCTGTGAGGTGGACCCTGCCACCTTCAAGTTTCCTGACAAGTATTGCTCAGTTTAGGCAGCCTACCAGAGAAACCCATCTTCCGAGGATGAAGGCCAAGTATGTTTCTTTTTTGGAAATAATGTCATTTAAAATCTACCATAGCTAGATAATTTCTAATTTTTTTGCTTTACAACGGTGCCTGAAACTTTCTTACAATGAGCCTCTGACACATTCAACGCAATTTAAAAAAATGAAACAATACAGAAACAGACCAGCAGCTCTCCAGACCAAAATAATCAGTGTCTTACTAGAGAAAATCGGTACTTCAAGCCATACCCCAAGTAGCCAGTGCAGGCTGGAGGGGACTGCACTTGCCATAGGAGTGCTGGGCAGAAAACACTTGCTGCCTTTTTCAGCCGTTTCACTTGTGCAGCTGGTGGAAAAGCCACCTACAGCCAGAGGCCAGCCTACAGTCCAGGAGACATATTTGATGCTGAATGCTGCTATAAACCTTGGGAAAAGACTATTTGATCAACAAGAGCTCCAACTTCAGCTCTAAATTTATTTGCTGCCCAGCTGCATCAGCATTTTCCTGCTGCCAGAAACATCTCAGGGAAAATTAAGATTCTTGAATATCCAACTCATTTTGAAAAAAACCAACAACCCTGTAAAAGCTTAGTGGAGCACTACGGAGTGATGAGATGCTTTACTGTGTACTGAATACTGTAATTTAATTTCTTTTGAGTATACCTGGATCTGTTTACTTTGTTGGTGCTGGCACTGTTGGGTTGGAGAGCCTTCACCCTTTGGTTCCTCACCCTTGGGGTGCTCCACACTCGCCCTCCTCCACAGTCTCATGGGCTGGACCACAACCCTCTGTTTCTCTCAGCCCACCCCATGTGAGGTCTCCCCATGTGAGGGAGCAGAATCATAGGATCATAGCATGGTTTGGGTTGGAAGGGACTTTAAAGATCATCTCGTTCCAACATCCCTACCGTGGGCAGGGACACCTTCCACTAGACCAGGTTGCTCAAAGCCCCATCCAACCTGGCCTCAAACACTTCCAGGGATGGAGCATCCATAGCCTCTCTGGGCAACCTGTTCCAGTGCTTCACCACCCTCAAAGTGAAGAACTTCTTCCTAATATCTAACCTAAATCTACCCTCTTTCAGTTTAAAGCTGTTGCCCCTTGTCCTATCACTACCTGCCATGATAAAGAGGCCCTCTCTGGCTTTCTTGTAGGCCCCCTTTATGTACTGGAAGGCTGCTATAAGGTCTCCCCAGAGCCTTCTCTTCTCCAGGCTGAACAACCCCAACTTTCTCAGCCTGTCTTCCTAGGAAGCCTCTCAGCAGTGATGGACAATGTGTAAGTGGACTGCACTGCGTGAAAGCATCTATGGAGCTCCCTGGGGCTCCTCTGCAGATCTCCACTCTGGGAGAACCTAGCAGCACAGGCACGTTTTTTTGAGCTCTGCTTAGATGAGGCTTTAAGGGAAATAAGTCCTACTTTGGGAAATGGATTGCCTTTTGTGTGTTCATCTGACAAAATAAAAAGGCTGAGTACATCCAACACCTCAAATGTAGAGGGTTTTCTTTTTCTTAGAAGAAATAGGATTTGGAGAAAAAAGGTTGGATGAGTTGCTACTTTGCTGATTGACATTATGTGATGCTAATGCTGTTGTGATTCCCCACAGCTCTGAGCTCCAGGTCACCTACGTGGCCTGCATTCCTTCCCTGTCAGAGACATGGCAGCAAACGTCCCTCTTGATGGCCTCGCCAGCCAAGAAGGGACACTCTAGAATTATCTCCTGTCCAAGAAGATAAAGTGCAAACATCAGTGTCAGCTTTCTGATTGCTTACCAACATAAGGGCTTGAGATGAATTATGGCGCAGAGTTCTGCATGTCATTCTCAAAGGCAAGAGCTGTGATACAAGACAGCACATCTTTGGAAAAGTCAAGGCAGGAGAAGCTTTTAAGGACAGCTACTGCCACAGATTTCAGCTGTGGTATTGAGGCTCAGCTGCTCCCTGAAGTGATGTCCTAGCAGCAGGCTGTAAATGGAGATCTTTCCTAAAATCCCATGGAATAAGAGCTAAGGAGCAGCTTTCGATTGCCTCACTGGTAGTACCACATAACTGCTAATGAGGGTTAAAGAGCTGGGGAAGGCCTTTTTTCTTAAAAAAAAGAAAGCTAGTCTCTATGTTTAGCCCTACTGGCTCAACAAGAGGTGCACTGACTGAAGGAAAAATGGATTTCTTCCCCCAGAGCTATGTATTTTGGGTCCCTTTTCACATATGGCTCTTATTGGCAGTTGGGACTTTTGCCAAAGCAACTGAAAAACTTGTGGAAAACAAGGCCGAGAGGGACAGACGGCTTTGGGATTGACAAGATTCACTAGTTAATCGAGGCAGGTTTTGGAGAGGATCTTGGGAGTATGTCTAGAGAAGATGTTACTCCTAAGAGCTCTAGGAAAGAATGAGCTGTGATTGAATTGGGATTAGGGCAACGTATGGCTGTTAACATTGAGTTGTCCTGGAAGAAGGATTCCTCTGAAGAGGGAAGGATGCTCCTCTCTACTTCGGAAAGCCTTGATGGTGGTGTGCTGGCCAAAAGAGTGACAGCAGATCACTCAGGAGCAACCACAGACATGTTCCCTGGTAGGACACCACTAGTCCCACAAACACACAGCCTTGACAATGCCAATAAATAACACCACACAAACCTTTTCTCCTACCGTGTTGGATCTAACTGAAATAGCAAAGAAAACATTATTTCCTGCACAACAGGCTGGAGAGCAGCCTTCCTCTAGGCAGTGCCAAAGGACCAGAGACCACTTCTGGTGGTGGAGCAACATCCCAGCTTGGGGATGTCAGGAAGCAATTCATGCCCATAGAGAGCAGGTACCACTGAAGTCACTGCTGCTGGTTGTGCCATCTGAGGGTTAGACATGCAGGGTCCATATGTATATTGGGTAAAAGCAGTACTGGAAATGCTCTTACTAAACTACAAATCCACTAAAAACAATTAGAGAAACATATTGGGGCATTTGCAGGCTACAGTGACATCCTGCACAGGTAAACCACAAATTGTAAAACTGAATGTAAGGGAGCAAACTTGACTTTATTGTCTGACTTGAAATGTGGTGAACAGTACCGCTGACAAATTAATAGTCATTAAAAAGAAGCTTAACAGAAAAAACACGGGTTTGATTTATAAAACATTTATATGTTCTTTGGGCATCCTGCTTTAGGCAGATATTTGCAAAGTCCTGCTTTCTCCCACTAACTGCCAGTAACTTCTGCAGCCCACAGGGCAAAAAGTGGGTATGCAAAACCCTCTTGCTCTTTCATAGCTGCTAAGAAAACTTTGGGATGGCAGACTTAGCCCTGGAGCCGTGCCTGCCGCTGCTGCAGGAGGGGCAGGACCATGGGTGGACAGAGCAACGGGGTGCAATTAAACACGATTGCTAATGTCATTCTCTTGGTGATCCCGCGGGAGAGGCACGGAGAGAAAGGGATTAAGTTGAAACAAGGGGGGGAAGCTGCAGAACAGAAGGGGCCAAGGTAATTTCTATCAGCTAATCCTGTTTGGTTTCCCTTTGTGGCAGGCTTTGTGGGTAAAGAGCTCACAAAGACATCAAAGGAAGAGCTTTGCTCCAAAGGAAAAATGAGTCGAGCTGTCCCTCCGCGTCTGCTCCCAGTTAAACATAAACTAGGCGGTAACAGGGCTTTTCATGTAGGACATGGATGCAGGAAAAAAAGACCGAAAAGCACAAAAGAAAAGACAGAGAGAAAGGTTAATGCAAAAGAAAAGGGAGATGGCATACAAATCCCACTTGCCTCATCAAAAGAAATAAGAATAAAGGAGAAAGAAAGAGGACACATCTGAGAGAAGGGGTGAAAGTGGCAGCTCGCCACTGAAATGTGAAAAGTAGATGAAGAAACAAGTGGAGCAGGTGAGGAAGAGAAAAACGTGTAGTAGTGAATGATCCTGCCCCGATCTCCTGCTGCAAAGAGCATTTCATCGCAGTCATGCCCTCCCCAAACCGCCTTCCCCTGGAAGAGACCGCCAGGAGACCAAGTGTAGCTGGAAATGTCTCTAACATGACTTCTTCAAGCATCTTCAGAAGAAATAAAGCACATGCTGTCTCCACTTAACTCCAGTGTATTAGTGCCCAAAGCTCACAACGCTCATGTAAAAGAAACTTATTGGCCAGGAAGGAGAAAATAAGTAGGAAAACTTACACTTGGTATTATAGGAGGCGTCAGTGTCCCTTTTCGTAACCCTTCCCAGTTAAAGCCTTCAAACCATCTAGAAGGGAGGGAATAATGAAAGTTAAGACATACGGCAAAAATCTCTCTGTAGCACAAAATTAAATTTAAATTGCTTAAACAGTGGGTTTCAACTCCCGTAGTCATCTTCTTCAAACTGTCCAATTAGCCTTAATAATTTTTCCTGTCACCTTTATGTATGTTTTGGGGGACTGAAAATGAAGCATGTGTAGCAACCCAGTGATAATACCATGGCGAGTACAAATTACCAATGCTCAGAAGAAAACCGTTCCTCACTGCAGGTGTCCTGGCAGCTGCTCTTTCCTTTCTATAGGGTTGATCCCTCCCGTATGAGACCCCTAATGTCCTTTCTTCGTATGA
Source organism: Harpia harpyja (assembly GCF_026419915.1). Taxonomy (NCBI): domain Eukaryota; kingdom Metazoa; phylum Chordata; class Aves; order Accipitriformes; family Accipitridae; genus Harpia; species Harpia harpyja. Next base: position 8,162,289 of record NC_068949.1, read on the forward strand.
GATAGGGAGCTAAGGGCATGTACAGGGACATCCTCCTCCTGGTTCGGGCACCTCGGGTTTGCTTAAGCTACGGCAGCTTAGGTGGGTGGACGAGTCCTGGGCTGAGTCTTCAACCCGTCCACCCAAAATGTCCATCCAACCCATTTCTGTTGCTTTGGGGATGGGAGAAGAGAAGCACCAGCATGGATGGATGAGATAACCTGCTTCTGTGATGGCTCTCTTAACTTGTTCTTATTCCCCTCCAGCAGTCTGAAAACCTATGTGACATCACTTAACAACTCTCTCCCATCAGACCAAAAGGGATGATGAATTAATGTCACGGGTAGAGAGAAAGTGTGTTGGGCGGGGGGGAAGGGAAATCAAGGAAAACCTTGGAAAGTGATTCTGCAAACCAAAAAAATCCAAGCAGGCAGTGGCCAAGTTGGATTGCTTCCAAATGCTCTTCTGCAGTTAGAGTAATTAAAGTGTAATGGTCATTGTGCAATGTGTTTTGCTCATAGGCAAGGCTAGCATCTATACCAAAACTCTGGGAAAAAAAGAATCTGATGGAAATTCAGTTAAGAGTCTAAAGCACATGAAGAGTATTTTTTGCTGAAAATTGAAGTGCTTGAAATGCATGTTTCTGTGGGTTGGATCTGACAGATGGTGGAGAAGACACTTACTTGTGCTTTTGGATATCTTTCACTCCGTTTTTCAAGTTCCCTAATCTTTCTGATGGATTGTCCCTATAAAACGAGTAACAAATCGGTTACTGAACAACTAATTTCTTTGCAAATAAGATCAAGGTGATTATATTTCATGCGCTTACCTGCATAGTTTTTTAATTAAATTAGCAGCATTTTTGGCAATCTTCTTTGGAAATTCAATCATGTCTATTCCCCTTAATATGATGTTATAGGTCTTCATGGGGTCTGGGCCTGAGAAAGGGGGACTTCAGAGGGGAAAGGAAAAGAAAAAGATTAAAAGCTTGTCTTTAAAATAGCATTGAAGATTGATAAACCTCCCCACCCACCCAAAGGAAAACATAGTACCCTACTAAAATGAGAAAAGGTAGATGATGACTAGCAATGCTTTGCTTCCTCTGATCTTAATAACTTCTCAGCCAAGGAGCTCTGATACTGTCAGTGGTGCTGGCTGGAGGGAAGTACCAAAGAGTAAAGTCATGTTTTCTGCAGCAGCACATGCTGAACCTCTCACTTCCATGATGGCCCACGTCCCAACAGCCCAAGGAACAAGGGTCTGAGCAATGCTCGCTGGCTTATTCTCTGATGTTGTGACATGCTTTCAGTGGGGATTAATTAGGTTTCCATTGGTTTAACAGAATAGGGGCTTGGGTCTAGCCCCAAAGGATAAGCAGGTTGAGATGATGGATCCTTTTCCAGCTCCGGTATGATGGGAGTGAGAGATGGGGGATGAGGTGAGGAAGTGCAAGGAAGCTGCTACTGCCAACACGAGCAGTAATATATACATCCAAAACTAAGTAAGGGAAGGGATGGATATAGGGACACAAGTGTCAGGTCTACCTCCTCCTTTTCAGATGTGTGGCAGCCCGTCACTGCACCTCTCCAGTTGAATTGCAAACCCTTTCCCTTTCTCCATCATGTTCAGCTCATTCAGGACCAAAAAGGAATTTTCGGTGTCATTTCACAGCATTTCCTAAAAAGCTTGCTCATGTCTTGCCCTTTGAGCAGTCTGCATGGAAGTTGTGACTTAAAGTGGAAAAACTAATTATTAGGTTCAGCAGCACAGTGCTGTGCCACTACAGCACACGCCAGCTCTGAACCTGTCCCTCGCCTAATCAGGGTGACAACGGCAGAAATATTCGGATCTATTTTCAGCAGCGGTGCCGGCCCCGATGCCCATACCTGCCAGTCAGGAGTTCATACATTAAGATTCCCAGTGACCAGTAGTCTGCCGAAATGTCATGACCTTTGTTCAGGATGATCTCGGGGGCTACGTACTCCGGGGTTCCACAAAAAGTCCATGTTTTCTTTCCAAATCCTATTTTCTTTGCAAAGCCAAAATCGACCTGCGGAAAGGAGCAGAGTACCATCAGGGCAGAGCACGAGAGGGAATATGTCAGCCATGTGCTCCGCTCCTCTTGAAGTGAAGCAAAGCAGAAAGGAGGTTTCCTTGTGAGAATATTCTCCTAACGAAAGCATCATGGGTCTTTCCAGGACCAGGCAACCGTAGTGACCTTTTCACCAATTTATCCTTCGTAATATAAAAAGGAAGATTCTCGTGAGGGAAGAAGAACAAATGCTAACACTGAGGGTTTCTGGGGAGATATAACATCGTATCATTCACAGCTGAGGTTGATTTGTTTTGCTTTTGTTTTTTTTTTTAAACTCCCAGCTTTTACCTGAGCAAGGAACTATTTAGGCTAAACACTGACCATTTTGGCATCTACTGAAAAGTTCAGATTTCTCTCCCAGTATAGAGAGTGATGCAGTACAACTATTTACTTGAGGCTGTTACAACGTGCTGGCAGGCTCACAAACCTCAGCGTGCCCCTACAGCAGTGCCCCTGTGGCACCAGCAAGCACAGAAAATCAGATTATACTGCGAACCAAAGCTATCCTTTGGGGCCCAGGCAGAGCTCAGGTTAATAGGCTTACTGTATTTTTAGCTCTACCCCCTCTGTTCTCCCCTGCGTCGGTGCTGTCCTGGCCCAGAGCTGTGGTCTGCAGCACACTCTACTGTCCCTTGATGGCTGTGAGATGTTCCTACACCTTGAGATGGTCAGGAGCAAAAGTCCTACGTGGTCACAGTCCCACAAGAGATCTGGGACACTTCTTGTGCTATCATGGATGTGTTCAGGGGGATCAGAATGTCTAACGAGCTGGGGGTTGGTGATGGGACCAGCACAAACCCCGGTCCAGGTCCTCCTGGGGTGGGGAGAAGGGCAGTCCTGCACCTAATGCTCCTCAATCATCTGACACCTCGCTGAACACCCCAGCCTTAGCGAAATGCTGTGGAGGATAAACTCTGATGTCATTCATTAGGCTGTGTCATGGTGACACATGGTGGCTGCCACGATGCTGTAAAGGTCCGTGATGGTGATGGTCTGAACTTAACTGCTCCCACCTGCTGATGCCACTCCTGAGTTTCCCTTCCCAAAGGCCTGGAAGTCCCCAAGCCAAGAGGCAGAGACCTTGGCCCCTGCCGTGACTCTCAGGGAGGGCATCAGCCCCTCTTGGACACAGGTCTTTTTAGGAGTGCATTGCCCTGTCCTTCACTGATGGCCTCCCAAGTGCCCACATCCTCCAGCACCTCCCACCAAGGGAAGTCTTGCTTTTCCTCTCTCCCTCTCCATGGTCTCACCTGGCATTTGGGGTGTACCTTACATGCAGGGCACCTCTACAGTGATTTTTGAGGCAAAAAAGTAGTATGAGTGAACAAAGCAGTACAGTGAAACCCATCAGTAACTCCCTAATTTGGGGGGTGGAGGTCTTGCATACGCTGCCGACCTGGTTTGAGGAGGTGGATCTTGCAGGGGGACAGCACTGAAAAGGACCACGACTTTCTGGGAAGAGCAGTTCCAGGCAGAGCCTTACGCAGTCGTCCCAGAGGAGTTTGCACAGATCAGTCAGGTGTGTTACCAGTGCTAAAACACAAGTGGCCCTCCTAAAGCAAGAAGCTGTATTGGCCACAGTTCAGCAACGCAGTCCACAGCAATTAATAACAATAATTTCTTACCATGACAGGGTCATGATTAATATTTCCATTAAGAACTCCTTCCTTTATTGCTTACATAAGGACCTGACACAGGAACAGCAGCTTGCAAAATTTGTTTCACCAGTTGCCCATAAAGCCCACAGACGCAAGTCCTCCTCCTCTCCCACCAATATTTTAAGACACCTCTTTTCAAGTTATTTTTTAGTCTTTCAGTAGCTCCAAAACAGCTGGATGGATTTCTCTTGACACTTATCTCTAAACATTTCCACTTCAGGACCACAGATCTGAATTTCAAGCCAGAATTAGTGTTCCCCAGCTCAGCTGTATCCTGAGCCTCAGCCTGCTGGAGGCTGGGAGAACATCCCGGTGGTGGATGATGACACCCTTGCCCTGATCTCATCTCAGCGTCTACTGATGGCCACCATCAGAGACGGGACCCTGGGCTGGGTGGGCTTTGCTTCTGACCCTCTATGGCTAATCCTGGGTTCTCCTCTACCCCTAGAACACCAGTTGTCTGGTAGTAGCGGTGACTTTTTTTGGCAAACCAAATATTGCAGGCACTCACCAGTTTGGCATAACCTCGATGATCCAGAATGAGGTTTTCTGGCTTGAGGTCCCTATAAATGATCCCTTTGGAATGCAAGTAGGCAAAAGCTTCGACCACACATGCCGTGTAAAACCTGGTCGTTGAATCCTCAAATGAACCTCTACGTAAAATAAGAGAGGGAAAGGGGATAAAATGATTAGATCTCTTCCCTTACTGGACTTCACCCTACTGTTAAAATATCTACACAGTTCAGTAGAATCACTGTAATACCTGGAAAGTGGCTGTTGCTAAACTCACCTTTACGTATAGATTTAATTGCATTTCCATTTCTGAAGTTAGTGTCTTTGCCTTCAATCCACCTTCATATCAAACATTCGAATCTAAAATATTTTTATTTATTTAATATAAAAATATTTAGTTTTATTTTATAATTACATCTCATAGAAGTAAAATCTACAAATACCTTCTAACTAAAAGGTGATTTTTTAATTATAATCTTTGACTTTTGGGTGATAAAGCTATTTTGAGCTGTTGGAGATCAGGAACTCCCGTACTAGTGTTCATAACGGAGACAAAAGGCAGAAAAATTACAGTTGCTGGGACTTGAAGTGTTAATTGCAAATGCAGCATAAACCGCACTTTTGGATCCTTGTTTCAGCCTTTTCCGAAGCAAACCATATCCCCCTGCTCGCCGGGAGCTCGTGGTGGGAGCTGGCTGAGCTCAGAAGCATGTCTAAGCTAGGTGGCAGCAGAACCACAATTTAAAGCCGAGAGAATTAAAGGTGAAATTATCAGGCTCTGACAAAGACAATGAAAAATATAACCCGGCACCTGCTAACTTTGCTACGGTTCTCATTTTAATGGTCCGGAGAAGGCATGCTGTTAGGAAAAGGAAGAATTAAAAAAAATACATTCTAGGTAATTAAAAAAGAATTTAATCTTTGCTTTCTGATCAATCTTTCTGATGCATTTCTTTCACTTTCCAAATTTAATTAAATTATGTTCCAATTATGAGCCCACGACATAGTTACACACAATTCACTGCATCTTTTCCTGTCCGCTGGCGTATTACGTGCAGGTCCCACGTACACCCATGCAATCTACCTGCCACCTACACACCCACAACCAAAACCGAACGCTACAAGGTCAAACCCTCCTGAGGCAGGAAATACCAGGACCACATTTGCTTGTGCATTATGGCACAGTATGTAATTACATGCTTTCCTAACTATTTTTTTCCATAGCACTTCTGTGTCCCAACAGTGTTGTGCTGCTTGCAGGGTGTGGATCTGATGCATGATCCTGTTTCCCACTTTGATGAGCAGCTCTCGTTTAATATGTGATATCTGGACTAAAAGCCACTGTAGAACTATTGATTTCCTCCTGCTCATTGCTATCATATCTGACTGTGTCATAAATATTAAGAAATATTAATAGATATTATTTATCACAGTGCTTCCACAATAGAGGTGGATGTTGCTATTCACAGTCACAGAGGGTGGGCAGCAGAGAAAACACTGTGATGAAAAAAGCAGGCCTTTCTCTCAGATGGGAAATTGTGATTTTTCAGATGACTTTTAAGAATTCTGCATTTTTTACCTTGAAAATGCACTTTCCCATGGATTTCATTTGCAACTGTGACCTCTCACTAATGCCACTGCTGCTTTAGGGTCTTGGTTTGTAAGTCTAGAGTCTAAAACGGCCACGGCAGCAATGCCTACAGGTGCCACACTGGAAAGACCCTACCTCCAGAGCGTGTCTTACAGGAATGCAGCAAGTCTGGCCTTGACATTGCACCTCCTGCAATGCCTGGTCACACCCTGCAGGGTCATTCTCTGCCATCATCCGTGGTGCCCAAAGTCTCTGTCACCCTTAAAACAGTCCCACATTTCTCTATCAAGTGCCTGAGCCTCCAGCCAGGCTCTCAAACCTGAGAAACGGTAGCATGGGCACCAAGGACACAGCTGTAATTTCTGTGGTTGTAAAAAGTTGTTTTTCTAGGTAACGAAAAGGTAATTAATTAATTAATTAATTAAATTAAAATTAAAATATGCTGCTGGCTGTTTAGGGGTACCCTTTAGAGATCAAGATACAGGGAAAGGGCAGTCAAAGACTTGTCGTAGATGGAATTTATCACATGACTTCCATTGCTACCATCACTACCTTCTCTATTTTTTCAGAGAGGCCGTGAGAAAGTAGCTCTGGATAAGTCTCCACTTACATAAAGCCTTGTACATGTTGGACGCAACCTACACCAGTCTTTATTCTCAGTTATGACTGGATTCACTTTGTCTCTAGCCAACTGCATAGGAACAAAAATATCTCCTCACCTTTCTGGGATCTTAAATCAAACATAGCATGGTAAGATCCAGATTTTGCCCATGAAAGATAAAGACCTTTGGGTATCTGGTGGCATATTAGAAAATACTCCACTTTCTAAGATAATAGTTTCTCAAAACTCACCTGTCCCTGAGAATTGTCCAGAGCTCTCCGCCCAGACAGGCTTCCATCAGCATGTATAGGTACTTGCTGTCTTTGAACGTCCTGTAAAGCCTGTTGTGGGCAAACAAGAAAATCAGAATAAATCCATGACACAAGCGAAGGCACCAAGCATTCCCACTTCTCACAGACCACGCACTTCATCCCAGCAAGCAGCACAAGACCAAGGGGAATCTTTCAGAGTTAGTGTTACATTTAAGGAGAATCATTTCAATGTCACTTCTTGGGTGGGAAATATTTCAGCAGAACAAGATGGACATCTGAGTGGTGAAGTGTATCATGGACCTCAGAAGAAGAGGTCATCACTACTCTGGGTGCTAAATATAAAATCTGCCATTTCTAATGGCGTAACCTGACACTTGGCTTTCCAGAGGTGCTTGAAAGAGAAGTTTTCCTACCATTTTTTTATAACATCCATATTATCTTATTCTTCACACTACAGAGTCTGGCTGCAGATCTGCAGTCTTCCCTCCATTTAATCATCTCAAAGGAGTGTCACCCAATTTGTGCTTCATTTCAGACCTTAAACCCCCTGATATGGAGAGTTTAAAGACAACCTGCTGATGTGTAGGCATCTAAAACTGCTCTTCCTCTTGCAGTGACTGAATGTGGAGGAAAAACTGCCTAAAGGGATAGATGGCCAGGCTTTATAAACCCGTCCTCCTTCTCAAGTGCAATCTAAATTGTGCAGTAAAATCCATGCTCTGTGTTTAATATGACATATTAAACAAATGGAACTATAAAACTATGGAAATAAAAAAAGGGAATTCAGTATTAGCTGTTTAATTTTAATGTTGAACTACTTTTGTACTTCTTGTTACATGTGTGGGTATATATCGGTTCAGGTTGCCTGCAGGAACAAGCCTGCTCTATGTGGATACTGAAAAGGTTTCTTTGCAGCTGGACTGTTCAGAAACTAATTTTAAAAATCCAAGCTCCACAGCAAAAGGGGATGCTGTGGGATATTCTGTTATGGTGTAATTGCTGCATTCATGGGAGTTTCCAAGAGTTAAAAACTAAAGGGCTGATACCACATGATATAAATTAAAACAGGTGGTTTTGCAGATTCTAGCTCTTCCCAGCTAGTGATAAATCCAGTTATTACTATCTTTTATGGAGCTGTGTGATGGACCAGGGGGAAAACACAGCAGGACTTGGTTCCTTTGGAAGGCATTCAGTTAAATATTAACTTAAGGTACGTGGCAAAACAACCCGGCAGCTACAGCTTGGCTCCGATACGCTTTCACATCACGATGCTAGACAACATTTGTCTCCTGTCTGTGTTTGCATAGCATCCAGCACACAGCTTAGCAGCAGTTACCCGCTCTACTTTTGGCATGTTTAACAGAAAAAGATCCCAGCAGGCACAGCTGTGATGTAGGCAGGAGTTTGGGTACTGAATATGCTCGGTGCTTATCTACCTGGAAATATTCTGTAGCTAAAAGGTACTCTTTGCAGCCACAACAAAATTAAAAGGAAAAAAACCAAACCAGTGTTTCAGATCTTTCCTTACTCTAGTATTACCTATGTTGACATTTAAAATCTCAGTTACAATGTGCTTCTCAGGAAAAGTTGGAACAAACTTACTGACCATTTCACATGGTTAAAATTTATGGGTTTAACAAAAAAAATCCTATTTCTTGCCAGTTGGACTAAACATAATTTATCTTAATAAACATTTCATCTACCTTAAGGTTTACAGAAAACCTACATATTCAAGAATCCAAAATATGCATAACTAAATATTTTTAATTGCTCCGTAGTTTAAATGCTACTGAAATAAGGCATTACTTTCTCTAGCTAAGGTAGCACTGCTGAAAAATGGCTTTCCAGAAAACGTTATGCGCATTAAATCTGGCCTAAAAGGTGCAGGGGGAAAAAAAAAATCAGATATTATTTATCAACTGTAATGGAAGCAAAAAGCTTATACATGATCAAACCGCACTATTTCAGTAGATCAAGCCATCATGAGTTTGAAATGTCACAATATATGAACTGATTTTTTATTCATTTTCTTATTCATCTAAATATTTGCAAATCCAGTGCAGACATCCACTGCTCAACACTTGTTTGGCCCTTTACCAAACCCAGAGCATTTTGTTCTGTGAGATTCTTAGCTTATCTACGAGTAAATTTTATTTAGTTGTACTTGGACACTTCTGCTTCTTTTGCTTGGTTTAATGCATTTTAATAATCAAACCAAACTATTCTTCAAAGATTTTTAACAAAGAGTTTCATGATGAATTAAGAAAATAATTGAGTTCTTTGGGAATTTTGGCTTTCCTGTTCTGATATCCCGGAGGTTGTGTCCTTTGCTCCAAGATCATTTTAAACCCACCTTTCACCCAACGTCTCAAAACACAATTAATCTACCGAAGTGATAAGATTTCTACCTGTAGCACCCAGAAAAATATTATCGCAGCTGGCCCAAGAAAGGGTATAAACAGGTTATGAATAATTTTAGGATAGTAACTATAAGACAACTTCAAATCCCCATGGACGTGCAAAAGGAGAAGTGAGGGGGAAAAGCAGACACAGAGTTTGATAAACCAGGCATTTTCTAGCTGCGGCATATGTAATAGCAAAAGGTTGGACTTTATGACTTAGAAAGTCCCTTCTCAGTGCAGGATTTCCATGGGGTATTAAAAACAGTTAATGGAGGCTTGTTACTATAAAGGATGGGATTTATTGCATGATATGGAAGGAAAAGACCTATGGGTAACGCATGCTTTTTTCACTTGCTGGCTGAAAGAATAAAAAGTGGGAATGAAGAAGCATTTATTTTATTAGCTATGAATATCAGTGGCTCCATTAAGAAATGTTTGCAGGCTCAAGCTTTTTATTTAGGAGAGAGTATTTCTGGAAATGGTATCAAAATGTCCCTACGCTTGGCTGGCCCCACACTTCACCTCCCTTTACATCCCCATCCTGAGACAGCTCAGGCTTCAGAAAATAAATCTATAGGCTGAAATAGCCCACAAGGTATATTTGGCTCTAGCTTAGGTAACAGGGGCGTGTTTGTGAATCAAATATTACAGCGTGAAGGAAACTGCAGCTGGGTAGGGTGTCAGGCTGCAGTTGTCACCCATGAATCAGAGGTAAAGCCGCGGGCTCTGGGGGAATCCCAGGGATCAGCCTGGGAAGGAAACACCCCCTCAGCAACTGACGGGTGGCCGTCCTGGCCAGGCGCTTGCCTTTGCATTTATCACAGGGGTTTGGTTTCACCCCTGGGTTAGTATGTCTCTCCGGAGCAATTTTTGGGAGCGGGGCTGATCTCCTCTGGCAAAAGTCAAGTGCTTCAGGCATCTCTTTGAGGGTGGGATGAAGCACCCTTTGCTTAGATGAGAGGCTGCCCTTTTAAATACCTCCAGCTCGGTGAAGGTATTTTGCCATTTTTGCCATTGCCCTGCCAGAGGTCCTCACCACCCACCACTCTTATCCTGACTTAAGCCATATGAAGAACCATTTCTGTTTCCTGCTGACAGATACTCACAGTCCTTGAAGAGTCAGAGAACTTTGCCATTAGGGCTAAAACAGGCAAAAATGCCTGGCACCTGATTTTATTCACTGAATAATTGCATCTGCTTAGGTTTTGGGGAGAGGTATGGTTTTAGCACATTTGCCCATGATGAGTCAAGGGACACTGAACTGGATTTATCTAATACACCCTAAAAAGAAGCACTGGATACAACTTCGTATTCACATGGCAGCACATGATCTCAAAAGATTAAACCCTGCCTTCCAGCTTCCCTTTGTGGGAAGGAAAATTCAGAAATTCAGAAAAAAGAGGAATATCAACCTTGAGCAGGGGCGATGCCGAGTCACGCTGTGCACGTTTACACGGAGCATCGTCTGCCGGCATCGGCAAGCTCTGCCCAGGCTGCGGGCTGGGGGTGCGCTTGCTTCAGGAGCCACAAAGCCATGTGAGCACAGCACAGGGTCAACACAAACCGGTTAAGACATGAGTTTAGTTTAGGCTTGGGCAGATGTCCCCCCCGGGCAGAGCAATCTCACATTGGCCTGGAGAAGACCTTATTTCATGCACTGTGTCTGCAGTCCCTTGCAGGGAAGCTATGGCTCAAGGGTTTTTCTAGCAATGGATGGATTATTCCTGTGTAGTTTCATGAAATGCTGAGATCAGCTGTGCTTCACTCTCCCACGGCAGCGCGTAAGGCAGAGGGACGGTACCTCACGATGAAGTCCGAGTGCGCGCTCTGCATGATCTGCTTCTCTGAGCGGATGTGCTCCTGCTGCCTCGTGTCCACGATGTGACGTTTCTTCAGTATTTTCATGGCAAACGTTTTTGTTTCTTCGCTTTTCAACTGGACCTGGGGTAAAGCAGGCAAACGCACCAGTTAGAAGCAGGTGTGTGTCCCCACCAAGCTGTGACAGTCCAACTGCATGGGGACCCAGTGATCCCACCACCCTACCTTGAAATACTTTCTCTCACCTCTTCAGTCATCAGTTTCACTTTGTTTTGAACCAGATTTCTAAATACTTGGCCTATTGCTAAATTGAAAAGCCATTTCTAAAACTCCATGTGTTTTAGGGAAAACCCAGCCGTCAGTGTTAGTTGCAGGTCAGAAGGCATTGCTAGCTAATGTACAACTTTCACAAAGCCTTTTTCTATAGCCAGTAACAAATGCATTGGCTCTGGCAGGGAAGTGCAGTCCTTGGATGTTTGTAGAGGATAAGCAGAGCTGGCTTTTCAGCAGCACTGCTTGGTCACGTCTTTACTTTTAACCTTAAGCCTCAGCAACCTATTTTTAGCCTGATTTCCCAAGATGAGGTTGAAGGGAGTTGTTTGCTTGGTCGCCGGCGTAACCCTGGTAACTTCTGAACCCTGAGCCATCCCCAGCCTGCTCTGAGGGACCGGTACCCATCCCAAAGACAGCTGAAAGGCAGCCACCCTTTCCATCTTGGCCATCCCCTCTTAGTCACCACCAAATGAGAAAGGAACCTCATCATTGACCTGCCAGGCCTCTTAGTTTGCTAAATTCCCCCAGCACCTGCTCACAATAATATTGCCAGTTAAATGCTTTTCCCCCTTTACAGTAAGAGGTGCCATTTGGCGACTTCTATTTTGGTTTTCTTGCAGGAATTTGGCTTCAGCCAGCAGACAAGCGGTTTGTCTGTCGTCAAGCCCCATCAGAAATCCAGCTTGCCTTTTAGGTTAGGAGACAACATTCATGCAATTGCAATTTGTTTAATGTAACATCTATTTTTCTGTTTTCTTGGTAACAGAAATGTGGGCTGATAGGAGACATGGCACCTTCCACACTTTTCCCCAGCTGCATACCATAACCTCCAACAGCTTCTTCTGCATCTGCTTTGTTCATGTAATGGTCCAGGTCACAGGGAAAATGCAAGGAGGGATGGTATCCTCAGCATCCCGACTTTGTCAGAAATCAAACCGGTACTCTGATGTCCACAAAGACACATACAGCTTAAGAAAATCAAACTCAGAAGGCTGATTCTCAGCTGTCAAAGAGATTTCCAACACTACAAGTGATTCAGAAATAAACCCTAATAAATGAGAGTCTGCCCATCTACAGCCAAAGTTTTCATCATTAAGTTCTTCAGTATCTATCTATGTATGCATATTTCTCTACCTGTTTTAAAACCATTTGGGGTTTCAGTCCCCAGATTTGTGGCTTCTTATTTTCCCCGCAGCCTCAAGCATTTCCAAGCCCACATGAAACTTTTCTTTTTCCAAAGGCACTATTCTGCATTTCACACTGAGACTCATAATTATTATCTTTGCATGAAGCTTGTGTTTGCTGTTTAATCTTCAGGGAGACAGGGTACAAAGACCTAAACAATCCACATAAAATAAAGAAAAACATTTTTCCTCATCTATGCAGTAGAGCTGCCCAGTTATTTATTGAACTGTTGCTACATGGTGCTGCCTCTGCTGTGTGGTTTGACCACAGCTCAAAGCAGAAAGAAATTCTGCATTTATGGCAGGCTGAAAGTGATAAAAACATTTTTGGTTCAGGGTTAGGGTTTGGGGGTTTTTTTGATTTTTTTTTTGTTTCATTTTGAATAAATGGCATATGGACATTAGTTCAACTGTTTGAACTAAATTATTTGGTATTATCCCATCTAAATCAAACCAGGCTGTTTCAGGGGAGCAGGGAGAGGACTGAGGTGGCACACATGGAATGAAGACATGGTGAAAGTTAGGGTAAAATCTGGCCTAGGCAAAATTCACCAACACTTGCAAGAAAAAATTAAGGTTTGGTATGACTAAGCATATGCTTCTGGAGAACTTATCCCTCTTGCTTTTGATGGTAATCCAGATTGCTTGGTTTCCCATCAGACCTGTCTATCTGGTGATGGGCAAGCACAATCAGCTGCCACACAAATTGTTTCAAACAAAAGTCTGTGCAAATCCCTATTAGATATTACAGATCAGATTTGTTTTCTCTCAGCTTTTATTTTTTAAGGTTAGGCTGTCCACAGACAAATAATAAATGAACAGTAGAACTGAGAAAGTAGCTCCAGTAGCAAATCTGAACAGTCCTCGGTCAATTTGGACAGGAAACATTAAGAAAAAAAAGGGTATTTAGCACTCTAAACTTACTTGAAACATAAATTCCTATTTTCCTAATGTTAATCTGTACTAGACATCAGTGTTAAAAATAAATGCAACCACCTGGTGAAGGCTCAGATGAATAAATTCCAATATTTTATAATAAAGGGTAGTGTGAATAAATACCAGTATGTGCCCTTCTGGTATTATAATTTTAATACCATGGATCCTGACTACCTAATTTTTGTGTCTTTCATTAAAAAGGCTATTCCTTTTATTAATTACTGTTTTTTCAGGGATGCCTGGGCACATGATGGAGAGTCTGGGGAAGTAACCTGCTTTCCTATATGCACCTGCACATCTTCAAAATAAGTACAGGAAAGGAAATTACTATAAGGAAGCAGAAGGCTGTGGTTTTATTTGGTGTTTGATGATGTTATCGCTGCCACAGATGTTTAAATATAGAACAATCAGGTGGTTACAATTAGCTAATGCAAGACTTTGACCTAAAGCCACAAGAGAATTTAGATCCATTCCCACTCCCGTCATGCTTCATAACACAGAGTGTTTGAGTGGGAGGGGGGATTAATTTGCATTAAACGTGCTGATGCACCAAAACAAGCTGCCAAGGTACAAAATCTAAGGCTTACATTTTGGATCACCTGGTTGTCCACCTGGAAAATGAACCCTGCAAACTTCTCCTCCTTCTTCAACATGCCTAGAGCCCTCCCCTTGCTTTGGTATTCCTGCCAAATGTGGTAATTGTGAGGACTATTTTTATGATGCAAAGCTGGGCAACTCCAGGTTGTTTCTATTATTCTTACAAACAGAAATTTTCAATATTAAGCTCATGACCATTAATAGAAAAAAACACCCCATGTTGAATCCCAATCTCATTTCAAAAGTAGAAAAAAAAATCTAGGAGTCATCTGGACTTTTTATTAAAAAAAAAAAGAAAGAAAGATAGAAAGATTAACATTGAGCAGATGAGAATGGGCTGCTAAGAACACCCTCCCCTCCAATTGTAATGAGAAAAATAGCACAGGGAGCCACAGAAGCCATAAGGATTTTGACTCTTGGCTCAGAAGGTGGGGGGTACGCTCAGCCTCCCAAAGAAACACACCACGAAAATCTCCCAAATGCTTCAGAAAAGGGAAAAGCATGCAGTTTTCCATGGAACGCAGTTTGCAAAGAAGCCACCCTTGCTACACAGCTCACGAGATCAGCTTTCACTCACTTGGAAGCAATTTCTTGTATTTCAAAGGTCCCGGGACCATTGATTCGGTGGAGACCTCCCGGAGCCTTAGGTTTCAATCGCTCTTCTCCAAAAGCAGCCGAGCCACTAAGAGGATCGACACAGAGTAACCACCAGCCTGCATCTCTCTCAACCTTTTTTTCTGCAAGTTAAAAGGATTTCTGGTCCCTTCCCTCCTCCTTTTTTCAATTCTCTCCTTGCATTGACCTTACCCAGTCATTGCCCTTTCATCAGCACAAAAGTCTCAAAAATTATCTCTCTCTTGGAGATTCAGTGCACTGATGCTAAGAGCAAACATCAAGGCCACTGTAAATGTCCACATTCAACAATAATATTAAAGTCGCTTATCTGCTGAAAGGCCCAGTGGCAGGGAAAAATTAGAAATAAAATTTATGGCACTGAGTATACTCCTTCCCTTTCTCTCCACCTTCATACACACATTTCAGCTTTCCATTTTATGTCCCTCTCATCACTGAGCTCTGGCACATGGTCTATGGCTGCAATTCTGCAGTGCAATAATCCCCAAAATAGTGAACCCCAGTAACGCTGTAGTTACTACTGATGCTCTCCTGGTCAGACTCCCTCCCTGTGAATCTGCTTGAGCTTTTGCCTTCTCTGTTACAAATGAACCTCTGGAGGAGGATATAAGCCCTTTCAGTTGCAGAACTGGAATACATTTTCTCTCCAAAACACAAGAAAATGCAACAGGAAGCATCGTTAAATAAAGTCCAAACACCACCTTAAAGAGGTGACGTACAAAGTCAGAGAGAGAACAGGTAAAATTAATTAGATTAGGTTGTTCTGCAGGATTCTCATCCAGGAAATAACTGCATCTCAGTGACAAAAATAACAGCAGAAATGTTGTTTATAACTAAACGAGCCAACTGTAGAAGCAAAATAGAATAAGAAATAGTTGGTTTTATTTTGCATATATATCTATTTGCACAAAGATATAAAATACTTATAAAATATATATTGCATATATGTTTATATGCATACCTAATATAAATATAAAATATATATACATATATATATTTTGCAAAATATTCTGGTCCAAGCACTGCGGTGATAGGGTATCACACTCACATTTGAAGCTGTGGCTGCATCTTCAACTGCCAGGTATTACCTGGACAGGGCTACATGGGAAGAGTCATACTCCTCCATCTTTTAGCCCCTTCCTACTGCATGAGCTCACAGCGACTGTCAACCTCCTGAAGAGGCAGCTACTCCTGTCCCCCATGTGTGACACCCATCCGGACCTCTGAAGCAAGGAAGCCCCACAACATCGGGGTGGACACGAGTTGAAGCAAGCAGCTTTCCTCTGTGCCAGCCCCATGGCCGCCCTCTCCCTGTGTGCCTTGTGGTTGTGTGGGAAGCATCATCCAGCCGGTGTCATGGCCTTTGGCTGTGCTTTAGTGTGGTGCCCCGTTCCCATGTCACCAGGTGGGTTTTTGGCAGCCTGAGTCACCATGACACAGCTACCCCTGAGCGAACCCAAACAGATGGGTCACTATCTGAAAATACATTCAAGGAGGAGTTCCCTTGAAGAGGACGTGAGGCTGCAGCAGGGAAACAGGCTTCATTTTCCTGCTAATAAGTTGAATTCACAGGACTACCTTTAACTTTTCAGCATTGAGAAAATAATGCTGCTTCAAGAAAGAAACTTTAAAAAGCCCATTAGGAAGGGGGTGAAGATGTCTTGGTAGCGAGTTGAGAAGAAGAGGAATGCTACAAGACTGGGACAAGATGCAAACACAGGGGAGAAGAGGAAGAGAAAAGAGGAGAAGGAGAGATGGAGAGGAGAGGAAGGAGAAGGACAAGAGAAAGAGAAGAGATCCAACCTCTCTAGCTTTTCCAAGTCCTTGTTTCGTTAGACCTCAGCTGGCTTCTCCTTTTACTTATATGAAAATGCTGGAACCGCTCCAAAGGTGTTGTTTGGCTTTATGGTGTATAAACTTCTGCAACTTCCAAAACATACAGTGCACTCGAGGCCTGAGGTGTTTTTTTTTAACATGGCTATAATTCATGTACAAATAAATATGGTTTTACACCTTAGTGCTTTTTCAGACTTTCTGGGAAAATGGATATTGATGAGACAGAATCCAGACCTTGACGGACAAAAGAGTAAATGGGTGTATCTGTATGTTTCTTACCCTTCCTCTTTCTCTGCCTTTATTTACTATAAATCATATATGTGTATTATATACAGTCTGCAATGTGAGCAATTTCCGTGCAACTGCAGTGAGAGCTGAACTGATACAATGCAAGCTGACCTTGAGAAACTGTAAATGTTAATAAATATTTACCAGAATGTAGGACAATCCCCCAAAGAAGGATTTATTTTCAGTGAAGACTAGTGAGGTGCCTGAACCTTGCCGCACCTAGCCTGAGGATATGCTATTTTAACTGCATCTATCTCACTCACGCCTGGTCGTCTTCTATTCCTGCATGATCTTCTTCTAGGAGAAAACAGCAAAGAACTTCTGATTTTCTGAATTCCCATTTACTCCAGATGTGCCTGTGGGTTACATCTCTTGCATGGCTGTGGGTTTTCCAAGAAGCCCTACAATTACTTTTTTTTCTTCAAGGAGCTGCTACAGATAGTATTTGCCACTATGGTACCCTATGCAGACCCCTGAAGCCACGAAAGAGTGACAGACCCAAGGGCATGAAAGCAGAGCTGAACACATATTTATATTTATAGTTTATCCTTCCTTCATTTTGGCAGCTACATAGAGGTTACAACTGGAATGGTGTTTGCCACTCAAAAATCTCCAGATTTCTTCTCACTGATATAATGGAGGTATTGGAACGTGAATTTTCACAGCATCTGGACACCATGCTCACAAAAACCTTGCTCAGGAGCCTTTTCTGCTGATCTTCAAGGGAACTGGCCGGGCTCCCAGGTAAATGGGTACACACAGGGAGCAGAGTTTGTGCAAGTAAAAAATATTTCATTTACTCTGGACATGTGGCTTTTTCCTAAACATATGGTAACAGTGAGCTTTTAGGAGCTGGACAGAAGCTTTTCTTGAACTCTTGTGTCCACGACTCACAGACAAGTTTCTTGTTGCTCGTATCTCCTGTTGAACTACCTGTGTGGGCACAGCAACACCTCTATAATGACAAGGATGCTTTTCCAAAGGGCTTTTGCTAGCTGTGCATTTTGCTATATGCATATTATTAGGATATAAGGGAGCCAGAAATCTGTACTATCATGAAACATGAATATCTTTGTATCACATTAAATAATAACCAGCTCAACCGCAGCATTTGGGAACTGAAGTGCAAATGCTTTTGCTTGCTGACTATGTCCAAGGTCCTTTATTTTCCACTGTTTCCCAGCTAGATGCATTCAAACCAACAAAAATAGCAGCAGCTGTTGCTGACCTCAGCACTTGCAAGCTGAGCTCGCCTAATCCCAACAGCTGAACTGCTGCACGAACAAAGTGACAACTTCTCCCCCCCCAACAAGAGAATACAGCATGCTTTTAGTAATATATTTATTTATGTTTTTCCAGGATGAAACAGGTTTCCCCGTAATAATATTCTTTGCCTTATAACTTGCTTTCTTGTCAGTGTTTCTTTTTATTAGGCAAGAGAGGGAATATCTTGCTCATATTTATGCCTCGAAGCCTACTGCAGTGCTCGGTATTGCAGATCTCTCCGTTAGGGTTTTGAAGGCACTTTACGCATCTCCTCAAGGCCAGATTCAGCCACTCTCCTGACCTAAGGCTTAGAGAGAAACTGTAGTTTGCATATCCAAATTATAAACAGGCTACACGGTGCTTCTCACTATATTCTTTCCACCCTGTGCTCAACATCGTGTTAGTTTTGGGTTAGCTGCATGCTGCGTGTGAACAGGCACGGCGACCGGAGTGGGTTAGGCTGGAAAATAAGTCAAGACTAAAAAAAAAAGGCCTAGGATGGAAAGAAAAATCACAGAGTAAAAATTAAGTCTTTAAGATATACTGTAGGCTGAAATTTTGAAAGATGAATCAAGAATTAATTACAAGTGGGCAGCAGGATGGAAACTGTCCATGACAGTGACCTTATTTTCTTTGAAAAAGTCTAGATTCAACTGGTTGCAAAACACTAAATATCATCTCACAATCTGACTGCTATGGGACTCTACAGGAAAATAAATTGCAAAATTAGACTCTATGAATACACCTAAGTATACACTAAAAAATGCACAGTCCTTAGAAAACCTCAGCTATTTAACAATTAAAGTTGCTTAATCAAATACTCAACTGTGCTAAAAACCTGTAATTCTATGTTTTGATCCTTGTACCGAAAATTAATATTCAATGCTCGACAACATGCACAACTAAGTTTTTTATAAGCAAGGGCATTGGGAAATATATTAAAATTTGTGTCTTTCTATAAAGCCCAGAAGTAAATATTATTTTTCAAAAATGTCTAGAGGGAAAAGGCTAAGAAGCAGTGAGGAGTGTAAACTGTTTCATGCATAAAATCATTCCAATAAAAAGTAAATAGCAGAGGAAGGGTTATATAGCTAAAATATGCAAACCAAATGGAAAAACTCACTACTGTGGTTTCTTGAAAATATCAGATGAACCAAAACTCTCCAACCCCATACATGATCCTGCCCCACTCCTGAGTTTGGCTTTGTCCACAATATAACACCTACTTTTACATCTTATTCCTGCCTCCAACTGGAGCTCAAGCCTCCAGCTTGACAGCTCATATCCTGATTTGGCCTCTGACAATATTTGATGGGCTACAGACGGCATCTCGTCCTTCCAAACTTTGACAACATCCTTTCCGTTAACAGACAAGCCCCGACAATATGTGTCCATCTACAAAGGATATATTTAATTCCATGAGGAATTAAAAATCAAAGGAAAAATGAAAAAATAGCTCTGCAGTGGTCCAGCCCCATCTGACGGTATCATTAAAATTAAGCATCCTGCATATAATTAAAAAGGGCCAAATGTTTATAACCAGCATTTTGCTCAGCTCCGCAGCAGTAGTTTCATTGTCAGATGAATGTGGGATTTACTCAGGTACCTGATCTTCAGATCCCTCACTTACATCTCAGTTTCCTCATGGTGATGGCACCCATAATACCCATTCTTTCAAAAGGAAGGAGGCCAAAGGATTCCTGACAATTAAAAATAAAAATTAAGAGATTTCAAAGAGAGGATTGATCTTTCGAATAAAAAGCTTCGTAATAGCTGGAACAAAAGGATAGCTATACAATTGGAAAGTTCCACTAATATATATCTGAATTATGCATCCGTCAGTGTATTGGAACACAATTATGGCGGGTTTTTTCCTCACCATCTAATTAATTCACTAATGGTTTTGTTTACAAAACAGGCTAGAGGCTATAATAAATTTGATTGCGCTTCATAATCTGTGGCCAGATTTCTCTTAAAAGACACATAAAAATGAAAAATGCTGTACTGTCCATTTTAAAAAGGTCTTGTATAGCCTCAGTAAAACGTGGCTGAAACTAAGGCTTCGTTTTTATGTGTATGTCTTTATTAATCTCCATATTGTAAAGTAGTTTAGGTTTTAGTGGCCACCATCAAGCCAAAAGGACTTCAAGGAGGTCTGTCTAGTATATGGCACCACAAAACACTTTCTTTAATGGCTTGGATTATGAAATAAGAAGAATGTTATTAACTTTGCACCTATTAAAATCAAACCAGAAAGGGCCGGGAGCACTTTTGAGAAGAGCAAGGGAATTCAAACTGATTTTTACAAATTGAAGCGATGACTTGAAGTAAAAGGGACACCATTTAGTAATGGCAAAGTGCTGCCCCTAGTTGTCCAGCTCTACCTGAACAGAGGAAGGTCCACGTTGGGACTAACGTGTCTGCTTTGGGCATTGCTCCAAAGAGGTAGCAGCCAGCTGGAGCCTGAGGAACAAGAAGGATCACAGGCCTAGAAAGCATGGATTAGATGTAAAGCTCAAAAGAAGCACATTTATTTTTTTAAAGAAAAGAGTTCTTTAGGTTCACATGGTGATGGTCTTGTCCTGGTTTTGGCTGGGATAGACTTAATTTTCTTTCTAGTAGCTGGTATAGTGCTGTGTTTTGGATTTAGTATGAGAAGAATGTTGATAACACCCTAATGTTTTCAGTTGTCGCTAAGTAGTGTTTAGACTAAGTCAAGGATTTTTCAGCTTCTCATGCCCAGCCAGCAAGAAGGCTGGAGGGGCACAAGAAGTTGGGAGGGGACACAGCCAGGACAGCTGACCCAAACTGGCCAAAGGGATATTCCATACCATGTGATGTCATGCCCAGTATACAAACTGGGGGGAGTTGGCCTGGGGGGGATCGCTGCTCGGGAACTAACTGGGCACTGGTTGGCGAGTGGTGAGCAATTGTGTTGTGCATCACTTGGCTTGTATATTCCAAATTTTGATTATTACTGCCATTTTATTATTGTTATTATTATCATCATTAGTTTCTTCCTTTCTGTTCTATTAACCTGCTCTTATCTCAACCCACGAGTTTTACCTTTTTCCTTCCGATTCTCTCCCCTATCCCACTGCGTGGGAGGGGGAGTGAGTGAGCGGCTGTGTGGTGCTTAATTGCTGGCTGGTGTTAAACAACTACAGA
Source organism: Harpia harpyja (assembly GCF_026419915.1). NCBI lineage: Eukaryota > Metazoa > Chordata > Aves > Accipitriformes > Accipitridae > Harpia > Harpia harpyja. The sequence goes on from NC_068949.1 coordinate 8,183,399, forward strand.
TCTTCAAATACATACAACCCAACCTTAAGGGTTGTACGTATTTGTATTTCAAGCCTACTACAGGCTACAGCAGGGAGTTGTTAAATATTAGGAAAAACCTTCCTGGGAATCTCCTTCCCCAAAGACTTCAACAACAAATTAGGGAAAACTGGACAGAAGTGGTTAGGTATATTTGACTCTGCCTTGATGACAACCTCTTTAGGTCCCTTCCAGTCCAAGGTTTAATAACCTTATGGTTGAAATACATGCTCTAAGTGCCACCGACTTCCGCAAAACTGCTGAACGTTAGAAGATATGATTAAATGTTTTGTCAAGGCAGGGCTAAAAAATGAGACTGTCCTTAATCAGCCTATTGCCTGCTGCCTTCAGCATGTCCCAAGCCATATGTTACCCATAGGAGTGCAGAAGGCACAGCTCCCTCCAAGCTTGCATACATGCAAGGACAGCGGGTAAGTCTATAGGTTTTCACTGGTGTATCTCTCCCGAGAAGTGAACAAAGATGTAGCTAAAACCAAGTCTCAATCAAGCTTGCGATGGGGTGTGGAGAAAATATATTATTTTTGCAATTTTATAACAAGAAGAGTGATTTAAAATCTCCTTCTCCCATTGCTGAGTGATTGTTGGAAGCGATAACAGTGTAAATCAATATAACAAAAAGGCATGTGTTGAGGCGTGGACATGATTTTTAGTGCTCAGCCTGTAAAACCTGTGCTCAGCCATCACCTACATGAACTGATTTCACAGCAATAATGACTCTAACCCCCTATGTTCAGATACTCCAATACATTTATTTCAGAGCTGTCTAAAATAATCTTGATTTAAATCCAAAACAACTGACCTGGGGCAGATGATTAGAAACACAGGACTTAAATTGAAATGAAATTAAAGAACAAAGACAAGAGCAATAAAGTTCAGGAGAGATGATTTATGAAGGCTGAGGACACCTGACCTGCATCCCTGCTCTCTGCAAAGTGATGCTTCGTGGGACATGAACCTGAGATGACATTCCCTACTCCAACGTATTATTGAGGCATCTGGATCCCAACACAGAAGAGGCTCAATTGGCACAGTACTGAGAAGCTGAGTTGCAAAAAATAGTGGATGCATCTGCTAATCTGTGCTATTAAAAAACAAGAAGTCACTCCTACTGTTTTCTTTCTGCCTTGCTAAGGGCACCGGCTGGGCAAGCCGTGTCCCAGAGCAGCTTGCATCTACTTGGCAGCCCTCCGAAATGCGGGAGGGTTGTCCTAGGAATGTGGCACTGCCAGCCCTGGGCAGACTGTGGTCTCTCCAACCCGCCTGTTTGCTTTTCAAATACTGAGGATCACACAGGTCCTGCTGTAAATGAAAAGTCTTTATTTGCTCTTGTTCCAGTGGCAGAGCTGAGCCCCATCTAAAATAGCACAGCCACTACTCAGCTGGTTTCTCCCCTTGAGAGAAGCCTGGATAACAGTTGATTACATAGTTCAGTTGGGGATGAAGGAGAACAGCATCCATAAGGACAAGGCATGTTGCAAGAGGCATCAAAAACCTGAGCAAATGATGTACAACACCAATGCAAATCTGTTGGAAAAGTCTCTTGACATATAAAAAATAAAACTACCTAGAAAAGCAAGACAAAAAGATATTTCCACACGTAATCTCCATAGAATTGAAAATAATTTAAATTTTAGGCTGTCTCGCCTAAAAGCCATGTACTTGTGTATGAATGCATTGAAGGGCTGACCTCTCCAAACAGCCAGCATTCACAGAGGTGTCTGGAAAACCAGCCTATATTGATACAAACCACATCTGGAAATTAAAACGCAGACCAATGGCAGCGTTATTCCTTCTTGGCCAGCAAGACCCAAACTAAGCCCTAGACATTCCAGTTTCCAACCAGACACCACCAGTTGCCCTCTTGAAGGGTACTGAGATACCCTGGGAGGGCTTGCGCACAGTGGCCAAGGTTAAGCTATAAAAATCCCCTTCCTTGCAATGTACTTTGTTTGATCAATTTTACTCTTGGAAAGTGCAAAAATGTGAATGTTTTCCAGGAACAAATTCCAATGCTGCTATGAGCTACTGTAACACACTCAGGCAATAAAAGAGTCAATTCCTCTGACACATTTTGCATTAGTTAATTTTTTAGCCTTAAATTATAAAACATATTTTTCATGGAGAAGATAGAAGATCATGAAGCAAGATGTAGCAATTCTAGGCTCAGTTTTGACAAAAAGTGTATTTTCTTGTTTTAATAACAAAAATAATAAAATCCGGAGTGTTAAGCTGAACTTTCAGATATCTTTTATCCTTCTATGTGTAATTCAGCATTATTTAAGAACTACAGAGAATGACCTTAACCAGCATTTCCCTGCTTAGGAGAGCAGGGGCAGTGTGTTAAACCCACTGCTGAAGAAAACCCCTATGAGGTGATGGAAACGTTCCTCCCATCTGTGACTGTGTAGGTGGCACCAAGGCTTCTTGAAGGCTTCTGAGATTTGGACACCTCCTAAGAATTAAATATCTCTACCTGACTGTGATCTGATATGTTGAAGGGACAGAACATGTCCACTCCTGCTCTTCCTCACACCTGGCCAAGTGTCACGCTTTGCTAAGATTTCAAGACATCAGTATCTTAAAGCTTCCAAATTAACTCTGTAAGCAGCTAGAGGTAGAGGACTGGCCCATGGCCATCAATAACACTCTGATTTGCTTCCATATCTGTGTGGTTTGAGGGTTCCATAAGCAATACCTCATGAAAACAAAGTCATGCACCTTCCCAGGAACATCTTGAGGTTTTCAAACATCTTGAAAGTATGTGTCAAAAAAGCCTTAATAATGAAAACAAACCTCATAAGCTCCTTCACAAGATTCAAGACAAGCCCCAAACTGGTGGGTCCCTCACTACAGGTCACCTCCGGCAGAGAAGCAAGCGGTGATGTTAATTTAGGAGACAAATCTCCTGAGCTTTATGCTGTTGTCAACTGAGGGTGAAGGGCCTTCAAAAGGGAGGTTGAGTGTGACGTAAATTCAACTCCTGCTCTAAAGCATCCTCAGCAGCAGATGACTATAGAAGGAGTGGGAAAAGGAGAGCCTTCCCAGGCTACGGGTGAGCTCCTGTGACTCTCTTCCAAAACAACAGTTGCTAATATCAAACAAACAAGTAAATAAATAATGAATCCAAACCCCACCAACGGACCACTGTTCTCATGGACATGCTCTCCTCTGCATGATTTTACATACATCCAAACAGGAAAAGTCAGAAATAAATCACATGGAAGAGCGAGTTGCACTTTTAACACAGATTTTATCCGTTACATCACAACTAATCACCAAAACACTTCATTTTTCTGGTTTTCCAATTCCCAGCACTATGAGTGCGCTTAGCTCCCACAGGGTTACAGAGTGGGGACTTCCCCAAAGTTTGTGATGGCAGCAGTAACTCTGTTCCTTTTTCTGCCCCTAACTTACAGGAGTTCCTAACATACTGTACTGGTGTCCAGTATCAGAAGCTCCTCAGTGGTCAGCACTGTGACGTAAACTAAAATCCCTCTTTCTGTTATCATGTAAATACAAAAACTTATATTATAAACGAGTCATGCAACGGCTGCTGTTTCAGTCTCCTCCCGCTCAGGCTTGTTTTAATAAAGACTACAGAGCTCTAAATCCAAGCAGAGCAAAAAGCAAGCTCAGATATTGTCCTTTCTCTAAAATTCTGCAAAAAATAAGTAGTTTTCTGTGAAGTGTTGTCATAGTTCAGACATTGAATGTACAGCTTGCATGATAACCAAGTAGCACTATCTCTAGACCTGAATTAGAAACTGCTTAGAGAAGACATCGTACTGTTACTCCAGTTTTGGTTAAATAAGATTTTAGACTGCTCTTTCAATCTTAGCACTCAACAGCCACACAATTCTTCAGCTTGTTTTTAAAAGGCGATCAATGCCATAAACATAGGACCACTTGGAGAGAGAAGATGTGTGCTCCTCTCTCAACCTAGTACATAAATTCTTCTTGGTTACTGCAAAGCATTAATTCCTACCTTTTTATTTACCAGGAAATGTAATTCAGCTTTCTTCAACCATTAGAAAATATGTAATCCCACCACATAATTTTCTTCCAGTTATTCGGGTGTAATAACAAAGAAAAATTAAAAGACTTGTAACACAGTACATATTCTAGGATATCACGCAAACTTCAAAGAAGAAAAGGTTACCTACCAGCTCAACTCGTCCAAACCCTCCGACTCCAAGGGTGTCAATGATGTTGAAATCAGACAGTTTCAGGTTGGCGAAGAAGGCAGCTTCGGCTTCGTATCTGGATTTTTTTATGCGAAAAAATGGAAATTTCTTAGAGGTGCAAACATGAGTACTGCGCAATACCATACCCGAATGGCATGAGCGTGGAACAGCCTTTACCTGCTTAATTTCCATCTTATCTCTTACAGTTTGCTTTTATTCACATTCATCGTTTTGCTGGTCCCAATTATAGCATTGCTCCGATGTGCACAGTTTTCCAAGTGACAAAAGCAAACGTACCTACTGCATGCCTACAATACAAATGTCTGGTACTGCAATTCAGCTCCAGCTACCCAGCAAATGCTACATTTTGACATTTTCTATTGATCTTCTTGTGGGTGGTTTTTTTTTAGTGTCTTTAAGTATTTTTGGAAGATAAAGTCTCTCATAGGAGTTTCTCTTATCCACAGGCTGGCAGTAGTTTCTATAAATGTTTATTGAAAGTGGCAAGATCATTAAGGTCCCTGGAGAGAAATCACAGCCAGGTTTTATGAAATCAGATCCGATAAGCTGCGGGCTGATGTGCAAATGCCTGAAATGAATGACTTCAGTCACATATCAACATTCCTATAAGAATATCTTCACTTCTTTTCCTCCTATAAACTCACTTGGAGTAGACGTCCCAGCCCAGGAGGTCCCAAAATCCAGATGCTCTCTCTTAAGCCCATGTCCAACTGGCTCGCAACACAAGTTCACCAAGCCCTTGACTAAGGAAGCATGCAAATTGAACACATGCAAGCCTGCCAAAATAAGCTTCCCATGACTATCCTCATGAATACGATTCCTCTAAAATAGCTCCTTGTCAAGGTTTATGGTATTTTTAGAAAGGCTTGGAGGGGAAATGGATGAACAGGATCCACCCACTCAATATAGTTTGACATTCAGCTGCCTGAGAAGTCCCCGTGCGTGTACAACCTTTGGCTGCTGGTGACACAGACTTGTATGGGAAAAGAGCATTGACGGGATTATGGAGAGAGGCATGGAGGGTGTAAAGGGGGAGTTGGCTTGGTTTTCAGTGCTTAATTTTAGCCATCATATCTTGCAATTAACAGACCATAGTCTGCTATTTCACCTGGATGCTTCATTTCTGCATAATAACAACAGCGTAATGATAAAACATCATAGTGTTGGCCATGATCATATATATGTATCCACCTGTCTATCTTTTTAATGTACCTTGTCCATCACGCCTGTCTCTAATTCAATAATGGGATGGAATTGATTTACTGACTTATTCCCTTCAAACCACCTTCTTTAGTCTATTTAAAACTGCAATGACATTGGGGGAGAAAAAAAAAATCAAAGTTAAAAGGGAAAAATAAAAAGAGGTGTCAAGAAAGGTGAAAGGTCACATCATCAAGCCCCAAATCCAATGCAATAAAGTGCAATTTTATCTTGGGGGTGCTGTTGACAAATTACTTAAGCTCTGCTTTATTATTTATACTGTCACCAGATCCTCTCGGTGACCTTGCTCCTGTGACCACAGCAGCCTCATGCATCCGATTTTGGAAACCAATCAGTACCAAGCCTGCTCTGAACTTGGGATAACCTTGTGTGACACAGCAGCTTATTGATCGCTTTAGACTCATCATGAGGTGCATACTAAAGCTGTCAGTAAAAAACCTTTGCTAAAGGAAAGACGTATTTATACGTTCCCTTCTATATCACAGCATCATCTTAGAGGTGACAGAGCAATGAGATGGGGCTAATTTTCATGTAAATGTATAGACCAGTTAAATACCCTTAATGATTTATAATTGCTAGGAAGTTGAAATCCCAGCATGGAAAATTTCCCTTCAACAGTCAAACAACGGATGCAAAACTTCAGGTCAAGAGGCCCTGCGTTACCTTTGCCCAAGGCTTGGGAGCAGAAGGAAGGCATCTTGTGCTCCCAGGGAGGCAGGGGACCACCTACCACATCTTCTCCCCTGGGCAACTGGTGAGGATTTCTCAATGCTGAGCAAGCAGGGGATGAAAGATTCCAAACAGCAGTGTGTCAGAAGGGTCAGGGTCTCCAAAAACATATGGAACAGAGAGGGGAAATGGTTTTTTCCCTATAATACCTCTTATCCTGAAAGCCGGCCAATTCCTACAAAAAAGATGTATAGTTCACATCATGCAATGTGAGAGGACAAAAACTAGGTTAAGACATGGCACGGTGCTGGCAAGGCAAGCAGGATGCTAGTCCCAGTCCCTGCAAATTCCACCAATTCTTCCAAAAATCCCCTGGTTTCATGGGAGATGGGATCTTCCGCTCCAGTCCCAATTTCTTCATCATTTTGTGTGTTGAGTCGCAGAGGCTGAAAGCTCTGCTGATAGCTTTTAAAGTAAAAAAATGTGTTCATTTATTATTTTGCTTAAAATATGTGCTTGCAGCATTATTGAGATTGCTTTTTGAAATCTCTTGGCTAATTCTCTTTGACAGACTGCTTATGGGTAGTTAGTACATACAAGTGCAATGAAGCATATAAAACAAATTGGATGCAGTTTTCTAGATACTGTGCAACAGGCATCCAAAACCCAAAAGAAATTCCAAAAATAAACAGCAAAACCAAAACACGTGTAGAATCAATCAAGCAATCCCTTCACATGCTTAGTAACAAGAGTCACATCTGAATTCTGTTTTATTCCCAGCTACAAAGGTCAAAGTCCACTTTCAAGTCAAAGTCCTATAAACTAACAGGAGTTACACACTTCAGCCCTGCAAAACTTAAGAATAAATCTCTTCAGTCATTTATATAAAAATATCAAAATGCACATATTCCCAAGCCATCTCCTAAATCAGAAATCGGGGTATAATTCTCATCCTGAAATTTAGAATATGAATTCAGCTTCTGTCCTCCAACTTCCTTAATTTCAGCGTGCCACTCCGTAAACAGAAACTCCCAAGGTTTTGCAGTGTGTGCTCCTCGCTTGACAAAATTATAGTGAAAAACTTATGTGACATCTTATTTTATCACCTCCAAAAGAAAAGGGACCTTTTCAAGGCCTTGGGAAGGCAGTGCAAAGAAACACAGAAGAAGTTTAAAATTTAATGTTGGTGTGTCTGTAGGAAAATGTTCTATTCTGGACCAGGCTGAAGAAATCTGCTACACTCAAGATACTGGGGAGGATGCTTGGAATATTCCCTGGGAATATAACAGAGCTGGGATGAATGGCAGAGACAGTTTGACCACACTTGCGCAAGATAATGTGGAAATAAGTGGGCACTCTGTGGGAAAAATACATGTGCCAGGTCAGGGTGTGTTTCTTCTGGGTACCACTTTGCAGATGCCACAGCCTCTTCCCATCCGGTACGTAGCAGTCTAATGAGAAAGGCAGTTATATTCTAAATACACAGCCGTACGCTGGTGCTTTGAGACTTTTCAAACAAGAAAATGATTTTTTGACCTCTGGAAGAGTTGGTGGTTTAAGTTCCTAAATTAATAGAGAAGAGGTGTATTGGGAAGACAACTCAGGCAAGCTTGGAGGCATGAATGCTGATCAGCATCACACCCATGTTCCATGACATTCTGGAGCTACGTAGATGCAAGGCTCAAACTTTCTATGCTGAGATTTCTGGGGTTTTCTGACTATAGTTGAATTAGACATAATTAAGAAAGAGCCCTTCTCTGGATACTTTGGTAATTGTGCTTCTTGCCCCAGCTTTCACAGGCCAAAATGCCCAGAAAATCATTGCTGGAAGTGCACAAAAACAAAAGATACAGAGAACGTGTGGTCCAAATAGGGAGAAACAACAAAAAGTCTGTTCTTTAATCAAGAGCTTTTAAAATTAAGGCTGCGATTTTCACAAGAGCTTGAGGGAGGCCAGGTATCAACTCCCAATGCACTATTAATGGGACTTTTTTGCTTATTGAAACTGGGTTTTGTCACCTACCCTACCAAACCAAGCTTATAGTCCACTCCTGTAGCTAACAGGAGAGGTAGCTTCTCCATAGGGGATATCAGAAAACAGCACAGAAGAGGAGATCTTCAGATCTACGTCAAACAAACACGAGCATCCTGCAGAATCTCTCAAGCTCTTCTCCAAGGTTTCTTGCAAATCTGAATGACAGAGGTAGCTACTGAAATCTCAGTCAAATGACTGGCTTTCTATAATGATCTTGCCCTAACGAGTATCAGTGCCCTCCTACAGAAGAGTTGGGGCTTGGGACCACCACTTCTTTCTCTCCCTCCACATAAAATACATACTCCTAAGGAGCTGCTAATTAAAATGCTTTGATTTAGCCTCCTCTTCCGCATGGACAGACATCACATGCAAGAAACCAGCATAATCAAGGACATCAGGAGTAAATACCATCGTCCACATGTCCCGTTACTTTGAAACAGCAGCACAGGAGCCACAGCCCAAGCATTTGGGCAATGCCTGTTACGCAGAACAGGAGAGGAAAACATGGCTTCTTGTACTGCTGGAGGTTTCCAACCATTTAAATGAGTGATTGCCTCCTAGGACGATGAGTACTCTGAAACATATTTCAAGCTTTTGCTCCCAAAACTATGAACACAAAAAAAAAGAAAAAAATCTTACCTAGGCAGCTAAAAAGGATAAATGAGAAAATGCAAGGGGCAAAGGTTTGCAACTACCCAACTGCTCAGCTTTACTAAACTAGCTCACAATTCCTATCATATGAGCTAAATGTGTTGGGAAACATTAGACATCTGTTACCAAACTGTCATCGTGATAGAAAACTTGGCTTCTTTCCACCTGCATGCTGCCAACTAGATGTAAATTGCAACCAAATGGGAACCAACCACAAATTCCCTGATAAGAGCAAACGTAACCATTTTGGGTGGATAAAACCAGAATTTCGGAGCCTTCCTCAGTGACAGACACCTGCTTGTTTAACAGCTATTTTGTCAGCCTTATATTCAGTTTTGTCAGTTGGCCTGATCACTGTATCACCCATCATTGAGGCAATGTGCTTCTGCAGATAGAAATATTGAATCTCTGCAAAGACTAGAATAACTTCAAGTTGCAATACTTGGATGGTGATGATCAGGCCCAGACTGCAAGAAAACACACATGAAATGAGCCTAAGAGCCACAGGTGGGGTTGGGGAAAAATACATCACAAAAGGAAACTGTATTTCTGTGTCCACTAAAGAAGAGAGTCCACCTCCTTATGGTTCTTAAGATATAGCTAGATTCTTAAGATATAGCTAATTTCTTTTTATCATGCTGCTTCAACTGATGCAGCACTTTAAAAAAATGAGTTTGTGATAAATGCAAGCAAAAATTGCCCCAAATCTTCCATTTTGTGACTATTTTTGATATACAGCTGACACACATATTTTAGCCCTTGTGAAATAACCCACCTGGGTCTAGTCTACTCATGGCACCTGGCTGCTGTTCACCTTCCTGGTACCCTGAAGTTACAGCAGGCTTTCTGGATTAGATTCATGCTATTGAGTTAAGACAGATGCAATTCCTAACGTGAATGAAAAGTGGCAGAGCACATGGATTAAATTCATGTAAGGAGGAGGCTTTGCTATCTGAAAGCGATGTAAGGACGAGCAGATGCAGCAAATGATGGTAGGGCTCCCATGCCTTCCCTTCCGCGCTGGCCAACCCTCTTCCCCACCTGCTCAAATGACTCCGAAAAGTTCAAGTTCACGTATTTCTGAGTGATTTTGGACAAGGGGAAATCTGTGAATGGTCATATGGGCGAAAGCAAAATAAAAAGCACCTCATGTCACGTCCACATGAGGTCCTTACCTTCAACTATGCCCTGTTTGAGTGGGGCTCGGAAGATTAGCCACATTCAGGCAACAGACAGATGCATGGCACAGCGAGAGTGTATTTTACACAACCAGCAAGATCCAGAGCCTGGGAATGCCTGAAAGCAAATTCTTGAGAGCCATTGAGAGCAAATCTGTATTTCTTTATGATGCGTTGCCACTCATCCTCTCAGAGGTCCCATCCCGCGTGCAAAACCCTTCTTATCTAGCATTCCCTCCAGGTACCAATCCATTTGGGTCAGCACACTCTGGGGGGGGACATGTCCTTTGACAAACCATTGCAGCAAAAAAAAATAACCAAGGGTATGAGCCCAAAACCCTGTTGGGGAAGACTGTTACCCGATCATCAGGCTTCTCTAAGAGTCTGATCCTGCAAGGTGAAGAGCACTCTCAGGCCTCCATGGACTTGTATTGGCTGAAAGGGAGATGCTCGCCCCAAAATTACACTCAGGCAGAGCAGGCAGTGATAGCAGAGAATAACTATTTCCTAAATACTGTCCCTCTGTATGGGAAATGCCTATGCTTTGTGTTTCTTCCTCCAGTTACCAGATGTCTGTCTCTCTCATGACACACAAATGCACCTTTTAACTTCCACATGTCCCTTTCAGATAAACACTGATATTGACAGCGAGCTGCTGGATAAAAGAACCTGCACAAGACAACTGTGGTATCTCCCATCAGCAGTAAGGTCGCTGTTGCCCACCTGGCTGTGAGTTGTATTAACCAGGCAGCACTGACATGCCATTGCCCTAAATCCAAACGGGGTTTCTGCCCTTTCAGAAAGACAACAGGCTGTTGGCATGTTAGTATGCCTATAAATAATTTCTCCCTGGTATTTGCTATCCTAATGCTAACCCATTCCTGGAAGGGATGGGTGCTACGGTGTTACCCACAGATCTTGACTTGTTAGAGAGGATTTACTTGTGCACAAGGATTTGCTGCCCTGCACCAAGGAAGACTGAGGAGGAGAACATCAAACTCATCTTCTACTCTTCCATTTTTTCTAATTGCAAACACTGAAAAAGTAAAAGGTGTATATTGATCTATCTACATGTATCTGTAGATAGATAGATATAGGGAGAAAGTATGATAACTGATAACCCAGCTTTTCCTTATTTCAGGTCTCCTTCTTCCAGACAATTCTTCTGAGGTCAGCAGTGCAGTGGCTTTAACTCCTGATTTAGCTGCTACCACTTCCTTCTACATCTTACACCTTCAACTGAAAATCCAAATCAAGAGAGATTTCATTTGGTTTTTTAAAAGCAATGTGCTAGTGGCAACGATGCAATTGAAAGCTACAGCTGCACGGACCATTGCATCGAAAAGAAAGGCTGTCTTTCTTTTCAGGTTCCTGTTGTTGGGGCTGGGAATTTCTCCTGAATCCACCAGCACTTGAACTCACAGTGTACTTGCCTTTAACGACTTTCACATCAGGAGAAATTGCATACCTCCTGGTTTAGATTTTCTTACAGAAAGTGAACAATTGAGTGGCAGCTAAAACAGACATTAAAGCTATGGCATCTCTAACTTCCTCTGGAAAGGGAAGGAGATCTGAAATTAAAAACATAAAGTTAAAAAACTAACAGAAATTATTTCCCCCCCCTATTTTAAAAGCATATTACTTTTCAATTAGAACTCGGCAAAGTGAACATGATATTATGCTGTTATAATAAGCTGTGCTCCTTGTAAGTTGTTTCAGTAGTTAAGCAAACAGAAGATTTGTTTGAATTATGGGGCTTTGAAGACTTGCTATTGCATGGAGACCAATTTCACTGAGAAATGTAATTGAAGGCACTCAAATACAGTCAGTTAAAACAGCTCAGAAAGACCTTCTCATCATCCAGGCTCTTTAAAAAGTCTTAACTTCGAAGCTAATATTGTTGAACTCCTAAACATGCCAAGAGATTGGTAATACCTTATTAAACAACTTAGCTTATTGGGTTCAGTACATCCCATCTAGCAACAGTATGAGCACTGCAGTGGGACCTTATCTGAACACAGCATGTGCAGGGAGCAACTTTATTAGGAAAAAAACCCCTAAAATCCAAATTTCATCTTTTTTTCAGATGTTTGCTGTGGGATCGTCTCCTCTTGTAACACAGGGAAATGCATCACTCCCTTTAAAATGCACGACTGCTCCCATGTATCTAAGCTCACAATCAAACTGCTCAGCAAAAACAACCCTCTATTCTCCAATTCAAGCAGATAGAAAGGTGTTGTGTAAGCGTGAGTGTACTTTGACTGCCTGCACCCCACTATTACACAGCAACAGAATGCTCATGTGCCAGAAACAAGCCAAAATTTTGGTGGAAGAACCAAACAAACTGGAATATAAAATGCCAGCTGACCAGGGGCTGATAATGCCACACTGGTATGAAGCAGAGTGCTTTCAACAGAGCACAAGGTTATCAGGATGGTTTTTAGGGAATAGGGTCCCTGGTTTTCACTGAAAGTCAAAGGGAGGTCATCACTGAAATGCGCATTTTATTTTCTAGATGCATGTGTTTCTCCTTCAACTTCTAATGAAACAGCCTGATGCTTCCAACAGGACACTCTCAGGGTCCTACTTTGGGAAGTCCAGGTTTCAGCTTTGGTTAGAATAACATTTGCACTTTTGTAATACGCCTAATGCTGAGAACATCCTGAAATAGTTCAAACGATACTCTGCAGAATAGATTTACAAAAACAAGACTTTAATCAATTTTAATTAAAAGGGGTAGAGGGAGGATGTGGAGTATTCCTTCCTCTTGGTGGTGTTTCCTGTTCTGTACAGTATTAAAAGATATTGCTCAAGAAGGGGGTTTGTTTCTCCCCCACCCCTTTTTTTTCTTTTTTTGGTCTTTTTAACTCTGGATGTTGCTAGCTAGAGACCAAAGAGACTACCTCGTAGCCATTGTATTGCATCTCTATTATCTTGGCTCAGCAGTAAGGGATTGAACCCAAAATAGTTGCTGATAGCACTATTGTGTATGGTATGCTGGGTTAACTGGGGTGGGAAACTCATTGGTGACAGTGGAAAAATAAAACACAAATAATTTTTTCTGACTCCATGACAGGCAGCAAGAGTACAACCTGAAATTCCATGCTGAACAAAATTCTAAGGAAAAGTAAATGATTTTTCATGCCACCTCAAACGCTGCCCTCGGACCTTGACATCTTAATTTCATTTCAATGAAAATAACATCAAATATAAAATGAAAGATAATTTTAAAATGTTATTTATCAACATCTTTTTTTCCCAAAATTTCATGTTTTTCCAAACATGAAATAAATTCATGTTCAAATAATGTATTTCTGTAAAGCACTTCCTTGACAATTCAACGTTTTCATTAGAAAAATCCCCACCAGTTTTCCTTGGGCAATGGTATTATCATAGTTGCTGGGTGGAAGAAATACTGGTTTACTATCCTCCCTCCACACATACCCCAGTATCATCATGTTTCAATGCCAGCAGGTATGTGGTACTGGTTTTTTTGAGTTATACTGTGAGTTTTTAAAGGATGTTCAGCTGAAATATTACACCAACTAGATAAAAGGTAGCTATTTTATGCTTTAGCTCACTATAGTCCACTGAGAGTTTCGTGTCCTGGCCACCCCATCCCTACTTCCAGGAAAGCTGCTGGGCTTTTCTTGGGTTTTGGTTGGTTGGTTGGTTTGGTTTGGTGGGTTTTGGTTTTTTTTTTTTTGCCTTTTTTTCCCTACAGCTGTGCTTATTACAACAGAAGTGTGGGGTAAGCATCAAATTGCAAAGAAACATTTATCATACTCTCAGACATATGCCTTGCAAAGAGAAAGCTCTTCTGCTTGGCTGATGGGAATAAACTGAGAGCGCAATGCACTTCAGATGGCTTTTTTATCTTTGCTATGCCATCACCCTGCAGTATTATGCCTTAATGGCCTTCTTGGCACATTTCTCTCTGCACATGCTAATGCTAATATGAATAAGCAACCTTTCAGAATAAAATATTAGATCTATGTTGCTGGGTTGCAGCACAACATCTAACATCCCACTGCAGGGTGACACTGCTGGAGTCAAATGCAGTTTGGATTTGCCAGGGACTTTTTGCCTATAGCGTATTAATTCCTATATAACTCTTCCTAAACCATGGGTCACTACTGAGATTAAAATCTGGGTTTAAATCCCCATGTTCACCAGCTGAATCAGCTATAGTTTGGGTATACTCGGCAACAGCAAATTCTGTTGTAGCACTCACACCCTAACTTCTAAAGTAATACGAAATCAGTGAAGAATAAACCTCCCATGGTGATGCTAACTGACCTTGAATAATTTAGAAGGAAAAAAAAGTATTATGGTAAGGAAGGAGACAATTGACTAACTTCCCTCTATTCTTGTAATTAGCTCTGAATTTAACTGTTTGGATCTGTAGACAAGAAAATATATTTGGAAGGTAAGGCATCAAGGGTTTTTCCTTTCAGCTTTCTCAACTGACTTCAGAGGAAACACCTACAGATCCCTTATTTCTTCCTTTGGAAAACACCAAGGAAACCCCATGCTTATGACAAGTACTCAGGAAAAAAGCATTTCACATTAAAACTCCAAATGACTCTGTAAGGTCAATAAATCCCAGCTACCAAACTTGGTTCAAAGGTGCCACTACGTACCACAGAAGAACACCAAAGTTACTTTAAGGCAGCTTGTTGGGAGTCATTGGGGAAGAGCCATGGCCATGTTGCAACCTTGGAAAGTGAGATGTGATCTCAAGGAAAATTCAGTCTAATTACAGCTTGAAATTGGTCAAATCACAGTTAGTTCTGCTCGTTGCTCTTCTACTTTACAAAAGCTCACAATCTAATTGCAAACTGCTAATTAGATCCCATGAAGCCCAAATTGGCTCATCTAAGCACATAAACACTAAATGGCCCTTTTGCCTCCAGCCTTAATGCAGGACTGTGTTGCTTGCATAAGTAAAGGCTCACCACAGCAACAGCAGTGCTCAGATTGAAAAGACTTGGTTGCAGTTTTCTTCTCTTAAGATTTTTTTAAAGAACGTGGAGAACAGATCACTATATCACTGATGTTAGACATACTTATTTGTCCAACTCACCATGTTCGCTACTTATTGCACATTTGTTCAAGCCCCATGGGTTTCAGACAACAGTGTGCCGCTATGTTTTGCCCTCGTTTCTTTTTTCAAGTGGCCCTAATCCTCTAGGAAAAAATCACTTGCTAGATGGTTTCCAGCTTGATGGATGCTAAAGAAGTAGAGGTCTACCTCAAGTGAACTTGTGTCCCTTCTCTAAGGTCTGCCCAGAGACATTTCTGCAATGTTTCCTGCAGCCTCTTCCAAATTCTCAAGTAGGCCCATATGTGATAGGATCTGGAGATGTTGCTGTAGCAGATGGGTGAATGATGTTCTCTTAATCCAGTGGCTCCCCCAGAATGCCCACAGATCAGCAGCAAGAACTATTAATTGCACTGGGGTTGCCGGACTAAACCTTCCAAAGAGTTACTGCAAAACCCTCAAGCTTTTATTCCTTTGGCCAACATCGGAGCGCTCCAGCCATGCTGGCACTACTGGTGGAAGTTGCTGCATCTGGCATGTTTCATCCTAATTTACTTTGAAAAAAAAGGTGACATATAAGGGGAAGGCGGGGAGGAGGGGAATATTACATAAAATCCTACCGAAAAATTGGGAGCAGGCAGGAAGCAGATTTTTCCTTACAAAGCAAGTACGTGTGCACACAAAGCGAGGTTTTTCGCTCCGCTTGTTTATTCTGGCAGACAGATGAAACTGTGGGAAGAGATCAGTGAAACTGGGTTCCACATAACCAACCCCATCCCGGTATCACCCTGTGTCAAACCCGCTTTTAATTTGACTTATCTGCTAAGATTTTGCTTTCTTGTATGAGTATCGCTTTCAAAAGCAAAATCAATGTCTTGGGCCATGCAGGTCCTTTTGGCTCCATGTGGGAGAGACTCGGCAGAAGCAGAAAGTTTCCCGTGGAGCTTAACAACTCTACACAAATAATGAAGGCCAGTATCTGGTAAAAGTAAAGAAAAAGCATCAAAATGGAGGGCCAATTTAAAGAAAATCTGGAGAAATAGAAAAAAACAAAGCAACCGTGCATGCACCACCCCACAAACAACTAAGAAAGGTCTAGGAAAGAAGAACAGGAGAACTAGGTCTAGCTCTCAATAAGGCTATGGCGTGACACATGTATAGGAGGCATGAAATGACCATTGCTGGGATGACATAATAGCAGCCACAGAAGACACTGGAAACATGAAGGCTACACCAAGTAGCCTGTCCTAAGGAAAGTGTGATTTGATGTGTTAAATCAGGTTAACAAATCAAATTATCAAGTCACGCAGATCATCTGTAGATAGAAATTCCAGTCTAAACAGGGAAGGAGAATATTAGGATGAGATTACTGACCGCTTATCAGTTGGGCAAGAGTGGCTGTGATCTCCTGAAGGAGCTCTGACCAGACCCCAGCAATAACAAGACACCCAGCATGAGTGCACAACAAACTCTAGATATACTATCTGTCAAGCCTAAATTTTTAGGCACAATTAATAATTATTTTAGGAGATGGCTAATCAGGTGGCCCAAGAACAAAGAAAACTTGTGACTTGATGCTGAATGATATGCATGACCCATTTCAAAGTAGTACCATTGAACTATCTCCCTGTAACAGAAACCATGATGTGTTGAGATTTAACATGGCTGGAGGTCTGAAAAGAGGTTTAAAATAAAAGCATCACTCTCGCACTTAAAAATTCAATAGGGAATTCAAAGAGTAGCTAAAAGAGTTGATTAGGAGAATTAAATCTTAGCAGCACCATGTAGGTATCTGGAAGCATATAGCAAACACACCATCTATCAAATGTGGACCTAGGACAGGTCAAAAGGAAGTTGGTGTGGCTGAACAGCAGGATGAGAGTACATTAAAAGCAAGAAGGCATCTTCAAATACGAAGCAGTTTCAAACAAATCAGTAAGGAGAACAGATAAAAAAAAAAAAAAAAAAGAATCAAACCCTGTTCGGTTGAAAGGAAAAACACCATAAGGCAGGACAAAAAAAAATAATGCAAGTATCAACTTCAAAAGGCTTAAAAACAAATAAGAAACCCTTCTCAATCACAGCAGCAGCAAGGAGCCTGACCATAGGCTGTAAGGTCTCCAGAGGCTCATGCTCTAGAAAGAGCACACTGAGAAGAACAAAGCCATGTGAGAAAAGCTCAGTGCACTTTTTACCCCTGGGTTCAACATGGAAGATCTTGGGGAGATCCTCCCACCGCAATCTTCCTTCCCAGGGGAATCACCAGAGTAACTGCCTCCAATTGAAGCGTCAGTAGGGGACCCAAGTCGACCAAAGGGAAGTTAACCCATCTCCAGGCCCAGATGGTGTTCACCCAGCACTTCTGCCTGAACTTAAGGTGAACTACTAACTGTGGTTTGTAACCAGCTCTGCTCGCTGAGGGATGGAAGTGGCTTTTTGATGTGATCCAGAGCACTGTACTTGACTAAGGCCAACATCTGTCCTAACAGAAGTAGTTGACACATGGATAAATCTGACTTCTTTGGGGAAGAGCCAACAGGCTTCACAAATCTACTGGAGTTCTTTGAAGGAGTTGACAGGCACATGGGCAGGAGAGATCTGGTTGATATAGTTGGCTTGGATTTCTAAAAGGCATTTGACAAGGTTTGAAAGGCTGTTAGAGAAACTAAGCTGCCAAGATAAGAGGAAAGGTCTTTGCATTGATTAAAAAAAGGTTAAAAATAGGAAACAGCAGATAGTAATAAATGGCTGGTTTTCTTAATGGATGGAGGCCAACAGTGCTCAAATCTTTCCTGCTCAACATCTTTAGAGATAATCTGTAAAAGGGGGGGATAAGTAAAATGACAGCATTGGTCAAGGATATTAGATCACCAACCATAGCAAACAAAAGCCCCAGGTGAAAAATTGCACAAGGCTTAAGGATACCAAGGGACAAGATGATACATTCCCTTGAAATTCTGTAGAAATGCAGTGATGAACATCAGGGAAAAAAAAATCCTGATCTTACACATGCAGTAATAGGTTGATTCATCTGCCTTTACCTGCCCCCCCCCCCCCCCCCCGCCATCTCAAAACCTCCAGAGTAGAATTGGAAAAGGTACCGAGAAGTGTGATGGTAAGGAACACAGCTCTGGATTGGTTTCTGTTGCAGGAATGACTGCGTTAGGGGTTTCTTCCTGGGAAAAAGACAACTCAGGTAGGAGATGACAAAGGTCTAAAACTTGGGTATGCGACAGAAAGCAGCTAAACAGAAACAGGGGAAAGAAAAAAACCACCAAGAGCTACTAAACAGATTGACAGCACCTATATGCAGGAAGTCCCCGAGGCCCAAGTCACTGGATACTGGTGGATCACAAATCAATAAGCATCTCTTTGCTCTCATTCTCCTTCATAGATACTTGCTGTTGGGCACGGTCAGAGACACGATATAGGGTTAGCTACATCTTGATGTAGTGAGGCCATTTCTATATTGGCACTTCCGACGTATCTGTATATAACTGGAATAAACTGAGAAACTCAAGACCCCTACTTGTAATGTATAATAGCATTAAAAAAAAACAGAATTGTGTTTCACAGTGGCTGGTGCCTGATCTGGAAGTCTGTTTGTGTTCTACATGGTGAGAGATGAGCTGTTCAATCTTATGACTTGTCTTGACTAGATAAAAGGAAGTTTTTATCAGACATTTATTTAACACATGGCGGCTAACATGAGGAAAAAGCGTAGTTCTCGCTTATTCACTGATGCTAATCCTAAATTCACCACATGAGAAAACTACCAAGTGCTTTGTCAACATTTGAATACTATCACATGCTAGTTAGAGGGGGGAGGGGGGGAACCAAACAAACCACCCTAATCCCCAAGTTTTTCTACTGCAGATAACTCCTTGGCTTGAAAAGTGATGCAAGCTGTCTCATTTTGGGAATACAAGCAAGCTGGAAGGCTCAAAACTCCTCACATCACAGCAGTTTAACACCTCATTTACCTCTCTTCTAATAGAGGAAAATATTTCCTAACACACCTCCTATGTACTCAGCTGATTTTGGAGAAGGGCTCATGCATCCCAGGAACTGAACATGACTTGCATGGTTGAGTGCTCCCCAAAATATACCTCCGAGCTATGCTCCCATACTGCAACACTGAAATGTCACTGGCTACACATCATCTACTTGGTTCAGTGCCCCAGATTTGGAAAATTTAATTGAGTAAAGGTAATGATGGGTGTGCCAGCACGTATGGGCAGGTGAACCTAGAGAGGACCAAGGGGTTCTGCTGAGAAACACGAATGGTAATTCAGGGGACACCAGATCAAAAGCCATGAGTTTCCTGGAAGTTTCTTAGCATCCCTTTGCGGGCTCCCATCCGTTTTCCAGCTGAGAGAACTTCTGAAAGGCACTTTCCCATACTTCCACTGGAGGGCAGGAATATCCCACGTTTCAACAGGCAACCCTTCAGCTCATTGCCACACACCCATCTGTTTAAAACAGCTTTAGGAAGGCCTTCCCTTCAGGAGACATTCTTGCACACTTACAGACTTTAATTTGGTTTCTATCCAGCTTTTATGAGCAGTTCCATTTTTTTCAAAACAACAACATTATTTTCATAAAACAACTACAATATTCCCAGTTTATGCCCATATCAACACCTCCCCTCCCAGTGCCCCTTTGCCTCTGCTGCCTGCACCACCTGCAGCACTCCAAGGTCCCCTATTTTCCCCACCTACCTTTCCTATAGATCTTAGATCACAGAATGGTTTGGGTTGGAAGGGACCATCTAGTTCCACCCCCCCTGCCGTGGGCAGAGACACTTTCCACTAGACCAGGTTGCTCAAAGCCCCATCCAACCTGGCCTTGAACACTGCCAGGGATGGGGCATCCACAACCTCTCTGGACAACCTGTTCCAGTGCCTCACCACCCTCACAGTAAAGAATTTCTTCCTAATATCTAATCTAAATCTACCCTCTTTCAGTTTAAAACCATTACCCCTCACCCTATCACTACATTCCCCATTAAGGAGTCCCTCTCCATCTTTCCTGTAGGCCCCCTTTAGGTACTGGAAGGCTACTACAAGGTCTCCCTGGAGCCTTCTCTTCTCCAGGCTGAACAACCCCAACTGTCTCAGCCTAACCTCATAGCAGAGGTGCTCCAGCCCCCCTGATCATCTTCACGGCCCTCCTTTGGACCTGCTTGAGCAGCTCCATGTCTGTCTTATGTTGGGGCCCCCCGAGCTGAACGCAGTACTCCAGGTGGGGTCTCACGACAGCAGAGTAGAGGGGTAGAATCACCTCCCTCAACCTGCAATCACCTCCCTCAATCTGCTATAGGTAGCACAAATATATTGGAAGTATGTATGTATGTGCTGACCAGCAGATTAACATCCTCACTGTTTCCCAAGGAGGCAATAAAAATATTTTTAAAGGCTTGCAGAGCTGATATGGGGAGCTATGGCTTGTATCATCTGTAGCTTTATTAGTGAAAACTATCATCAAGACTAGAAAAAAACCCTGATATACTGTCTTCCATAAAGGGACATATTGGAGTTACTGAGGGGGTCACACATAAGGTTGATCTGCTTGACAGAGTTTATTTGGTTTCCAAAAGGCAGCTCAGAAGTTTCCCCAGCAAAGGCAATTAAAGACACAAAGCTGCCAGGAGGCAAAAGAAAGCTCTTCTCATCGAGAAATAACTGCTTCAGAGAGTGGAGGTCCATCACCTGTGATCCTGCGGGGTGCTGTGCTGGGACCTGTGCTGTTTGATGGATTTAAAATTCATATGGATAAAGGTTCAACAGCAGAGCGCTGAGGTTTTCTGTTGACATTAAGCTATTCAGAGTAGCAGAAAAACCAGGGTGAACCATGAAGAGCTGTAGAAGGTTCTTAGGAGATTCAGTGACTTGCCAATAAAGTCTCAGATGAAATGAAACAGAGATGAACTAATACACATAGAAAAAATAACCCAAACTTCTAATGTCAAAAGACAGGCTCCAAAATCCCCCTCAAGTTTGTAACAGTCTCATGAAAGCATCAGCTCAGTGCTCAGGCATGGTCAAGAAAACAGGCTGAATGTCAGGGATTACTAGGAAAGGAGCAGAAACCAGCCTGCCTTTATAAAAACCCACAGCCCCCGGTACCCCCGTGTCCTTCCAGTCCACCCTGGCGCAGACAGAGCACTGCTGGGAAACACCCAGGGAAAGGCAATAGGGCTGGTCAAAGGGAAATGCCTCTACAAGACTAATGACGGAGCAAGCTGGGACTCCCTGGCCTGAAAACTGCCTACAATTTGGCATTTTCAAGATTTACTTAATGAAGGGAGACACTACTTCACCAAAATCTCTTTTTTTGGAACTATCTAATTGCTTAATATCTGGGGTAATGCTAAACATGGTCTGCTATAAGGAACTCTTCTCCACATTTAAGTACCTAAGTTTTACAGACTAATTCTTTCACAACTGAAACCAAAAATGTCAACATTTTCTTGCTATTTGCTATAATGACCCTATGTTAACTCATTAAACGGGAAATAATTCTGCAGGTGAAGCTTTTTCCACTCTGTCTCCTTCTCTGCCAGTTACATTTACATCTGAGGACTGAAGATGGGAGAAAGTAGGGTGGTGCCAGCTCCAGTTCTGCCTTGGTTTTTCTGAGTTCTGGTTAATTCGCTTAATCTCTCCGTATCTGTTACCCTATCTGTAAAATGAAGATACACTTTTCCAACAAAAACCTAAGCAGTCACAAAGGGATGATTCCCTCTACTCGACAATATGATACAAAGCCTAGATCACAGCAAGGATTTCTTGCACTGCAAACACTTCTCCAATATCACCCGGTGGTGAGTCTATACACAAAAACTGTCCAAAAGTCCACTTCTATTCTCAAAGAGCATCACGCACTTCCTTTAACAAGTAGGTTTTTCTCCTCCTTCTTTCAACATCTTTAATAAACAACAAAATTCTAACTGCTGCTCACCAAGAGGATGGAGAGACCCAATAACACTTATTTTTTAATGTAATAAAATAATACTTAACCAAAAGGTAAATAGTGACTTCTGGGGAAGAACTATATAGCCCAACACATGATTTCTGATGAAGATCGTCTTTCTGCATTTTTCCCTCTGCTAATGGCTATGCTGTCACTTCAAACTGACACCTTCTTCTCCTGGAATTAGCAGTGGTGGTTTTGAATTAGCTTCCCTTTGTCTGAAAATGAATTAGAAAAGACCTGAACTCAGCTACACACCAAACAAGCGTGATTTTGTGAAATTTTACTGTCAAGCTCTTCAGCGTTGAATGCTGCCAACTCCTGATTAATGCCAGACAAGCCAGGGAGGGTCAAAACTCATTTCTAAGTGATACACGGGGATAAGGAATGTCTGCATCCAGCAGACCTAAATAAAAATTGGCTTTTTAAATAGGTAGCAGTGTTTTATCTTATTATGGTATAAAAATACGTGTTTTGTTTGTTTATTTTCTAGTAGAGTGGGTTTCAAAACTTTCTACGCAAGCCTATGCAAGACCTGCAATAGCCCTTTTGACAGCAGTCACTGTATTTCCAAAGCTGCCAGGGCTCCAAACGGGCCAACCCCCTCTGGGTTCACAGAGGGAAGGACAAGCCTATTTCA
This sequence comes from Harpia harpyja, assembly GCF_026419915.1. Taxonomy (NCBI): domain Eukaryota; kingdom Metazoa; phylum Chordata; class Aves; order Accipitriformes; family Accipitridae; genus Harpia; species Harpia harpyja. The sequence continues at coordinate 8,206,056 of NC_068949.1, forward strand.
GCCTAATGGCTGTGAAAAAAGGCTTTTCTCCCAGAGCCTCCAAACCCAGCGGCAGCTGCTGGTGTTGAGTGAGTGGCTGTGTTGAAATATGCTGCCTTCTCTGCACTTGCCTTCCCTGCTATTTGTTTCCTGCTTAGCTGCTCTAATGCTCTATATTACTCCTATATTTCTCTTGATTTCTCTATGTACTGTGCAGCTTTTCTATTTTGTCTGCAGCACAGTGCAGGTTGCCATCCCAAAAAGCAGTGAAATGTTGGCTGCAGATGCTCCTTTGAGATCCCGGACACTTAAGACCAAAAAATATTGGCTCTCAAACACCAGGTCTATGCACCACTCATTTTTTCTTTTTTCAGTCTCCAATGCAAAGAAAATGGGGGCCTTTTTGGTAGCTGCATCTTCTTGAACAGATATTATTCCTAACTTAATCTCGTGGCTTTGTCCTGGCAGCTCGGTGTTACCTACTACATCATCTTTACATGTGTAGTTTCATGCTCTATTGCTGTTGACACCACTGGGCTGCAGCAGCATCAGGCCATCTCTCCTGTGACATTTTTCATTTAATTCTTAGTTTTTACAGCAGTTCCCCGTTATGGCTGAACTGAGGGGTAAGAGGCTTGCCAAAGACACCTTCAATTTGGAGTAGCCTCCTTCAGCTTGTCTGTGCTTGGAAGCATCCTGGTACTGTTTGGATACTCCCCATGAGCACTGGCTGACGTTAGGTGCCTACTTAGGACAACTCCAACTGTAAGTTGCATGGGGGAAACCCAAAAGCCTGAGGAGACCAGGAGAGATGCAGCTCTGCCTGCTGCTGCCCAGCCTTGGGAAGGAGCAAGGGAGCCCCAGGCTCCGGCATCCCACGCTCGGATATGTGTGGGAGTCAGTAGCAATGAACCGGAGGGATTATGTTTCCCCCATAAACCAAAAGGTCGGGTGTCCAGTAGATCAAACAATCAAGCAGTGCACAGCAGGCAACCTTTCTGAAATCAAGGGCAGAGGTTTGAGATCATTGCAGTTTTCCTCCTCCAGCTCTTCCTGCGGGGGCTGGACCAGAGATCCTGTGGTTATCACAGGGGTCAAGAGGCTGCCTGCTGTCTGAATCGGAGTCCAGATCTCATTTCAGAAACTCTCACAATGACAGGGCTACATCTGCCGCCTGGGTCCTTGATGTCTACTACACAGTCAACCTCTTCGTACAGTCATCTCTTCTCTGCCTCCTATGGATCTGAGCTATGATGCTAAAAAGTGGTAGGTCAGATTTCCCAATCGTACCAGCTGGAAGACTTCTAAACCCAGTGCAGCCCCTCTGGGATCCCCCAAAATATCCTAGTCCACAGCAGATACCAGCAAGCTACTCTTCCCTAACTCCGCAAGCCCTAAAAGCTCATCACCAGTCAAAAGACCTTTCTGGTCCTCTTAGGCTCACTTGGTATCCTGGCAGTTTTGAGGAAGGTAAACCTAGACTCTGTAACGAATCCAGTTGTTTTAACTGAGTGGGCTACGTCTTTAGTAAACCTTTATGAAGTTGTCAACATCATTCCAACCTGTAGGCCACTGGAAAGGTCCAGAGCCTCAGTGGAGGTGGGAAGAGACCACTTTCTGGAGACCACAGGGTACTGCCATGAGCCTCAGTACTCTCCCACCATGGGGAGGTGCAGCACCAGAAGGACCAATGGAGAGCTGGTGGCCAAGGCTGCTGCATCATTGCTTACCCTGACAAACATCTACAAAACTGAAAACTACCTACGAAGCAAAAGGGAAGGGAATCTAGTTGCTATTTTATTTATTCTCTTTTTTTTGGAACAATTAAAAGATACTTTGAGGATGTTTCAGAAGGCTGCAGGGAACAGAAAGTCATGCCTGTATAATCCAGGGAAATAACAGCATTAAGCGACACAGATTTGCCCAGGAGAAGTGGAGAATTAAGTTTCTCTCATTGCAAAAAAACCCCAAACTCAGTTCGAACAAGGCTTTGGCCCATGTACTCCCACCTTTGGTAGAAACTGCAAAGGCAATTTCATGGCCAACAGACAGCTAATATATATATATGTATACACACACACACGCACGTAGATTTAAACGCGGCGTAACCGTCAGCGGCGAGGCCAGCAGAGGCAACGGTAAGTGGGCGGCTAAGCGCTGGATGGAGGCGGACCAGGAGGTTCCCGAGGCCCAGGCGCCCCGGGGAAGAGCGGAGGCACCCGGCCGGAGCCGGCAGCTCTTGCGAGAGAGGCTGACGCGGCGTGGGCGCTGCCGGGGGCAACTGCGGGAGATTGGAACGGCCACCAGGGCGTGGCGTGGCAGTTCGCGTGGGTAGGGAGCAGCCCCCCCTCTTCCTCCTCCCAGCTGGAGAAGGCTACTCAAGTGGTGGGTGTCGGCCCAGAGGGAGACCCAGGTATGGTCGCCACTCGGGGGAAAGCCATTGTTAGGAAAAATATGGCAACGCAGACAGAGGTCCCATGTAAACATGCAGCTGTCCAGGTCTCTGGCTGCGGGGAGTGCCTGAGTCTATCACTGATGACGGAGGGCAGCGGGGACACCTCTTGTGTGCGGTGTGACCAGGTGGATGATCTGCTCAGCCTGGTGGCAGAACTGAAGGAGGGAGCGGAAAGGTTGAGGAGTATCAGGGAGCGTGAGAGGGAGATAGATTGGTGGACCCGCACCCTGCCATCCCTGAGGCAGAGGCAGCAGATGGAGGCTCCACAAGAAGCGGAGGTTCCCCTGCCCTCTTGCCACCAGGCAGGAGGGGACCTAAGAGACGGAGGGGAATGGATGCAGGTCCCTGCTCAGGGAGTCAGGCGAATCCCCTCCCGTCTCCCTCACCTTCCCAGTTGCCCCTATGCAACAGGTATGGGGCTCTGGAACTTGAGGACCAGGTCATTGAAGATCAGTGTGTAGATGAAGCCCTATCTAGGGAGGTGCCTAGGCTCAATCAGGCAGCCCCACGTATTCTCAGATCCTCTGAAAAAAGAAAAAGGAGGGTAATTGTCATAGGCGACTCCCTTCTGAGGGGGACAGAGGGCCCAATATGCAGACCTGACCCATCCCACAGGGAAGTCTGCTGCCTGCCCAGGGCCTGGGTAAAACACATTACCAGGGAACTCCCTGGTCTGGTTCGGACCTCTGATTATTACCTATTGCTGGTTGTGCAGGTTGGCAGTGATGAGATTGCAGGGAGAAATCCAAAGGCAATAAAAAGGGACTTCAGGGGACTGGGGCGATTAGTGGAAGGATCGGGAGCACAGGTAGTGTTTTCCTCAATCCCTTCAGTGGCAGGGAAATATACTGAAAGGAACAGGAAAACACACCTGGTTAATATGTGGCTCAGAGGCTGGTGCCGTTGGTGGAATTTGGGGTTTTTTGATCGTGGGGAGGTTTACATGGCACCAGGCTTACTAGCGACAGATGGTATCCAGCTATCTCAAAGGGGGAAAAGAATCCTCGCTCGTGAGATGGCGGGGCTTATAGAGAGGGCTTTAAACTAGGTTCGAAGGGGGTAAGGGATAAAACTAGGTGCACCAGAGATGAGCCTGGGGGCAGCATGCCAATGTTAGGGGTGGATTCGATAAGCCAGCTCAAATGCATCTATGCCAATGCATGCAGCATGGGCAATAAACAGGAGGAGCTGGAAGCCATCGTGCAGCAGGATAGATATGACTTAGTCGCCACCATAGAAACATGGTGGGATGACTCCCATGACTGGAGTGCTGCAATGGATGGCTCTTCAGAAGGGATAGGCAAGGTAGAAGAGGTGGTGGGGTGGCTCTCTATTTTAGGGAGTGTTTTGACTGTACAGAGCTACACGATTGTGATGACAAGATGGAGTGCTTATGGGTGAGGATGAGAGGGAAGGCCGATAAGGCAGATATTGTGCTGGGAGTCCGTTATAGACCACCTGACCAGGTTGAAGAGACGGATGAATCGTTCTACAAGAGGCTGGCAGTAGTCTCAGAATCGTGTGCCCTTGTTCTCGTGGAGGACTTCAACTTTCCAGACATCTGCTGGAAATACAACACAGCAGAGAGTAAACAATCTAGGAGGTTCTTGGAGTGTGTGGAAGATAACTTCCTGACACAGCTGCTAGGTGAGCCAACCAAGGGAGGAGCCTTGCTAGATCTACTGTTTACAAACAGGGAAGGACTGGTGGGAGGTGTGATGGTTGGAGGCCATCTTGGGCTTAGCGACCGTGAAATGATAGAATTCTCAATTCTTGGTCAGGCAAGGAAGGGGGTTAGCAAAACCACCGCTATGGACTTCCGGAGGGCAAACTTTGGCCTCTTCAAGGCACTGGTTGAGCGAGTCCCTTGGGAGATGGTCCTGAAGGGCAAAGGGGTCCAGGAGGGATGGACATTCTTTAAAAAGGAAATCTCAATGGCTCAGGACCAGGCTATTCCCATGTGCTGCAAGTTGAACCGCCGAGGAAAATGACTGGCCTGGCTGAACAGGGAGCTTTTGCTAGGAGTCAAGAAAAAACGGAGTTTATCATCTCTGGAATAAGGGCAGGCAACTTGGAAGGAGTACAGGGATCTTGTTAGATCATACAGAGAGGAAATTAGAAAGGCAAAAGCTCAGCTAGAACTAAATCTGGCCACTATTGTAAGGGACAACAAAAAATGTTTTTACGAATATGTTAACAGTGAAAAGAATCCCAAGGAGAATATCTATCCTTTAATGGATACAGAAGGGAACGTTGCCACCAGAGATGAGGAAAAGGCTGAGATACTTAATGCCTTCTTTGCCTCAGTCTTTAATAGGGAGACCAGTTATCCTCAGGGTACTCCGCCCCCTGAGCTGGAAGGCGAGGATGAAGAGCAGAATATACCCCCCCTTAATCCAGGAGGAAGTAGTTAGTGACCTACTACGCCATCTGGACACTCAAAAAATCTATGGGACCAGATGGGATCCATCCAAGAGTACTGAGGGAACTGGCGGAGGTGCTTGCCAAGCCACTCTTCATCATCTATCGGTGATCCTGGTCAATGGGGGAGGTCCCAGAGGACTGGAGGCTTGCCAATGTGACACCCATTTACAAGAAGGGTCGGAGGGAGGATCCGGGGAACTACGGGCCTGTCAGCCTGACCTCGGTACCGGGGAAGATTATGGAACGGTTTGTCTTGAGAGCACTCACGTGGCAAGTCCAGGACAAGCAGGGGATCGGGCCCAGTCAGCATGGGTTTATGAAAGGCAGGTCCTGCTTGACCAACCTGATCTCCTTCTATGACCAGGTGACCCGCCTAGTGGATGAGGGAAAGACTGTGGATGTGATCTACCTTGACTTCAGCAAGGCCTTTGACACTGTCTCTCATGGCATACTCCATGAGAAGCTGGTGTCTCACGGCTTGGACAAGTGTACTCTTCACTGGGTGAAAAACTGGCTGGATGGACGAGCCCAGGGGGTTGTGGTGAATGGGGTTAAATCCAGTTGGCGGCGGGTCACAAGTGGTGTTCCCCAGGGCTCAGTGTTGGGCCCCGTTCTGTTTAATATCTTTATTGATGATTTGGATGAGGGGATTGAGTGCACCCTCAGCAAGTTTGCAGACAACACCAAATTGGGAGGCAGGGTCGATCTGCTTGAGGGTAGGAAGGCTCTACAGAGAGATGTGGACAGGCTGGATCGATGGGCTGAGGCCAATCGTATGAAGTTCAACAAGGCCAAGTGCCGGGTCCTGCACTTTGGTCACAGCAACCCCATGCAGCGCTACAGGCTTGGGGAAGAGTGGCTGGAAAGCTGCCCGGCAGAGAAAGACCTGGGGGTGCTGGTTGACAGCCGGCTGAATATGAGCCAGCAGTGTGCCCAGGTGGCCAAGAAGGCCAACCGCATCCTAGCCTGTATCAGGAACAGTGTGGCCAGCAGGAGCAGGGAGGTGGTTGTTCCCCTGTACTCGGCACTGGTGAGGCCGCACCTCAAGTACTGTGTTCAGTTTTGGGCCCCTCACTACAGGAAAGACATTGAGGTGCTGGAACGTGTCCAGAGAAGGGCAACCAAGTTGGTGAGGGGCCTGGAGCACAAGTATTATGAGGAGCGGCTGAGGGAACTGGGGCTGTTCAGTCTGGAGAAGAGGAGGCTGAGGGGAGACCTTATCGCTCACTACAACTACCTGAAGGGGGGTTGTAGTGAGGTGGGTGTTGGTCTCTTCTGTCAGGTGGCTGGTGATAGGACGAGAGGAAATGGCCTCAAGTTGCGGCAAGGGAGATTTAGGTTAGATATTAGGAAAAATTTTTTTACTGAGAGGGTTGTCAGGTATTGGAATAGGCTGTCCAGGGAAGTGGTTGAGTCACCATTGCTGGAGGTATTCAAAAAGCATGTAGACAAGGTACTCCAGAACATGGTTTAGTGGGCATGGATGATGGTTGGACTCAATGATCTTGAAGGTCTTTTCCAACCTAAATGATTCTATGATTCTATATATATGGGCATAACACCAACTATAAAGAGATGCCTGCAGAGAAAGACCCACAAAACCAACTTCCTGGCACAGTTAAAAAACTATTTCTAGATGCTCTGTTAGAAGGTCAAGTGATCACCACTCCCTTTTTGAACATTAAAGATAATTTTAAAATCAATTTACTGCAAGAACAAAGTGACCAGGAAGCATAGACATTGAGACATACCCTGAAGTTGTAACATGGGACAATGGAGATAATATAATAGTATCAATTTCTGAGGTAGTACCTTGGATTAGATCTTAAGTGCTGTTTTTTCACAGCAGGACGCCAAAGGACAGAGAAAAGCAACTTGCCCAGGGTTATTCATGGTGCTGTTCAACACTATTGAGAAGTTAAAGGATTTTAGCTACCCTGTTCCTTCCAGACCCAAACAGTGGGAATGGGGGAAGCCACACAAGTTCCTCTCACACTACAACTTACTAACCCTAACTCAGTAATACCAACTCAAACCAACTTCAAGGAAGGCAGAAGCAAGAAGAAAAGCCATCTGTCAAGAGCATGGTTATCTCAAGGTGATTGCCACATCAACCTGCAGAGAAATGCGGGTTCTGGAGAGAGCCTATAGACCAGATAGTCTTGAACAGGCCTGCTTGGCTGTGAAAATAAGCATTTGTGAGAAAAAAACAGCCTAAGGATAATACTACTTAGCATCCCAAAGGGTGCCCTTGTTTCAGCTGATTCTGCGAGGAATATCTTGCTGCTGATAGACATTTCTAGATATTCAGCACCACAGCTGTGAACATCCACCTTGACGCACATGAACGTTAAAACAAATGAATTATATGTTTCAGGAACTGCTTATAAGTCTTACTGCTATTAGCCCTACCAAACCCCACTGTTTCAAAAGCCTTTTTTTTTGTGTATATCCTTGCAAACTTTGCCAAATCCACTGGGTTTTAAATCCAGACCTGTTGAAAGATGTAAAATTTACCTTTACATTTTTAGCATGGCCTTAGACACTCTGTATTCAAAGCATTACATTTATATTCTTCCAAGTCAGATTGAAACGCAAACATCTTGTAAGGAATTCATATACACACCATGGCACTGCAAGTAATGTCCTTAAGGAGGTTTTCCTAATTATTTCCTACTAATTATTTCAGCTCATCTACATTACTCACCTTGATTCACCAACAGATACTGAAGCAGTGGATACTAAATGATATACTGTAATATATGAACTAGAGTACGTTTCCCTGCAAAATTTATGGAATTGTACATGAATATCACATTTCCAACTCATGAGCTGTAGTTAACTATACCACCAAAATGTCCTGATTTCAGCTAGGATAGAGTTAGTTTTCTTCCTAGTAGCTAGTAGAGTGCTGTGTTTTGGATTTAGGATGAGAATAATGTTGATAACACACTGATGCTTTAGCTGTTGCTGTAAGTCAAGGACTTTTCAGCTTCTCACCCCACCCCACTAGTGAGTAGGCTGGGGGGCACAAGAAGTTGGGAGGGGACACAGCTGGGACAGCTGAACCCAATGGACCAAAGGGATATTTCAGACCATATGATCATGCTCAGTACATAAATTGTATGGAAAGCTGACCTGGGGCTGCTGCTCGGGAACTGACTGGGCATCGGTCAGTGTGTAGTGAGCAATTGCATTGTGCATCACTTGTTTTGTATACTCTAATTCTTTTATTATTATTACTATTATCTTCCCTTCCTTTTCTGTCCTACTAAACTGTCTTTATCTCAACCCATGAATTTTACTTTTTTTTCCCCCCAATTCTCTCCCCCATCCCACTGTGGGAGGTGCAGCAAGCAAGTGGCTGTGTGGCATTTAGCTGCCTGCCGGGTTAAACCAAGACACAAAAGGAAAGGGTGTTGTTTTATTTTCAGTTGCAGTGGAGCACTTTGCACTAAAATAGCCATAAAGGCAAGCAATGCAAATTGTTATCTCCTCCTCAGAAAATGTAAACCTAACTTTTAAGCATCATTTTCAAAGCAAAAAGCATAAAAACACCCAATCAAGATGTTTCTGGAAGGAGGAAACTCAATTACCATCAACTTTCTCGCCTTTAACTTGCCTTGATTTTTCCTTTCCCAGTTTATTTGGCTCTAAGCATGTTTGTGCCTGGTATACCACGCTGGCAATTCAGCAGAGAAATGGAGTTATGTTTTTGAAGACGTCTCTTCGTTTCTTTATTCTCTATTGCTGTAACAGCCCACGTTCCCATAGAAACTGAGAGTAAAGAGCAAAAGCGTGAAATACAGATGAACAGGTCTAAGCTGGCACTGTTATGTTTTATTAGATGTATAAATATGACAAACAGGTGCTGGGTACAGGTCCCTTTCTAATGGAAAAGCCAGGTAACGCTACAGCTTATCAAATAAATACAGGGCATATATATTTTAAAGACTGGAGTCATTGAGTGCTGACTATTAACGTATTCATACCACTTTCTGAAATCACGTCGTTTTCTAGATTATTCATTTTCAGAGCAAGCAAAATACTTTCTCTTCGTCTGCAGGTCTGATCCTGAATCGCCCAACCGCCCCAAACTGCTATCAATTCTCATCTATTGATGCTGAAGCTTTGCGTTGCGGGAATGGGGCAACAAGCACTAATTTCATGGGGGTTTAGGACCCTGTAAGGTGGACTTTATAATTTTAAATTAATATTGGCATATAGATTGAAGTTCTCTGAAAAAACGCTTCCATTGTAAAAATGGTTTTCTGAGTAAAGACCAGTCCAGATGCTTTCTTCATGCTTTTGAAGAAGTTGATGTGTTTTGAACGTGTTCCTGGATTTTTTTTTTTTTTTTTAACAGAACTAGCTTCAAAAATCTAGTGAAAGGGGTTTATGAAAGATGCAGGACTTCAGGAAAATTATCAATTTGATTGCCCTGGTGAACTGCCTATATGATAGTAGGATTCTTCACATCGTAACAAGATCACCGAAAATGGGAGAGAGATAGTAATGCGACTATAAATTATTTCAAGCTCTGAATAATTTTTAGAAGTCCATAACAAAAAATGATTGAATAGATGTGAATGTAGTAATTTTTTTCTAAAGACACTTTCAAGCACCCATATACAAATATCCTATTAGCATTTATCTCTAAGCACCCTTGTTGTGCAGTCTCCAAAGGGGTGACACAGATAAGCCCCTCCTGAGCCCCAGCAGTAGGAGGAGTGAGCACTTCCATCCACTACAACTTGTGGAAAATTAGGAAAAATTAAAATAGCTCAGGTGAGTATGATTTTTTTTTTTTCCCAAGCCGAACTGTGACATCCAACATTCACTGACTCAAAAGGGGAAATTCATTATCAGTGGCTCCTGTTGACTTCCTGCGCGATATGGCCCCTGGCACACCTAGAGCTCAGCTTTTTTCTGTTCAGCTCCTCTATTCAATGGCTTAGGAGATGCTGCAGGTCAAACAAACATTTGAATTTCTTTCCCCCATCCGTGTTCAAACAATATTGCAAAATGCTTGAAGCCATTCAGAGAGACTCACTCTAAAAGGACCCTTCACTCAAGAGACTCCTACCTCTGTGTATGCTGTCATCCAAAACCATCACCAACCCTTATGCATCCCATTAGGAAAGTGAAAGTACAGGACTGCTTGTTTCCAGCCTTTACACCTTCTATTTCTCTCCTGAGAAGTCTGAATATTTTTTCCATTTCCAGGAGCAATAGATGAGAGCTGTCCTGGATAACAAGGTAATCATAAAAATCTGCCTGCTTTAAAAAACAATAGAGAGGTTGAAACACATATAGAAACAAGAGAAAATACTCTTAATTTTGCTTCTGCATTTAACAAGTTCACACAAAGGAAGCTTAGGTTACCAGAGTTTCATTTTAGTTGACTGGACGAAAAGCATTCGATTATATTTAATTTTGGAGGGGACTTTGTGAGGTGCTGAGTGCGGTCCACGACCAGGAGAAGGCTGTTCCCAGCACTCAGTCTTGCAGGACTTTACCCTTTGCAAAGCCTGCAGCAATAAATGATGAAAGTAATTCTTTCTTTTTTTTTAAATGTCAGCTGCAATACTTAGCAGGGGCGCATTTGAAACAGCAGTAATACCATGCAGCTCTTGCTTCCCCGAGATGGGAACTTTGGAGCTGTATTTTCTTGTTGATATGCTATTTTTCACAAGCAGGAGGTCATGCCTTCACTAAGCACATGCTCAACTCTTAACAAACGTTTTCATGTCCGAATCTGACCCAGATGTAAAATATAACAATTCAACTATTGCATAGTTATTAAAATAGCTTATTTGGAAGCAGTGGGGTTGATAATGAGATCGCAAAACATCTTTCAAAGCTAAACTTAAGGCATTCATTTCCCTAAGTGTATGAAATCAGAAGGCAAGGTAGGAAGCCGGGGGAATTTAAGGAGATGGGTAATGTTTCAAAGCAGCCAAGTAGTTAGCTCCCCCCCCCCCCCCCCACCCCCCAAAACCAGCATCTGTAGGGACTCCCTGGCAACTTCCCTGCATGTTAAAAGAGTCACAGCCATTTACTGGCCTGCTGCCAGCCCATTTCTGATTACTGGCTCCTAAAAGAATTTCAAGCAATAAGAATTACATTTTGCCATCCAAGATGAATGATATCACTTCTGTACAGAAACAGCCTTCAGTGTAGAGAAATAGACCTTTGTTAGAAAGCATCTTCTTAAAGCATAACGGATTAGGAAATGCACCAAAGTCTGGCAAAGCTTGTGATTTAATCCGAGACTCCAAGTTCGGTACAAGGATCTGAACATGCACCTGTAGCTTCAATGGGTTTGGGTGGAGGTGCAGCACAGTTATTCACAGTAGATCATCAATAGCCAAGCAAACTGCAATTGCAATTCCACAAATGCTTTTTGAGCTCCATTGTATCAGACTAATCCCTTGCTTTGCTATAAAAAAATTATGTTATTTGATGTCTTGTGTAGAGCAACCCGACAATCGCACCTGAAAATGAAGTAAGAAAACCTAAGAGATATTAAAGACAGAGTGCAAAAATGTCTGCATGTGATGGTACACAGAGCAGATAGAGCTAGAAACACTTCATTCCCATTACTAAAATGAATTTTAAATACAGCCATGAATGAGGTCATTTTAACTTACGTCAGAAATTTCATTACAATAGCCCTATTATAAACTTCCAGGTAGTTTTACATTAACGTCTAATATAATGGGCAAGATCAGACTTTGATCTTCTCTTTAAAGGTTTACAGACACTGAGCTTTCTCATATATTCAAAATTTCACATTACCTATATTTTTGATGTTTTATCTTGCTATACCTACGTAAAAGCTGTGGGGTGAGAACAGTTTTCCCTTTTTCTTTTTTTTTTTCAGATGATTTAAAGATTTAGAGCTCAGCGCTTCTCAAATCACTTAATAGAGTATTCACTCAGGCACTGAGAAAATATAGCAAATGCAACCAAAGGCAAATCAATGTAAGTGGAGCACAGCATAGTCAGGATAAATAAGTGCACTGCCCAGCTGTGGCGTTTGGGATGCCCAAAGTGCTGCAAACAAGCAAATTGAAAAAATAATAATATTATCGCATGGCAGCAGTTTCTTAGGATCTGTCAACAATATTGGAAGCAACAGTTTTTTTTAAATAAACGTCCTTTACTCAATGTTACAGAGTAAGTTATTGTAGTGGCAGGTTGTCACCTTCTCGTTGCACCCAAACAGGCGAACGTTGCGTTGTGTGGGTCCTGCCGCCAGCTGCCGGCAGCAGTGAAGGCAGAGACCCATCTCGGCAGTATCATTGGCTCTTCTTCTACAGTGCCTCTTGGCCTGCCTTTGATTTAGTGCTTAACATTTGGCAAAATTAAGAGAAATCAAAATAAGAGAGTCTTGCAGTTGAGTGATGGCAATATAGGTGGCACCACACTGCCAATATTGCAGTGGTCCAATGTTGCTCGTGCTCACCAGGTAAGGATGAGATGTGGGCAGAAATCCTCAGTTTAATGTGAACCACATTTAGCCTGTAAGCTATCTATGGAAATTAATTTGAGCCTTCAGGAAAACTGATTAAGTAGTCTTTACAAGGAAGAAGGGAAAGAAGAAAAAAGGTTTGTTTCGGTGCAGCAGCTGCTGGTGGGATGGAGGTTTCAGCAGTAACTTTGGGGTTAAGGCTGCATTGAGTCTTTCACTTACAGTGGGATTAAATTTCTTCTATTTCACAGTTCGGTGATTGAATTTCATCTTCGAATTTGACACAATTACTGTTCAGGGGTCAACTGAATTTGCTATGCAGTTTTTGGGTACCACGCTTACTAACTTTCACAGGGAAAACAATTAATATTCACTCATCTTTGAAATATGGACCTCCACCCTCCGCTCTTTCCCCTCTCCCTGCTGTTCGAACAACTGCATACACAAACATTCCAGAACTTTGGAGCTATTCTCATCACATCCCAGCCTGGGAAGTTTCTTGAGTGAACAGGAAGAAACTTCTTTAACTGGCAACACCTTTTCCAGCACTGCCAAGACAGATGGTGCTCCCCCACCTCCTCCCCTGGTGCTTCCCTCCGGGAGCCCAAATCTCTTCCTCCCAGACCTTCCCCGGGTGCCAGCATCACCCGCATACTTGCCCTTCAGCTCTCACTGGCTCTACGTTTCCTTCTTTCCTTTCCCTTACCAACACTTGGACATAAAAGTGAGGTCTGACCCAACTCCTGTTGGATCTCATAGGAGTTAGTAAGGTACAACCAAGGACAACCGGACTAGCAGGCAGCTCTGGCGCTGGAAAAGCCACAAATGATCCCACAACTATTTCCAGCAGTTCCAAAAATCAGTAGCTCGCTATAGTAGAAGGATCACTGAGTTTTATTGTTTTATTTATAATATATTTGACTCTGTTCAAGTGCCTCTCTGTTTATTTATGTCAGAAGATGAAAGCGGGACAGAAATAGCCCATCTTCCAGTGGCGTAATCCTTACAAAGCTATTTAGATAAATCTTCAGGACAGTTCAAAAATGTGCTGGATGCCAAATGTACAGACCCAGAAACTGTGCAAAAATGTTTTAATGCTACAGACCTCTGTTTCCACCGAGCGCTACAGCATACAACTGGAACTGCCAAGCACACAGATGCATTCACCGCAACATTTTTCTGTTTCCTCTGGAATGAGACTCATCATCGTCAGAAAGCCTTCTACTGCACTTTTATTTCATCAGTATGGGCCCTAATTCTATAAAACAAATGCAGTAAAATATTGTAATAGCAGCCTGCTTCAAAGGCACTGATTTTTTTTTCACTAGCACTTCCATCTGACATCTGACACAGCCCATTATCCTATCAAAAGGTCAAGTTAGCAAGAGGAAAGCATATAGATTATTACCTAAATAAAAATGACCTGTTCTTAAAAGCTATTTTAATATATCCCTTATGAGCGATGCAGTCCATTACACAGTGCATTTTCTCAGAGGAAAGCAGCCATAAAGTCTACCTGATGCAGATCTCTGCATAAGTAATGCAAGTCTGCAAGCAAACAACAATTCACCTTCAAAAAAGAAAGTCACAATTTAGCAGTCTCCACTACCTTCATTTAGGGATATCACCCTGCATGCTCTCTTGATGGGCTCTTGCTTTATAAAATGATTTCTGAGATCTTATTTTCTAAGTAAACACCTATTTCTTACAGCAGTTGGGAAAATCCGATAGCCAGACTTGGACACAAACCACCAGTGGCTTCAGGATGAAATTATAAATTATTTAAGGCTAAACTCCATTATAAGCAAAATTCTCCAGCAGAAAGAAAAAAAGCTCTTGCATACCAGAGGCCAAATAATGCCATCTAAAATCTTGGTTTTTCTAAGCAGCCAGATATTTAAACTTATACAAACTTAAGAGGTATCAATGATCAGTTATGATTTCTGCACAGCACTCACCAGCTAGGAGAATTATTTTAATTATTTACACAGCTTAAAAGAAATGATTGTAACCTCTGCTTTTTATAGCACTGATGAGCTTTGTTCACCCTTTTTGCACATCCCATGAGGTTTCCCCCCCAAGTCTGGCACCACAGATAGCCAAAGCAAAAGCTAGTTCCCATATGGTCCCTAATTCAGAAAACAATTGACACAGAGGGAGATGGAGCCAATTATTACAGCTCTCAGGCTGCTCAGACCTTCCTAATGCTGTAAGCCAGAAAATATTTTCTCTTGCAGAAAAATTACTAATCTAATCGCACTCCGTGCATCAGTGAATTATTTCAGCCAAAGTTTTCAAAAGCTGCAGCCCAGACCTTAATTAAATCATTCTCTTTAATTGGTAGCTCCCGTTTTGGAACTTTTAACTCAGAAAATTTCCCTTTTGGCAGGGGTTAAAATCTTTCTTATCTTATCTGTATTACCAAAAGAAAACAAGATAAAGAAATAAAAAGCATCCTTTCCTAATACACAGGGTTGTTTGTTATCCACACAAAATCCACGAACTGGCTGGATGTCAAAACCACCATGTACCAGTGTGCTTGCAGACACAGCATCTATGTGCAAAGCTTTCCCAGCTTACCAAAACAGGAGTTTGCATGAAGATAAGCTAGTTTCTGCTGTGTGCCATGGCCCGTTTTTCGGAGCTGAAGGGCCAACTCCAGCCTTAATACATTTACGGAGAGGCTGGTCAGAACTTGCACCAAACAGCAGATAACCTACAATTACAGGCACACCAACACGTGTGACCAGATCACTGCCAACCACCTTCAGACAAACACTGCGATCAGGTTATCAATAAGGAGCAGTCTTTATATACAAGGTACATTAAAATTTCTCTTGGCCCAGATGAGGAGTGTGTTTCTGAAGCAAGTCCCCTGACAGGTCCTTCTCACGTCTCTGAATGGGACAAGAGTGCAAGAGCTTGGCTCCTCTCAGGTGACGCTAAACTGGAAGACATGCCTCAGAAGCTGATTTACATGCCCCAAGCACTGTTTAACATTGAGTCCGGGGAACCGGACTTGAAGTAGCCCAAAGCAAAACCCCACTGAAATGCAAATAGTCTGTACAGCAACGTTTTTTTCTCTACACATCTATTCCTCTGGATCTGTGCTACTTACTAATATTTAGACCTATCCATGTGCAATAAGCTTTCAACTCCCAGAGACAACTTCAACTCTTAAAATAAATCTCAAAGACAACCTCATGAAGCAAAAGAAAAGGCTGTACAGGAAGGAGACACACGTAGTGCCAGCAGCGACCCTCCAAGAAACAGCACCGAGGAGCCACACAGGACACGCGGAAATACTTTCTTTTGTAAACACACTGGCAAGGCAGAAACTAGATAGACTGGGGGATACGGGGATTTCATCTTGCAAAATGCGATACTTGGACACAGCTCGGGGGAAGCCTTCAACAGCAGATGGCATCTGCACACCAGCTACCAGCTGGTGGGAGACATCAGCAGCAGGCTTTAGTCTAGCCACGCACATAAGCACTTGCTTACGGCTGGGAGCCGAAAACTTTTCCTAAACTGGCATCTTCAAAAAACCTAGTGCTAAAAGGTATTGCAGTACCTAGTACCATTTTGTAAGTAGCAAATGAAAGGAAATGAGACAGGGCACAGTACCACCTTACTTGCTCGAACTAGAAAGCTATATCTGTACCTTTCTCATTGGAATAAAGTCAATTTTACCTTTAAAGCCAGGGTGGAAGGGGAAAAGTATGTACAAAGTATGCATATAAAATTGAAAAATATTAATAACCACCCTCTGTACCAAAACTAAGTCAATGAACTGCTAGGATGCTTTGTTATGAATAAATGTAGTGAGAGGTGGTGTAAAGGGAAAAAAATGACGACTGGCCAGTAAAATAAAAGGTTTGGATGTAGCTCTGTATTAAAACACAGCTCAAGTAAAGATGAAAGGTGTTTGGGGCCAGAGCTGCTAGGAAAGGAAAAGGTATCGTATACCTACACAAAAGTCCCTGCCTCCTTGAGTCCTATGAAAAGGAGACAAGTTTGGCTGTGAGTACCAAGATGTATTCCCCCAGGGCTGCAACGCAGCTGGAATGAAAAAGAAAAAAGCAAAAAGTGCAATCAAAATAGCCTACGTCTGCAGAGAGCCTGAAGCAACAGCATGAAGGCACCAGCGTCTGGACTTTAATAGGGTATTAATTTCAAGCCCCACTGCCACAGGAGATCAACATCAGCAGATAATTCTGGATGTGACAGTAGAAAAGGAGCGCAGGGACCCTGGTCATCGGAGCGGATAGGTTCTGCTTGGCCAGGCAAAGCCCAGGCAGCTGCCAGCTTTCCCAGCTTGGTGGGGAGGGCCACCTTGTTGCTATCCTTGTCTCTGTGCCACGGGAGAGGCTCTCCCTTGCTACAGCCATGTCACGGAAAGGTCGGACCAAGCTAGAAGGGACCTCACCTGATGACCTTCTTAGCAGTTAAAGTAGTGCGCAGTGATTACCTTCAGGAGTTCCTGGATGAGGAAGATGCCAGCACAAAGGATTGTGTGCCTGCAGGTAACAGTGTTCACTGAACCCTCACCTCACTTGGCACCAACAACTGCAGTAGAAACCACCTGTTTCCTCTTGGATTTATGAGAGCTGCAGTAGTGGCTCCATCTGGAAGTAATCTGCACTTAGATGGGTCTCCTGCTTATATTTACGTATCTCCTTCATGCCCTAAATACCAACGCGGCTGGGCCTGACACTGGGACACGAGCACTGTTCTTCTGAAACTCCCGTTTTCTCAGAAAGTGAACTGAATTAAATGTTTGCCTCCTCCCTTCACCTTTTCTCTGGTAAGGATGTAACTCTAATATTCATTAGTCAATGAATTTATTAACTCATCTGAATATATCCGAGGAGTAGAATATTAATTATATAGTCTCACAGATGATACGTTGATGATTTCTAATTTAAGAGATTGAACACAAAGAATGGATGTTAAGGAGAACTGCCAATCCCAAGCTTGCAAAAACCAGGGAAAAGTGTCTCCAAAATAGGTATTAGCTGGTTAAAGCTCATGTTATAAAGACAATCCCTGTAACCATGAGGATAAAAAAAGGGGGTCTTCCGTTTAGATGAAAGCCACAATTTTTGTAGTCACCTGACTTTAAGGAAACTCACAAAGTGGCACCAAAGATGACTCAGCTTGGGCACATAAGCAACTCTGCTGAATTCCACTGCTTTCAGTGGCCCAGGTGCACACTTGCTTTCCTAGACAGAGAAATGTCTTCTTGAGGGAAAGCTAAAGCCCTTGAAGAACAAACACAACTTTCTTCGAGGTCTGCTTGGCAGGGACTCCTGGGCACCTTCCCACTGGAGCATTGACATAGCCTTGTGTTGGGCGTCTGGCTGCCTGCGCAGGCCAAGAGCCAGGCATTTAGGACACAATCCAAAGGTGCCCATGCAGAACAGAGAGACACCTACAACCATCACGGCCAGTACGCAGATACCTAAAGCCACGGTCCCCCTGTGACTCCTCATTTAGTGGTGCAGGAAGCCCCTCTGCTCAGCTGAACTATTTCTGAATGGTGGTATGTATTTTCTTTGCCTTCAAGAGCTGAGCAGAGCTTGCTCATTCCTTCAAATCATGCCCAAGGGTAGAAAGTTGTAGGTCAGTTGTCTACAGCAGTTTGATTGCTAGAACATTTTCCCATGTCCTAGGAGGACCCTAACCATATCTTAAGGCTTGGCTGGGAAAACACCAGGCTGCCAAGAGATAAACTCAACAAAAAGTTGTTCAGACCTTTCAGAGCTGGAGGACTGTTGCATACATGGAAAGATCTTCTGACCCTGTAACTTCTGCCTAACATCCTCTGAGTCATGTCTGCACCGGGACTACCAGCTCTGTGACCCCAGAGTCATGCTCCAGCATGGAGATAAAAAAACATCCCACCAATGCCATCAATTTGGTAGTCATTTCTGCAATGAACTCCTGCCCATGGCCCAAGTCCTGCTTTAGGAACATGAACCCTGCATTGGATGTAGTCTAAACCTGTGCTTTTGCTGAACAGGAGCCTACAAATTAACAGGAATTCAATAATCACCTTGATAGGGTAGATTCATACGAAAATATATTTGCTGCCATTTTGCATATATTTTTATACATACAATTTCAGTTCCCATCTCTTAACCATGAGCAACTGACAAGAAAATATTAAATTGTTCACATTTTGGCCCTGAATGTGGCCACCACACCAGCCAAAAGTAGGCTCTGACACTCCATAATGACGTCTCACAACGATGTCTTTTGTATTTACTCTGCATGGTTACATCTGCTGAACATCTGGCCTTTGCATAGATCATCCTGATCCACCCAACACATGGTGAGACACGGGTATACAGAAAATTTCTGGCCATGCAAAGGCCTTTTGCCACCTGCCATACAAGCACTGAAAATGAGATGCTAGCTACAAGGATGCAAAAAAAGAGGAAAAAATAGTTTTTATGTGATTTGAGTTGTGTGAAGCTTCACCAAACCCAAATGCGCTTGATGTCTCAAGTTCTTCCCTTTGACAAACCTCCCCTTGGAAAAGATAAGCCCTTGAAGGACAACTAGCTGGAGCTAATTAATAGCTGCTTAAAAAGTAATCCAGGTTAAAATTTCTGCCAAGTAGACTTTTCTCCCAGAGGAGTTTTATCTTGTGAGATATAGAAACAGTAACTCTCGAGTGACAAAACTTTCTGAAACAGCTTACAATGCATCTCGCTTTAGTCTCCACATAACTTTGCCATTTTTTTCCTCTTCTATTCTTTTTTTTTTTTTCAAATGTGAATATGGTATTTGACTAATAAATGCCGTATCTTTTGAAAAAGCATTCCTTTTTTTGAATGTTTCTCCAGGCAGACAGCACTGATCCCTTCTGCTTTTTCAAAGTCAAAATGTCAATATGCAAAGGGCAATAATGTCACTGTCACCTACAGTCTCGAATGACAGGACCCAAGCATAGGCCTCTGACTTCTAAGATAAAAAAAGATGCTATCAAAATTAATCAATTCCTCCTTTGGGGGAACAATTCCTCCATCACCAAGAATCCTTTGCTTTGCCCTTCTGTTGGGATGAAATACTTGCCATTATAAAAGAAGAAGAAGAAGAAAGAAGATAAAAGCTCAAAAATGTTAAGGTCAACATTAGCCCATTGGTTCCCAAAATGAAGAGTTTATTCAAAACAGGTCCAAAGCTGCCGTCCCCTCCCCCAACACATTATAAAGCGCATAAGGGATCCTGAAAGCCCTTCCCTAAAACTCACAAAACTACCCTGAAAAAGCCTCCGATACAATCTGCATACACAAACGTTTCCTGTGATAATAAATTACTATGTGATACTCTATTAATAATAGAGCTTAAAATCGTAGATGTGAAAAGACAGACTATGAAATGGGAAATGGCAAGTCCTATTTGCAAATTTTGCTTGGTGCTAATGGGTTGTGGTGTAACCTTATAAAAGTTTCTGTGATAACAACATCTTGTTATTACCAAAACAAAAAATCCCCAGTTTCATTACCAATGTTTTCTTCCCTTTTGTTCAGACAGAAATCAGTATATTCCAAATAGTAACACTAAAAAAAAAAAAAAAATCTAAAATAATAATAGCACATGCCTGGGATACTTGGGACCATCTCTCTGAAGCTGCTTAAGTTAATTTTCCAACACTTTGTAAAATGCTTTGCATAAGCTGCTACTGGCATTAAAATGCCATGTTTTCAGCTGGTGCTAATAGCTAATATATATAATACTAATATATATTTATCTATAATATCTAATAGCTAGTTCTCTGCTGCTATAGCACTGTGTCCATTTGACTTTGCACTCTGTGCCCCAAATACTGGTTTTCTGGGGTGGTAGAAGAGGCTGATAGCCTCCTGCCTTTTTAATTAAGTCAACAAGAATTTTAGGGGACTTCAGCATTTGAAGAAGAAAGCTTACATGTTTGATTTGGGGCAGGGAAATACTATTCTAAACTAAAATGCAACCCTGGCGTGCCTTCTAGTACCTTAAAATAAATTAAACATCATTAAAAATGCATTTCAAGTATCATTCAAAGATGATAAAAAAGAAAATACTATCTTAACTTGTGGGTACTTTGCAATATTAGCAAGTCTTGTTCAAGAAACTGAATTTCTTGGGATTCAGTATTTACTTTCTGAAACAAAGAAAGTTATTTTTAATCAACTAACTAATTAAGGCTTCTCATTTTCTCTCCACAGAAGTGCCAAATACCTTTGTTATACACTATTTCAAACCCCTTTGGTTTAATGAGAAGTCACTATGTATAACTTAAGAGCAATCTTAAATTTAGATAGCCGCAGACCACTGATTAACAGTCACACCGAGCATTTGACTTTGAGAAAACACCTATCCGCTTCTTTAATGTGGTAATAAAAAAATCAGAAAAGAAGTAAGATTATTTTATAAGACGAAAAGTAAAATAATTTTGTGTAGAGAAACTTCAGTTTTCTTTTAAACAACTTTTGCCTTTGAATAATATTGGCTTATATTCAGTATCCCTCTAATCAGAACATGTTCCTCTTCAAAAGCTTTATTGTTGGTATAGAATCAAAGTACAGACAGAACAAAGTTTTCCTATTAAAAACAAACTGTAGATCAAAAATGAATGAAGAGTAGGGTTTTTTTTGAAATATTTTTAAATCACAATACACTACAGCTCACTTCTGAAAGGAATGTATATTTATAGTAAGACTTTAGATGAATATATTGCTTCACATCAAGGTAGCTCTAGTATTCATTCAAAAATGACAAACTCGATTTCCCATTTTTTGTCTCGGAACACATTTTGACTTTGTGAAAATGTCTCAGAAAAATCAGAGTTCTCTAAAGAAACAAGTCGTATTCAACAGTCTCCTTCACTACTAGAGCTTTCCAAGATCTGTAATTTCTCACCTTAAAATATTTCAAGAGAATTTTTTGAACATCCAACATTTCTGAGGAATCAAATGTTGTGATTAAGACAGACCTTGGGACCACCTGGCTTTGGGCACTGGCCTAAGGAGATCCATCTCCCTCCAGTCCTCCCATGTTTATGGAGAGAGCCAGGGAGACAGAAGGAAATTCATCCAGAGGAAAATTCAGAGTAAGCACCTAATTCACTACTTTTTAAGCTGTTTTATACTATTGTGTTGAGAAAAAGCAGGAGGTTTTTGAATTACAGTGACGTACCATCAATAAAAATGAGGTTAAGACTTTATGCCGAACACAACGAGCAACACTTACTTTGCTTTTGCTTCTGCATCTTCATAGGCTTTATTGGAAACGTCATCTAGGCCACCAATCAGATGTTTGAAGGAGCTGTAAAAACAAAGGGGCATTTTTAGAGGAAGAGTCTCCATTTGGGAGTCGAGCAAGCCAACGTGGCTCTTTGGCAGCAACCAGGAGCCATCCATTGATGCTGGGGATGGCCGTGACCAACCAAACCGGGGCCAGGGCCCAGCATCTGCTGGGAAACACAGCCTCAGACATGCTGGAAAAGCGGTGGAAATGCAATAACCAATGCCTTAGCTTTCTCATCTTAAGAGAAAAAGTGACCAAAAACACAGCAGAGAGAAATAAAATGGGGGGGCGGGAGGGGAGAAAAAAGCAGAGAAGGAAAAGAAAGCGAGGGCAGAAAGGCAAACAAATTGTCATAAGCCGAACTGCTTGATAACATTTAAGAGGAAATTTGGCTTTAATTGGGTTAAATGGAGTAAGATGGGGTGAAATGTTAGGAGGGCCTGATACACTTGGTGCTGAGCTGTCTTCCATACAAGCCGCGAGTAGCTTGAGCAGTCCCCTAACACCATTCTCTGTCCCAGGGGAGATACAAAGGGCATAGACATATTGGAAAAAGAATTAGAAAATCTTTTTATATCATGAGTGACTCAAACAAATGGACCCAATGACTATTTAATCAACTAACAAGCAACACTCCAGAGGAAAAAAAAAAAAAAATACAACCATTATGTCTTTGGTAGTGATATTACACAGTGTCAGAGACTAAATAAGAAGTAGAAATGGAATATTTTTAGTAATTTTAATAATTGAAATCAATTAATACCTATAACTGAAAATATTCCAGGTGAAAAGCATAGCTCCTACTATGCATTTCCATTATTCCCAGCATGTCTATCACACAGGGTTTTTTTTCAAGAAAGCAAGCACCATTTGCAAAATTAGAAAAGAACTAGGCTAATTTGAAAGGACAAACTGCTGCAAACTACAGTCTCTTAAATAATCTCTGCCTTAGGGTCACAGCTTCAGAAATGAAAGTCCTGCAGTTCCTCTGGCTTCTATATGTTCATGACACTCCTGAGGCACTAAACATAGACCTAAAGAACAGAAATGGCTATTAAGAAGTTGAAAAAAAATTTAATTGAAGAGTTGAAAAAATTTGGAAAAAAAAAAATCACCATTTAGGACCATATTTACCAGTTTAGGAATAAGAACAGAATATTTAATATGGCCCTCTCTCAAGGAAGACTTTTAGGATGAAAGAGAATTAATGCTATTCAGCAGGTGAGGAAAATACAGGGCAGGTTAATAAAGGTAACAGTTTGCAGATCGTTTGCATTTTTCTCCCTAAATCCCTTGGTTTCAGATCACATGACATTATGTAGGATAAAGAGCCACAGATGAACAACCTACTGACCAAAAAGCTCCAAACCCCAGCTGTTTGTGAAAATACAGCAATGAGCCAAATTCATCAACCTAATGTATTTGGGTTGAGCGGAGGGCAGCTCTGGGAAATGCAATATCCTGCAATGTATGAGGTTAACCAGGGTGACTTTGCACTCCCTTTGGCCTTGAGTGCAATAAAACAGTTTGGACAGTGCTTTGCCCAAGGAGCTTACACATGCCATACGGTCTTAAGTGGGTACATAAGTCTCCTGCTGCATCAGGAGATGCCTGACCCTAAGCAAGGCACCCCATGTGCACGCAGCAAGCAGGGACACGACTTCCAGAAGAACAAAAGGAGGCTTAATTATCTTGCTTTATGAACAGCAGCTGGAAAAAGCCATATTTTACCTATTATTGTAATAAATATGAGGCAAGAGCTCACAGCTGGGAGAGTTATTTATACTGGTTTGGATCTAGAGCTGCTGTAATGGGCCTTTTGTGTAATTACAGTCATTGCCGCTCTGGAAATATCCTCTGCCCACACAAATTCCTAGAGTTTTCCACTTTGTTTAATTTGTAATATTTTAAATGGCACAATCTAGGGAATCATTTACACAGCACGGGGAAAGCAATGGGAACTCATTAATGAGGAAGAGAAGGCAAAGAGCCCTTTGCTCTTGCATGGAAATTGTGTTAGGGTTTTTTAACAAGGCAAGCTGTAATTTTCAATATTAAGATGTGTTAATCACCAGAGTATCTTTTCAACCCCAAATTCCTTACCCAGCAGTGAAAATACAACAAATTCAGCTCATTTAACACATCAAGGTTTATCTTTCTTGTGCTGAAGATGTGCCATAGGATGAAGTGAAACTCTTGAGAGATGACAGTGAAAGCAAAGCAAGATGTGTATGTTAATGCTCACTTGCACCACAAACAGATATTTAGACCATTAAGTGAGACACAGTAATACTGTAATCCTCCTGGAATGCTATATGACATGACCTAAGGCTTAAAATGCAATCTAAAATAGCTAGGCTTGTTTCGCTTTCATGTGGTTAGGAAAATGTGGCAGGGTTAAACATCCAAATTTTTTTTGGCAATGCAAATAAATCTTTGTCTAGTGAAACATTATATGGGCAAATCAGAAAAAGTCACTGAAAGAACTAACAACAGTTTGTCTAATATCCTTAAGCTTTTATTAAAATATCTTAAGCAAGACTTAGGACTCAGCAAGATACTGAAGCTCACTTCAGTTACTTTTTTATTGCCTATCTCAACACTGTTGAAGTATCATCTTGGTCACAACTTCACCAAGAATTTAATCAGAAAACTTCTCGTTTTTTTCTTCGCATAGTATTCTCTTTTCATTTTTTTCTATTCTCTCCTCATAACCAATTTTCTCCATGGATAAACTTCACCCCAACTGGGAAAAACAGTAAAGCAGCAAAACCTAAAGTCTCCAATGAAAGAGTTCAGCTCAGCTTGTATAGGGTCAGTCATGCTAGGATAATACTGTTTTTATTTTATTTTTCTCCAATTTCCATTGCCAAAAGGGTTGATACAGTAACTTTTCTTGACACCTCATAGCTATCCCCGCTAAAAAACAAAATCAGCTTTTCAAGTACAGACAAAAATGTAAAATGCAAAGTGAAAAATCTGAAAATACCTGATGTATTTAAAATGTTTCCTTAAAATAACCTGTATCATCTTGATATGCGTAACTGAAGAAGACAATGAACAGAAAAACCAGCATTTAGCACTCAGTATCTGCAAATACCACATACTTTTGTAGCACTACTGGCCTCTGTCAGCAGCAGCTGTGCCTTGAGTTTTAGTGGCTCTTATCCTTCAGCTCCCCTCTCTAACATTTGCATTAGGCAATTTTGCACTCCCAGCACCCACAACATTTACACCTGGTACATCTCAGTGCTCCAGCAAAATATTGTTATTAACATAAATAAATCATATGGAAGAAAAAAAAAATCACATATAAATAAAAGATGAACCTGAATCAACTTCAGTGTAAATATTCTTATAGTTCAGGAGAATTGATGAACATTTTCAAACACTCTTTCAGGTTCAAAAGGTACATGTAATAAAAAAAAAAAAGTTTAAAAAGTTGCACCAACTTCTCTCTCAGGGTGCCAATGACAATCAAAATGTTAGGAACAGGTTTTGAACCTTTTCCTCCTGTTTTGTCTCCAGACAAAGTAGCTGCAAGTAAAGTGTGTCTGTACATGTTTATTCAAATTGATTTACAAAACAGATGGTCAAGGTTGTCCCACTTGTGTCTACACAATTTTTATCAGAAGACGTTTTATAGAAAATTTCCTAGAGGACCAATCCATCAAATTGAGCATATCATAATTGTTAACTTTTCCCCAATCAGTCCAACTGTATTTCTGCAACAAATCTAGTAACCTCTCCAGGGAAAATTCACTAACATGAGCCACGACAGGGCCAAGCTTGAAACACTTTGGAGGCAACAACATCATGCATCTCCCACAATTAGGTTCTTGCTAGAGGATGAATTACTGCAGTATCACTATAGGTTGCCCAGAGCCCCGTCCAACCCAACCTTGAACACCTCCAGGGATGGGGCATCTACCACCTCTCTGGGCAACCTGTGCCAGTGTTTCACCACCCTCACTGTAAAAAATGTCTTCCTTATATTTAGTCTGAATCTACCCTCTTTAAGTTTAAAACCATTGTGTCTTGTCCTATCGTTACAGGCCCTACTAAAAGGTCTGTCCCAGTCTTTCTTATAAGCCCCCTTTAAGTACTGAAAGGCCACAATAAGGTCTCCCTGGAGCCTTCTCTTCTCCAGGCTGAACAACCCCAGCTCTCTCAGCCTTTCCTCACAGGAGAGGTGCTCCATCCATCTGATCATTTTTGTGGCCCTCCTCTGGACCCGCTCCAACAGCTCCATGTCTTTCCTGTGCTGAGGACCCGAGCTGGACACAGTACTGCAGGTGGGTCTCACGAGAGCGGAGTAGAGGGGGAGAATCACCTCCCTCGACCTGCTTGCTGGTCACACTTCTTTTGATGCAGCTCAGGATACGGTTGGCTTTCTGGGCTGCGAACGCACATTGTTGGCTCATGTCCAGCTTTTCATCTGCCAGTACCCCCAAGGCTGCTCTCAATCTCTTCATCCCCCAGCCTGTACTGATACCAGGGGTTGCCCTGACCCAGGTGCAGGACCTTGCACGTGGCCTTGTTGAACCTCATGAGGTTCACATGGGCCCATTTCTCAAGGTTGTCCAGGTCCCTCTGCATGGCATCCCATCCCTCAGGCATGTCAACTGCACCACTCAACTTGGTGTTGTCTGTAAATTTGCTGAGGGTGCACTCAATCCCACAGTCTATGTCACTGATGAAGATACTAAACAGTACTGGTCCCAACATAGACCCCTGAGGGACACCAATTGTCACTGATCTCCATCCAGACATTGAGCCATTAACCACTGCTCTCCAGATGCGACCATCCAGCCAATTCCTTACCCACCAAACAGTCCATATCTCTCCAACTTAGAGAAAAGGATGTTCAACTCGCGCGTTGTTCATGAGCAACATTTATTCATTCACATGGGAATGAAAGGTGGCATAATCTGATGTTAAACCTTAGCAAAGTCAGCTGAAATTTCTCCTACAGCTTGGTTGGAGCTGAATGATCAGCTTCATCTTACCTCCTGCATGGTGAAGACTGCTGATGAAGCCAGGGAGCGTTAAGGACCAAATCCCACTGAAATTCATCATTATGGTAAAAGAAGGGACTTAAAAAAGATAAGTGCAAGACAGAAAGAATGTCAGTGTTGTCCTTTGTAACAAATATTTTCAGGACAAGGACAAGTGGGAACAAAATGGCTTAAAGTCTGTGGGACACATCAAATGCTTGCTGCACTGCCAGTCGTTTTCTTTGTTATATCTCGACTCTGCTTGTTTCTACATCAGAAAAGGATGCTGAAAATCCATTGTTGCAAAGCACGTCTACATAGATTTGCAAGAAATAGCTATATGACTTCTTGGGCATCTTTGAGGTGTTTTTGTGACTGTAAAGGCCTTCTTGTTTCACGAGGAAATTAAAAAGCAAGGCAGCACTGACATTATGAGAGTTTGGTAATTAAAGACCCACCATGGACTACAGTTTGGCTTTCCTCATAGTATTTACAACTGTCACTGCTTCACCCCTGTACCATTTTAATACGTAATTTTTGAATTTCAGAAATTATTTTAGGCAACCCATTTCATCTTTTCATGCTTAAGCAATGTCCCATCTCAAACCCAGCTCACCCAGATCTTGCTTGGTGGCCTGGCTGATGCCTAGAAAGAAAGCTTCCCGTATTATTACCCTCAAAACCCTCCAGCAACTAAAACAGCCCTGCAATTGCTCATAATATTGCCAAATCCAGAGACCAGTCTTCCATCCCTCTTAGGAATAACTTGCTGTGATACCAAGGTGTGACTCTTACAGTTCAAGTGGTAACTACATGGGAGTATGGCAGCTGTATTGGCAGTGTGGCTCTCAGGTGTTGTGGAACAATCTTTTGATGTCTTGGGAAGACTCTTACAAGGAAGCTGGGAGAGTCACCCTGATGGCAAGATAATGCCAATGGGTAATATTAACCCCTACTGTCAGTAAGACTGAAATTCTGCAGTTTCTCAGGGAAATGGATTGACCATTAAGAAAACGATATTTTCCCATAACTTGTTCTTTGAAATTCCAATATCAATTTTGCTGAAATGTTTCAGATCGAGACACACACAGAGCATGAAAATTGCTGCTTCAATAGTTACATTTGATTAAGCAAAGAGCTTGTCTTGTAATAGAAATTATGAGGCAACCTTAATGACATGCATCACTCCTCCTTCTGTGCAGAACAGCTTCCAACTGTTGGTAAAGCTGACTTCCAGTTTCCATTGCTACCGTGCGTATAACTCAATGTGAACATTTACCATGACCACCGTAACAAACCAAATGTAATATTCTGTGTATCTGGATATAAAGAAATGCTATTTTTCCTCATTAACAGAACAGTGTCTGCACAATTTTTCAAATTCACAGAAGCCTTAGTAGATTTTCTCGATATTAAAATTAGCTTCTACAGTTATTTGCATGCCTATAAAATAATCATCTAGGAGAAGAGCTATCACAAAAAGTCAGAACTGGTCAGGACACAGGACAACCTTCCTTGAACTATAAATAGTGCTATAAATAGCATTACTTTTCTTGCACTATAAATAGGATTCTTATAAATAGCATTACACTGCTACTAATTGCAGAGCATTACTAGAATCTCTGGTATAGATTAACTACAGCTCCCTCAGTTAAATTTAACTTGTACTTTCTTACTATTTCAAAGGCATTATATACTGAGGAAAAGGCACAAGAGACAAGCAAAGAAACAGTCTGTAAAATGATCAGGAATGACTGACTCTGCAACTACTAGTTATTTGGGGTTTTTTAATGCTTACAGTGCAAAACAAAAATATCCCTTACAGAAGTGTTCAGAAAAAATGCATAAATTACTTGTTGCTTTGTATGTTTCTGAACTAATGCTTGCTAAATTATCTAATTATGTCAACTCTTCTTCTCTTTGCCCCACAGAATGATAAGGGGTAGTGTGTCTTTTATCTACCAGGCTACCTTGCTTGTGTATGTGAAAGCAAGCCACTCGGCTGACAGTCCTGAAGTTCACCATCTGTTTTCAAAGGATAGACCATATTTTTTTTTAATTGATCATAAACAAACTAACATATCAGAAGACCTAGGATTATTCCCCAGTTCAGCCATTACAGAACATTAGATTTCTAGAAATGAAGGACTGTAAGAAATCTCAAGGGCTAACTGAATACAAAACACTTGTATTAAAGTAGGATTGAGTGTATGTAGATCATCCCTACAAGATACTTGAGCATCTCTCATATATCTCATCAGAATATAAGAAGCGCTTCAGAGGTCACTCCTAACCCAGTGTCCAACCTTTGATGGTGTCTTGCATCAAGACAATGTGCTCAGGGAGGAGTTCAAGGACAGAGCAACCATTTGTGATATTTGCCTTGGTACTCTCCTATGCACCTCCAAAACTTCCTAGCCCGGAGGTAGGTCCTACATATTTAGTAAGTCCAAAGGATTTATTTTCCTTTTGAACACTTGCAAACTCTTGTTTTCCTGCAGCTCCGTGACCAATCCCTGTGTGAAAAGCTGCCTCCTTTTGGCTTTCACCTCCCTCCTGCAGGTTTCTTTGAGCTCTTGCACTGGGGGAAGCAGTGAAAAGTCAATCCCCATTCATCCTATCTATGTCTCTTGTGGTTTCACAGACCTATAGTACGTTCCCTTGGAAGGATTCCTGTGGAAGCTTTGTCCCTACGTTTTGATGGTCTATGCCAGTACTTCACTGCTCTCACAACTGGAAAACCACCTCAAGACTCATGTTGAATTTTCAAGGTGATGCTGATTTTTTTAAATCCCATTCCCAACAATTGTAGAGAGCAGTTGAATTTGCAGCACTGTTTTCTGGAGCCCAGGCATTTCTTTTCTAGATTAACCCCCCCCAATTCCTTCAAGCTCCCTCTGTAAGACGTGATTTTACTCTTCTGATCTCCTCTATCTCCTTTGAGCTGCAGAGCTTCAAGCAGGGTTACGTCCTTTGGACGAGGGCTCTCCATCCCCATAGGGACTAGAATAACATCTTGCTCTAACATTTGCCAGAATGACAATGCCTTTCATGACAATGCCTTTCATGACATTTTGCCAACTCAAACTCAATCTGTGTTCCACCCTTAATGCCTGGATCCTTTTCCACAGTAATGCTATCTCCCCATTTATTTCCATTTTGTCTTTCTGCGCTTCTTAATTGTCTGCATTTGTCACTACTGAGTTTTATGTTATTGATTTAGGGGGACCCTCCCTCTCCTTCATCAAGGACACACATATACTGTGACTGTACTACTAAAAATTAAATTACCTCTCTGGAGAAAATGATCAAAGGCTCTAGTTAAAAACTGTAAAAGGTATGAACTGGAGATACACCCCACCCCAAGGCAGGAAAATTATGTACTTACTCTCTGTCTATGACCAGACAAGTTACCGCTTCAGCTGCAATGACGTTGGCTGTTCTGACATCTTCCCTGAAAGAAAAAAATATATTTCTTAAGTAAGCTGTATTATTTTCATGACAATCTTTTTATTTCCAAACATACAGCATTCTTAAAGCACTTCAAGAATAAATTTCTGGGTTTCACAGCTTTTCCCTATGTTGATTTGATGCTCATCATCTGTACAGGCTTCAAGCACACAAAAGCTAAAACCCACACATGAACAGAAGGAAAGAAACAGGCTACCCTTGTAAATAAGACATCCAACCACGCATCAGCCCATGCTTTTCATCAGTTTTAGGCAAAAACTCATTTCTTACTATGCACGTTTGTGCATAGAAACACTTTTATCAAAATATTAGCTATTTGCATAGATTCATTTATGAACATTTAGACTTCTGCTTATGTCCTTCTCCCCAAAAACCTACTTAGTATCTCAGTGTCAAAACATGAAGCATCTAGTTAAGTAGGACGTCAGCTCTGCTACTCAAAGCAGGTACAATGTATACAGTAGGCTATAGGACTCGCTATGCATTTGCTATCTGAGCACGGAGGAGGCTGGGATTGTGCCTACAAAAGGGACACAATTAGGACGGAGCTTTTGAAAGGTCCTGGCAATAAAACACTGTGCTGGTACTTTTCACCAGCTCTTCAGAAATTAAAAATATTGCACTTCAAATTTTTTCTGTATCTTCATTACCAAATGCTTTGTGTTCTCCCTTTCACTGCCCCACTGCGAATTTGGCCGTGGCCAGTCCAAGCTATAAAATGTGAATTTAATTTATTTTAATGAGACCGATTCAGTGTTTCGTCAGGGTTTAAGAGATGCCGTTGCATTTTCTGTGTTGGCCAAACAAATGTACAGGATTCAGAGATGCTGTTTTATTCAAATTCTCTCCAAACTTTTCCCTGTATGAAGGGTAAGTGGATTACAGGCAAAAGAGACCCACCTCTTTTAAACACGCCTAATTCATTTAGACTAGAAAACCACTGTACATTTCCACTGAAGCAGAAAATGAGATTTAAAAAAGCTGTTAGAAATAGCAGTTCCGCTGTTTAAAGATTGGAGGTATTAAAGAAGTAATATAGTAAAAAAAAAAGGGTGGTGCATGTGCACTCATACAGGAATATGCACTCTCCCTTTAAGGTAACTTTAATTAACTTTAATTACTTTTGAGCTATCTTTAGTATCTTTAAAACAGAGCAAGCAGAAATACCAATGAAAGAAACATTAACATTCAAGCCTACATTCAAATGCTGTCATTGAGTCTATTTTCAATGAAATTAAGTGGGTATTGGTGCTAATTTATCCATACTGATAAACAAAATCAGGATAATTTAAAGCAAGTAGAAAGAAGTAGCCAAATAGCAGTAGAAAATTATCTCTATTAACTTCTAAAACTTTGGTAAATATAGAGAAGATAAGGAATGATAATATTTAATATCCCATTAAGTTGCTGTAGCCAACTTTTGACAGTATATTAATACATTAAAATGAGTATGCAAACTTTTTGGTTCATTAATTCCAGTTAAAACTTAACATATTGTCCCATTATCTCAGATGCCTTTCTGCCACAAAAAGACTGTTTATACCTTTATAGTTACAGACCTGATTATAGTTACTATATTATAGTTATATGACTACAGATAAGTAAAACAGCTATTGGTGGCTTCAGTTCAAACATTCTAAATAAACCTTAACATTGGAGATTAAAACACACAAGTAACTGTTACAGTTTCCACTATCTTGTACTTAATACATCTTTTTAATCAGCATGAAATTAATGTAGAATGAAGGCACTTTCCTCAAGGGCATTTCACTTTGCACAAACACCCGAACCAGAGGGACGGCAGGGTTTTTGTAATGCAGAAAGTCACGCAATTCTGAGGTTTCCTTATGTTCTGCACGAGTAGAAATAACTGGTAAGTCAGGGAAAAAACAGGGGTTTTTAATGGATGATAAAGTGGCTCACATATGAAGTATTAAGTCAAGAAATCACTGTCTTTGGGTATCTCCAAACCCATCCTCCACATCCTTGCATACAACCCCCCCGCTGCCACTGCTGCGGGACCCTTGTCCCGCAAATACCGAACGAAGGGACTGACAAGGGAAAGCAGCTTTCCATTTCCACAGTCTAAATCGATTGTAAGTGGGTTTATAAACCTTGCATGCTCTCGTGTTAGGGGGTGTTTACCAATCAGGCTGCAAGCAGGATTAAAAATCTCATGAAATTTCTAAAAACAGAAGGAAAAAAATCAATGTCTTTTCAGTTCCATACATATGTTAAACCTTTACGTGCATCAGCTGTCAAATACAAGACATACTCAGACTTCCAAACACTGCCAACACCTCACATAGGCTTAAGAATGACACACATACCTAGGGCCATGCCACTGATCTACAAATTAACCTCAGTCACCTTCAAGCAAAACAAATTGTCAGTCCATGGTTTAAAATGTAACAATTCGACAGGCAGCCACCAGCTAAAGCACATGGTATTAAATGCAACAAGTAATTATTTGAAGTGCATGGCATTAAATGCAACAAGTAATTACTAGAAGCGCACAGCATTAAATGCAAAAGTAATTACTAGAAGTACAGGGCATTAAATGCAACTAGTAATTACTAAAAGTGCACGGCACTAAATGCTGAAGTAGCTATTAGAAGTGCAGGGCATTAAATGCAACAAGTCATTATTACAAGTGCACACCATCAAATGCCACAAGGAATTATGTGAAAGGCTTGCTTGCGAGCACTGACTCAGACGCTTTCTGGACTTCGTCGCAGGAGTACTCATCGCTGCTCCCTGAGAAACAGCACTCTTCGTCAGAGGAATTGCCTTCACTCTCCGAATACTCCATCGCTACTGTTTGCCTCCACCATTTCCTCCTGGGAAAACACCTGCTTCCTTCCAGCCAGTTACTATATTTTGTCCTCTGGGTGAGCTCTGGTATTTTACAGCCCCTCCAGCTTCAAACTTCGGGACTTGGAGAAAGGTCACAGCTGCTGGGGGGAGTTTCTAGGGTGCATCATTGGGAAACACAAGCAGAGGGTATTTTGGAGCCACAAAGAGGTACACGGCTGCACACAAGCGGGCACAGCTCCTGCCCCGGGCACGTGCCAAAAACTGGGGCAGGAGACCTTGTACTGCCACTCTTCAGCTCCTTAACCCCATGGTGGAATTAGATGGCAATGTTATCCACGTTCCTAAAGCTCTCCCAAAGCATGTTATCACATCACTATAAACATGAGTACATTATTTAAGAGATGAAATGCATATTTTTTTTTTCTCATTACAATTTGTTGCCCAGTTCACCACATATAACTCGTGAAGTTTCAACAATTTTGCTTCTGATAAGCTGCTAACAACTTAATTTAAGAATGATGTTTTTTTTAACCATTTCCAGGAACTTTTCTGATAAAAGTGTATTGATCACACTATTTATAAAGCTGTGTTGGAAAATGCAAATATGAAAGATATAGGCAGCTTTAATCAGAGATAAGGTCATACATCAACCTCTGTTCCCTGCTTTTACCTTAGGCTGTAAAAATTTATCATAGGTTTAAAAATTTTGAGGTGATTCCCATCTTTTTGCTTTTTTACCTTCCTACATCACCTAACTCATCGAAGTCCTGCTCCAACACCAGCTCTCATAGCTCCTACCACACCTAACCCCTTAATAATGCTGATATAATTCTTCAAATAATGGAAACTACATTTGTATGATTTAATTTAACAATATACCCTTCTATTTGCTTGAAACTTGCTGTTACACTGCCAGCAAACACTGCTCTGCGTCCTTCCCAGAAGATGGATGCAACTGGTGCAACCTTGGCATGATGTCTGTCCAGCTTTTGGGATCGATCCCCCCCAGATGCAGCCTCCTGGCACAAAACAGCATTTATTATGAGGTGTGAGTACCCTGCTGCAGGAAGTATCACATTTACAGCTGAGCCTCTTCTGCTCATCTCGGGACTGGCATTTTGTCAGTCAAAATTGATTTCAAGCTAAAATATAGTAGAGACATTTTTAGGTCTCTAGGTAGGCAAACCCCTCTCTTTAAAGGATAGAGCTAGGGTTGGTTTTCCAGAATATTGCCAAATTTGGGTACCACTACTCGGAATACCCAATAAAGATAATTTTTGTCTCCCATGTGAAAGACATGGTGTAATCAGAAAATACCCAACAAAGTAATAAGGGGAGATAGAGATGCTGGGTTTTGAGCTATTACCACTAAATTCAAGTTAATAACTGATTTTTCCCATATTTTTTTCCTTTCACTTATTTCTGACATGCCTTGTTCTAAATACTTTAAATCAACCTTATTAAAAATACTGTAACAAGGTCAAGTCTACAGTGGCAGAAAGCGGCAAAATGCATTAAAGAACTTGAATACCAGCAAATTGGGAACCTCCGGATAGTCTTCCTGT
Source organism: Harpia harpyja (assembly GCF_026419915.1). Lineage (NCBI taxonomy): Eukaryota > Metazoa > Chordata > Aves > Accipitriformes > Accipitridae > Harpia > Harpia harpyja. The sequence continues at coordinate 8,240,541 of NC_068949.1, forward strand.
GGCAAATTTTTAAAACCCATCAGGGAAGACCTCATTTTTTCTTTCCATCTTTTCTTTGAAAACCCTCATTAACACAATTCTCAAGTTTAAATGATCTAAACACTCATTTCCAGATGCTCCATGGGACTTGAGCTTTCTACTATAGACCTCTCCAGGCAGCAGCAGCTTCTGCAGAGCAACCACCAAGGACCAGACACTGACCCATCTCCTCTTGGTGGCTGGTCAAGGTCCTTCAGTTACTTGGTCAAAGAAAAATGGGTTATCAACATTTTTAGAAAAAGAAATAAAACCTCCAAAGAATGCTAAATATATATTTTGGGATACTGCTGCAGCCAATAGCCCTTTGGCAATCTACAAGCCCATTTAGATAGGATGGCCATAGCTCTTCCCAGGAAACACAGTTTGATCAAGACAGGTGTCACCTGTAGGAAGTTTTATCTGAAACATTACGACTGTTCTTGTAAATGATGTGACCACCTAACACACATGGAAGCAAAAATATGGGTTTATTTTATGGTACCCTCAGCTGGTACAGTTTGTGCCACCCTGCACCCTCTTTCCTACTTTTCCTCAGTAGCCATCACTGAAGTCAAGTCAATGCAGACCTACAGAATGGTGATGTGGTCCGTCATGACTGATGGTGTAAGCCATGGTCTGTATCAGTTACCTGGATCTATTGACTGATTTCCATACGGGAAAAACACCCCTTATAGACTGATGTTTGGTTTCCCAACACTTCAGCTTTCTGAGAACACAACATCCATTTGCCATTGGTTTTGACTATAAAAATACGTTACTGGAATTAATAAATACAATGTGGTCTACTAAACTTCTAAAAATTTTAATGCAAACCTAATAAAACATGCAACTTGAAAAAGCTTCACTTGAAAAGAGTTATGCCATTCAATAAAACCTATGAAAATCCCCATAGGCATTAAAACCGCACCTTCTATAAAGGGAATGAAATACGTATGATAGGAAGGAGATTTTGCTTCAAGGTACTCCAATTTGAAGGCATGTATCAAAATGCACACACAGCCACCTGCGATCCTGTGCAATTTAGGCTATACGGCTACTGGGAAAAGGAAACATTTCTCATAGAACAACATTTCAGTTCGTTCAGACAAAATGGTTTAAAAATACTCTTTTACAGGTTTTTTATTCAATATAAGCAAACTGTACGGCTCTCCAGATAGGCTAGAGAATGTACCAACCCATTCTAATAATTTGTTTTATGTCTTGTGAGCTTATCATTAGCACTTACTTACTGTTTCTAACATTTTATACTCTGAGTGGCTCCAGCTGAAAGGGTTAAGCCCTGGCAAGGACTGCACAATAGATTTACAGAAAAGAGACCTTCCTGATAACTGATTTTAATAATTACCAAGTTAAGGACTCAGAGATGATGAACAGGTCTTTCAAGACTCTGTTGGTCAAAAAAATTCTGCTCCGGACTTACTGTACTGACACTTCTAAAAGCAAATGAAACCCAAATGAATCCCAAAACTGCTGCTAAGATTATGCCAAGTTTTAACTCAAAATTCTCCCAACAAGTCATGATGAGGTGGGATCATTTCAGGATGCTGTGTGAAGTCTGACAATTATTTTCTGCTTCGTATTAATGATGGATGTTACTTCATGAAAATGGAAACACCTGGAGGGCTTCTCCTTTTCAGTTTCATGAATGACAGAAAATCAAGCCCAGTTTACATAAAATACAGTTTATTTTGGTATTAATGCAAATGTTGTAATCTGAAATATATATATATATATATATATATATATATATATATAAATTTTGCAACCCTCATATATATTTGGGGAAACAACCACTGTTAGAAATACTGCACTGGACTGTGACTGCTCCCTTGTCTGCCTTGCCACTGCCTACAGCCCAGCCTTGAATAAGCCATTTCACTATCTGATTCCTATATTCCTATATTTCACTATATTCCTATATAGGAATGTATTTCTATATATACGAATATTTCCTGTATTTCACTATATTGCTAAATATCACTATCTGATTCCTGCATTACAATGAGAAAAATGCTTTTACTTACTGTGTCATCCCCTGGGTCTACAGACAGAAGAAACTACGCAAGAGATGGCTGCTGTTATTATTATTGGATTACAGATCTGACACAGTGATGCTGCTGAATTAACAAGTGTTACGTTATCAGACTACCTATGTTGATATCCATAGATGTAATGCAGATAAACATTGCCAGAAAATAGTATTAATTAAAACAGAAGCACTGTAACAGGCACTATCATATATAATATGATAATATGGAACCCAGTCCTGCCCCTTGGAAGCAAATGGGGAGATGCAGAGGGCAAAAAGTATTAATAACACAGAGAAATTCTGCAGCATTTTTAAAAGCTGGTGTAAAAATCAGCCCCTGCTAGCCACCTTCACATTTATATACAAGATCATAAGCTGCCAGTGATTCAGGAAACCTAGAGGGGGTTGTATCAGCTGAAAACTATTCTGAAAAGAGTATGTGCCCCTCGTGATCTGAAAGCAAAGAAGAAAGGTCTTGCTACCACTTGATTACCACGGAGCTGGCATAAATCTGATGGTGCCTATTCTTTTGAGAGTCAGCATAAGGATTTTCCCCTTGCTGTGAGGCATAATCAGGTTCTTCCCCTAACTCCTGGCTACAAGGTAATTGTGGCTGCAACAATATGAAAGGGTTATGAACCACACAGGTCACGGCATTAATAAAGAGATAACTCTTTATTAACTTTATTATACACTTTTGGTATGTTCTTACCATATTTAATCCATAATTGATAATTGCAAACTACCCAGGAAATAATCTATGATCTCTGCCACAACTACTTTAACCCACCAGCACTCACCCTGAGCGGGAAGTTACTAGTTTGCCATTATTTACGAAAACAGCTATATTAAAATCAAATCAAACTGTGATCTGAGAGTTAAAGTAACACGATACATCTATTACACATGAACAATATCAACACTGTGCTTACGCAATGTCATTTTAAACCACGTGCAAGAGGTTCACGTGGTCAAAGTCAAATCTCAGAAGCAGCTAAGGTATATGATAATATCTGTAAATGTGTTTTACAGGTGAGTAAACCAATGCACAAGGAGCTCGAGCGAGGTGCATTAGATTATACAGGCAGCAATTAGCCTCAGCACTACCAGATCTTGGAGCTGGCTTCTCTTCAAGAATTAACGAGGCTGCATCCATTTGGCCTAACGTCTTTACTGTGTTGGCATGCTCATAAAGCCACACGCATATGATCGCTGCAGAGGCAGGGATCAGGTTATCCCTTAACTGTGCCGCTTGGATACCGTGCCAGCCTTACTAGCTGTAACCACTATATTTATAGCCCAAGCCCTACATTAACACAGAAGAGTCTTCAGTCAGATTAGTGGAAACGACTGCATCCAAAGAAGCTTCTTACAGGCTGAGGTCCACACATAGCCAGATTTTTTTTCTCCCTTCAAGTATTTCTATGACTATTACGTTCTTTTTCTTGCTCAGCTTCTTTGTGCATGAGAGCATTGGGACAAATACCCTTTGTTATGCTGAAGCAATGAGCAATGCATTTGTCTATTAAAACCATGTCTCATTGCAAGGATGTCTGGCCTATCTGCAAATGATAAGAGATTCTTTCAGTTGAGAACATTTTTAAGGGTTTATTGGGAATTCATTACTTTTTTTTTTTAAGAAGAACTATAATTTAAACAATGCTCTTGTTAAATTCCTAAGCACTACAAAGAAGGGAAGGGGAGTTGTAATGAGTTTATGGCTTCTCCTTTACGGATGCCAGCAGCAGGATCTAGATGACAAGCTGTGGGAGCTATTTTTTCACTACCACTTGTCCTTGGCTGACACTACCAGCCTCCACCACCAAGCTTCCTGGGTACCATATTCCTACTCCCCTATACTTCAGGTCACTGCAATCCCACCTAGGGCATGTGGTTTGCACCATACTCTTATCTACCTCTTCCCATGGCCAATGCTCTGCCCGTGCCAGTGGATCCGAGTGCCCCCACCCTGGTGACTGTGCCCATCTTACCTTCCTCCCAATATTACCGACTCCTCCGGGTCCACCCATCTCTTCTTCACTTCTGCAGGCCAAATTCATTGCATCCCTCTGTTACCCCACAAATCCTTTGACCTTCTTCCATACTACCCAACTGCTGCCATTGATGTTAAGGACTTAAGTTTATATTCCTAAAATAAAGAGTTTGTCATTGCCCTGAGTGTACCAATAAATTTTAATTGCCCTGAGCAGCCTCACTGGGACCTTCACCCAATATCTTCTGCCCATGGTCTAGGAGCCCCATTTCAGCTCAGCCTGGGACCCTCAGTTGTAGGTGCAGACTTGTCTCTAGCCCGATGTCTTGGATGGACCTTGGATCTACAAGTAGATAGCTCTACAAGATAGCTTGTGTCCCATCTCCTGGATGGACCATGCCTGATGCTGTAGCTTTGCTTCTAGCCCTGTCTTTGCCCATCTCCTGCTGCTCCTGGCAGTTCTCCCTGGGTGGACCCGGGACCTAGGCCACCCTCTCCTTGTGTCTGGGAGTGCAGGAGCACCCTGTTACCAGCACCCACCTCAGGCCTCAGTTTCACTCACAATGGGTTTCACTTGGCTAATTACAGAGAGCCCTTTCTTGTATTTGCCACATGAAAGGTCATGCCAATAACGGGAACAAAAGCACCACAAGCAAGAGCAGATAGTGCCCAAACCCTTCATTTTGGACCAGAACAAAAAAATTAATATCCTGGACAGCAAGAGTTAATGATGTGAAGGACCACACTGGCGCCTGCTGATGTGAGTGCAGCAAGGGAGCTGGAGATGCTCGCTGCTGCTTTCTCTTCAGCAGCCTTCTCACATCTCGTTAAGCGAGGTCTCACTGATAGCTTCCAGACTAGCTAGCAGGGCTCCCGTGAGAAATCAGTGTCCTCCACAAACTTCCCAAAGCCTCCCGCTGATGCAGTTATCTCTTCTGAGGTTCTGCAAGCCTGTGCTTTCCATCCAGCTCGTGCTTTCATTTGAGCACTGCTCTATACTGTCAGCACGAAGAGACCTGAGTCAACTTTCAGCTGGCTTGAGTGGGTATGAGCAGCACGCAGAAGAGCTGCAGAGACTAAATCAGCCCACGCTGAGCTCCACACCGCCACACTTGACTCCTCCGATGGTCAGGTTAATTCCCATAAAGCCAACCAGAGCATTCCTCTGCAACATCATGGTCTGCAGTGCTGATGGGGCCGTATTTTAGTCAGAGTACTCAATTTCTTATTCTGTGTGTTCTTTTACAGTGGGAATAGCACAGAAGGGAAAATTATGGGCAAAGTTTATCATCAATAAAGATGTAAAACTGCTCATTTTATTCTGACTTATCTTCTCCTTTCTGTGCACAGAGTGATGGAGCAGACTTTATACTTTGGCTCTTTGATCACCTTAAACCTATCTAAGATAAATCAAACTTTCGGCAGGCTTAGTTTTCTGGTAGATCAGTGCAACTCACCCCTTGGCCAGTAATCACTTCTACTAGGGAAAGCACCAATGGGTAGGGGTACTGGTGGAAAGAGATGTGGTGGGAACATGTGGCTAAGAGGGAACAGGGAAGTTCAGGACCAGTCCCTGGCATAAACACAGCCATACGCTGTCGCTTAAGGTGACTCTATAACCACATCCTAAAAGATCTGTGCTTGCCTAGACAATACGCGTGGCCAAATCTTCATCTCTGTCTTGTCCGTTGAAGGTGTGAAGGTGGGATTAGAAATCCCCCCCATCTTGCAGATGCTCAGTTTGCACTCCCTCGTGATTTCACCATTTAAGCAACCACTGACTAATCGCAAAACCTGCCAAGCTATGGAAAGGCTGCATTTCTAATATAAACCAGCACAATATAACTGCTTAAAACATGCATTAAACCGAAGCGAAAAAGCAAAAGATGTTTTGCCTGTGAAAGACATCGTCACAAGAAACCTATTTTTTGTCCATTAGAAAGTATTCATAGACCTTAATGAACAACCTCACTAGTAAAAAAAGAAGGATGCAGTACATTTTAAGAAGTATTGCTAAAACCCCCCTTGATTATGGCTCTATCACCACTAATATATTTACTAAGAAAAACCCCAAACCCAGTTATGTAATGTCTGGAGAGCAGCATAATACAGTCTTAGAAAATAAAGTGAAAAATCTGAAAAATCGATTTGCTGCAGCCCAAGGAGAAGCTAAAAACTTTGGAGAAGCACTGAAAAACCCAGAAGAGATTTCACGCTCCACCTACACTGAGCCTAGATGAGCAGGGAAAAGTCCTTTCAAGGCAGCATTTGCAGTCTTCATTCAGTAACCACAATACAAAATAAATCACAACTTAAACCAAATATAAGCCCAAAGGTGCTGATACTCCAGGCAGTCCTATCCAACTCATAACTGCAACTTCTCTGCAGATTTAAAAATCACTCCAGAATTGAGTTTGTGGAAAAACGTGCCATCGCCCTGGATGGTGATGCAGAGTATTTCATCGCTCTTCTACTGGTGAAGCAGCTGTGCAGCACACATCTTCATTTGCATGGCATTTTACATTTATGTAGTTAATGGTAATTACTGTGGAGGTGGATGTATTTATTTTTCTAAATCTATTTCAGTAGGAAATGCTTGGCCATGTCTGAAAGCTGAATTGCACTAGAAACACATATGGAGCTTTGTGGCTGGTACCGACTCTCCACGTGTCCTAGAGAATTCGCGCTCACATCCTATAAAAGCAGACAACACGATACCCAAGCACCCACCAACGCAGAGAAAGAATAATGGTTTTGGCTTTCTTACATCTTATATTAACTCAGGTGTGGCTGCCTTTGCCTTCAGGAAATATCTTGAACTCCAGCTGGCTTGGGTTTTTTGTGTGTGTCTGTAGAAACCTATACTTCTCTATTGTAACAGGATCTAGGCCATAATTTACATTCTGATTTTCACAGTCACTTAGTTGAGATGAGAGACATTATCCTACTGCTTTTAAATACTCCCTTTTAACATTCTTCTTCATGCTAAAGGTTTTGTATGGCATATCATGAATTTTATGTTATTTTATTTTTTTATCTTGCAATGTTCTGGTGGAAAATTTCCATGATTTTCAAAGATAAAATCTTTAATTTTGGGATCACTTTCTCTCTCTTTGCTATGTTAAGGGATGGTAATATACTGACTTCACTGTCAAGAAAAGCAGAAATATCCATTTTTTGGGGTCCCCAATAGCACACAGAACTGCACCTCGAACTTGGACTCTAAACTACTTTTGATTTCTGGGTCTGTGCAGTCAGGGCTGAAGGCAGAGTCCTACCACAGCTGGACTTCCCATGAGTTCTGCAGCTGGAGGGCAACGGGACCACCTCCTGGGGGATCCTTGTTTCTGGTTCTGGACATCACCTGGAGCTGGTGGGAATTTCCTGAATCTCATGGATGACAAAGTCCATTTTCCTGCTATTTCAGATTTGCCATAAAATAACCTTCACAAACTTACAGATTCAAATTAAAATCAGTTTTGTTAGTATAGCCTTTGAAGATGCTTCCAGAACTTGTTTCTCTAGTGGTTAGTTACCTTTTTCTGTTTCCCAGTCTAAATCTACTCCTTGCAAGCTTAAATCTAAATCAATGGACCAAAGCCATCCTCAAGTTAAAATAATTATTTTCTTCCCCTTTATATACACAACTCCAAAACCTTCTCAGATTTTATTTCAGGGAGTTAAACGAATCAAGGTCTCCTAACTTTTTGTCTTAAGTTCTCTTGGCTTCTCTGTACCTGGACCAGCATGAATTCATCCTTCGTGAACATAAGCATCCTCAGTGGTTTGGAATACTCCAGACCAGATCTCACTGGGGCTTTGTACAAGGGTACAAATGTTGTCCTGTTCCCACTGAATACACCTCTGAATGTCTCCTAGAAATCCATCTCCTGCTGTTTAATTTCTGCATCTGCATGTGGTGCCACATACAACAGTGTGTTCAAGTCCAGACAGATGATACCTGCCATGGTTCCCTTGTCCAAAAATAGGGTTCTCCTGCACAGACACAACGTGTAGCATTTGCCTTCAAGCCTCTGAAACAAATTTGGAAGGGAAGGATAATTAGAGATTGTATAACATAGCCATTTTCTAGCTTGTAGCCACCTGGATGGCCCCCTCACTTCTGATGCCTCTTGTTCTTCCTAGCTATGATGGCACTTTTGACTTGACAGATTCACACATCCAGTTTCAGAAAGCAGAATTATCTGAGCTTGAGGATGGAGATAATGAGGTTCCCTAAGTCTGAATCTACTTTGTTTTCAAAGCTTTGATTACCTTTTGTTTGGAATAATTTCTACTCCTTCACCTTCATCTTGGCCTACAGTCACAGCATGGCCAGCTATAAGCACCACCTCCCGTCCAGTGCCTACTCTTCATTTAGTAAAAAAACAATAAAAAATCAAGGTTTTACTTAATAAAACCAAACAAAAATCTCACAGTTACTAGACCTGATCCCACTTCAGTCACAAGACAGTTTAATGAAGAAGACAACAGCTGGCTCTGCTTGGAGGAAGAGAGTGAACCAGAGGAGCTCCAGAGGTCCCTTCTGACCTGAGTGGCTCTATGCTCCTGTGATGAGGACAAGACATACAGTATTTCGGAAAACATCAATTTAAGTATTACATGAAACATCTGGTTTACAGTCTCTAAAGTTAAAGAAACTAGATTTAAAAAGATAAAATTACAAGTACCAGAGTAACCAATAACACTCTATTGAAAATAGAGCTTAAACTCGAAAAAGAGCCTAATCTTCAACTAATAAAGATTACTGGTCTTAAACTATACATCGCACACATAGGATGTGACACATCCCTACCACAGGATTTTGCAGACCTCATTTTCCAGAATGTATTTCCTCAGTAAAGCCAAATCAAAGCAAAGAATCACAGAGCAAGCATCCAAGATACAATGTTTGACTCTCCATAACTCTCCTCTATCCACCAGCTGCAGAAAAGCATCAAAATGAACTCATAAACACATCCTTATAAAAGTAATAATCCCTCATATTTATTATCTGAGAATATCACAACTGCCAGAAGTATATTATGCTGATAAAAATTACTTTCTTTAAAAAGAAAAAAAAAAAGGAACTTTAAATTAAGTTTTACAACTGACATGTCTTAAGAGAATTACAAACAGTGCCTGTGACCAGCTCTCACCTGTTGCTGCGAGAATCCTACCCAAGGAATCGAACGGACATGGAAAGAAATAAATTAGTTTCTGGCATTGGTGAGGGTGATGCTTCTCTGACCTACAGGAAATTATGCTGCTGGGAGTATGATAGAAGCGTTAAGAGAGCAATTAGGGTTGTCACCTAGCATATTCCCAGGAGGAAAGTGACGGATCCTCATTCCTGGCCTCGTCTCCTACCGACGGCAGTGTGTTGATGAATACTGCTACTGCTCTGAACAACCCCAACAACAGGCATTTTATCGCAGCGACAGTCGCTGGCCTCAACAGCACGATGTTATACCAGCTCTTTTGTACTGTGGAATGGCTGGTCTTATTCTGGGTGGACATATACCACCCTGACACGATGGATTTTATTGCTTTGAGGGCTAGTTTTGTACGATTTTATGTCAATTTTATATGACACGCGCTGATAAATACATGAATATCAAGGTGGAAGATTCAGCAGCCAGCACCAGGGGACACACAATAAAAATCTAAGTAATTATTATAGCCATAATTTAAAACCATTATGACCCTTCAAGAAACTTTCTCCTTCTTTTACAATTTATATCAGCCAAGCAGGTATTTAAGAACAAATTGTGATGAATCCCAACATCGTGTTTGAATATGAGGCCATTTAACACGGGAAATAGCAGAAGAACTTACATCAGTAAGTATGAGCAGGTGCAAATTTGTTCTCCCCTTCCTTCACACATCCAGTGTGCAAAGGTATTGCATGGCAGAACTGTAGTTCTTCTTCAGCTTCTCAGGCCTCCAGTCCATGTACAATTTATTGGACCACCATCAGCTTCATCTGGAGCAAAACCCTCCACACGCCACAGTCCCATGCAACAGCCCTAGCACATTAAAAGGCTCCGAATAAATTGAGTTAAGACCATACCTGTTTTGGTGAGGCAGACATGCCCTGCTATGTATTGTATTTCTAATTCAAACTTGAATTTCAAATGATAAATGGACCTGAAATGAAACCATAAATTCTAACACTTTGAGAGCCGAGTGACTTGCCCCACAGATGCAACCAATGTGACTCCAAGCTCCTCCTCTGAAATGAAACCATAAATTCTAACACTTTGAGAGCCGAGTGACTTGCCCCACAGATGCAACCAATGTGACTCCAAGCTCCTCCTCTGATGGAGTGAAGTGCCTCTCTGGGTTTGCACTAAACTACTCCAAGTGTTAAAAAGGGCAATCTCTTATTAAGATTTGATAAGGGATAAAAAGGTTTTAAAAAAATGTCTGGCTGATGAAGAAAGATGAGTCAAAGCTTAAATAAAATGTTTGAGGACATTGAAGCAGGTTGGCTTCCAACCATTTTTAATCGATTTAACATTGAACTGCATTTTACCTCAATATATATAAAGAAAACCGTTATCTATCCAGAGCTGGAAAGGGAGAAAGTTTAGGTAGGATCTGAATTTGGGCATAAATTCCATTAAAAAAACCCTTACATTGTCTAACACAAAGCACTGGGGCTTTGCTTATGGTTTCTTGTCATATCAAGTTGCTTAAACCCCACTGGTTTAGTAATAACATCTACAGAACAACAAAAAGAAACCTTTTTATATCACTCAATAGTAACAGAAAGATTACCTGGGCTTTCTTCCCTACAATCATTATTTAGCTCAAATGCCAGCAAACCGCAGCAGAATTTTAAATAAGCTATACTGGTAATTTATGGGTATCACTTTTCATAACTCACATAGAGCTTTACAAAACAACTATGACAAGGATTACTTTGTACTGTTTTACTGTATTATGGCCTATGTCATCTTCTATAACCACAAAATACAAACTCTGCATCAATGATCGAGAATGGGATATTGCTTCCCCCCCCCCCCCCCCATCTACCTACAACTTCCATCGTACCTGCAGTGATCAGAGCACTGGCAAGCCCAGAAATCTTATCTACAGAAATGAGGTCTACAGCTGAATTATATAGATGGCTTTTGAATATAGCAGTCTAAGTAGTCTGTAAAAGCCATCTGGAAATCAAGAATTACATTTTGTTATAAATGTTCTTATATTAATATTCACAATATGGGTCTTCCTTGCTGGGCAGTAATAGTACCACTAAGTGTTCTTGGGATGTCAGTGTCTCTATGGGAATGCAATTTCTGCTCCATTAATTTTCTAAAGATGTGAAATTCTGGTGCATTCATGACATAGCGAAGTTTTATCTAAAACTTTTATCTAAAAGTTTCTGTCTTCCCAGATTATTAAAATTTCACATGCATATTTCAAGGCGGGATTCCCATTAGCCTTATGTAGGCAAAATAAAGGCACACGTAGGTCAATGCTTATCAAACTTTTTGATTCAAAGACATTTTTTGAAACATATCTAATTTTTTTTTTTTTGAAAAAAATCCATGAAACAACATTATATCATTTTGTGCTTATAACAAATAGGTTAAACCTAAAATATTTGTTAATGGCTTTTGTTCACTATTCTTTGCACATGTTGGCATGTGACGATGTGTTCGAACTGGGGTTGGCATTGATTTCAAGTCCCTGGGCCATACTCTAAAATGAGTATCACAGGCTGAGCCCTGTTTCACTTACCCATAGCAGAAACACACAGACAGTGATGAAGAAAACCAGTTGGTAAGAATTATTAGGTCCCACAGAAAAAGACTAAAGGGAACTGTAACAAAATAGGTTTTTGCTTTACCTTTCAGTACTAAAATAGAAGTAAGACTATTTCCTGGTTTCTGCAAAAAAGTCAAATTAACTAAACAGTGGAAATTATAACAAATTTTTATCTCGGTACCACTGCTGTCTTATTAAAAGACTTGATTTGAGTCCCTCAGCGTTATTTTATGACACATATTAAAGCCACGTGTTCACTAAATGCATAAGAAAGCTAAGTATTAGCAGCACTTTGCTAAAGATGCATGATACCACATTATTTTCTGATATTTTTATGTACTTTATATATATATAAAGATAATAACACCACATTATTTGCTGATAAATAGCACTTACCCAGATTCACAACTAACAGCAAACAAAACCCATGTGAACACAATTTCCTTTGGCCCTTTGTAGTCATCTTTGTTAGTGAGTGAGATACAAGCCAAAGTCTAATGTTTCCAAAAGCCGGTACCACCAGGGAAGGTGGCAGATGAACTTGGGATGGCTGCCTGTACACCTGCGAGAAGTGGTATCCTCACCTCAGCTGTTCACCCAGGTGTTAACACTTGAAAGTGCAAAACATCAATTACTAAAGCAGCAGCACCCGCAGCCAGGATGAGATACTTTGCACCCCCTCCCCACTTTATTAATTTTAATCAGCTTTTCTTATTGCTTCAGGGAAACAGAGGGATTATTGGCAGTGTTGGGGTGCAAACCCTTGCAAGTCAGGTACTTGTAGGCTGTTACCTGACATAGAGTCTGCTCTGCCTTTTTACTAGGCAGAGAAACTCGACTTTGTGTTCTCCCTTGGGGAACACATCTGCTTGGGAAGAGAAATCCAATAAAACACAACAGCTGCAAGAATGCACTGAGGAGATATGCTGCAGATATTCACATGTTTAGCTGAAAGCCTTCATGTTGCAGTCTTTTGAGGGTGAGGAAGAGAAAGAGATGGATATCTCTTCCCTTATCCTTCGCTACCAAGTTGTGCGTGGAAGCTTATCTGGTTTAAAATGGTGTAATTGCACCTATCCTGTCACGGCTGGATTTGCAGACATCCCGCCGAGCATGCCTCTGTACGTGCCAAGGACTATCCCTTTGCTAATTCGCTCTGAAGGGCGAGTTGAACACAAGGCGTAAGGAGGTGCAAGTGGCCGAGAGGCCACAGCAGGTCTTCTACTGACAGTCCAACCAAATGATCCCCGAGGTCTTAACAGCCTATCTGAAGACCACAAGAAGGTACAAGTGAAACTTCATTTCTAGCTCAGTTCTATTTGCTATTATAACTTGAATTGCAATAATAAATTGAAATGGCAGCAATTCAGTCTTAACAGGTGATTTTTCATGGAGACATCAGGTCTTTGGTGACAGTGCTTCCTGCACAGCTGGTTCCTTCCCTCCCAAGCTTTTTCATTTCCTATTCACTGTCTTCAAGATTTTTATCAACCGTTTTAATTTTTACATACCGAGCCCCATCAGGGCCGCATGAATCTGTGCTAGATCCAGGGATTTATGCCTTTCTTGCGTTTACGTTTAGTACCGAACACCACAAATCACGACTGTAAGACTCCGATCCTATAGACCAATGGCAGAAATGGGCTCTTCATATTATTAGCTTATGTGACAAGGATTCAAGTTAGACTAGATCATCTTGTCTCAGAATAAATATAAATGTTGCCTGTTTAGAAATATGACATAAATATTTCCAGTTTAATTTCTACAAACACAAGTTAACGTTTCCTGTATCTACGCAAGGATTTCAGAAATATTAATCTGTGTATTTTCCTGCCTTGTGAGCCTAAAGAACAAAACTTTACTCATTTAAAACCTTTTAATTTCCTTCCCAGAAATGCTCATTTTAACATGTTTTAAAAAGGAGATTGGTATGATAGCAGGCTTTTGCATGCTTACTAAGCAGCATCACTCCAGACTTGTCTTTACTGAAATCACTGTTGCTGCCTCCTCCTTCAGTATTTAATTCTTGTCACAACCACAAAGACCTTGTGCAATATGTTGACCATGACAGATAAAAGTGAAAGTCCTCTATCTAAGCAAATAAGTCCTCTAACCCCAAATTTCTTCTGGAGCTAATTATATACCAATTGTTTATGGGTCAAACTGATAAAAGTATCAGAGAAACATACGTTTAGGAGCTTTTTTTTTTTTGGTTGTTTGGAAGCAGTCACCACAGGAGTGACATTCCAGTTTGGCCCATGCAGGCAACTGGAGTCAATGGCGTGAAAGTGGAGCTCTCTGCCTTATAAGCAGCTTCTACAACAAAATTTACTTGCAAATTTAGAACTACCAAGTCTTAAAAGTCCTGCAAATGACAATTCTGGGGTGTTTTGCATGTGCAGGCATGACTGCAGTGTCCCTTACTCTTTTTGTATAGCAACAGTTATAAAGACTTCCCCTACTCGTGCTTCCAACAGTTCTTTTTTCCCACCCTCTTTCCACTCATGCCAACTTTTTTATCGCCTTTCAAACCTTCACCAGTTTTAATTTCAATTTATTGCACTTTTTTTCTGCTCTTCCATCATCGCACAGAGCCAGTGTGGGAAAAAAAGGTGTATTTTACACTAAAAGACAAAATACAAGGGACATGAGGGACCCAAAGAAGAAGCCAATCCCAATCTATTAGCATTTTGGGGCCTCACTGGTTTTTCTTAAGTGACCCATATTTATCATGCAACACTTGTCAGTCTTGCAGCTGGTAGAGCATTAGGCAAAGATGCCGAATTTCACCGTATTCCACCATGCATGATGCAGCAGGGTCCATCAACAGCAGTCAGAGCTGTGGACAGGCCTCCAGGAGTGTGTTTCCCATTACTGAGATGGCAACAACACTTAGAAATCATCCTCTGCTGATGGGAAAACCATTTCCAGTGGACCCACTCCATCAGGAACATGCCCAGTGCCTCTCATAGAAATCACTTAATAATATTTATATGATATAGTACAGTGTTTTCAGAAGACCAGAAAGACAGAGAAGAGCAAATACTGCTGCCCGTAGGAATTAATATTGATATTTTTGTAGGTAAAATGTTGCTTAAGTTTAGTATGGATGAAATGAAAGACTAAAGCAAAATCTGAGTGATGTAGCACTGATACCAGGATGTTAATACCTACTCGCTTGCCAAAACTATTAATGATTTAAACCAATTATTCTTGTAATTTATTCTGAATTATTGTAATGAACTAGTGTCTCACTAGCAAGTAATTAATAATATTCCCTATGTGAAACAACCCAGAGGTATGAAATGACCAATTTTTTCATTAAAAAAAAAGTGCACTAATATCCTACCACACACAGTACACTACTATTTTAATCAGCCAGTGGATGACAAGGGTGTCTTTAAGATATATTAAATATTAATTATCACATTCAAGGACAATTCAATTAAATCTTGGGCAAATCAGAAGAGTTCTAGAAACTAGAGCCTTGCAGACCTACTCTGCATAAGGTACATTATCGACCGGCCTTGATCAGATAATACAAACCTAAACAAAGCCAAAAGACCAAGAAACTTGCACAGGTAAAGAGGAAACTATTTATTTGCATACAGATTTCCTCAAAATCAATAGCGTTGCAGTTGAACTGAGCAGGTGTCATGTTTTAGTAAGTTCTTAACAGTGTAAACTGTTTCATATGTACTAAGATGACTGTGTTTATATATCTACACATGCATGTTACTGTTGCTTTTCTAAGTCTTTTTACTTTTCTTAAAAAATTAGTAACACTAATAAGTTCATATGAAATATTTTGAAAATAAATAAAAAGTAGCAAACCATACAATTTCACAAAGATTACTTGCAGAAAAGTAATTGCAGAGCAGCAGCAACAGAATTTGGCATACAGAGCCACATGAAACAGTCTTTGACCCATTTTCTTCATGAAGGACTCGACAGCTGCATTTTAGCATATTATTTAATAAGTCACTAGAGATAAACACAAATAGGGAATAGAAAAAAACCCAAACTCTGAAATAATTTCTTCACTTTGGGATATATTGATATTTTAACCTTGTTAAAGAATCAAAGAGTTTGGAGGAAATGAAGTCCTAACTATTATTAGTAAACCAATTAATTTTCAAAACATATTAATGAGCAGAATTTCATCCTGTTAAATAGCATGAATAAAATCTGAGATCAAAGTCTAGCTAATGAAAACAGATGCTCTTCTGAGTAACTTGTACAGAATTAAACAATCAGATTAAGAACTTGAGGTTTCTGTTTAGTTTTTCCTTGTTTAAGCTCTTTAAATCAAGGAAGACTGGTATAATATTTTATTTGAACAAAATCACAGGAATTTGTTACGTGTCTGATTCTTTACAGGTTATTCAGGCCAAATTGCCATCAGAAGAGACCTATTGCTTACAAAGACAGGACCTGCTGAAGCAGAGAAGAAACCAAACTCTTGCACTTCTCTTGTTCTGGCTACGGCATGAAAAAGACGTGCACAAAATAGCTTTTAATTTTTCAAATAAAAATTGGAAAAGCAAAGCAAAAGCTGCTTCTCCAGTTCCATATTATAGAAGGGTGACTGGGACAGACAGTCACCTATGGACCAGCCACATGATGCCTCTACAACTCAAAACTGAAGCCATCAGTGACCACCTCCATATGCTCCTCTGGACCTGGGGTAGCAAACGTGATGCTTCATGATCTGCAAAAGTAACAAAAGCTCGTTTCCAATGATTTTGTGTATTTTGTTCTAGGAATGAGTGTAGGAACCTACCTGTACCTTGATTTTTTCCTTTCAAAATTGGACAAAGCTGGCATGAAGGCTTAAATTGGATAAGCAGCATTTCCTTGGGCAAGGAAGGACATGGAGAAAATTGAGGTCCTTCAGCCTTCGCTGAGCATATATACACCCTGTATACATCCTCAGTGAAGCCCACTCGCACTCTGATTATTCGAGAAGCTGAGAAACCTATGTCCAAGACCTGCCTATCATTAGTCCCTACAGCTCCTGCAAGAGACACTTGGGACTAGAAACGGTGAGGGGACTGAAAAAAGATGACGTGACCTGCAAGCGACGAGTTATTGCCTGATTGCAGATGAGTAAACTAATGAAAGTGTGCCCTAATTAAACCATGTCTCTTGGTGCGTATCATTCCCCAGCAGGACCTGACTCACTGCAAATGGTGCCATATAAAAGCCATAAACCACCACCTATTATGTCAGGAGGGAACATTTGCAAAGAGTCAGGGCAGTAATTAGCAAAAGTCTGCAATGCTACTGGCAAATGAATTCTAGTGAAGCCTTATCAAAGCCTACCATCAAACATGTCACCTTCATTTTAAACTGTGTGCACATCAATAACGTGCTTCCTATCACCTGGGCTTCTCGCTTTGTGGTCAGAGTATTGGATGAGACTGTGCTCCTGCTCCTTCCTTTGAACACAAAAAACCATATTATTCTCATAAATCTCATTACACGCTCATAAGAAAGAAAGAGACAGAAAACATACCAATGACCATGATGAAATCCAGGATAGTGGATTTGATCACGTATAACATTATCCACTAAACTATGCCTACCGAGATGAATAAATACCATCCTTTGGTACAGTTTTAACGTCTCACATTATTAAGTTAGATCTGCTGTTCATGAAAAACAACCTCTGAGAAAGTGTATTTTTTTTTATCCTAGCTAAATCTGAAATGTAAAGGTTTGCCTACGTGGCAGAGCAGTGCTGTGCAGAGATAACCCAGCTGACTTTGAACATCCTAAATGAGTTTGGGGACTGGCAAGTCTCACTCTGTTGGCACAGGGCTCTTAAGGACACAAACCCAGCCAGCTGAATTCCCATATGGTTACTGACACGCACGTCGGCTAATGCCCTGAACATGGTGGTTTGCCCGTTTTTGCACAAGCAATGTTTTTCAAGTAAACATAACTGCTTTCTCCTTGTGTTTTTAAAAATGAGAGCGAACTTAATCATATATATTCAAATAATCTCCTCGGTTAGAAAAGCAAAGGAGATGAACTAATATTGGAAAGTATGGCAATGAAATGCAAAGAATTTGGAAGCACCATAGCCATTTGAGTATGGAAATATTGCCAACAAAACTACTGCCAAAATCGCAGGTAAACTGAGGACTTCTGCAGCTGTTGGGGAGTATCAGCAATAAAATTTATCGAAGTTGTTGGGCTTAGTGGTCTGAAATAAAGTCCCTTTTCCTGTGGTTGACTCATCTCCCTTCAAGCCTTGGGTACTGCTAACACCTTGAGCCCAGACAGAAAAAGAAGATGTACAAATTGTGAAGCGGTCCAATGCTTCTCCTGAGTGCTGGGAGGAACAGTGTCAGTGTCTCATTACTAAATCAAAGCTCCTGACAATTAAAATACTTCCCTTCTACTCTCTCACTATCCTTAATCTGGAATCTCCACATGGGAAAAATATCTTCTATAGCCATAAAAGGAAAAAAAAGGAAAAATAAGGCTATAAGGTTAACTACGATACTTTATTACAAGCTTTTCGTGAACATTTTTTAAATGATAAAACATTTTCTAAATGAGATTGCATTCCCCTGAGATGCCCTGCTTAGAGAGGCGATATCTTTATCCGAAAAACATCAGATGTTGCTCAAGGACACATGCTGGGGGTTAGTTTAAAATCTAAATCCTTCCTAAATTCTTTGTAGCATCAGGGCAATAAACCAACAGCACAAAAGACTCAGACTTTCCCAGCGTTCAAAAGATTTCAACTCTCCTAGGTAGAGGGATCTCTCCCAAACTGCTGAATCATTTAAGTCTTTCTCTAAGTCTCGAGGAACCTGTCCAGAAAGGACACATGATGCAAGATTAAAAAATACACTGTGATGCATATGGATTAACTCCTTTGCTCTTGTGGACCCCCATAAAACCCATGCAGATTACATATATTCCCATTTTCATTACAATAATGACTGGGCTTGATAGCTTTTTGAAGCAAATAGCTGCAATAATCCCTGTTAAATGCCAGACTGTTTTGTTTAAATTATTTCTGTTGGTATTTTTTCCCCAGGAATCTTTTTAAAGCAGCAGCCGCAAGTTGTCATTTAGGAGGTTCAGGTTGGACGTGATGGAAAACTTAAGAAAAACTTACAGGAGTGCAATAGGTCGACTGGTGACCGACTCTCCATCCTTGGAGATTTTCAAGATTAGGCTGGACAAGGCAATGATGAATTTGCTCCAGCATCTGTGACAGTCCCGCTTCAAGAAGGAGGTCAGAGCAGAGACCTTCAGAGCTCCCTTTCAACCAACATTCATCTGATTTTCATCTCTCTCCTGTATGTGATTCCCCCACCCCCTCCAGTAAATTCAA
Organism: Harpia harpyja; assembly: GCF_026419915.1. Lineage (NCBI taxonomy): Eukaryota > Metazoa > Chordata > Aves > Accipitriformes > Accipitridae > Harpia > Harpia harpyja. Next base: position 8,259,738 of record NC_068949.1, read on the forward strand.
CTAATTTTTAAGAATCGTGTAATATAAGGGTCTAGACTAAAACATACTTTCACTCTGGCACTAAGAACTGCTAAAAACCATGGTACAAACTCCAGGTCACCTGAATAACAAGAACCAAATGCCTTTTTATGCCGCCTCTCAGTTTTCCTTAAGGCAGATATATTCAGAGAAAGCTTGAAGAGAGCATTAAGAGAATTTTAGATGAGGATTTAAGATGCAAGATAGGAGAGAAAATAACAACTAAAGTCATCTTCACTTTAAAAGCACTACGTTAACCTATGGTAACGTAAGATGTTGGAAATACCTGGCTTCAGAACAGAATAATATTGAGTTTAAAATTCATTCCATCTCCTTTTGCAAAGTTTCAGCCATTACCGGAGGAAATTTCAAAGTGTCCAAGGTCAAGATATTAAAATCACAGGGAAGCCTTCACCAGCAGACGCAGTTGGTAACACATATTACCTCCCAGTTATTTGACGGAAGAAAGATTTACTCTACAGCTTTTGCATAAAAGCTTGTATGTAATTTCTGCAAAGTCCTTCCAGGCTATTTAGGGACCGACGCATAGACTCTGCTCCTTTTAACTTCCAAATATTTCCATTGAGTTTTACCTTGCTTAATCCTGTCCTTTCGGCGCAGAGATGAGAAGACACTCCTGACCACTTCTGCAATCAGGTCTGTGGAGGAGCTGGCTCTAGTCTGAAGTTGCACACCAGTTTGGCATGAAGGAGCTGTTATGTCTTCAGCCTATAAAAGCAATTCCTTGGCAAGGAACTTTACACATGTTCCCCTCTTCCTGACTTCATTTCAGTTTGTTTTGTTTTGGTTTGGTTTTTTTCCTCCCGGGTTAAATATGGCCCCACCTACTCAACTGTAGAAGACTAAAAATTATTTTGAAGCTTATAATCCAGGACCAGTAGCAGCTCATCTACATATTTCATGTCACCACCTCTACCACAGCATGGTGCAAAAGTCACTCAGGCGTTGCAAAAGACATATAAGAATTAAAACTAAGGGTATCCTTACAGTAATGCCTTTTGTAGATTTTTAGCTAGATTATCATTGGGCTTTTGCCAACGTTACTGATTCTTCACTCAGAGTTGACTTGGGCTGGTCACCTCAACACTGAAGTTACCTAAGAGAATAGATGGCTTAATTTGGAAGAAATTGAAAAAAACTACTTCTTCTTTATGACATCAGCACAGGCAATATTTAAAAAAAATTAAACACTAGGAAAATATAAAGCGGATTTGGACCCAAGAGAGCAAAGTCAAGTCAACAAAACCATCATCCCTCTCTCCTTACTTGATGCTTAGTCCCTCTTGCCAAGTTTATTTCTTTTTCACTAGTTTGTGGTCTCTGAAACAAAAAAAAGTGCAAGACTCACTTTATTGCACAGTTTAAGACAACTTCTTTGTAAAGTTACCAAACATCTTATATCTAAAATTACACTATGGAATGGGAAAATAAAATAGCACCTAGGACAAATGATGATTAACCTGCTGTAACAGCCATTACCATCTTCATAAGACCACAGCAAAAACTATTCTAAAATGTTCCAGCTTCTTCTCAATTCTATAATTGAAAACATTTTTTCATTTAATTATAACATGATTGAGGCAATAATGGAATTTAGCAAGTGCCTTAAAGATGTGTATTTTATAGCTTTAGACTTCAGGAATCAAGAACTTGATTTTACAAAGCCCAGAGGCTGGGGGAAAAAAAATTTGAATTTGATAGTAATATAAAAATTATATGAATTTAAATCTCTGCCAGCCCCTTTAGCAGTCCAAATGAAATTGCTTCATTAGGGAAGTTCTGCCATATAAACCTGTAACATTTGTTTCAGCCTGAACAAACCTAAGATTAAAATGAGATGAAGGTTGGCCACAGCCTTAGTACTTATAAATGAGCTTTTTCCCTTTTTATTGAATATAAACACAATTCAACCTCTGAAAATGGCTGCGTTCAATCCCACGCATGCAGCTCAAGGTCTCCCCTCTCATACTGTTGGGCTTGGGATGATTTGCGTTGCACTGGCGGCATAACTCCTGAGAGCATCATTTACAGCTGCAAACTGGCCACAATCACTCTGTACTTCAAACAGCAAAAGCCTGCAGAGACCTCGCTGACAAACACACATATTTACTGAAATAAATACAGGAAATATATTTATTGTCAGCAAATTAGCATTTTCTAGAGGGCCTAGTGGTGAAGACCTGTATATTTCCTAACTATGGCAGGAGCAATTTATTATGTCGGCACCAAAACCTACACTCCAGTTCAAGGCCAAGAGAAAGTGGCTGGCTGGTGAGGAACAGAAGAAAACATACAGAAGAAAGCTGTATACAATGTCTCAGAATGACAAGAGGTGGTCTTAGCACATCCTGGGAAACAATTTCACACGCATGGTAGTAAAGATAAGCTCGAAGGAGGACTGAAGCCTGGCCAGCTTTGTGGGTCTTTACAGGGCACTTGTCCCAGGCTGGGGGGAATCAGGAAGAAGCACAAAGATAGTTTTTAGACAAGCGTAATCAATGGGCATTGGATGCCAAAATCACTAGTGACTACGGGAAAAGGTTGGATAGGGCTAAGTCGTGAAAGCAAAGATGAAGAGTTGGTGTTTGAGGCAAGAAAGCAGAGGAGTCAGGACCCAAATAAATGGGTCTTGGTCAAAGCAATCATTTAGGATAACAGTAATTGGAGCAGCAGTCTTACAATATCTTTGGAGTAACAAAAGGCCATAAAACCTCTGAAGGGTTTCGCTATATGAAAGTGTCTGGGAGACCTTCTATATAGAGAACTTGACAGATCTGACCTAGCTTGGAGGTGGGGTTTTAGTGAAAAGCCTGAAGATGCCTTGCACCTTGGAGACATGAAACCCAGACAGGATGGCACTGCTGTGCATGAAGGAAGAAACCAGTGAGAAGTCTGCATAATTCATTGGAAGCACAATGGCAGCCAGTTGTCTCTAGGAGGTATCAAAGAAATGGCTGAGATTTCTGTTTGGATGTAGACAAGTCCAGAAATGAGCTGTGAGACATCAGGACAGAGATATTGAGCTGAAGTTCCAGTGAAGAGAGGAAAAAGACATGAAGGAGGAAACAACCCCTGCGGATCCCTGCACAGAGGCTGAAGAACAGACACAGCTTCTCCACGACATATAGTAAGAAGACAGTGAGAGATGCCAAGAGAAGGCCATAGTTGGCACCTCTGAATTTCAGTGACAACTCTAAAAGGACAAAAATGGATTGCCGGTCCTGTTTTTTTTTAATGAATGCTTAAGAGTGGCTTTACTAAAAGACCAACAGTTGAGTTGCTAGACCAAAAGCTGATGAAAGGAAAGGAAAAAGAAAAAAAACAATCCATGCATTTAGGGTAACTCATGGACATGCATTTGGACATGGCCCTGAGCGAGCTGCTCTAATTAGACTCGTTTTGAGCATGGAGTTGTACCTGATGCCCCCTGCAAGTCCCTCCCAGTTTAAATAATGAGTTGACGATGTTGTAATACTGGAAGACAAGAAATCCCAACAGCTTTCAATACAGTAAATAGTATCAGTGGTAAGAAGAGAGGGGCACGGGGCAGCAGCTCATATCTCTGCAACTGAGGAGATCAAAATGTGCTGATCTGGTGAGGGATAAGATCTCAGAGAGAGCAAGAAATTAAGGGAAAGAGTAAAGGAAGATACAGATTATAGACAAGATATATGTTAACAGGGGTCATGAAGATGACTCCAAGAAGACACCAGGTGAGAATTTTTTTGCATCTGCAGCAGCAAAGGAGGAGGACAGAGTTGTGGTGGGATGGGGGACACCAAGTCAGGAGAACTCTATCTTGTCCATTTTCTCTTTGAAAAGAGAAAAGCAGCGAGCTATTGGGCAGAGAAAGGAGACACAAGCTTGACGAATGATAGTCAGGGAATGAAAAGACAGCTGGGGGACTGTTGTTTAGTTAGAGAGATGGCAGAACAGGGAAGACAATAATCATAATTAAGGAAATCAGCCTGCTGCAGGGTTTCTGCCAGCATAGTTTGGCAGCACAAGAGCAAGTGGATCTGGGGATAAGGACCTTGTGTATATAGAGAGGGACAAAAAGAGAGAGGAGGTTTGGAGCCTTAAACCTGTGAAGAATCAACTGCTGCAGGGCTGGGCGCAGGAAGAGGGGGCCACGGGAAGGAAAGGAGAGGTCCCGGCGACCACAAGAGGGGCTGGATGGGCTCTCAACCAACCAGATGCCTATCAATGGTGCCGATGTGATGGCGAGGCTTTAATAAAGCAGATAACTCAGTTGTGGAAAAGGCAGCACGGTCCAGTCTATCCCGTAAAGACCTAGAAACAAAAGGTTAATCCCAGCGCTGAGGCTGGGCTCCTCTTTCACCTTCGTTCATCAGCAGCGTGATGCATTGAAAAAAGCTGCCTAAGGCTCCCATATCCATCAAAGGTGTCTCTTTGGAAAAAACATTGTCTACCAGGGTGCTATAGAGTGCTCCAATAATAAACCTTTGTTTAAGCCCTGTTGACAGGGTTTGCAGTATCCCAGCTATGACGGTTAGGGGGAAGCTTGCCAGCACAGCTCCCATTCCAGCCATGGGGTTGGACCGGTTCACACACTGTCCCACACAATTGGCACAGCTATAGTTCATTCCCCGGTCAAATTTGACTTAAAAATGGAAAGCTCGAGTCCCAGATGAAGTTTTTGAGGGTCAGTGATAACATGGTTCAGCCTAACAAAATGCTAGTAATTCATTATGCACATATAAGGAGCACTCCTAAATAATGCCACATATAACAACCTCAATCTTTTATGTTAAGTAAACAGGCACCTTAGGTGAACATCCACATTGTCGATGTTACAAATAAATAACACATTCTCCTAACAGGAAAACCATTTCAAAAAATCAGCTTTCAGACATTTGTTACGGGAGTCAAGCATAAAGGTAACATGAGCTTTGCACATGAAGTCCCGATGCTGTAATGGGAGCGCTGCTGTGTCTTGCAAAAGCTATGCTCAGATTGCGCCTTTGCCTAAAATAAGACCTGACTTTGTTTAGTGATAATACAATCTATTTATTTTTAAATGTGAAAACGCTCAGGGTAGTATTTCCAGCCAGCCTAGCTGCTCTCCAAGATCCCAGTGGCAAGGCTGGCTCCAGCTCCTCTTTTGGAGCCCCAGTGACAGCCCACAGGGACAGGGACGCACTGGGACAACACGTATTTGCTTTAATGTGCCGAGTACTTAAAAGTTTAACTGTATCATTTGCATCAACAGTGAATGCAACTTACTTCATGTTCAGAGGCTATAACTGAAAACAGAGCCATCAAAGTCTGATTTGCCATCCCTGGCATAAACAGCCTCTCTGCCAAGTCTTAAAATGGGGAAAAGATCTGTTCTAAGACTTAAAATGGATGTTAATAATAGTTAAACTCAAAGCAGAGGCCTGATAGACTGATTACTGTCAAGAAATAGAAATATATACAGTATAGGAATAGTATACAGTCTACAAAACTCCTTGTACTTATGGAGGGAAGATAAGGAGGAGAAAAGCAAACCTTAAGAGACTTGGTCTAGAGGTCCTGCACCCTTTGCCCAACCCCAATGTGCATCTGCTCCAACAATAAAGCCTTTTTCATGAAGGGTGAGCACTGCATCTGACCTCTCTGAAGATATTACTGAGTTACCAGCCCAGGTAAGTTTCTCGTGCTGTGCTCATGCCTGGATTAGGAATTAATTTGTCATCACCAGTTTACAGGACACACAAACACATCTCCAACTGCTAGTGCAGCCAGCACTTGTTTACTGTCCCCAATGGTTAATGGATTCATTAAATGCCTATGCGGACATGATGTCTTTCTGGAGTTTATTAGCCAGTTTGGTCCATGTGGTCTGAATTTTTTTTTTTCCACTGCAGGACACAATACCTGCATAATCACACACCGGGTTTTCCACAGCCTTCTTCAGCTGCTTCCCCACCATCCTCCCCTATAACAAACTGTGTTAGGTTTGCTCTTCGACAGAAAATATCTCCAGGATGTAAAACTGCTAGTGCCTGACATGCTCCAGGAAAAGGAGCCATTTCTTTAACCAAAAAAAGCAACAAAGAAAAGAGGATTTCTCATTGTAGCAACATTTTTGCCTAGCTTTACAGTCGGGTGCTTAAGCCATTGTTTCTGCCCCCAGTTTCTAGCGATATGGCAGGCATGCAGCCCCAGACTTTGTTCCATTTTCTCAGCTGGGAAAGGGACTGCACTGGAAGCAAAGACTCTGAGTTGTGAAAAGTTCAATTACTTGCAGGAGTGCTCCTTGAGGTGGTCCACCACTCAGGGGACAAGCTGTAGTTTTGTGTAAGGGCCTCAGGTTCTTCGCTCCAGACTTTGGAAACACAACTGTGAAGTCTTTTGGGTACAAATGATGTTATAGCTCTGCCACAGAGAGAGACTTTAGCCCATCACCAAGCACATTGCTCAGACAAACCAAGCCAACAAACCAAAAAACCCCCAAATTGGACACTCTGGGCTCAAACGGATTCTTAAACTAAATGCCATAAAAGTGGACATTGTTCTTTTGATGTCTTCTTGTCAATTTAAATGAGCATTACTTGAAAAGGGTGATCTTAAAATGGTCTTTTAATACTGTAGAGTTCCTAACAAAATAGAATTAAATAGGCATTCATACAGACAAATAGCCAGCTCCATTCCTATAAATATTTCATCCTTAATTTTGAGCGTGTCCATGGTGGTTAACTATGATACTTAATGGTTGGACAGCCACAACATAAAATCTGGAGAACAGATGTTCATCACTAGGCTTCCCACTAGTAGTATTTCTTATATGCAGCCACTCAGAGGCTTTTTCTTTTTTTAGTCCCAAAGGAAATAAAGTCGATGCCTCCGAGTGGGATTCAGCTGTCCTCCATGCAGCTGGGATCCCATCCAGCTCAGCTGTCTGCATGTCCCAGGCAGCTCCGGAGGGGACAGATGGCAAAGGAGATTCAGCATAGGATGAATCACCCCTTGAAGGGTCACGGTGTTCCTGTAAACCTAGAGACTACTGACCCCTAAGCAAAACTGGGTGGGATATGCAGCTCTCCGGGGAAAAAAGTCTCTAAATTAGAAGGGACATTGATTATTTCATGGTGTTGCAGAACTTCACAATCCATCCAACTTTCCTTAAGTGCTAATTTATCTAGTTTTAGTGTTGCTACAAAATATTCCTCTTCTTAACTCATAACCTGCTATGAGCAAAACCAAAGTCATCAGGATTCTGGGTTTGCTGCACGTAGGAGATAACCTGTAGCCAGTGGCTGATGCTGAAGAATGTCAGGGCTGGTATCCTGACAGGCGGGAGAGCTCAGAAAGGGAGTTAGGTTTTTGAAGGTTGACATGTTACAGAAAAGTCATCTTCAAAATAGCAAGTCTATAATGGTGAAGACCCTTTTCCCCTGCTGAATAACCTGGATGACATAAATTAAATCAAAAAGTCAGTATGTGTTGTTCATAATACTGAATATGAAAACATGATTAAGAAAATAACAGGTTATTAGAAATGGGTACTAAATGCAAACTTGCACCCCCATCTTCTTCTAAGGATGGGGGCCTAATTTACTATATTATGGCTAAATTGTGATTGTGTTAAAATCACTAATTTGAATGGCCTATCCTTTGTATTTAAATTACTCCGCTTGCAAAATGAAAGCCATGAAAATATATTATCCTATATTTTTAGAGGTGGAATTATTTTAATATGCTTCTATAAGGGACGTTCTACTATTTTTAAATCACGAGGCTTAATATTAAGTATTTCATATTACGATGGTGCCTTATAATGATCACAGTATGACTAGGCACTGCATCTCAACGCCGGGTTACTACGCATCCTTGCAGAAAAAACCCTCAATTTTCTACGAATGAAAAATTTATAAATGATAGTTATTTTATATGGAGTTACAAGCCTGACACACAAGACCAAATCCATCCCGGGTATAAAAAGAAGAGGAGATTTGAAGAGGAGCCACATCACATTATGCTGTAGTAAGTTTGTCTATAAATTAAAGCAGCCATCCCGGGAGGTGCCATAAGCAGGCATTGGTTTTTTTAATGCCATTAAATGTGATGACACTCAAGGATGTACATTTAAATGTGTGTATAGCTGCATAAATGATACAGGAGTTAGGCAAAAAAACCCCCAATAAATGTAAAGCATCTTTTGCTCTTTTTCCCCCCCTATGATTACATATTGTTGTAAACCTGCTCTGAGGGTTAGCTAACATGAATTATCTTGTCTGCATCGCGGGTAGTTACGCAGAGCAGCTGGCGGGCTGTGAGTTCACATGCAGCATCCCCAGCAGTAATTCATACTTCTGCCTCTGCATCCCTGGTAGGCATCTTGAGGGTTGTTTGGTTTTTTTAAGGAAGTCAAGAGAATTATAATTTGGTGCTGTATTTTTTCAGTTCCACTTAATGCTTTCAAACCTGAACAGAGCTAGCAAGAGTATTTCGATGGAAGCAGTTTCCCAAGAAAACATGTGATTTCCTCTGGAGGTCTTCTACAGGGATTTTTTTCTCCTCTCCCTATTAACATGTTTCTTTTGGATTATGGATTTTTTTTTTTCCAACTAGAAACATTTGTCATAAACCAGTGTTTCAGCATTTTGACAAAAGCATCATAATTTTGAAATTTTAGGATAAAATGTTTTGATTCAATTGTCAACATTTATTGTTGACAGTAACATGTTGACATAAAGGCCTTATTGTTTAAGAATGTAAAAAACCCAAAATACTGCAAGTTGCTGCAGGACAGAAGTTAGGTGGGGGTTTTTTGTTTTCTCTTTTCTTTTGCATAGTACAGGTATTGTCTGCACAAAAACACAAAAAGAGGCAAAGGGGAAGAATTTGGAGGATTCAGCCAGGACCAGAAGATGTCTTCAGCCCTTCCAGGCTATTTCACATCCTCCAAATGAGAAAACAAACTGCAATCTCAGGTTTATACATTTTTAAGTAAGCAAGAACTACCAGATCTGACCCTGCAATCATTTCTGTCACTAACCGGTTTCACTCATCCCAGTTCATACAAGAGGATACATCCCCCAAAATGTGCTGGTTTAAAAACATTGTAATACGAACATGTACTTTTATATGAATAGTGTTCTAACAGCTTAGTTATCTAATAAAAAGCAACAATATAATACCTCCCTGATATTTGCCATGCATTACCTATTTCAGCAACAGGGTTTCTTTCAAGCTCTGAAATAACGCTAAAGCAAAAAGACATAAGAAAAATTCTTGGAGACATTCACTGCAGTAAGCGTAGGCAAATATATTCGTAACTATAAAACCCCTGTAATTCTGCTCTTCTCCATCTGGCACAATCTTGTTGCCCAATGTTATAATATATATTTTAAACTCAGCAGGAGGAATATTGTGCTTGCTCTGCAGGACTGCATCTTCAAAGGAAAGCAAATATACAGTTTTAGTTCCCAGGCTATGATTCAGTTGTAAAAAAGCCAGAACTATTAATAAGCTGTGCTCTTACAAACTAACGATTATTATCTTTAAGACTCGAAACAACCTGATTATTTATTAACTACATTTGAGTCATGAAGTTGGCTCTGAGCATAACTTCCCTGTAGAAATTGGAGCAACTTTATGTACTTTTTGTTAGAAGAAGAGTAGTAAAATTTTGGATTTACTGCTAATTGTTTCCTAATAGCTATTTTTCCCAAAAGAAGTTTTTTGTTCGATAAAAAAAAAGCCAGATATTTGTTTTCTTTTTCTGGTAGAAAATAAATTTTTAAAAAGGCATATTTTGTGCACAAGCCTTCTATTAATATGATTGGCTATATTCCTTCAGTAACTGATGTATTTTCATGATGATGTATTTTATATAAAGAGGCTTGTGAAATGCAAAGCGGCCGCTCAAAATGCACGAGGCAGGAGATTGATAAGGCACAAAAGACTGCAATTCTGGTGTTCTCTGATCTTGCTTAAGTACATAATCATTTGTTTTTCCTTCTTAACGCGGTGTTTACTGTCACTCGTCTGAAAAAAGATTTTGTTCAGCGTTATTATAAAATAAAGCTGCATCTCATTTCCAAGTCAATTGCCCTGAAATTCAAGAAATTTGGAAGCAAGATATTTAACAATGGGGAAAATCAAGCAGCTGAAAACCCCAGATTCATCATGTCACTGCTTAACTCCAGCCCTACTTGAGGTTTTTAAGTCATCATCTAAACACAGACATTGAAGGAGCCTTTGTGGGTATGATTTTTTAAAATTGCTCTCCTTGCTCTATTACTTTGGTCCTAAAGAAACCCTTTGCCTATTCAAGCCTGGAAGAGTAGTTCTTGTGTAACTTGCCATGCAGAGGAAATCTGGAAAAGCTGCACGGCTTTTTGGGAAGGTTCACCAACACCTGCTTAACTAAGATGTTACCAGCTTTCTGTATCACCGGCACACAAATTAGTAAAAAACCCTCAAATTATTGACTGAACAGCTGTTTGTCAAAATGCAGAATGATATTGCAGTCGGCTGGCTCTACTTCCAAATATCTTTATATAAAAAGTGTGGTTCTCATTAAAGAAAAAGTAGGACTGAGTTCCAGAGACCTTACCAAGTCATTTAAGATGCCAGAAACTGTAAACATAGAAGAAAAATTATTTGTCTTCACATTAAATAGCTTGTTGCCATGTCTGTAGTCTCAGACAACAGACTACTGAGCTCTCTGCAAATCAAGAAGTCAACTGCACATCTGAGAACTTGGAGGCATCTCGTAAGAGGAGCAGATGGCTCATCCAAAAAAAAACCAACCAACACCCAACCCCAAATTAAAATCGGCATTTCTTCTCATCCTGAACATTTAAATGTGGAACTAATTGCCACAGAAGGTCGTGGATTTTAAAACCGCTTGCACATGTTTGAAAAGTAAATCAACAACCCACCAAGGATTATAAATTATTAAAGCCACCAGCTCTGGTTCAGGACGTTCTTTGGCAATTCATTCTGGTTGCTGTAAAAGACAGGAGACCAGGCTAGATGGACCTTTGGTTTCATGTGGTGTCATCCATTCTGTATTCTTATTTAAGACAAGAAGAATCAACAATATCAATTCATTCCTGTTGGAAAAGTGTAAGGTAACCTTCTTGGGAGTCACAACACAGCGCTGCCAGGCAGGATGCTGTTAGAGCCAACACATCTTGCTCTGTCCCTCTGGGTCGTTTCACCCTCGTTTCTATATGTACAGGGTGGCTGAAGTCAACACAGCTCAAAAAAAACCTGGATGTATTTTTGCTAGGTGACAAAGGCATAGCTATGTTTTTGTGAGCTACAGCACACCTAAAAACAACTGGGGTGAACCTGCCAGCTCATTTGAAAAGGCTTTGGATGAGCCCTTAATTGGGAGCCTCTGCCCTGCCAGGGAACTTCTCAGAGCATCAGGAGCTTTTGGCAATCAGCTGAAGACGCTCGCTGCAAGCTCCTGCGCAAGCCAACATAATACTGGCTTGTTTTATGAAGAAATAAAACGTGAAGAATGTGTGCTTGGAGAAAGTGAAGCAACTACATCAGCAATCAATACGTGGTTGCAATAATGTAATTAAACAAATCGCAAAGGGCCTGATGAAGATTTCATAATTTACTTTGCAACAGCAGTATCTCAAAATACCTGCATCTATGCTAGAGCGATGCCCTATCTAAGGGCTTTGAGACCAGGGCACTCAAACGCCAGAAGCCAGCCTGGACAGGGAGACATTTTAGTAGGGTTTAATTACTGCCGTGGTGTGCTCTTAGGAGATCAGTCAGAGCAAAGGTCCACCCGGCCACCCCTCCCAACCCAAGCAGGGACCAGATGCCTGCAGAAAGCAAGCCAACCCTGCAGGGAACCATATGGTGACACCATCTCGGTGTCACTTTGCCTCCTCACTTCCAGCTGTCCGGGCTTTTGAGCTCTTACCCTCCAAAGCCTCTGGGAGGGTTTTGTTTCAGGGCTTTGCCAACAGCTTTTCCAAATCCTTTAAAAGCTTTTGGTGTTCCCTGCGTCTCAAGGTGATGGGTCAAAATCCATCAGCCATCACCCCCACCTCCCAGGTCTTGCCTGACTTTATGGGCAGGGGTCTACCCAGGGAGGGAAAGAGGGTGGCAAATACAGCTCTAACGGCTGAAATACCTTTTAAGTTCACTTGATGCTTGTAGGAAGTGTAAAAAGCATCTGACGTAATGGATGAAATAACTTCCAGCTGGCCCTTGGAGGCCATGTGTCACACCCATGGTCCATGAGCTACACACACAGTACTGCAGGTGCCGGGCAGGAGAAAGGCTACAAAACACCCTGGACTTAAAAAAAGCCCCATTATTTAGCAACAGGGGTGATAAAAAGTGCTTCCCAACTTGCTCCTGCCTAGTAGCCAAAGTTAAAAAGGGTCTTTTTAGGTTGTTTTTAGACTCATTCTCTGCACAACATTTGAAGCATTGCTTCAATTTTATGATGACCACCACCACTACGGGTACATCTTCATCTCCATGGGGCTCCTGGCTGGAAAACTACATTATCCTGAGCTGAATATCTACCCTATGGCTGGTTTTTCTTTCTTTTTCTTCTTTCCCCTGTTCCTAACTGGGCTGAAATGGGAATAGTGAATCTCTCTGCATCGTGACCCCCAGTGCGACAGGTGAGCAAGGACAGCTTCGTGCCAAGGCTGTAGGCAAGAGAAATCACTGTAAGTGGGAACCTTCCATAATTGTCCCAGCCAGGATGACATAGCCCATTTTCCCATCCCTTTTCCATCACAGATCCCATTTGCTTTCTTACACCGTAATTTTGCTGCTCCCCACACCCTTCCCCAACAGTCTTGGGTGGTTGGATGTGTCTTTCCCAAGCACGCTGATTGCAACAGAAGGAGCAGTACTTCTCCCTGGAGAAACTGAAATTAAACTATATTATGCTATAGGTTATATGTATCTTTTATATATATTTTTTTAAATCTCTCTCTCTCTTATAATGCCACCCTGAGATGAGACTCCTGTTTGCCACGTATATACCTGTGCGACCACCTCCATGTGACAGAGCAATAAACATTTCCAATCCTCCATCCCATTCTCTTTTCCCAAGAAAATTCAAGACAATTAGGTTAATACGTCAGCAGATAGTAAGGTTTTAGTGGAAGCATGGTACCATGAGGAAGATGTCCATGTACATGTACATGTACCATGTCCAATGAAGATGAAACATGATTCTACGTTCAGTGAGAAGTTCAGTCAAGGACATTGAAAAAGCTTTTCTAGACACAACTGTTCAGGCATAGTGAGGGCTGAGAGAAATGACAGGGTATTTAGTAAATTAAAACTTGTTAGGTATTTCCCAACAGGTGATTTGTAATAAGCAGAAATTTGTGCGCATAAAATAAAAGGAAAAATTGGTAATGTTTGACAGCAAGGGAGTGTGCAGAATACCCTGTTTTACTGTGAGAGTGAAGATCAGTCTGAACAGGAGCATCCATTTTACAAAATAAAATAAAATAATAATAAATTTAAAACAAAATAAAATAAAAGCCACTCCAGCCTGCACTCTTCCCTTCCAGGACAGCCAAGGAGGCTGTGAAGTGTACGGGGCACTGTGTGTGGGTCTTGCAAAATCAAAAATATTTGAAGACACCAGCATGCAAATCCGTTTTACCATCTACCAAGTTAGCTATTTTCTAACTGCTGAGAACCGGTCTTATTCCCCCAGCATTTGAACCTAGTAAATAAATCTCTATAGTCCTTTGAAAGTTATTAGTGAGCAGCAGGGGAAAAGAATTTCTGGGAAAAAAGAAACAGAACAGGTAAGAAATAAGATAGCAAGGGCAAGAAAGAAGATAGCAGGGCAGCAAGGTGGGGGACTTAATTGCCAAAACCTGGAAACCCGTTTAAGTTTTTAATGACAAACCACATTTTTAGGTTCTTATCTGGGAAAAGGAGTAATGTAAAGGTCAGTTTAGCAGTAGCATCATTGCAACTACACAGAAGCAAACTCGGAATTAGAGCAGGGAGAAGAGGAGCATGAGCAGGACCCCAGCACCTCTTGCAGCATTTATAGAGATTTAATAAAAACGATTAATTCTGAAGTCTGACTCATAACCTGGCTGCAGCAAGAGAAAACAACCATATATTAGAAAAAGAAACAAATCGATATCATTGCCAATACTCTAATGTCCTATTTATTGAGGCCGTATTCTCATCTCAGCCATCAACTACCAGACCTTTTAAAAAGTTTTTGAGATTATATTCAGTTCCTACATTAATTTATGAATAAATAAAGCTCTGACATTGCCAGCTGCAATTCTGATTTAATGAGTCACTAATATTTCCCTGTGCATTACTACTTTTTTCTGATGCCTGGTGATAACATCCGTCACAGCAATTCACAGTATTTTAAGTGGGAAATATGGTATAAAGTTTTTGGAAGGTCAGCAAGGAAATTGTCATTTGACATTCCTACCCATACAGATATACACTGTTTTACTGCTCCTGCAAATTATCAGCGCACAAAACATATCCTAGGGATTTTGGGGAGGTAGAGGAGAGGCGGTTGCTGTAACATTGGGAAAATAACTACATAGGAGCCTTCAGAGGCAGAGGTATAAACAGGAAATAGTATGAATTTTCTTGAAAGGAAGATATGTTATGTCCCATGAGAGACAGGTAGTACCATACTTAATTTCATATCATCGTGAAGGTAACAAAAAATTTATATATATCTGCTACAGTAGCTCAAATATCACTATAATTGTCACCATGGCAGAGCACCTCCTGCACGACCCAAAGACCACAATTTCTTCTTCACCCTAAGCACCACAAACACATTTTGAAAAAATAATAAACAAAAAAATCTGTATTTTATTCTTTACAAATGAGAAGGATGAACAGAGAGGCCATCCTTTGGCCGGGGCTCTCTGCACCAAGCAGGAGCTTCCTCCGGCGGTCCCATCCGCGAGCCGACTGCCATGACACTTGAGGCAGGAAGGCTTCCCAAATTCCCACACTTTTTCCACCTGCCATGCCCTAAAACAAATCATAGCTGTCACCAAGACATCCTTGTCTCCTCAAGCTGGCTGTTACCCTGCTCGCAGTCAAGAGAATATGTGTTTCGCTTTGGCTTAATTACATCGCAAATACATGCCCGCATGGATTTATAAATCAACACAATTGAAGATGATAAACTCCAAGTGAAAAACAAGTAATTTCATTATTTTCAAAGACAGGTCACATGGACAAACAAGCAAACTAAGTGGCTTTCAAAATAAAACTGTGTTTCTATAACCCTGTTTTGCCTCACTAGTGTCCACCCCAGCCATACTGAAGTAGCTACCTCTTCTGGTAACTGCATTAAAAATGCTCCTCTCAAAGACAACAGCCTAGAAACACAGTAAAACAGCCTTAAAACAAGCTGTTGTTTTCATCTTACTATATGGAAAACATCTTTGCTAAAACCTTTTCATATGTTTGTGTTAGTTTAAATCGAAGTGTGGCATCCATATTTCCATTACTTTTTTCAGTACAATGCACTCCCAGCATTTATATTTATACATAGATACATAAAATAGATATACATCTATTGTGGAGTCCACGGCAAGCCCTGTCTCAGCTTCAGCTTGGCTACTCTCCTAAATTCTTCCTCTCTTGCTACTACCCAGGAGACTTGAGGCTGCTGAGTGTTTAGGGATCCCCTCTTTTAAAAGCCAGTGTACTCACCAGAAAATCCCAGCTATCAGACCAAGAGAGTTGGCCAGTTTGGTCAAAGCGTTATGAACTGAACTATGAATATTTCTTTCAAAATCCCTCTCCTGCTCACCCAGGTGGGCTCCATCGCGGCCACTCCAGAACATCAGCCCTCTGCCATGTGCCACTGCTCTTTTGCCCCATGGTCCAGAGCTCCTCCTGGATCCCAAACCCAGGTGAAACCCACAGCACCCAAAACGACAGCTCTATCTAAATGCAATGTATGATGTAATATATAATGTGTGACGGCTCAAACTGTTCCTCTTTTGAGTTGGTCTATGGGAAAGAATTTCTGAAGGAGAAAGAGCCTTCTCTTATATTCCTCAAGATTTGCTTTTCCGTCCTCTTTTCTTCCTCCATTGTTCTCTGTAAGACTGTCTGCCACAGGCTAAACTGTGTTTTCCATCCAATGAGACAGATGGATGGCCGCTCCAAAACCATCATCTCTGCAAGAGGATGTGGTGTGGTCCAGACAGATG
Source organism: Harpia harpyja (assembly GCF_026419915.1). NCBI lineage: Eukaryota > Metazoa > Chordata > Aves > Accipitriformes > Accipitridae > Harpia > Harpia harpyja. The sequence goes on from NC_068949.1 coordinate 8,275,967, forward strand.
ATCTCGTGCAAGGATTCAGCTGTGTGATACCACCAAGGCAGCCCAGTGTAATTATTTGTCACTTTTTGTACGTGAGCCACAAAGTCGCATTGAGGTATTTTCCTTTGCTTATTTGCATGAATTGTTATTTCCCTGTTGATAGAAATAATTATTGTAAACAGCCTTATAAAATGTTTTCTTTCCAACTAAGAAAACATCACAAAAAATAACTGATTGTGAGTACACTGTAAATTATGTATTGCTATACCGTAAATGACACATCTGCCATCTCGGTGCCAATTAGCCAGGAAGGTAAGAGAACAGCGTAACAGTTGGGAGCCTTGAGTATTCCTGTAAGATGATGTGGCTGATCATTTCACAACTTGTTTTGTTCCTGCTGGTGTGCAATGGGATACTGTGAAATAATGTGCACCATCTGCTGCGAGTGTGGAAAATGGAATAATGTATATCATCACCCAATGTCTAGGTCAGTACACATATTTTTGTGAGGGACTAGAAGATATTTGTTATCTTTCCTCCTGCTGTGCGGCACTACACTGAATGGACACTGCAACTCTTATTTTATATTGTCGAGACGGAATGTCTTTTAGTTGTTACTATGTCCTACACATATGAAATCGCAATATGATTTAATAGCGTGGAATTAAGTATTGCTAAGCAAGTCCCAGTAAAGTTTTGAAAAATGAGTCAAAGATGAAAAAGTAAAGAAAATACACTAAAAATTCAATTTCATCTTGAGCTCTCAGCCATAACCGTATTTTACAGTAGTAGAAACATCCTAAAGGCTTCCCAAGTCACTGAACAGTGATGTCTTATACAGTCCTGAAATATATTAATTTATTAACAATTTATTGAGCTGCTGGATGCTTTACATTACAGTATTTTCACACTATTCAGTTGAAATCTAGCTACAGAACTACCAAGCCTATCAGCAAACCGGAAGGTATGGTACTTCAGGTATGCCGACTCCCTAGCAAAAAAATATGTCAGTATTATGCTTTCCTCGCATGTTGAGAACACACTCTCAATTATTAGGCTTCTGTTTAGTTTCAGAAGATTAAAGTTGTTATGTATTGAATATTTAAATATATGCAGACAAGTATTTATTGTAAATTAACTAATCTCAGTCTGAGCCAGTTAGCCAAAATACTGTATTTGAAATGCTGAGAAATTCTCATCATGGTGGTGCTGTGAGTCACTAGAACTGTTTTAGGAATGGAAGGTAGGAAATCCCTTTTATTTCCCATATTGGGTCTTCTTCAAAAGGTGGTTTTGTTTGGCATACTATTGCCTGCTCTCACTATTAGAGTGGATGCCACGATATATTTGGTGTTGTTTTAAAAACATACCAGCTCTAAGAGTCAAGTTTCTGTGAGGCTCTAAACAAATAAAGAAAAAAGTGTTTCTATTTTATGTGTTTGTGGGGGGAAATTTAAAATTATAGTCCACCTCCATCTTAGTATTAAAAAAGTAACCAAAATAAGGACATTTATTTAATAACCATATTATTTTATAATTAAAGTATAGATTTGCAGCGGCAAGACTCAAGTTTTGTGCTGGATACATCTCCCTGGCTGCCAAGAAGTGACACAAAATTTGGCCTTCAAATGTTCTGCTGCCTTCTTTTGGGAAGAAGGCTGATTTAGGAGGGATTGAACGCGGTACCACAGCATCAGAGAAGCCCAATAGCTCTTATGCACAGATAAATACCCAGGATGGGATGAGTGTTTGTCCATTCAGATGAATGGGTGCCCCAGATTCCTGCCTAAAGCACATGTTTTACTATTCCTATTCTTATTGCACCCTATGGAAATAAAGCATATTTTTATAATAATCGCTTGTTGAATATGTGATTACAGTTTCTCTTCTTTTAGTTCATCCCCAAAGAAAAACAGGTCACTCACACACAATTCTCCAAAATCATATATACATAGTAAAACAACTTAAAAACCACCACCACTGCCCTGCCTTCAGCCGTTTACCCCATCAAGACCACAATTATGCTCTTACCATACATGAAAAATACTCCAGAGTTGCAAAACGTCAAGCATTTTGACCTTCAAATGCATAGTCAGGGAAGATAGTGCAAAGATAAACTATTTTCTGATGTCTACAAACACAGGAAGACCTACATTTGGCCACTCAGCTGCAGAACAAACCATGTTTCCCCATTAAGGTGCAGCTTCCTTGCAACATGCTAACACCAAGTGACAATGCCCAGCTCCAAAAGCATAAACCCACTTCCAAACTCTTTCCAAATTGCAAGAGCCCTCTGAAGGCTGCAAAAGCCCTTGAAAAATTATCTCAACATAAGAGCTACATCATAAGGGGCACTTACCCTTGAAGGGCTTTTTCTCCAAACCAATCTCCCTTCCCTAGAGTACGGAGAAAGACCGGATCTTCACTGGGGGAGTCTTCACGAGTAACGTTCACCTGTTGAAAAGCCAAAACACCCCAGCATTTAGAAAACTTTTAATTAACACATAAAACCTGTTTGTTCAGAGAGGGATTCGTCATCTCCCCGATCTCTCAGGAAAAGCTCCAGTCCATATCTCCTCTGGGAACCATGTAATTCTCCAGAGCCCTGCACTCTTCCCTCAGCATCACCAACAAACCATCCAAGAAAATGAGCATTTATTTTCCACTAGGGTCCCTACTACTCTTGCAAAAATACAATACTTGTGGTTTTTTGAAGGTTTTAACTCTAAACATGCAGTTGGCTGCACAAGCACAGTCATTGCCCATACAGAGTCAGCAGCAGAAATAGGTTCCAAATATTTTCTGTGTATGAGACAGACACATGGCATAGGCTTCTGTTAGCTTTGTTCCGCATGATTCCTTGCATTGCTAAGTTCACTTAAGGGAAAGGAATAACAAAAATAATCTACATTTAGAACACAATTGAAATGAAACAGTTTGGAGCATTATAGGATGAAAGATGCAACCTCTCCTTTTTACTATCTCTCAAATTCAGGGAGGGGATAACTAGCTGGAGCAAAAATCAAGTATTTTCACTGAAGTTTAAAGGAAAATACCATCTTATTTTTAAATTTTTTATTTTTGCAGTGATAGAGAAAAGCAATTACTGCTGATGGAAAGCAGACTTTCTACCCACTGTAAAACCATGGGTAGTATAACCTAGTGTAAGCCTAAGTTGAAGAAGCTGGCACTGCAACAACAGGAAGATGACTCCACATCTGTGAGTGATGACTTCCTATCACCAGGGCACCCTGTTTATTTTCTGAAACAATTTCAGAAGAAAAATAGTAATTGATCATCTGAACACCCTTGGCACTGGTTTTCTGTGCCAGTATGGGATATAAATCCCAGCTGCCATGTAATGACAAAGCCCATGACATCCCTCTGGGTGCTGAGGATGGCATGACATACCAAGGATGCAAAGGGCTCCATGAAAGATTAATGTTCTTGAAGTAATGCCCCTCTGTGAGAAATATTTCTTCCTTTTCAGCTGTTATCAGAGGTAACTCATACCTCTTACAGTATGAGAAGGCAGGTGAAATACAAACCTCTGCTATCAGTGCATGGTGGGGATCACCTCTCCCAACATTAACCACCTATAAATCTAGTTGTCCAGTCTCTGTCTATGGTCAGTGGGGAGGGACAGGCATTTCCAAAGCTTGAGTTGTCCAAAATTTAATTGGGATGAGCAACTCTCTGGAGGTACCTTGCTTGCATACACCAGAAAATCTCTCATCTGCTTCTTTTCCGGCTGTTTAGCTTTAATCAGAGCTTTTGCATATGCAAATTCACAAAGCCAAAACCTGGGACATCAGACACATCCTTTTGGATTTAGAGACATTGTAGTTGTAATTTCACTACTCAATTTACAGTTGTGGCCCACACCTTCTCCCATCTCTTTTATGGATGGTAAACCCAGTGGGTTTGAGTCATTAATGAGCGCTCAGTCTACATCACGCTACATTTAACATTTGCAGTGACTCATCGAAGATCAGATGAGGGTAGGGAACGCGTAATGGATAAGCCAGGAACATTTGTAGCTGATGAAAAAAAACTTGGGCAAACAAAGGGAACTTTAATGCAGGTTTAAGCTCTTTCTCCGTGACCTCCGCTCATCCTAAGCAATGAGTGCTAAGGGATTATGGGAGCGTGATTTCTATACGGTTCAAAGCGATGAGCTATTTGAATAGCCACGGCACCAATGAAGAACCAGCATTAAATTGGTGCCACACTATGGCTTTTAAAGGGAAAATGGTGCACAATGGCACAGCATGGCACATGCTGCCTCCAGGTAAAGGCAAGGTACAGAGCAGGCATGGAGCAGCAGCACTTAGCAAGCAGAAGGGACCGAGCTGTTTTCATCTGATGTATTATTCAACAGATTTCTGCATGCAGAGTGTTTTGAACACACTTCTGATTTCTATTCACTTGGACTAGAGGAAACACGCTAAAATAAATAAACTAAATGAGCTCAGGAGTGGGATCAAGTGCAGCGGATGTTGCTGATGGAGAAAAAGGGAAAAAGGATTCTGCTCCTAAAAGAGCTATACATGGAGAATGGGCTGAAAGAAAACGCAAGTCTTTCTAAGCATTTCTGAGAGAAGTGCTGGGCTCAGAAGTGTAAAAAATCTTCTCTGTTCACTTGACTGTCACTACAGACACTCTGACATAAAAGGCAAGGCAGAGTTTTTATGAGTAGCTCTCGCTGGTAACACTCATGCAATGCTGCTGAATGCAGAAAGTACATGTGAGGTCCCAGGTACGTGAGCTGCAGCCAGCATCTTTTCTGGCTTATTAAGCTGCCTGGGTCAGGTTTTAGCATGTGACATGGGACATTATGTGCCCCTGCTTCAGAATGTCCCAAGCAGCATACAGTGATTTGTTAATTCTACATTTCATTGCTATTTATTCCATATTTCACTGGTGAGGCTTTATTTCTCCTATCCTGGGCTGCATCCTTAGCATGGGTTAGTTATTACATCCATTGTGTAGCTCTTCTGTCCCAATACAGGTGTTAAAATTAACGCTATCAGTCACTAATACCTCTTTTGCAAATCAGTAAGCTTGGAAGAGAAAACTGGGCAGAATTTAACCATCCCTGTGGGAATTTCTGTCAAAACATGAGGATCCAGATGAGGGTCTGGGAATTTCTCAGCAAGCCCATGTGCGTTGTTTTATTTAGCTCCCTTTTTCTGGCCACCAGCTGTCGTAGTAAGATAAAGTAGCAAAGCCCAGGGATAAAGCCAAGGAGGATCTCAAGCAGGACTACAGGGCTCTGGGGCAATGGCCAAGGGCATGGGTGGTTTTCTCCTCCATCATGCAGGTGAGGTGTAAGGGCTTGAGGAAGTGCAGGTCAACAACTGATTGCCCAGCTGGTGTCAACAACAGGGATTTGGTTTTCACAACCAACGGACTCTCTTTGGAGATTGAGGACTGCTAGGAAGAGATGGGTTACACCTGACCAAGTGGGGCAAAAGCATCGTTGCCAACAGGCTGCTCAACGTGGCAAGGAGGGCTTCAAACACTCAACAGGGGAAGGAGGCACACCCTCCCGTTATTTTTGCCCATTAAAAAAGGGGAAAAAAAAAAAAAGATTTGAAGCATGCATCATGGTTGTCCTTATTCTGGGAGAAGAGGAAATCTCACTTCTGAGCGGAGGGAGGCGAAAAGGCATGAGGGAATACCACCAAACTTGGATTTCTGCAGTCTGTGATTATCTTCATTTCAGAAGCTTGAGGTTCAACAAGGCCAAGTGCCGGGTCCTGCACTTCGGTCACAGCAACCCCATGCGGTGCTATAGGCTTGGGGAAGAGTGGCTGGAAAGCTGCCCGGCAGAGAAAGACCTGGGGGTGCTGGTTGACAGCCGGCTGAATATGAGCCAGCAGTGTGCCCAGGTGGCCAAGAAGGCCAATGGCATCCTAGCCTGTATCAGAAATAGTGTGGCCAGCAGGAGCAGGGAAGTGATTGTTCCCCTGTATTCAGCACTGGTGAGGCCGCACCTTGAGTACTGTGTTCAGTTTTGGGCCCCTCACTACAGGAAAGACATTGAGGTGCTGGAACGTGTCCAGAGAAGGGCAACCAAGTTGGTGAGGGGCCTGGAGCACAAGTATTATGAGGAGCGGCTGAGGGAACTGGGGCTGTTTAGTCTGGAGAAGAGGAGGCTGAGGGGAGACCTTATCGCTCTCTACAACTACCTGAAGGGGGGTTGTAGTGAGGTGGGTGCTGGTCTCTTCTGTCAGGTGGCTGGAGATAGGACGAGAGGAAATGGCCTCAAGTTGCAGCAGGGGAGGTTTAGGTTGGATATTAGGAAAAACTTCTTTACTGAAAGGGTTGTCAGGTATTGGAATAGGCTGTCCAGGGAAGTGGTTGAGTCACCATCCCTGGAGGTATTCAAAAAGCACGTAGACAAGGTACTCCAGAACATGGTTTAGTGGGCATGGATGATGGTTGGACTCAATGATCTTGAAGGTCTTTTCCAACCTAAATGATTCTATTATTCTGTGATTCTTGTCCATGACTATCTTATTCATCTGAAAAAGACCATTTTTTTCCTCCGATGAAGATTGGCTCCCAGAGATAGAGAGTGGAAGATGACGGTGAAAATCTAGTTTTAGTACCCAAGAGCCGACAGCTGCCTTGGGAGAGAACCCAACGGCGTGTACAACACCCACGCTTTTCCTCTATGGATGCCATGAGGTTTTTGCTACCCTTAATTATGCAAGGCCAGCATTAATATGTTTCTTGGTGCAAACATCAGATCCAGGAACCAGAAGGCTGTGGTTGGCCTACTTCCAAGCATATTTATCCATTTATGTTTATTTTCACTGTATCGCATCTCATCTGCAGTGGGAAATCACTGTATGCTCCCTTGAATACCTCCATCCTGCTATGTGGAAAGAAGCCAAGTGTTTCTCAAGTGTAATAGTATTAGGCCAGCTAAAAAAATAATAAAAAAAATTGAATGGAAGGAAAAACCTTGTTCTATAAAATCCCATCAGGATTTTATGGGAAAAGAGGTCAAAAAGCATATTTTCCTTGTGAGCAGTGGAACAGAAACTTAGACCTTTTTTCTTCCCCAAGGAGAGAGCTCAGACTTCTCTGGCTTCCTGTTATTTAATTTGGAGAAGCTGAGAAGTGATAGCCATGGGAATGAAGTCTGGAAATCAGCCCTGTAAGAGGGATACTTAGCAAAGAAAACATTGAGTATTGTAGGGTATAATGTTAAAAAAAAAAAATTGAGCTTTTTGGTCATTTACTGAGAGACCCGACAATTGTTTTCAACCCCAAAGTGTTCACTGTGAGCACGTGTGTAAAACAGCATGAGATCTACTTTTTCCCCTTCAGGCCACTCTTCTCTACTGATACAGCGCCAAGAAGTTTAATTAAATGTCAAGTGTTGCAACATTTGTGCCATGGGAAGGGGAGAGAGAAAGTCCTGGCTGGCACTGAATTTTGAGAGCTCATCATCACCATCGTTGCCACCATCCCACTTGCCTTTGAAGAGTGTCAACTTACCTTTCCTTTGCTGATTATAAAGAAAGTGTCCCCTCGAGCACCTTGTCGTATAATATACTCTCCACTTTCATAGTGCGTCTGTAAGAAAAAAAAATATAATAAATTAAGATGAACAAACAGAATCAGAGACTGTTATTCAGCAGATAGTTTGGCAGTTTTGCAAGATAACGCTTATGGAAATATAATCCTGGACCAATTTTATCCCAGTTTGACATTGGCCATGATTTGAAAATTGTCCTGTGTGGAGGAATATAATAATTAAAATGGAACTGTTTATGGCTTGCCCATTTTTCTTCTTACTGTGCTAGTGCCAGTTTTTGCCCAGATGAATTACCCTCACAGCCTAAATCCATTTATACTAAGTAAACCAGACAGAGGAATTTTCAACAGAGAATACGGTACATGAACTAAACTTCAAGAGTATGTCTGTTGTAAAAATAGTTCTTTTCCTTTTTTTTTTTTTTTGTTGGTTTTGGTATTTTTCCAGCTTTGCTAACAAGGGCTTTATTCAACAAATAATTTTTGCTCTTCTCCTGTTATTATAGTAGTTTAATCCATCCTTTTTGCCTTATTTTGTGGAATATTCCTTGCTAAATTTGTGTCACAGCTTATCAATGCTTGCATCTAAACTTACTAGGATAGCTTCATCCCCTGTATTACCCCATCAAAATCAATATGCATTTATACATCACCAAAAAAATAAAAGCCAATATTTTCTAAATAAAGACTTTACGTTCATATTTAGCCCCCCCAAACCACTGGCATGTTCTTCAGAGATGCTCTGCCCCCTGCAAATTCAACAAACATCAGTTCAATAGCAAGCGCAGGCAGGGGAATGCTAAGAGCTTCCCACCCAACATCTCTACCCACATCTCCTACTGGACAAATGACTGCTGGGTTTTTTTAATCAAGCCCCCGCAGAGAGCTGCAGGTGTCAGGTCTGCTGTGCCCCAGCACCGATTTGTGACAAAACCTCCCCCAAAACACCCTGTGCTCTGGCTCGGGTGTTGTTTGAAGCTACACTAAAGCACAAAGCCCCACAAAAGCAGGCCAGATCTTTTAATCCCAAAGTATGTATAAACAACAGCAAGGATGGATTTGAGCTAAGACAGAGGAATTAATCAGAACCCTAGATTTTGGATAAGCTTGAGATGTTTTCTGTCAAGGGTATTTTACTGACCTGTGTTTGTTTATTTATCTCTACACTCAACTTTTTTGGTGCCACTTACAAACTGGTAACAGAATCCAACATGAAAATAAATAGGTAAAGGGTCATGTAAATGTGTCTGAGAAAAACAGCTCCTTGGTTTGGGAGCACTGGGCATATGGGGATATTAATGAAAAGTAATTGTCGTAGAAAAAAGAAAGTATATCTAAGGGAACTATAATACAGAATTAATTAGGTTAGTTCTTTAAAATACATATAGTTAGGCAGTGGGTGCTTATGCCACCTGTCGTGGTTTCAGCCCAGCCGGTAACAAAGGACCACGCAGCCGCTCGCTCACTCCTCCTGCCCCCCTCCGGTGGGATAGGGAGGAGACGGAGGAGAGAAAAGGAAAAAAACCTGGAACCTCGAGGGTTGAGACAAGGGCAGTTTACTGGGACAACACAAAAAAAGGTTACAACAACAACAACGGTACTAATGAAAGAATATACAAAACGAGTGATGCACAGTGCAACTGCTCACCACCCGGAACCCGATGCTCCGCCACCGAAAGTCCCGACCCCTCCCCCCGGCCCGCTCCCCATTTATATACTGAGCATGATGTCACATGGTATGGAATAGCTCCTTGGCTAGTTCAGGTCGGCTGCCCCGGCTATGCCCCCCCACCCCCAGGTTCCTGTAAAAAATTAACTCTATCCCAGCTGAACCCAGGACATTATCCACCCCTTATTCTATACCATCTACATCATGCCCAGATCTTACATTTTCCAATCAACTACTACCACTTTCCTTGTCTTATATATATATATATATGTATATGGACACCCCCCCCCCCCCCACCACACACACAAATAGTATTCCCTTAGTCGATGGGCTATCCCTCCAATGTGTCCATCAATTTTATTTAGTCCATGACTTTGGGGCTCCATCTGTTGTAACAGTTCTTCAGGATAAGAGAGATGGTGTGAGGTGTTAGGTTGTTGTATGCTGCCTCTGGAACTTGTGGCCGGTACACTCTTGGCCTGCAGGTCGAAGAGGTTGATCTTGAGGAAATTGCTGGGCACCAGTTCAAGTTCTATCACTGTTGTACTTGGCTCAGTTTCAAAGTCCATCCTTCAGTCATTTGGGTAATTCTTACAGTAATACCCTTGATATGGCATATAGACACTATAGCTACAATGACATACATTGGCAGGTTATTTAGCAGTTAAATATCATACAGCCTAATTCACTGGCTATTCTCTCCCAAAATCAAATCTCCCTGAGGTACACATCGAACTTCCCCATCCTTCTGCATCACCCACCAGGTGTACCCAGGTCCCTGAGCAAAAACAACCCCTTGGATGGGTTTGTCTCTGCTTGAGGGGGAACTAATCCAGACTGTCTTTCCTAACATACTCCTCATGCGCACTACAGGGACTTTAACCCCTTCTACAGTATGTGGAAGTCTTGGTTGGGCGGGGCCACCCCAATTGGCGGATCCTCTAGTATTAACTAACCAGGTGGCTTTTGTTAAATGTGTATCCCAATGTTTGAAAGTTCCACCCCCCATTGCTCTCAATGTAGTTTTCAGCAGTCCATTGTATCGTTCGATTTTTCCGGAGGCTGGTGCGTGATAAGGGATGTGATATACCCACTCAATGCCATGCTCTTTGGCCCAGGTGTCTATGAGGTTGTTTCGGAAGTGAGTCCCGTTGACCGACTCGATTCTTTCTGGGGTGCCGTGTTGCCATAAAACTTTCTCTTCAAGGCCCAGGATAGTGTTCTGGGCAGTGGCGTGGGACACAGGGTATGTTTCCAGCCATCCAGTGGTTGCTTCCACCATTGTAAGCACATGGCACTTGCCTTGGCGGGTTCGTGGGAGTGTGATATAGTCAATCTGCCAGGCCTCCCACTGTTTATATTTCAGCCATCGCCCTCCACACGACAGGGGTTTTAGCCGCTTGGCTTGCTTAATTGCAGCACATGTTTCACATTCATGGATAACCTGTGCGATAGTGTCCATGGTCAAGTCCACCCCTCGATCACGAGCCCATCTATATGTTGCATCTCTTCCCTGATGGCCTGAAGTATCATGGGCCCACTGAGCCATAAATAGCTCACCCCTACGTTGCCAGTCCAGGTCCACCTGAGACACTTCAATCTTGGCGGCGTGATCTGCCTGCTGGTTGTTTTGATGTTCTTCAGTGGCCCGACTCTTGGGTACATGAGCATCTGCGTGACGTACTTTTACCACTAGCTTCTCTATCCGAACAGCAATATCTTGCCACAGTGCGGCCGCCCAGATGGGTTTACCTCTGCGCTGCCAGTTGCTCTTCTTCCATTGCTGTAGCCACCCCCATAGGGCATTTGCCACCATCCATGAGTCAGTATAGAGATAGAGCACTGGCCACTTCTCTCTTTCAGCAATGTCTAATGCTAGCTGGATGGCTTTCACCTCTGCAAACTGACTCGACTCACCTTCTCCTTCAGCAGTTTCTGCGACTAGTTGTGTAGGACTCCATACAGCAGCCTTCCACCTCCGATGTTTTCCCACAATGCAACAGGACCCATCAGTGAACAGGGCATATTGCCTCTCATTTTCTGGCAGTTTATTATACAGCGGAGCCTCTTCAGCCCGTGTCACCTCCTCCTCTGGCGACATTCCAAAATCTTTGCCTTCTGGCCAGTCTGTGATCACTTCCACAATTCCTGGGCGACTGGGGTTTCCTATGCGAGCTCGTTGTGTGATCAGTGCAGCCCACTCACTCCACGTGGCATCAGTTGCATGATGTGTAGAGGAGACTTTCCCTTTGAACATCCAGCCCAGCACTGGCAGTCGGGGTGCTAAGAGGAGCTGTGTTTCAGTACCAACCACTTCTGAGGCAGCTCGAACTCCTTCATATGCTGCCAATATCTCTTTTTCAGTTGGAGTATAGCGAGCCTCGGATCCTCTGTATCCCCGACTCCAAAACCCCAGGGGTCGGCCTCGGGTCTCCCCAGGTGCTTTCTGCCAGAGGCTCCAGGTAGGGCCATTCTCCCCAGCTGCACTATAGAGCACATTTTTAACATCTTGTCCTGCCCGGACTGGCCCAAGAGCTACTGCATGAACAACCTCCCGCTTAATTTGTTCAAAGGCTTGTCGTTGCTCAGGCCCCCATTTAAAATCGTTCTTCTTCCGGGTAACTTGGTAGAGAGGACTTACAATTTGACTGTAATTTGGAATATGCATTCTCCAAAAGCCCACAACACCTAAGAAAGCTTGTGTTTCCTTTTTATTAGTCGGTGGGGACATAGCTGCTATTTTGTTGATCACACCCATAGGGATCTGACGACGCCCGTCTTGCCATTTTACTCCTAAGAACTGGATCTCCTGTGCAGGTCCCTTGACCTTACTTTCTTTTATGGCAAAACCAGCCTTCAAAAGGATTTGGATTATTTTCTTCCCTTTCTCAAAAACTTCTTCTGCTGTGTTGCCCCATACGATGATGTCATCAATGTATTGCAGGTGCTCTGGAGCTTCACCCTTTTCCAGTGCAGCCTGGATCAGTCCATGGCAAATAGTGGGGCTGTGTTTCCACCCCTGGGGCAGTCGATTCCAGGTGTACTGGACACCCGTCCAACTGAGAGCAAACTGTGGCCTGCACTCCGCTGCCAAAGGAATGGAGAAAAATGCATTAGCAATGTCAATTGTGGCATACCACTTAGCTGCCTTTGATTCCAGTTCATACTGAAGCTCTAACATATCTGGCACAGCAGCGCTCAGCGGTGGCGTGACTTCATTCAGCCCACGATAATCTACTGTTAGTCTCCATTCCCCATTAGATTTCCGCACGGGCCATATGGGACTATTAAAGGGTGAGTGAGTCTTGCTGATCACTCCTTGGCTCTCCAATTGGCAAATCAGCTTATGGATGGGGATCAGGGAGTCTCGGTTGGTGCGATATTGCCGCCGGTGCACCGTCGTGGTAGCAATTGGCACGTGTTGTTCTTCAACCTTCAGCAACCCCACAACCGAAGGGTCTTGAGAGAGACCAGGCAGGGTAGACAGCTGTTCAATCTCCTCCGTCTCCAATGCAGCTATACCAAAGGCCCAATGGTACCCTTCTGGGTCCTTGAAATACCCCCTCCTGAGATAATCTATACCAAGGATGCACGGGGCCTCTGGGCCAGTTGCAATGGGGTGTTTATGCCACTCATTCCCGGTTAGACTCATTTCAGCTTCCAATACGGTTAGCTCTTGGGATCCCCCTGTCACACGAGAGATACAGATGGGTTCTGCCCCTTTATAACTTGATGGCATTAGGGTGCACTGTGCACCAGTGTCTACTAGAGCCTTATATTCCTGTGGGTCTGATGTGCCAGGCCATCGAATCCACACTGTCCAGTAGACTTGGTTGTCCCTCTCCTCCACCTGGCTGGAGGCAGGGCCCCTCTAATCCTGGTTAGAATATCCGTTACTCGCTTTTCGCACACGTGAATCAGAAGTCCCTTCAAGAGGATCAGAAATGGGATCAGCCCATCTACTGTGTCTGGGGGACTGCTCACGGGAAACTGGAGCAGCAGTTTTCCAAGAAGAATCCTCTTTTCTGGTTGCTTTTTCTCGCAATTGCTGTACCCATACATCCAGGACTGAGGTAGGTTTTCCATCCCACTTCCTCATGTCCTCTCCATGGTCACGCAGGTAAAACCACAGGTTAGCCCGTCGTGTGTACTTTCTCTCTCCTCTCTCTTGGGCAGAGGAGTGCTTACTCCCAATAGCTGCGATGCGGGCCTGTACAGGTGGGGAGGAGGACATATCCACTTTGAATTGCTGGAACTCTTGGGACAATTCCTCTACAGCTGAGACACAGGCCCGTAGGGAGGAAGAGAGACTTCCTTCGTATTGCCGGAGCTGGACAGCCAATTCATCCACCGTTTGTCCATAGCCTTCTTTCCAGGACATTACTGCCAATGAGTTGGCATAGGTTGGTGGTGCACTTCGTAGAAACTTCCGCCACATCGGTTGTGTGCATTGGACTTCATCTGGATCTGTGGGTGACTGCGCATTTTCTGGATCATTATAAATCACCTCCAGCACGGCTAATTCCCTCAGGTACTGGATACCTCTCTCCATGGTGGTCCACTTGCCTTGGTGACATGTAACTTCATCCTTGAAGGGGTATCTTTCCTTTACACCTAACAGAAGTCGCCTCCAGAGGCTGAGGACTTGTGTTTTTCTCCCAATCGCCTTGTTGATGCCCCCTTCCCTAGACAGAGATCCCAACTGCTTGGCTTCCTTACCCTCTAATTCCACACTACTAGCCCCATTATCCCAGTATCGGAGCAGCCAGGTAACAATGTGCTCACCTGGGTGGCGGCTAAAATCTTTTCGCATGTCACGCAACTCACTCAGGGATAGAGATCGGGTAATTATTTCAGGTTCTGCCTCTTCCTCCTGTTCTCGTGATGACCCTGGTTCATCTTCACCTCTCACTAAGCGAACTGATTTCTTTGTGTGTTTCTTCTTCTGTACAGGGGCAACTGATACTGGCACAGGTTGGTTCTCTGGTTTAGCTGCAGTATCTGTCACCGGGGTTGGGGTAGCCACGGTGCCTGTTGCCGGGGTAGGGGTAGCCATGGTGCCTGTTGTTGGGGTTGGGGTAGCCACCGTGTCTGTTGTCAGGGTTGAGGTAGCCACGGTGTCTGTTGTCGGGGTTGGGGTAGTCACGGTGCCTGTTGTCCTGTTTTCCATCTTTTCCCCCTTTTCCCCCTGAGGGTGCTGCCTAATATCAAGCAGTGTTTGGTAGATACTGGCCAGGGCCCAGCACAGTGCAGTGACTTGTACATCTTTGGAATAGCCACAGCATTTTTCTTTCAAATATTCTACCACTTCATGAGGGTTCTGTAGTTGTTCAGGAGTGAACTTCCAAGCCACTGGAGGTGAGAAGTTCTCTAGATACCTGCCCATATCCTCCCACATGCCGTGCCACCCATGAATATCCAGCTTTGGGGCAGATCTCTGGGTGGTACTCTTAAAGAGCCTTTTTGTAGCCCTAAACAAGACCTGAAACATATTCAGGAGGCATAGCACTAACAGCACACTGGCTTGCGCATCCCAAGGATATTCAAAATTCTCAAAAGCTGTTGTAATTAGTTGGAAGGAGAGAAGGGAGGCGAATGGACGGTGGGAAGTATCCCCCCCTAACTTCCCCATGGATTGAGTGTAATTACCAATAAAATCCGATAGAAGGTGCCCGAAGTATGGAAATTATATCACTGCCTCATACAGATACCAGCTTAACCTCATGACCAGTGATGTCATCATTTCACAAGTCGACATTGCCCAGTACAGCAAAATGATAATCCCAATCACTCTCCCAGAGGTGAGAAACGTAACTCCAGGCAATACATAGAGCATATAAGAACTTACAAAACACCACCATGTAAACAAATGAATCAACATTGTGACTAACATCTATTTATCTAATATAAGAAACGCGTATGACAAATTTGTTTCAACACGCTCTGGCCAGATCTGTCGTTATCTCAACCCTTCCTGCCCCACATTGGGCGCCAAAAAGGACTGTCGTGGTTTCAGCCCAGCCGGTAACAAAGGACCACGCAGCCGCTCGCTCACTCCTCCTGCCCCCCTCCGGTGGGATAGGGAGGAGACGGAGGAGAGAAAAGGAAAAAAACCTGGAACCTCGAGGGTTGAGACAAGGGCAGTTTACTGGGACAACACAAAAAAAGGTTACAACAACAACAACGGTACTAATGAAAGAATATACAAAACGAGTGATGCACAGTGCAACTGCTCACCACCCGGAACCCGATGCTCCGCCACCGAAAGTCCCGACCCCTCCCCCCGGCCCGCTCCCCATTTATATACTGAGCATGATGTCACATGGTATGGAATAGCTCCTTGGCTAGTTCAGGTCGGCTGCCCCGGCTATGCCCCCCTGCCTCCCAGGTTCCTGTAAAAAATTAACTCTATCCCAGCTGAACCCAGGACACCACCCTAAAAAAAATTCTGGGTAAATCAAATCAGAAAGTCAAAGCAGTATGTTAGTAATCAATACTCTTCAGACTCTCCAGAAGATTAATAAATTAAAAAATAAAGTTCTCTATCAGAATCACAAATACTGAATATTATCATGTCAGTTTTCAGAAAAGGGACCAGGGAAGGTGGGTCAGGAAGACTAATTTGTGGGTTGCCCAGATCCTGAACGGGCTCTGATGGATCTAAAAACTGCAGCATTTTTCCTATTTCTACGTGCCAGAGTGGGAAAAGGAAAAAAACCCTGGAGGAGACCATGGACACAAACTCACGGAGTTTTACTTCTTACATAGGGTGTTTCTGGAGAGTAGATTTTGAGGATGCACATTTTGAGCATCCAGGTTGAGACTCCTTGAACGGGCCTGATTTTGTAAGATGTTGGGATCATACCCTCTGAGGTGGAATCTTGTAGGCACCCAAAAATGTAATGATTGAACATATGGGTCAAAAGGTTTCCAATTTTAGTACAGGCAAGCTATATTCATTAGACATATTAAACTGCTACTGCTTATATGACTTTTATGCAATTTTCAGCTGATACTGCCTTAGAGCTGACTCTCAACTTCTGGCCAAATAACACACTCAGCATGGCAAAACCTTCATCCTAAAAGGCCCTTTCTTGGTCTCAGTCACCAGTTACAACTGCACCAACAGCCTAGCACCGAGACTCAGTCCTGCTGCTGTATCTGATTCCCACCCATGAGTCCTCCCAACCATTCCCCACCCATGAGTGCTCCCAACCTTCCAACCCAGGATTCTACTCAAGGAATGGAAGGAGAACAAATCTGAGCTTTGAAAGGTTTTGAAGGGGCCTCTTACTTTAGCATCTCTTGCCTACTATAATTTTTCTTTTCCTGGGCTCTAATCTCATTCAAAATACTGCAAGTCCTTCTTCCAACATTCAAATTATACTCCTCTAGTCCTTGCTGGAGTGCCCAATCGCACAGAGCTTTCATTTCACTTGACCTCCTCCTCATTGGCACCTCTCTCCATGCCCTTCCTGCGGTCCACATCTTCATCTTTATGTATTTCAGCCCATTTCTTTCACAGCTAATTCCACCTGGCAACACCACAATTCTTCTTGCTTGAATCAACCTGTCCTTCCCCATTCTCTAACAATGCTCTTCCTCTTAAATCCTCCTTTTCTAACGCAAATCAACTCATCCGTGTGCTTCGCCCTTCTAACCAAATTATTTCTGTCTGTTTAGACTGAAAGCACTGTGCAAAGCAGGCAAAGCACGTAAGTGCTCACTTACATGTGCAAATAAAAATAATTACAAGCCTCTTGCTTTTAGCCAGCCATGTATAAGGTAGCAGTACATTCTCAGGTACATACGGTGCCATTATACAAAGTTATCTAAAGAAGCGCTTTGGCAAATGTTGCACATATTCATGATATAGCTGATTTGTATTTTAGCAACACAAGCTTGGTTTCATCTAGAGAAAACCAGTGCAAGAACAATATGAGGAAAATCAAGAATTCCTACAGCTTTGCAATGGTGTGGTGGCACGTGCAAAGGAATACTATTTGAATTAAAATCACAAAAAAGAAAAGCAGTGAAGCAAGCGGGTTCAGTGTGTCTCTACTAGCTTTAGAATGACCTCACTGCTTCTTCTGGACTTGCATTTGCAAGATTCAATTCAATGGCTGAGCTCTAGCAAGCTGTTGGAAGCCAGACTCTCTTGAAGGGGATCCTTCTGATGGAGAGAACAACAATTTGTTGGCATCTTCTTAAATTCTAGCTTCAAAGCCCTTTTTATTCTGGTCAAAGAATTTCCAGAGTGCCTTTAAAATAGGTAACAAATATTTCTATCCCACCTTTGCTGTCGCAAATGAATAAAAAAAATCATGCAACTAGTGTAACAACCCAGATTTGGGCTTAGAACTTGGATCTTTTTGGTTTTAGACTTTTCTCCCAAGAGAAGGGGACTCTGGACAGAATACTGTATTTTCAGAGGCAATACCAAAGTTCAGTGATGAAAGCTAATTTAATATCTCAGACAGATTTCACTGAAACCTAAGCATCACATAGGTTTTTGAGCATACTTCTTAAGACATAGCTCCTTCAGGCCACAAGAAAATTAAAGCAAAACACAGAAATTAATTCCTAGCCGGAAGAGTTGACCAGAGTACCTTAACTATTCTTACATTTTCTTCTCCTCAGCAGAAAACCGGAGCTGAAATCCAGCATAAAAATGAAACCGAGAAAACCCGAATAGAAACGCGGGCTGCATAAATACAGCTGTACAACCTGCCAAGGTCGAGATAACCAGGCAGCAAAGCTAATAGTTATAAGGGTCTTGTGTGTGCAGGGGGAAAATAAAAGGTTATAACTAAGGCATCGAGGTCCCAGTTTGGCATCAAAGTCTGAGAAAGTCGGCAGTCAAAAAACTAGCAGTGATAAAGCCGAGAAATTACTGCTGGGAACACTCATATACCAGCAAGCCACAAATGTGTATTTCATGAGCTTTGGCAGACAGGGATAAAGGCTCAGCTTCGATGAATTATAAATGCTACAAAATTTAGAGGATTTGTCATGCTAACTAGACTGTTGTTTTATAAAGTAACACTGGGCCCTTAAGGTACTTCTCTACGGAGTGAGAGCTGCTTTATCACCTCTTGAATAACCCCCCAGTCCCTTAGTACCCCATTTTCCTATATAAAAAAAATACCAGTCTAAACCAGTAAGGGGTTGCATCCTTAGCGATGCAGGGATGTCCATGGGGATGCAGAGTGCATGCCAGGCTTGCAACCCAAACGTGTTTATCATAGGACAGTTAACTGCTCCAATAAGAGGTTTCTTCCTAAGAAAATAAGGGAAAAAATAAAAATAGGGGATTTAAAAAAAAAAAAGTGTCTTGTTTTTTCTTCTTTTTTGGCACATGCAAAACATCCAAAATTAAAGATTGAAGGTTTCCTTAAAAAGAATTAATTCTTCCATTAATATTCATGGATCTGATTTCAGTATCTGTCCTATACATAGCTTAACTCCTA
Organism: Harpia harpyja; assembly: GCF_026419915.1. Taxonomy (NCBI): domain Eukaryota; kingdom Metazoa; phylum Chordata; class Aves; order Accipitriformes; family Accipitridae; genus Harpia; species Harpia harpyja. The sequence goes on from NC_068949.1 coordinate 8,294,639, forward strand.
CAAGCATTTAAATACTTGTAAAATAAAGGTTCCAATTCTTTCCAGTGAAGCTTAACTCTGAACTCAAAGCCACGCAGTTATATTTACAGAAAGAATGTGTCAGGCAGGAAAAAAAAAAAAAAACAAAAAAGGGAAAGCTCTAATAGCTTTCTCAGGGAAAGAAGAACAGGTCCTTAACCAAAATGTTTTAATAGGAAACAAACCCGAAATATGTATAAGCAAGAGAAAGTCATGTACATATTACATAAACTCAAATTTCCCTTAAATTTACTTCATCAATGCCAAGGCAAGCCCAACAGGAGGAAGGAAAACAAAAAAATAATTAGAGAGCCAGCCCAATTAGTATTTCGAAGTCCCTGGAGCATTTCTCAACTGCTGTAAGCCTGCAGAGTGTTGGCGGAGCATTTCCAGCACCTCTGACTAGTCCATCCTCTGAACCCTCAACCTTTATTTCTCTGTAACTCCTTTTTTTTTCCCCTTGCAAATTCTGCATAATGCCAACTTGTTAACTCTTGGATCCTTGCCTCAGACAACTGCCAGCTTCTGGTCTATTGTACAGTGTCAAATAAGAGTTTTCAGGATCAGGAGCACCCTTATTTTCAACAATACCTGGGATTTTTTTTTTCAAATATTTTTTGTGATTAACACAAAATTAAGGAGCTGAACTAATAGTTGTTGGGTTTTTTTTAAAAATGTAACTGGTTTGTTACAAACTAATACAGCATACTAGAAAACTTTTGCAACAAGCAGACCTGTGTAATCATCTGTTTTCCTTTATAATCCTCATTTTCTCACTAAGAACTTAAAGGGATCACATTGAGTTCAACTAAATAACATTGGAAAGGGCTAGCTCTCACCTGTGAGAGCTACAGCCCATCCAGGCAACTCTTTCCCT